>NC_071510.1:87870492-88470492 GCF_027887155.1 Malaclemys terrapin pileata | reverse complement strand
CAGCACATTCAGCTTCTGCTACCACTGGACAGCCTCCAGCATTACATGACAAGACATCTGGCGGTGACAGATTTCTTCTTCAGGGGATGACAACTGCCCCAGACATGGCTGATAATGCTCTCCTAAATTACAGAATGCTACTTTGATAAGGGCTTAGGTAATTGTAATGCTATATTATGTAACAAAAATCATTTGAATATTAGATTCACCATCGAAAGGTGTTTGAGGTTTGGGGAGGTAGAGATAAGTCAGTTACACCATTATTAGGTCATGTCCAGCCAAACAGTATCTGAAGTGACTTTTTTTCCTCATACACAAAGAGCAAATCATGCAGTCTTAAGCCAAATGTCTTTTATTGTAGACTAAGGAAAACAATGAAGGAAGAAAAAGCAAACATAAAGTCACTGTGGAGGGAAAAACAGAGAGTCTCCACCCCCTGGCAAGATCCTCCCACCACAACTCCTGCAGCAGGCCTCCAAAGACTCCTCCCATTTAATGATGCAACACAAAGAAAACAGAATCACATGGCCTCATTTACATCTCCCCTGGCCTCCTATAAGCAATCAGTTGACAAAAAGTCCTCTACTCATTTATTTAAATAATTTATCCTCTGCATGAACTCTTTTATGCTGAGAGAAGGGGTTGAACAGAGTGGCAGAACACAATAGAAGTGAAGCTGGGCAAGGTTGGGAAGCTGAAGGAAGCCATGCATTCTGTCCAAATGGATGGGAGGAAGGCATGATTGCAGCCTATCAGTGCAAGTGAAGGGAAGACTTGAGCAATGAAAACAGAGAAGAAGGTGGCCCAAACTGAGCAGAACTGGTCCAAAAAAATCATCCTTTTTTGCCTGCCAAAAAGTTAGAGTTTTCAACAGGACACTTCAAAATTAAATTAAAAATTCAGTTCAAAACTCAATGAAAGTTTTCATTACATTTCATTTCAAATTTTCCCATTCAAAAATTGTGTCAAATGAAATTCCCACCACCGCCTAAAAATGTTTTTAAATTTTATTTAAAAAATAACCCATTTTTCATCAGGAAAATTTTGTGTTTGAAAAATTTGAATCAGCTCTAAAAGTCAGACAGCAAACTGTAGTTTCCAGAGAAATGCATGCCAGTGGAGGGGGCAGCATGCTAGATGTGGGACAGGGTAGATGAAAAAGGGGTGAATACAAGTAGGAGGGTGAAAACTCAGAAACTCAGTCAAGTGAACTATCTTCTGGAGCTCTTGCCTCAGGGAAGTGACAAATGCATGATGTAAAAGCAAAAAATCTTGGAAGATACTTAGGGCCAAATTCTCAGGTGGTGAAAATCAATATGGGCCCACTGAAGTCAGCAGAGACCTGCTGCTTTACACCAACTGACGACTTGGTCCTTACGATTTAATAACATTAATACGACATAGTTTGTAGTCACAAAATGCTGATGAGTGCTAACTAAGCATGATTCAGTTACATTTGTGTCTGAGTGGTTCATTTACTTATCATTTCCAATTTCCTTTTGCTTTAGCTGTTCCTCAAAGAAGTCATTGCATGCTACAGTTAAAGCAGCAACCAGAATGACAAATTCATTAAAATCCACTTCATTGTCTTTATTGGTATCCAGATCTTTCATGATCTTATCAACCAGCTGGGGATCCTTTTGGCACTAGAAAGAAAAAAAGAAAATTAAATTTAAAAAAACCAACAGATTTGTGGACTTTCAGTTTGATGTTTCTTAAATGTAGTTAAGCTTGGCAGAACTCCATTTTTAT
Source organism: Malaclemys terrapin pileata (assembly GCF_027887155.1). Lineage (NCBI taxonomy): Eukaryota > Metazoa > Chordata > Testudines > Emydidae > Malaclemys > Malaclemys terrapin. The sequence goes on along the minus strand of NC_071510.1, from coordinate 88,468,740 downwards.
TTTTTTATAATTTGACTGATTTCAGTTTATTTTTAAACATTTTTCCATTTGTATCTATTTACATTTTCTCATTGTGCACAATTATGTTTTTAAGCATTTTGTTCTATGTTTATCAATTTAAATGTTCACAGGTATGGGATATTATGGAGAGGGTCAGACAAAAATTATTGAATGACAGTAGATGTTAATATTCAAAGAGTTAAAGCTTTACAACAGTTAAAACACAAATTGTCAACCTCGCACATCAAAATATACCAAGGAAGCATCCTTAAATCAAATTCTTATAAGTTCTCAAAGAGCATTTTTCTTACTTTGCCTAGCTGTAACTTGATTATTATCAATGGAAAAATATTTTTTCTTTGGTTTGTGTTGTATGGTGAAATTGATGATTACCAACATGTACTGATGAAAATCTAATCCTTCCAAGCCTAAATATAATCTGCCTGGATATTATTTGTATAACAGGTATAAAGTGTGTTTCATTTTCTTGAACATACACACACTAAACCCACAAGCCTTCCAGGAATTATTTTTACATGTACTGTATCTTTAACTATTTCAATGTCTCAAATCTGTACTCAGTTTAACAAGAAAATGACTTAACTGTGGTGCACATCTTGAATGTATAGTTCTGGTATATCATAGTACAATTCAGTAATGTGCTAAAAATTTAAGTAGCATCAATTCTTTCAATCTGTTCTAAAAATTAAAAATGGAAGGTGCTGTGTGAAATTTTCATTTAAAATGTCAGTATATCAATATTAACAGGGTTAAAAGCATGGGGCCAGGTTTTCAAAATAGCTCAGCAACAAATAGGCATTTAAATGAAGCAACCAGATTTGGGGAGCTGTCGAGTGAAAATCTGGCTCATGTTTATTTTAAAATAGGAACTATATCAATGTTGTTTGAGGTTTTTTTTATGCTATTTGTAATTTCAAGAGGTTATTTATATGGGACCAGATAATGCCTTCTTTTGTCAAAATTGGTAGAACCTTATTTAGCAAGTACGGGTCCTACTCAATATAAGTAAGGGCAGCAGAATCTTCCCATAGTAATAAATCAATAGCCAGGATTAAAAAGAAAATCCAATCCAAGAAATTTCATAAATGGATTCAAAATAATCCTGCTGTTATTATTAAAGACCACAGAATTGTTAGGATTACTAAAATACAGGGAATCAATTATGTACTAGATTCCATAAGAATTTCAGTTTGAATAATTTAAGAACACAACAGATGTGCATAAATTAATTCAAATCAGCAGTGACTGTCAGAGCTCTTCTCAGCAATATCTCTGTTCAGTACAGATAGGGAGCTATATTTGGAACTTACAGGATTGCCAATAAACCTGTACCATACAACTGTAAGCCTGAAGAAGCCCTAAAAGAGCATGAAACATTCCCGATGCTGATCGCAATCAGTCTGCATATGTTTGGGACTGCACAGTCATTTCCATTCACTACATTTAAAAATTTCTCTCTCCTCCTGAGAACTATATACCTGTTTTGTATTCCAATTTTGCTTAGGGCTGGTCTACACTCAGTTCTAACTAAATTGATTAAAACTGATTTAACTAAATCATTTTTTCTACTATTTCTAGATTGTATTTGGCACTGATGTTCAAACACACAGCTGAATAATCAGTGACTGACGTGGTTTTCATCATTTGTGACTAGTGGTTCAAAGCAAAGGTGCGCATTTTAATATACTCATCAAACAAGACACTTGATATTAGCGTTTTCTCTTTGGCTCCACAAACACAGTTGTCATTTGATTGTATAGTTTAGATGCTGTCACAGCATGGACTTGATTGTATAAGGAAATGCTCTTCCAGAATCCTTCAGTAGCTATTTCCCTCACCCACTAAACCTTAATTTAAAGAGATGTAAACTGCCTCTTACTGAAAGGAAGTCAGTGAGTTCACTGGTAAGGAGCTGTTTGAGTTCTCCTTTATTCAGTTTGTATTTGTCCCCTTCTTTGCCTGAATAATGGTGAAAAATCTTGATCAAGGTGTCCATAGCATTCTCCAGTTGTGTAGGCATATTGTAGAGTGGAACAGCTCTAGGACAGAGAACAAAAATCATTGGTACTGTACATGAATTATATAGAACTCAAGCATGTGAGGAGATGGAGAGCTGTCTGGTGCAGTTGTAAAATAGAAGCTGTCATAAATACTGAAAAACATGTATTCATTTGATCCATACAATCAAATAGTGACTTACACCACTAGACTATGATATTAAAACAAAACATTGTACTGCAGACATCATAGATTAGCTCTGGAAAATAAATGTGAAGGGTTAAACGAAAGCTCTACTGTGCATCCAGTATGATCAACAGGAAAACATTTATACAGCAAGTTGAAATCACAGGCGTAAAGAAAGCATATTATACCAGTACATAATCTCCTACCTGTTCAACCAAAAGAATATTGTCAACAGGTAATGATAGCTAAATCATACGCACATTTATACTGAGAGCTCCCCCCTAGCATACTGATTTCCCCGATGCTCAGAGGGAAATCACCAATGATAGCAGATTCAAATGCTGGAGCATCAGCTTTCACTTTATTGGGTCCTACTGTTTTGGTTTTTTAAGTCACCTGGAATGACCAGGTGTGAGCTTCTGTCCCCAAGTGGCCTTCCAGGGGCTGGCTTCACTGAGATTCTGTAAAGAGAAGAGCAATTATATCATTAAACCAGAAGAGGGTGGAAATACAATTAGTTGCTAGGAAGCTGAGGATTGGGAAAATAACTAAAAATAGAGATCAGGTGAAGGGGAAACATTTCTTTGTGTAAACCAAGGGAGAGCTCTTACAAAGATAAAGATAACAGGAAAATCACTGGCAATATCATACAGCGAAAACTGAGCCTTATCAATTCTACAGACTATACAAGAAAATACACACAGGGAACACTGTAGCTAAAGTCCACCTAATTTCTAAAACACATGGACACACACCTGTCTACTATAGTGATTAAGTGCTTTATTGATATCTAGACACACAGATAAAAGCATACTTTCCTGGAATGGTCACAAAGAAAAGGTTTGTTTCTGATTCCATGGGTATTTGTTTACTCTGTTTAATAATTTTTTCACTATGAACTTGTCACAAAAAAATTCACTGAACGCAACAGAAGTGCTATAAATGGTGCATGCAAAATATTTATTCTTTTATTGTTTGACCTTTTAAAAATGGGCCCATGTGGGGGCCTGGAGAGCAAAATTAGAAGTGACAATGACAAAAATCAACTCAAAGTAACTCCCTCCAAACAAAGCCACAATCTAACCTAATCTAATCTGTGTGCATTTCTAAAGCAGCAAACCTTAATGTCTAGGCACTTGGGGCCAGATTTGCAAAAATATTTAGGCACATCAAGATGCAAATAGATACCTAGTGAAATTTCCAAAAGTGCCTAGGACCCAGATACTCAAATGTATTTAAGTGCCTCACTTCCACTGAAATCCCTTTAGGCACATATCTGAATCTTTAGGAGTCTAAATTCCTTTGTGAATCAGGCCCTTGCTTGATAAGGTCCTCATCATGGTATGTATGCACTCAGGAGAAAACCAGATCACCGCTCTTACACAAAGGCCCCCCCAAGGAAATTAATAGATGAGTCAGTCCTGCATCCGCTCCCCAGGTCAACAGACTTGTGCTTGGTCTTTGTCAAACCAAAGAGGGAAGTGAAATTAAGAGTCAAAGGCCCTCCAGTGAGAATCTCCTGCTATCAGCTCTCAGAGTTTGGGAACATGTTTTATCCCCAATTTACGAGGAGAGGCTGAGGGAACTGGGGTTATTTAGAGAAGCGTGTAGGGTTAACATCCGTCCGGGTTTCCCCAGACATGTCCGGCTTTTTCAGTGTTAAATGGCCGTCCAAGGTGATTTCTAATCAAGTAGAAATGTCCGGGATTTCCCCCTTCCCCTCAGGCAGAATACGGCTCGGCTGATTGGATGGCGGGACCTGATTGAAAGCCGCTTGCAGCCACTGGGGCCTCTAGCAGCCAGAGTCCCTCCCCCTCCCCGCTCCCTCCTCCCCCACAGAGCAGCACAGAACGGTGTTTGAGTCCACATGGAGCCCGCAGCTCTCCCTCTGCCGGGTGAGTGGGGGAGCAGAGGCTGCAGGGCGAGGAGGATCAGGGCAGGCAGGGGCATAGAGGCTGCAGGGGCAGGGCAGGCAGGGGGTGCAGAGGCTGCAGGGGCGGGGGGGTGCAGGGGCTGCAGGGTGAGTGGGGAGCAGGGGGCACAGAGGCTGCAGGGGTGGGGGGGTGCAGAGGCTGCAGGGCAAGGAGGAGCAGGGCAGGCAGGGGCATAGAGGCTGCAGGGGTGGGGGGGTGCAGAGGCTGCAGGGCAAGGAGGAGCAGGGCAGGCAGGGGCATAGAGGCTGCAGGGGCAGGGCAGGCAGGGGGCGCAGCGGCTGCAGGGCGAGGAGGAGCAGGGCAGGCAGGGGCATAGAGGCTGCAGGGGCAGGGGGTGCAGGGCAGGCGGGTGTACAGGGACTGCAGGGCGAGTGGGGAGCAGAGGGATTTGATAGCAGCCTTTAACTATCTGAAGGGGGGTTCCAAAGAGGATGGAGTTAGGCTGTTCTCAGTGGAGGCAGATGACAGAACAAGAAGCAATGGTCTCAAGTTGCAGTGGAGGAGGTCTAGGTTGGATATTAGGAAACACTATTTCACTAGGAGGGTGGTGAAGCACTGGAATGGGTTATCTAGGGAAGTGGTGGAATCTCCATCCTTAGAGGTTTTCTTGACAAAGCTCTGGCTGCGATGATTTAGTTGGTGTTGGTCCAGCTTTGAGCTGGGGATTGGACTATATGACCTCCTTAGGTCTCTTCCAACCCTAATATTTTATGATTCTATAATTCTATTTAGGGTTACCATATTTCCTCATTAAAAAAAGAGGACACTCCATGGGACCCTGGCCCTGCCCCCCGGCCCCGCCCAAACTCCACCCCTTCCCCAAAGTCCCTGCCCCAACTCCGCCCCCTCCCCTGAGCGCCCCGCATTCTCCCTCCTCCCTCCAGCCTCGAAACATCTGGCCGAGCACTACCGGCTTCACGGTTTGCTGGGCAGCCCCCAGACCTCCAGACCCTGCCCCCGGCCGGGCGCTTCCCCAGCACAGCCAGAGCCCGGGAGGGCAAGCGCCCAGCCAAGGGCGCAGGGTCTGGAGGTCTGGGGGCTGCCCGGCAAACCGTGAAGCCGGTAGCGCTCGGGCAGCTCGGTTCTTCAGCTACACAGAGCTGAGGTGTCCGCGGGGAGCAGCAGCAGCAGCTGCGGGGGAATCTGCCTGCAGCTCGCAGCCTGCGGGAGACGCAAGGTAAGCAGGGGACTGGGGCAGGGATGACGGCAAAGCTATTTTCCCTGACATGTTCGTCTTTTTGGCAATTCCCCCCAGATGGGGATTTGAGGACCAAAAAGCCGGACATGTCCGGGAAAAAACAGACGTATGGTAACCCTACCTAACTGCCCCCCAGGATTCCCTCCCTACCTAAGCCTCCCTGATCCTTGTCCCCTGACTGCCCCCTCCTGAGACCTTCCCCCCATCCTAACTAGCCCCCTAGGACCCTATCCCCTACCTGTCCCCTGACTGCCCCAACCCTTATCCACCCCCCCACCCCCAAACAGACACCAGGGACTCCCATGCCCCATCCAACCACTCCCCACCCCCTGACAGCCCACCCCCCCAGACCGCCCGACCCATCTAAACCCCTCTGCTCCCTGTCCCTTGACTGCCCCCTCCTGGGACCCTGCTCCTAACTGCCCTCCAGAACCCCACCCCTACCTAAGCCTCCCTGTTCCTTGTCCCCTAACTGCCCCCTCCTGAGACCCCCTCCACCCTAATTGCCCCCCAAGGACCCTACCCCCTACCTGTACCCTGACTGCCCAAGACCTTACACTCCCAATCCCCAGACAGCCCCCCCCCCCAACTCCTGACCCATCCAACCCTCCCCCTCCTCCCTGTCTGTGGACTGCCCCCTCCAGAACCTCCCTGCCCCTTCTCCGACCCCCTGGCCCCCTTACCGTGCCGCTCAGAACAGCGTGTTGGGCTCCATGTGCAGCCCGACACGCTGCCGTGCTCCCCCACGGAGCGCATAGCCCGGTTTCTGCCCTCGCAGAGTGCTGCAGAGCGGCGTGCTGGGCAGGGCGAGGAGCTCCAGAGGCCCGTTGCAAATGGGTGGCTGGTTGCGAATGCAGGGAGGGGAGGGAGGGAGAGAGAGGAGGGGAGTGATCTCAGCTGCAGGGGAGAAGAGGGGGAAGCGGAGGAGGGGCTCTCTCTGGCTGCCGGAGCCCCATGCAAGTGGCACCATCCGGCCGGCTGCCCTGTCAGCCACGCGCACTCTGCATGTGGGGGGAAGTCCTGACATTTACAAATTACCCCCAGACGCTATTTTTAACTGAGAAAAGCCGGACATGTCCGCGGGAATCCGGACGAATGGTAACCCTAATTCTATTCCCATTCACCCCAATACCCAGTGGGTATTCTCTCCGTGTGCTACATTCTTTTCCTGTCTCTCTCACCATACTGATCAATGAAGCCAAACACACTGAAAAGCTTCAAATGACACCAAATGCAGCAGTTTATCTACTTGGCAACACAGATTATGCATCATCACTAAGTATCTCTCTCTGGTCTGGCTCCCCAATGAGTACAGAGCCCAGTTCAGAGCCTCTGTCCTGATAATCAAAGCCCTCCATAGGATTGGCTCTAGATACCTAAGAATTACCTCACCCTCTTTGACCAGGACCTCCCATGACAGCAACATTCCAGTGGACCCATGACACTCCTGCCTACTGAGGGGAAGGGAAAGGCTTGTGAGTGTGGAAGACAGAGCTTGTACAGGAGTAAGACCTGCATTATTCAGCTCACCCCCCGCCCCCGAGAGAAAATTCACCACAGGCCCCCACCACCTTCGGAACTAAGTACAAAACTCATTTCATTCACTTAGTTTCTCTTTCTCTCTCTTTCTCTTTCTCTGGCACACAAATGTAAACAAGCAAGCAAACAGAAATGCTATGTATAAATCCAACTATTTCTCCTACAGCCTAGGAAGAAACAGAGAGAGATTGTTACGGCCAATTCTATTTTAAATCGGTGTGAGGCACTCATATACTACAATGATTGGAACCACATAAGTATCTTGATAGATAGACGTCATTTCTCATCTGCATGTCTCCTTTGCCATCAGGGCAAGGTGCTCCCCATCCTTTTTTGATTGTACCTACCTGAAAAATCAATGTAAACATATGGGGCTCAGTTGTGCCTATTATACAAAGACCCACAATGGGGGAGGGGTGTCTCACAGAGGTACCCCATCCCAGCAGGGATTCTAGGAGGCACCTACTATGTAGAGGGCTCTCACCATGTACTATACCTATGCATGGAATGCAGCATGTGCTCCACTCCATGGCACTATCCACTTGCTCTCCCTTTTGGGGTGGCTAACCCCCACAGGTTCTACTGGGAGGCAGCCTGGTGATGTCGTTACCCATGGTTATATAGCCCTTAGTCATAAATGTGGGTACTGTGAGGGGGATCATTCCATTTACTCACCACTGTTGAGATGGTGCAGAAGGATAGAGGTTGTTTCTCAAGCAGCCAGGGCCATTCAGGCTTGTATCTTCCTGTGATCACTAATACCTACATCATTGCTTAGAAATCTTTATTAATCAAAATAAATAAAAACACCTGAATAAGACTATTAAATAAACAGCAAAAGTTAAGAGCTGCTGCATCCACAAATGAAGGGTACTGAAAACTATGGAACATTCACAGTCGAATATATAATTCAGCATGGATCTCTCTAAACCACATTCACCATCTAGCTACTGAATATTGTCAATTCAATTAGCTAAGCAGAGAAAACAATGGGTATAACTTTCAGATGAGAGGTATAAACTTTCAGCGCCCCCACCCTCAGGACATGAGAGAGAAAGTTATATCTTTCTTTTCCCCCACACCAGCTCAATAATTTATACAATGATATAATCTGCATAGCCCCTTCCAATACTCTGACTACTTCACTTTAGCTAATTGTTTAAGAAACTCTTTATTCCATGGGGCTGGTTTATATTTAATAGCATGATCAGCTGTGCCAAAGCTCTCTTGTCAAGAGATTCTTTTCATTTGTTTCCCAACAAACTGTCATGAATTCGCTTGGCTCTTCCGTTAGAGGAATCCTGTAAGATGCTGAATACTCTCCCCTTCCAGGGGGCTTCAATGAAAGTGGAGGATGCTCAGTGCCATTCAGGATCAGCAGTAGCTCTCAACCTTTCCAGACTACTGTACCCCTTTCAGGAGTGTGATTTGTCTTGCGTACCCCCAAGTTTCACCTCACTTAAAAACTACTTGCTTACAAAAATCAGACATAAAAATATAAAAGTATCACAGCACGCTGTTACTGAAATATTGCTTACTTTCTCATTTTTACCATATACTTATAAAATAAACCAACTGGAATATAAATATTGTACTTACATTTCAGTATATAGAGCAGTATAAACAAGTCATTGTCCGTATGAAATTTTAGTTTGTACTGACTTCATTAGTGCTTTTTATGTAGCCTGTTGTAAAACTAGGCAAGTATCTAGATGAGTTGATGTGCCCTCTGGAAGACCTCTGCGTACCCCTGGTTGAGAACCACTGCCCTAGAAAATTAGGTGGTTACCCAAAATTAATAGAAATCAATGGATTACTTTCACCTTCCTTTCAAGCTGCATTACCTGCTCTGTTTTAATACAGGCTGTACTGTATCTTGCTAGCTAATGACAGCCCACTGAAGTCAATGGAAAGGCTCCCAATGGGATCAGGCCCTATATAAATTCCCTTCATGGCTGATGACCAAACTTTATCTCAACTTCCTGACCTATAAATCAGAAACAAAATGAAACACAGCCTGATCTTCTGGCTTAGCTAATATAGCTCCAGCATTTAAGATGTTTCCCCTTCATGTTCTGTGTGCTCCTTTCAGACAGTCCCAGCACTGCCCTCCTCCCACCAGCTGATAACTAAGAGGAGCTTGATCCTGCTCTTAAATATGGAAATATGCTCTGTAAAATCCATTGCTGTGCAAGATGTAGTTTAGAAGTGTTTTCATATTGGATGGTGTGACTAGTGTATGTTGGTCGACCATATAGGGCCAGATTCTGTCCCCCTTACCCATGCTGGATAGTATCTTACTGCACAAATAGCCCATCCAACGTCTGTGGGGCTACACACATAGGGTAAGATTGGTCCTTGCCCACACTTGTGCAGAGGTGTTGGAGGCATAAGGCACTCCTTTACTCTTCTGTGTGGGCTATGACATGGTGGGCCCCAGAATGGGGGAAGACCAGCCTCTGTAGGGGACCACTCCTCCCCCTTCCACGCAAATGGGCATATAATGGGTGGAGTCTTGGCTCCACGTGCTTCCCCACAACATGCTGACTAGCACAATGGAGCTGTGGCGGCGGGAGGAGCATTGTGCTCTTGGTATAGTCCAGAAGTGGCCTCCTTCCCTGGGATAAGGGGATGTTAGGATCCACTGAGCCCCTCTTCCACTCACTTCCCAAAAACTCAGTTCAGCTCTGGAATTTGTCAGTCAGGTGACAGCAATACTATTTGACAGCAACACGATGCCATAGCTGGCCATGTTCAGAGCCAGGGGGGGACGCAGGGCACGCCACAAATCCAAAGTTACACAGCAAACCTTTGCCTTATATACATCTCTACTGCCTGACTATACATTGCAACACGCACTTCATGATTGGCTTGGTTACTTTTCAGGAACCAGTCCCTGTACAGCATGATCTGTCCATGTACAGTTCATGTATAACCTGAGCTCTACATTCCAGACTTGTCTTGTCCATTTTCTCCATCACCTGCTTATCTTAGTTAGACTGACTCCTGCCTAATGCTTGTTATGCCCTTATTTACAACTGATACTTCCATTCACCTTCCCAGTCATGCCAGTTGAGACATGAGGTCTTACTTGTGTTAAGTTACTCAGGTCAAATTAGGCTACAGGAGAGACAAGGGGAATTGTCGTGACACTCAGAATCTCAGTTCCTTGCCAGGTCTGCTCCTGAGGCAGCACAGCCACATGCTGCCTCTTCCCAGAGCAGATGGCAAACTGCCAGTATAGGCCACAATTAAGTATTGCTCCATCTGTATGAGTAAGAGTGGCAGAACTGGCCCTTGGTTAGCATCTGGTTTTCAACATTTGCCCCCAAACTATGCTGGCAATATCTTCTGGCAAATAATTGCTGAGCTGGAGAAGGCAATTCAGCCCTTCCTCCGCACACACACCCTTTACCTCCACCCTGTACATATTTGCTTTTTCTGCTCTCAGTAACCAGCCTCATCCAATTCCGGGCTGCATGCCTGGCTGATCAGTTCTGTAGCCCAGGTGGCGCAAGGCTTGTGGGGAACTCAGCGGCTCTGCGGAATGGATGTAGTATAAAATAAAGAGGGTTTCATTTTGAACAAATATTTACTGGTGAGTTCTAATCAGCATTTTAGCTTCGCTCTTACTAGGAAAAAACAGTTTAAACCAGAAGCCTGACATATATCTAACGCTTTCTAGGTTTTAACATCCAGATAAAAATCCCATCCTGTGTCATTTTGGGGTTCAGATCACAAGTTAAGTGCAAAACTAGCATTTCTTGCGCAATAAAATCTTATATTTTCAGCCAAAAAACTGTTATCTAGGCAGCACTTTGTAGTTATGTGCTACTTATCTTGTCCACCTGTCTGATGCTGGGGATAGCTTTTCTAGTCAAATTTCTCCTTTCTAATTTCCTCCTCCTCTTACCGTGAATTTTCCCAGGTCTGTGTGCCCTTCTCGCATCTCTTTCCCTTCTTTCCTCAGCGGAGTTTTCCGTGTCCTCCCTCATGTATCTGTATTCTCCTCTCCACTTCAGTATCTGTTCTTCAGTTCTTTCACTATATTCAGCCGTTCTCCCTTCTCTGTTTGTTCTGCTTTTAGTTTTCCGTCCCATTTTTACTGTAATGCATCACAGGGGACAGAACTGGGATTATGGGGCCTACAGCCCCTAAATCAAAGAGTTCTGGTCCTAAATACCGCCTTTAAGTGGGTTGCTTTTTGACAGTCACCCAAACTGAAGAGTATTGTTGTGTTAATACCTTCATCTCATGCTGTTTAGATTTCCATTTGGACAATATGGTGTATTCTCTGCACTTCCTAGTAACTTTCAGGTCAGTTAGGTCTCCCTCTGGCCAGTGTGGTGACGACGCAGGAAAGGAAACAGAACGCCAGGTCTGTGGTAGCTAGAGAGCTTTACAAGCCTCTTGCAAAAAGCCTCCCAGGAAAACTTTTCCTGGGGTTTTTATTTCTCTCCTTACTTTGTTTACAACTCTTCTTAGTGGTTACATTCTTGCGCATAGAAGAGCCAGGCAGTATACATGCACATAAGATAACGAACCCATCTCTTGAGCGCGTGAACACCAGCTGCGAGGGTACAATCAAATCAGCCAAATAAGTTTCCCAAACACAAACGCTGGATTGAAGGTCACTCCTGCCTCGTAGCCATGGGAGCAGTTTGCCGCGCCCGTGGGCTGGCGATTCGGGAGCTATGCATCCCTACATCCCCCCCTGTTTTATTATATATGCGGTGTATAGACAAAGCACTTTCGCAGGGTAGCATACACAATGCCACTAGATTGGGTAAACATTAAACAAAGCAGCAAAGTAAAACGCCAAAAATCAAAACTAGGACCCCATACTATAAAAGGGTTTTTATCCACTCTAAGGGTGGCTATGACTAGATATAATCCCACCAAGGAGGAAAAACGTCCTAGCGGATAGCTTAAACATAACATTTCAGCATATCAATTTGCTATTACATGCGATTACTATTATCAGTAAGCTTAAAACAACACATTTCTTTCACTGTCTCACATCCCAGATGTTACTGGGTGGTTTGCAGACAGGAACAAGGCAAGTACTTAACAGACCTTGCATTTCTTGTAATATGGTGTCATTAACATACACACAGCTGTCATTAACTTGAAGAAGTAAGCGTCCTGTCAGGTGTAATCCCAGGAGCACTGACTAAAATTAACTGGGCATACCAGGTAGTCTAATTTCCCAGATGTCTTGGTGAATTACTCAATCCCACATGCATCCTCCCCATGGACCCGGCAGGATTCGGTATGTGGAAGGCCACACCCCCTCAACCGGTCCATATGCTTGGAAGGAGCATTGAGAACGTTTGCACTTTTACCCAGAAAGTCTCTAAGTATGTCTCCATGGCCACAGATCAGATGGTACTCCTGATGTGTCTGTAAGGGCAGTGGGCCAAGCCTGAACATGCTAGATCCCACTGCAATGCCTTCCCAGCCTTAGTGATATTCAATACCATCTCTGTTAGCAACTTCTGGGTCATTGTCTGTATTTTGATGTGTTACAAGGGTAATAGTGTAATGGAGGAGATAGCAGGGGCAATGGCAACAAGGTGCCTTTGGTACTTATCATTTAAAATCCAATTAGGGAAGGCAATACATACTGAAGGACTTATTCAAAACACAGGGCGCAGCCTGTAGAATAAACCCCAAAATCCAATCAATACCACGTTCCCAAGCATGGGTTCCACAAATTTCTTCCTGCTAGTGTATAATTCTTTGTTTCTTCACCAGGGTCAGTTCTTAATGTCTCTTGTAGTCAGGAATTCCTGGACTTTGTGGTTTTAAGGAAGCAAGTGTTCCTTCTTCTCTTTTCCTGAAACAGTGTGGTTTAGCATCATACAGGGGAGAGGTTACTAGCACATCACCCTGTAATGGTTTTGCTTTTTCTGGAAAAATTCAGAGCAACAGTAGGTCTGTCAGTGGACAAGGGAGAGGTTACTAGCACTTCACCTTGTCTTTTTTTCCTTTTTCCTGCTGTCCAGAAGGCACAGCAGGACTAGAAGGAGAAATAGGCTTATCATTAGTCAAAGAGTCCTCCCGAGGTGGAGGGGTCTTTTTACAGTGAAAAGCATGGGTCCAGGCAGTCAGTCCTTGGCACTTCACAGCAGTGTTGGTGGTTAACAGGACTTGGAAAGGGCCTTTCCAGCATGGAGCCAAAGCAGTCTTTCGTTGATGGACTTTACATAGACTCAGTCTCCTTGTAGAGATGCATAGCTCCCGAATCGCCAGTCCACAGGCGCGGCAAACTGCTCCCATGGCTACGAGGCAGGAGTGACCTTCAATCCAGCGTTTGTGTTTGGGAAACTTATTTGGCTGATTTGATTGTACCCTCGCAGCTGGTGTTCACGCGCTCAAGAGATGGGTTCGTTATCTTATGTGCATGTATGCTGCCTGGCTTTTCTATGCGCAAGAATGTAACCACTAAGAAGAGTTGTAAACAAAGTAAGGAGAGAAATAAAAACCCCAGGAAAAGTTTTCCTGGGAGGCTTTTTGCAAGAGGCTTGTAAAGCTCTCTAGCTACCACAGACCTGGCGTTCTGTTTCCTTTCCTGCGTCGTCACCACAGCTGGTGACCCCGACGTGATACCCCTCTACTCACCGGCTGGATACGCCGAGCGCGCCCGCGGCTGTTTGCCGCCCCTTATTCGTGAGTATGGGGGGGAAACTTTCCAGTGCCCAGAAGGAGCACGCAAGAGAGTTACAAGAGATTATACGACAGCGATCATGTGTCGCTGTCCCGGTCGCTCATATTGAGGACCTCCTAAGGGAAATAGATCGCCAGTGCCCCTGGTATCCAGACTGCGGGTCATTGCAGCTTTTTGATTGGATACAGATTGGGATCACCTTGTATAGTAAACCCCGTGCCCCAGTTCAGTGCCTGCTGCTCTGGCAGCGTTGTAAGGAGGCACTGGAGGGGATCGGCCCCAACAGCCCCAAGCCGGTCCCCCTTTTGCCCCCAGGTGATGGGCCACCCCCCTCCTGCCCACAGCTGACCCTCCCTGCGCCGCCGCCCGTGGCGGCGCCCCCCTGCCTACCGGTCGGGCAGGGGGGCGCTGTCGCCGCGGCGGTGCGGCAAGCGCGTGAGGCCGGTCTCTTGACCGATGAGGAATCCAAGTGTGGGTTCGAGGCGTTTCCCGTCTCTTGGCGGGATAATGGAAATGGGGGGCAGATAGTGGACTGGGAGGCTCTCCCCTACTCAGTTCTGCGCGAGCTCCGCAAGGCAGTTCGTGAGACCGGGGTGCGGTCCACTTTCACCCTGGGGATCTTGGAAGGTGTGTCAAACGGTTACTTCTTGCTCCCCCAAGATTGGAAAGACATGTGTCGCATGGTGCTGTCTCCCGCGCAATACGTTGTGTGGGATAGCGAGTACCAGCGAGAGGCGCTTGCAGCAGCAGCGCAAGGTGGGGGGGCTTATCTTGCTGAGCAGTTATATGGCACAGGGCAGTTTTCGAGCATCCCCGAGCAGGCGGCGGGCACGCCCCGGGTAGCTTTTCCCATCATTGGCCAGTGTGTCCGTCGCGCGTTCCGCAGGGTCCCCGCTGCAGGCGAGTCCTCTAAGTCCTTTGCGGTTACTCGGCAGGGTGCCACCGAACCATTCCACCAGTTTATTGACCGCCTCCAAGAGGCAGTCCAGAGGCAGATTGATAACCCGCAAGCCCAGACTGAACTAATGATAAAATTGGCTTACGAAAATGCCAATGCAGACTGCCGCCGTGCCATGCAGGCAGTGGTCGGGCGCCCCGGGTATACCCTGGCAGAATTGCTGCAGGCGTGTGCTGACGTAGGCACTCAGACCCATCAGATGGCCCTGCTGGCAGCTGCCCTGCACAAGGGGCAGAAGCCTCAGGGGAACTGCTTTAACTGCCAGAAGCCCGGACATTTTTGGCGGGAGTGTCGGGCCCCTGCGGGGGGCATGTGTAAAAACAAACCCAAGCCCCGGACAGACCAGAGGCCCCGCACGCTGTGTCCGAAATGCAAAAAGGGCTACCATTGGGCTGCGCAGTGTCGCTTGGCCGGGGGTGACAGCCGGGTCTTGGCTGCTAACCGAGACAACCCCCCGGGAAACTAGTAGGCGGGCCTGCGACCAGCCCGAGACCCAAGGCCGCGCCCCTCTCCGTGCACGACGCCCCCGCCGCCACAAGGGGCAGTGCGGGGATTGACCTTGTTAATCAGGAAAATATGGATATCACTCTCCCCGGGGAGGTCCTCCTCATGCCGTCCCAGATTCAGGGCCCGCTGCCGGAGGGCATGGTGGGCCTTGTCCTACCCCGCTCGTCCGCCAGCAAGCAGGGCCTGTTTGTGGTGCCTGGGGTGGTGGATTCGGACTATGGTGGAATTATCCATGTTCAACTGTGGAGTCATCTCCCGAAACGGCTGTTTCAGGGAGATGCCTGGGCGCAACTCATACTTGTGCCCTACTCCCTTCCGGCAGGGGGAAGAAACGTTCCCCGAACCGGAGGCTTCGGGTCCACCGACCAGCGCACTATTCACCCACAAGTGGCAGCAGTTGTTAAAGACATTGGAGCACCCCAACCCAAACGCATTTACTGCCTCAACGATCAGCCGTTCGAGGGTGTTATCGACTCTGGGGCAGACATTACCGTCATTGCCGCTGCGCAGTGGCCCGCCCATTGGCCCACAGAGCAGGCTCCGGCAGTTTGGGGTGTGGGCGGGGCACAGGACTCACAACGAAGTGCCCGATGGTTGGAGGTTAGGGCGCCCCAAGGCATCCGCCGCGCCCGTATCCGGCCTATCATTCTCCCCGTCCACCTCAACCTGTGGGGCCGTGATTTATTGACACAGTTCACTGCCACCATCCATATCAATGATTAGGCATACGGCCCTCCCCCTCCGTTGGCTCACTGACGAACCCGTATGGGTTGCGCAGTGGCCGCTTCCTTTAGAAAAGCTGGAGGCCCTCCAGCACTTGGTTAATGACCAGCTGAAGGCAGGACGTTTGGAGGAGTCCACTAGCCCCTTTAATACCCCCGTGTTTGTGATTAAAAAGAAATCTGGCAAGTGGCGCCTCCTGCAGGACCTTCGCGCCATTAACAAAATTATACAGCCTATGGGTCCCCTGCAGTGTGGTACCCCTAATCCCAACCTTATTCCCTGTGATTACCGGTTATTTGTAATAGATTTAAAGGATTGTTTTTTTACCATCCCCTTGCACCCTGAGGACCGGGTGCACTTTGCCTTCACTGTTCCGGTTTTGAATCACTCCCAGCCCACTCCACGCTATCAGTGGAATGTGCTCCCTCAAGGCATGTTGAATAGCCCCACCTTGTGTCAGCATTTTGTTGCGCAGGCCCTACGGCCCTTCCGTGCAGCACACCCAGATGCCTTAATTTACCACTACATGGATGACATCCTGGTGGCTCACCCCGTCCTCCCTGATGACTGGCTGGACGAACTGCGCCACCAGCTTGCGGCGTGTGGCCTGGTTGTGGCACCGGACAAGATCCAGCGTCAGCCACCCTTTTTGTATCTTGGTCACCGCATGCTCCAGTCATATGCCCGTCCAGTTTGTCCCGAGTTGGTATTGCCCAACCCTCTTACGTTTGTACAGCTTCAACAGTTATTGGGGTCCCTTAATTGGATTCGTCCTTTTTGCCCTCTGACTACCTCCATGCTGTCCCCTCTTTTTTCTGGCCTTCGGCAGGGCCGTCTCCCCGGAGATATCATTCCCGTTTCCCAGGAACAGCGCCAAGCGGTCACCCTCATTAACCAGACCCTGGCCCAGGTGTGGGTCGACCGCCGAGAAAGGGAACAGCCCCTTTTTGCCATTTTGCTTCCCACACTCTCACAACCGACAGCTGTCCTCGCCCAGGAGGGGGCGGCAGCGCGTCTTCGTTTAATTGAATGGATTTATTTGACCCACTCCCCTCCGCATACTATTCAGACACTCCCTCAACAGGCCGCAGAGCTGATTTTTAAAGTGCGAGAACGGTCCCGTACCCTCTTGGGTTGGGACCCCGTTGCCATTATTGTCCCCATCCCGGCTAAAGACTGGGAACGCACTGTCTCTTGCAGTGCCACCCTCCAATTGTCTCTTGCTGACTATGTTGGGGAAGTTAAATATCACATTCCCCCTGACCCCCGTCTTTCATTCCTACAACAACGTTGCCTTCACCTCCGGCCGTCCTTGTCAACCGTCCCCATTAAGGATGCACTTACCCTTTTTACGGACGGCGGCCCAACACGAGGTGCGGTCAGCTGGCAGGTGCAAGGCACTTGGCAAGTCCGCTTTACCCTGCCTCAGCGCTCCCCACAGCGCGCAGAGTTGGCTGCTGTCATCCTGGCCTGCCGATGCTTCCAGGATGACCCTTTTAATTTGATTACTGACAGTCTTTATGTTACTAATGTTCTTAAGTCTCTTCCAGGTTCCTATGTGTCGCCCTCCTGTGATGACAATTTGTTGGCCCTTTTTCTTACCCTGCAACAGCTCCTTTCCTCCCGCTCTAGCCCACTGTTTGTGGCACACATTCGCAGTCACACCACACTACCGGGCCTATTAACAGAAGGCAACACGGTGGCCGACCAGGCGGTCAAATCGGTGGCCTCAATTTTTTCCTCCCCAATCGAAAGCCACGCCTTTTTTCATCAATCCTCCAAGGCCCTTGCCAAGCAGTTCACTCTCCCATTGTATCAGGCGCAGGCCATTGTTCGCCAGTGTGACCTTTGCGCTTCTCTCTCCAATAGCCCGGAGGTAGGGGTTAACCCTCGTGGAACCTCGGCCAACCAGCTCTGGCAAATGGATGTTACACATTTCCCTCCCTTTGCCCCCTGGCAGTATCTTCACGTGTGTGTAGATACCTTTTCCCATTATGTGTGGGTCACCCCCCAGAAGGGTGAGGCCTCTCGTCATGTTATTAATCACATGATTCGCGCTATGGCAATCATGGGTCACCCATCCCATCTTAAGACCGACAACGGCCCCGCCTACTGTAGCTCGGCCTTTGCCTCCTTCTGTACCACGTGGGACATTGTCCACACGTTTGGTATCCCGTATAACCCCACAGGCCAGGCCATTGTGGAACGAGCCAATCGTGCGCTCAAACAAGCCCTGGTCCGCCAAAAACAGAAAGGGGGGATTCCCGTAGGCCTTCCTCCCAGCCAGGAATGGCTGGCTGCAGTGCTTTTTACCCTGAATCATTTGAATTTGACTGACAACTACTCTGCAGCAGAATGTCATTTTCGCAGCTACCAGGCCTTGCCCCGCCCCTTTGTTAAATATCGCAAGGCCCCAGACCCTCAGTGGCATGGCCCAGTGCCCCTTATAACGTGGGGACGAGGGCATGCTGCCGTTTCTCTTCCTACAGGTCCGTTGTGGGTCCCGGCGCGTAACGTCCGCCCGTGGCACGGCGATGGCCTGGCACCAGGGACTATCGAACCCCATTCCACAGTTCAACCTACATCTGCAGGATCCCGAGCGTCCTCGCCAGCGCCCCCCGCGGGGGCCCCCGCAGCGCATAACCTGGGGACAGGTTAAAGCCCTTTCATTGCAGGCCGAGCAGCTGCGAGTGCAGCAGCAGCTAGAACCTACCGCAGAAAATTACCTTGTGACATTGTTAGCTTGCCTTAATGCTAATTCACTCCTTATTTTGTGTGTATTGGGGAGTTTCCTGTTGGCCCCTAGCTGCCAAGGCGAACCCCAGATGGAGCAGCGGCTGCAGTTTAACACCTGGGTCCACTTGGCAGAAGTATTAAATCAATCTGATTTCTGCCTGGCCGTTGCCCCGGAAATGCAAAGTCTGTTAAGTACCTGCCTTGTTCCTGTCTGTAAACCACCCAGCAACATCTGGGGTGTGAGACAGTGAAAGAAATGTGCTGTTTTAAGCTTGCTGATAATAGTTTTGTATGCAATAGCAAATTGATATGCTGAAATGCTATGCTTAAGTCATCCGCCAAGACGTTTTTCTTCCTTGGTAGGATTATATTTAGTTATAGCCACCCTTAGAGTGGATGAAGACCCTTTTATAGTATGGGGTCCTAGTTTTGATGTTTGACGTTTTACTTTGCTGCTTTGTTTAATGTATACCCAATCTAGTGGCATTGTGTATGCTACCCTGCGAGAGTGTTTTGTTTAAACACCGCATTTATAAAATAAAACAGGGGGAGATGTAGAGATGCATAGCTCCCGAATCGCCAGTCCACAGGCGCGGCAAACTGCTCCCATGGCTACGAGGCAGGAGTGACCTTCAATCCAGCGTTTGTGTTTGGGAAACTTATTTGGCTGATTTGATTGTACCCTCGCAGCTGGTGTTCACGCGCTCAAGAGATGGGTTCGTTATCTTATGTGCATGTATGCTGCCTGGCTTTTCTATGCGCAAGAATGTAACCACTAAGAAGAGTTGTAAACAAAGTAAGGAGAGAAATAAAAACCCCAGGAAAAGTTTTCCTGGGAGGCTTTTTGCAAGAGGCTTGTAAAGCTCTCTAGCTACCACAGACCTGGCGTTCTGTTTCCTTTCCTGCGTCGTCACCACACTCCTGGTTTTAATAAATGGCAGGGGTGCTAGGATCTTTGGGTAGCACTTTTCTACCTGTGAGAAAAGAAACCTAACACATTTCATTAATGCCTGGCAGTGTTTTGCAGATCTCATAGTTGCTCGGGCACATTTAAGCCCCGCCCTTGTCTTGGGGGTCAGCCAAGTTTTGGCTGTGGCCTTGGATGAGCCTGCAAGCTGTATTTTCCTCTCAGTTAACTCATTCTGTGCTTTTTCCTCTTCTCCCTTTCTCGGCTTCTTTTAACCTACAAAGGAAACCTTCACTCTTCCAGTAAAATAACTTTATTACAGAGCTTTGGAGCAACAAACCGGGACAAGCACACCCACTTTTGAGGAGTGCACTCGGTACAACCTCAGGTGTCTAATTGCTTTCCTCCCTCCCCAGCCCTCTGGCTAGAAATCTGAGGTAGCCAGAAGGATCCCATGGGCAATATGGGGAGTGGGTTAACCTTCCAAAGACTGTTGGTATGCAAATTTTTAACAATTTTTGCCATAAAACACAAAAATAATCCCTATTGTGCCAGTAAATGCATGGTACATTGAATGCTGTTCAGCTGGCATCCGTTTTCTCTGATGATCTGAAAAACAAAAGAACAGAGGTCTACCCCTTCTGGGCAGTCAGTCATTGCTTAAAATGTTTCCTTGTATTTGTTCATAGGCAGCCTAGATTTCAGTGGCTTCTACCTTATTAGTTAGAAACTTGCATTAATACAAATGCTTTCTGGCTTGCTTCCAAATCCAAAGCTATCTACAGCTTAAAGATTTTTACTTAAAAGGGACACAATTAACTTTCCCAGTCTTTTGATTGCCTTTCACTTCTAACTCCTACTTTCAAACACACAGTGATCTGAACAAGACAACACAACCTATATTGGTAGGTTTGCATTTCCTTTACCTCTGCTACAATATACACTGCACATATTCTGGGGAAAAGCGGCCACTGCGCAACCCATACGGGCTCGTCAGTGAGCCAACGGAGGGGGAGGGCCGTATGCCTAATCATTGATATGGATGGTGGCAGTGAACTGTGTCAATAAATCACGGCCCCACAGGTTGAGGTGGACGGGGAGAATGATAGGCCGGATACGGGCGCGGCGGATGCCTTGGGGCGCCCTAACCTCCAACCATCGGGCACTTCGTTGTGAGTCCTGTGCCCCGCCCACACCCCAAACTGCCGGAGCCTGCTCTGTGGGCCAATGGGCGGGCCACTGCGCAGCGGCAATGACGGTAATGTCTGCCCCAGAGTCGATAACACCCTCGAACGGCTGATCGTTGAGGCAGTAAATGCGTTTGGGTTGGGGTGCTCCAATGTCTTTAACAACTGCTGCCACTTGTGGGTGAATAGTGCGCTGGTCGGTGGACCCGAAGCCTCCGGTTCGGGGAACGTTTCTTCCCCCTGCCGGAAGGGAGTAGGGCACAAGTATGAGTTGCGCCCAGGCATCTCCCTGAAACAGCCGTTTCGGGAGATGACTCCACAGTTGAACATGGATAATTCCACCATAGTCCGAATCCACCACCCCAGGCACCACAAACAGGCCCTGCTTGCTGGCGGACGAGCGGGGTAGGACAAGGCCCACCATGCCCTCCGGCAGCGGGCCCTGAATCTGGGACGGCATGAGGAGGACCTCCCCGGGGAGAGTGATATCCATATTTTCCTGATTAACAAGGTCAATCCCCGCACTGCCCCTTGTGGCGGCGGGGGCGTCGTGCACGGAGAGGGGCGCGGCCTTGGGTCTCGGGCTGGTCGCAGGCCCGCCTACTAGTTTCCCGGGGGGTTGTCTCGGTTAGCAGCCAAGACCCGGCTGTCACCCCCGGCCAAGCGACACTGCGCAGCCCAATGGTAGCCCTTTTTGCATTTCGGACACAGCGTGCGGGGCCTCTGGTCTGTCCGGGGCTTGGGTTTGTTTTTACACATGCCCCCCGCAGGGGCCCGACACTCCCGCCAAAAATGTCCGGGCTTCTGGCAGTTAAAGCAGTTCCCCTGAGGCTTCTGCCCCTTGTGCAGGGCAGCTGCCAGCAGGGCCATCTGATGGGTCTGAGTGCCTACGTCAGCACACGCCTGCAGCAATTCTGCCAGGGTATACCCGGGGCGCCCGACCACTGCCTGCATGGCACGGCGGCAGTCTGCATTGGCATTTTCGTAAGCCAATTTTATCATTAGTTCAGTCTGGGCTTGCGGGTTATCAATCTGCCTCTGGACTGCCTCTTGGAGGCGGTCAATAAACTGGTGGAATGGTTCGGTGGCACCCTGCCGAGTAACCGCAAAGGACTTAGAGGACTCGCCTGCAGCGGGGACCCTGCGGAACGCGCGACGGACACACTGGCCAATGATGGGAAAAGCTACCCGGGGCGTGCCCGCCGCCTGCTCGGGGATGCTCGAAAACTGCCCTGTGCCATATAACTGCTCAGCAAGATAAGCCCCCCCACCTTGCGCTGCTGCTGCAAGCGCCTCTCGCTGGTACTCGCTATCCCACACAACGTATTGCGCGGGAGACAGCACCATGCGACACATGTCTTTCCAATCTTGGGGGAGCAAGAAGTAACCGTTTGACACACCTTCCAAGATCCCCAGGGTGAAAGTGGACCGCACCCCGGTCTCACGAACTGCCTTGCGGAGCTCGCGCAGAACTGAGTAGGGGAGAGCCTCCCAGTCCACTATCTGCCCCCCATTTCCATTATCCCGCCAAGAGACGGGAAACGCCTCGAACCCACACTTGGATTCCTCATCGGTCAAGAGACCGGCCTTACGCGCTTGCCGCACCGCCGCGGCGACAGCGCCCCCCTGCCCGACCGGTAGGCAGGGGGGCGCCGCCACGGGCGGCGGCGCAGGGAGGGTCAGCTGTGGGCAGGAGGGGGGTGGCCCATCACCTGGGGGCAAAAGGGGGACCGGCTTGGGGCTGTTGGGGCCGATCCCCTCCAGTGCCTCCTTACAACGCTGCCAGAGCAGCAGGCACTGAACTGGGGCACGGGGTTTACTATACAAGGTGATCCCAATCTGTATCCAATCAAAAAGCTGCAATGACCCGCAGTCTGGATACCAGGGGCACTGGCGATCTATTTCCCTTAGGAGGTCCTCAATATGAGCGACCGGGACAGCGACACATGATCGCTGTCGTATAATCTCTTGTAACTCTCTTGCGTGCTCCTTCTGGGCACTGGAAAGTTTCCCCCCCATACTCACGAATAAGGGGCGGCAAACAGACGCGGGCGCGCTCGGCGTATCCAGCCGGTGAGTAGAGGGGTATCACGTCGGGGTCACCAGCTGTGGTGACGACGCAGGAAAGGAAACAGAACGCCAGGTCTGTGGTAGCTAGAGAGCTTTACAAGCCTCTTGCAAAAAGCCTCCCAGGAAAACTTTTCCTGGGGTTTTTATTTCTCTCCTTACTTTGTTTACAACTCTTCTTAGTGGTTACATTCTTGCGCATAGAAGAGCCAGGCAGTATACATGCACATAAGATAACGAACCCATCTCTTGAGCGCGTGAACACCAGCTGCGAGGGTACAATCAAATCAGCCAAATAAGTTTCCCAAACACAAACGCTGGATTGAAGGTCACTCCTGCCTCGTAGCCATGGGAGCAGTTTGCCGCGCCCGTGGGCTGGCGATTCGGGAGCTATGCATCCCTACAGGCCAGAATGTTCCTTGCCAGTCCTCCAGTGGCACTGTTATGGGAGAGAAACAAGAGCAACTTCTGTGCCAGAGATCTTCTAGCTGAGCCACTACCTACACCTTGCTTTGCTTCCCCAGCAGTCAGAGTTCAGTTTCTCTCTCCAAGGCCCCCATCAGTAACTGCCTCAGCTACCAGTTCGCAGCAGTGAGGTCAAGTTGCCATAAGCAACAAATTATTTTCCTGGTGATTTTAAAGAAAGACAGAGATTAAAAAAAAAAAAAAAGATAAGTAGAAATACCGCTGATTGACAAATATTACAGAAAGCATCACTAGACTGGCCCTAAGTTTAAGTGATAACATCCTTTTGCTCTTTCTGGCCTTTAGGTAACCACACTTGTCCAAGTCACTTTTTACATCAGCACAGCAGGTCTACCAACTGGTGCAAAATACCCAGCGTAGGCAAGGCCTTGGCATACAGCTGGCTTTCCTTCTTGTCAGGAGGAATCTAGTTACATAGCCCCAGAGTATCTCTCTTTCATTCTGTAACTGGAGACTGTGCAGCCAATGCCACTAGGCTTTGGCAGTTCAAGATGCAATTAGCACTTGGCATTACATCAGCTTCCAGACCAGGCCAAGATGGTAATTTCCTTTGTGGGAAATCCACTCATTAATAAGACAAAACCTTCCTTTCGTAATACTAATTCTGACTGACTCATGTTTCATCCTACCTCAAACTCACATGAATTTTAAACTGGTGTGGGTGTGTGTCGGGGTGGGGAGGTAAACATTTCTTCTAATCCACATTATGAATGCCCCCTCTCTTCATCTCATGCAAAGCTCTCACACACAGGGTCAGACTATGCCATTAAGGCACAACCCAGCTTTGAGGGTGTTTGTGAACTCTGGAAGGCACCATATACTCCAGACCCCCGCCTCCCATGTACCCAGGGAGCATGCCCACTATTCCACCCCTGAGGGTGATGGAGTATGCATTCCTTGCCATGGCTGGCCAGCTGTACTAGCAGGTGCAGAGGGGTGAGTGGGGGGCTTTCCTATGCTACAAGTGCTTTGGGGGTACAGCTAGACTGATATAACTATGCTAGCAGAGCCCCCTGATGGAGATGCAGCATAAACTGACAGGAGGAATTCTACCGGCACAGTTGGACCATGTCCCCGAATGACATAGAAGCACTTTTCTGTATCAGCATAGTTGCGTCTACCCCAGGGGCTTTACCAACATGGCTATGTCAGCTAGCATGGAACAATTCCTGTGCTCTGGTGACCACAGCGATTGCAACTGTGCCTGACACGGGCAAGGAGGGGGGAAGACTACGTGTGCCCACCCCACCTTGCACATCCACACCTCAGCATGGTACGGTCTGGTTCACTGTCATTAGCCCTGAAGAAATAAATAATGAAGCGCTCTACTGCCCAACACTGCAAAGTGCTGAGCATCTCCACTAGAAGCCATGGATGCTCATCACCTTGCAGGTGGCACTCAGTACCTTGCAGGATTAGGCCCCTAAATGATCCCTTCGGTGGTATTTCATTGCCGTGTACTGTACATAGAAGTAGTCTCTTTGCAAGCCCCTGACTAAGTTTTTGCCCAAGACAAAGGTACTCCTGGTTAAGTCAGTTGATTGGGACTCAGAAGAGCTGGGTTCAATCCCTGGTTCTTCCACAGATTTCTTCTGTGACCTTGATCAAGTTATTTAATCTGTCTGTGCCTCGTGTGTAAAATGGTGATAATAATCCTTCCTTTCTCCCACCTGTATTTCTCTTGTTTATTTAGACTGTAAGCTCTCCAGGGCAGGAACTGTCTCTAGCTATGTGTATGAAGGGGGTCAGGTTCCCTGTTGGGGCCTCTAGGTGCTACTGTAATACAATTAATAAATAATATTGGGAGAGAAGAGCTCCACAGGGTAGGGCCCTGTGCAGAGATGGCCTCTTCACCATTGAATCATCGGCAAACACTTGGAAGGTGGTAAGGTGATAGGGAACAGCCAGCATGGATTTGTGAAGAACAAATCATGTCAAACCAATCTGATAGCTTTCTTTGATAGGATAACGAGCCTTGTGGATAAGGGTGAAGCTGTGGATGTGGTATACCTAGACTTTAGTAAGGCATTTGATACAGTCTCGCATGATATTCTTATCGATAAACTAGGCAAATACAATTTAGATGGGGCTACTATAAGGTGGGTGCATAACTGGCTGGATAACCATACTCAGAGAGTTGTTATTAATGGTTCCCAATCCTGCTGGAAAGGCATAACGAGTGGGGTACCGCAGGGGTCTGTTTTGGGACCGGCGCTGTTCAATATCATCATCAACGACTTAGATATTGGCATAGAAAGTACGCTTATTAAGTTTGCGGATGATACCAAATTGGGAGGGATTGCAACTGCTTTGGAGGACAGGGTCATAATTCAAAATGATCTGGACAAATTGGAGAAATGGTCTGAGGTAAACAGGATGAAGTTTAACAAAGACAAATACAAACTGCTCCACTTAGGAAGGAAAAATCAGTTTCACACATACAGAATGGGAAGAGACTGTCTAGGAAGGAGTACGGCAGAAAGGGATCTAGGGGTTATAGTGGACCACAAGCTAAATATGAGTCAACAGTGTGATGCTGTTGCAAAAAAAGCAAACATGATTCTGGGATGTATTAACAGGTGTGTTGTGAGCAAGACACGAGAAGTCATTCTTCCGCTCTACTCTGCTCTGGTTAGGCCTCAGCTGGAGTATTGTGTCCAGTTCTGGGCACCGCATTTTAAAAAAGATGTGGAGAAATTGGAAAGGGTCCAGAGAAGAGCAACAAGAATGATTAAAGGTCTAGAGAACATGACCTATGAAGGAAGGCTGAAAGAATTGGGTTTGTTTAGTTTGGAAAAGAGAAGACTGAGAGGGGACATGATAGCAGTTTTCAGGTATCTAAAAGGGTGTCATAAGGAGGAGGGAGAAAACTTGTTCACCTTAGCCTCTAAGGATAGAACAAGAAGCAATGGGTTTAAACTGCAGCAAGGGAGGTCTAGGTTGGACATTAGGAAAAAGTTCCTAACTGTCAGGGTGGTTAAACACTGGAATAAATTGCCTAGGGAGGTTGTGGAATCTCCATCTCTGGAGATATTTAAGAGTAGGTTAGATAAATGGATAGATAATATTTTGCATCTATCAGGGATGGTCTAGACAGTATTTGGTCCTGCCATGCGGGCAGGGGACTGGACTCGATGACCTCTCGAGGTCCCTTCCAGTCCTAGAATCTATGAATCTATGAATCTATGAATGGGGAGCCAGTGTAAATCATAAAGCACAGTTAGTGTATGCTAATTGACGGAAGAGGCAATTTTGGGAGCGTTTGCCTTCAGTCTCTGGTTCCATGAGTTGAAAAGGTCCAGTCTAGCGGTAACACACAGATGGACCCAATCCCTATCTGTGAGAAGCAATAAATACTGCCCAAAGGCAATGGGAGTGAGGGTGTTGAAACTGGATTCATTCCATATTTCCACATAAGGCCAACATTATATTGCTATATAAAACAGTGTGAAAATCAGCTTTCATTTAGTTGGTGCATATATAACTGTTGGGAATCACTTTCTTTGGTACGCAGCTGCCCCTTAGTGTCCTGCTGAAAAACTGCTACTGCTTACCTCCAGATTGAACACAAGTTACAGCCACCAGAATTAACTCTGCTCAGGGGGCTGAAAGTGTTTAAAACTTCTGTCAGATTTGCTTGAGGTAACACAGATGGTGCTTTGTTTTGTATTGTCAATGAGCTTCACTAGTCTAAGAGGTTTGTATTGGCCATACCAAGCAAAACAACAAATATTATGAATAAAAATGAGTGAGAGAGGAAATATCTATTGCCCACAGATTACTAAAACCTGATTCAGCAAAGCATTTAAGCACATGCTTAAATCTCATTGAAGATACTTTAAATTAATGGGCTTTAAACACATGCTTTGCTGAATACAGGCTATGCATTCCATTAGTGAAAGTCACACACATATCCCTAGGGTGTAAAAACACAGTGCTTCTGAAGAACTTACCCCAAATTTACCCCAGGTGTTGAAATCAGAGAGCGAAAGCGTTTCACAGCAGCACCATAGCGTGTGGGGAACCATGACAGGGAGAGAGGTCAAAGGATAGCAATAAGAAGAAATTATTAGTAATTATATATATTATCTCTTAATTGTGCTGTGGAATCACCTCAAGTGGCAATGTGCATCTTTTAAATTCCGCTCAGAGCAGATCTAGACAACATGGTGCTTAAAATGCCAGTACCTTACTCCTGGGGGAATTCTGTACCACTGCGCATGCACAGAAATCATTTCCCCTGCAGATTTCTTTGCTTCCCCACAGAAAAATGACTTCTGAAGGGGAAACAAAGGGAAGCCACAAGAGTGGTCATGTGCCCCTCCCCAGCTGTGCAGGCACATGATTTTGGGTGCCCAGAGCAACCAGTGGACAGGTAAATCACCACAGGGCTGGGGACACCATGGCCGGTGGCTCCTAACGTGTGACAGGCTCAGCTCCTCTTCCCCTGCAAGGAGTAACAGGGACCGGATCATACCCACCCCCAGAAACCTCCCCCAGCTGCAGGAAGCTCCAAACCCTCCCCTGCCCCACTTCCTGCCCCCATCGCTCCTCAGTGGCGGTGGGGTTGTCACTGGAGTCTTAAAACCCAAAGTAGCGGTAACTTAACTGTTTCACTCCAGGCAGTGTCAGGGATAAATCAATGGGAACCCAGCACTTCCAGCTGATGAAAGGTGGATACAAATAAGTATGCTATTATCTAAAACTAGTATTTATTTGATTTAAGCACACACAGACATAAGCAATAGGTTTAGAATATCCCAAATAATTACCTAAAATCTGAGATGGTATCTAGAAGCAGGTCAGCGATGGCCAGTACTTCCCTGCCGAGGAGTAGGATGTCAGGGGAAAAGTTTCTCAGGATAGCTCCAAAGTACACTCTGTTAGCTAGTCCTTTTATAAGTAATTTTTTAAAAACACATAGCTCATAGTAATCCCTACTGGAATGACTTCTCCTAACTTCAATAAACTACTTATCAACAAAACATTCCTAACAATCTTAGCCATAATAAGCTTCTGTTGCTTAAAAGGACATGCAATACCATCTATAAACAGACGAGGGCGCCTTTATAGCTTCTGAAGAAGTGAGTTTTTTTACCCATTAAAGCTTATGCCCAAATAAATCTGTTAGTCTTTAAAGTGCCACCGGACTTCTTGTTGTTCATATAGCTTCTAATCTCACTATCAGCCCTTTTGAATTGTTTTCCAAAACATTAAACAAAATATGAATCGATAGTTAACATTCTATCCACTCAAGTTGCCAGTGAAAAATATTGCCCTCATAATAGTATTGATCCATCTGCCATCTAACTGATGATATCATTGGAGTCACAATTTATAATTATATCACTGTCCATCTCTATAGCATATTTCATCACAAAGGATCTAAAAGTACTTTACAGTAATGTATGTATGGCATCAGTGAATGCAGCCATCTATAGAATGGATAATGGTAACCAGCCAGCACACAGCATGCAGCCGAAGAGGAGGGCGGGGAGTTAGGGATTTTGGCCAAGAGCAACCCTTTCCTGTCTGAAAACAAAATGGCACCTTTAATATTCACACAGCACAAGTCAGCTCTCGTCCCAAATATTTCCACACAATGAACTGTGTATTACTAACAGATCTGCTATGGGAGGATGAAATGAGTTGCCCCTGCTGGGATGTGAAGCTGCAGTGCCACAGATTCTTGGCATTTCAAACTTAAAGCAAAGACAGACCTGTATGAACAATTCATCATTCAAATTCGGACCTCCACCAGAATCTAGCATTCCCATCCCACTTAATACAATACCATTTAACTCATTCCTTGCCTACTGTAGCATTACTTCCCTGCCCTTCTTATTAGCACATGACTTTTTCCCACTCTGGGCCTAAAATCTTCCTCCCACTGAAGTCACTGTAGAAACACCTTTTATTCATTGGGCTGTTTGGGTTTGTTTTATGTTGCTTGTTGTTTTCTCTCTTTCAGTAGAAGATCTATTGTGCAAAGGGCTTGTTGCCTTTTTTCTTGTATCAAATAATGCTAGCTGTCTTCTGTGTGCTCCTACCTCCTTTTGTCTCTATTTCATCACCCTGGATTTCTGCCTTTACATTGTATTTGTAGCATATATAAACTCATGGCAATTACATTGCATGAACAGCCATTAAATATGCTGTCCCACTGCAGAAGTACATTGGGATGTGGGTGCTCTCCTCAGTACATACACAGGCTCTGACTGATTGAACATTCAAATAGGAAACAAGGATTTCCCTACACCTCCCGGTGCGGGAGGGAGGGTGTACACTGCCCACCCTGAACACCCCCATCACCTCCAGTGGACAACTAGTGTCACCAATTTCGTTGTTTTCAACCCCCCTGTAAATTCAACCATCCCCTCTAATCTCAATTCCTGGGGAAATCCCTGGAAACAACATTCAAACAATTCCCTAAGGGTCAAGTCCTGTAAGGTGTCAACTACCCTCAACTCCCAGGAGCTCAGCCTGTTAAAGGATAGGGCCCAAGTTAAGTAGGTAAATGTGTGATCACTGAAATAAAAGTGGCTCTTAATTTCCATATATGGATATCCAATCATAGGCATGCTCATGTGTGGCTGGTTCTGGGTGGGGGCACTTGTCACTGGAAGGGTTCAAGATGGTTTGACAGCTGAGAGCTCGTCTACCTTCAGAATTTTTGCATGACTGTAGACTGGCTGCACTGTAAAATGGGGCTTGAACCAATTCCATTTACCCTGATCTCAAACTCCATCAGTTTTAACTGGCACATGAATAAAAACCCCAAAAGCTGCCAGAGACTTATTTACCCCTGGGGTTCTCACCCATGCAACTGAACTGGTGGTAGCACCACTGGGGTGTTTTTTCTTATAATTACAGACAAGCCCTCCTGCCTCCCACACACATTATTCTTCTTATCCTCCCACTCTTTGCTCATTAACACTGATTAGTGCATAAATTAACATCTCCAAAACAAACAAACACAGGGGGAGCAAGAAAGGGATGAGGGAAAGAGAAGCAACAGCAGCATAGCATAGCGCATAGCAGGTGAGCTACTTTCAACCAAGTTCTGCAGCTGGCTGGCCCTAAATAACTTGGCCTGTTGAGAACTCATAGCATTTCCCTTGCAGTGCAATCACAGTGCACATTAAAGCTATGTCCTAGTCTTTCTGTGTGAAACAACTGGTATTTACTCAATGAAGTTCTTCTAAGTACCTTATTATTTGAATATTCTATATTTTAAGCATAGCCCCCCCCCCACTTCCCCAGACTGGTCATGCTGAATACAGTATGTGGCATTTCAAAACCTGTGAGGTCTCTTTCAGCCCTGGTCCACACTACCAACTTATGATGGTATAACTATGTCACATAGGGTTACCATACGTCCGTTTTTTCCCAGACATGTCCGGATTTTCGGCAATCAACCCCCCCCCCGTCCGGGGGGAATTGCCAAAAAGCCGAACATGTCCGGGAAAATGCCGGCCGGGCACTTCCCCTCCCGCGACTGCTCTGCTCCTCCCCGACTCTTCGGCTCTGTTTAAGAGCCGAGCGCTATGGGCTTCAGGCAGCCCCCTTGCCTCCAGATCCCAGACGCCGGCCGGGCACTTCCCCTCCCGGGCTCCAGCGGCGCAGGGTCCGGAGGCATAGGGGCTGCCCGAAGCCGGTAGCGCTCGAGCAGCTCAGCTCTTAAACAGAGCCGAAGAGTCAGGGGAGGAGCAGAGGCTCCAGCTGCAGCGGCTCTGCTCCTCCCCGACTCTTCGGCTCTGTTTAAGAGCCGAGCGCTACGGGCTTTGGGCAGCCCCCATACCTCCGGACCCTGCGCCGCCGGAGCCCGGGAGGGGAAGTGCCCGGCCAGGGGCGCAGGGTCCGGAGGCATAGGGACTGCCCGAAGCCCAAGCGTTACCGGCTTCACGGTTTGCCGGGCAGCCTCCAGATCCTGCGCCCCCGGCTGGGTGCTTCCCCTCCCGGGCTCCAGCTGCACTGGGGAAGCGCCAGCCGGGGGTGCAGGGTCTGGGGGCTGCCCGGCAAACCGTGAAGCCGGTAGCGCTCGGGCAGCCCTTTTCGCATGGCTGGGAGTGGGAGGGAGGAGGGGGCGGAGTTAGGGCGGGGTTGGTGCGGGGCTGGGGTGGGAAATGGGTGGGGTGAGGGCCCCGTGGAGGGTCCTCTTTTTTTATTTGTGAAATATGGTAACCCTAACCTATCAACGTATTTATATCAACCTCACCCCCCAGTGTAGACAGCACTATGTCGACAGGAGGGCTTCTCCCATCAGTATGGCTCCCGTCACTTGAGGAAGTGGAGTACTTACAGTGACGGGAGAAGCTACACTGTAATAGTGGATAAGCCCTCAGTAAACAAGCGCAAACTTGCTTACAACATTTTTGTCTGTAGCTCGTAAATACTAAGGCCATGTCTACACTACAATTGTGTCGATCTGTCTTACGTCAGCATACAGCCACTGCAGTTATTAAATCACTTGTGTGCATGCACACTTGGCTCCTTCTGTTGATGGTGCGTGTCCTCACCAGGCGCGCTTGTATTGATTGTATTGTCAGTGTGGGGCGTTGTGGGACAACTCCTGAAAGCCAGCAACAGTTGATTTGCATCTATCAGTGGACAGCCCCTAGCATAGCTGCACCAGCAAAAACTCCTAGTGTAGACAAGCAAAGTCATTATAAACTACAATGTGCACTGATGCATTTTATCCCTGTTTCAAGCAAGAATAAACTGCACCAGTGACCATCCCGGCTTACAGCAGTTTTTCTTCTCTACACTAGGGGTAGCTCAATATCAATGGTTGAAATTCCCAGCGTAAACAAGGCCATAATGCTCTACACTGGCAGCAGCCTGTGCCCTTTGTGGTATGCTCTGTGTGTAAAGGGTTTTCTGCAGAGAAGCTAATTAGAATCATACCTCCCTAGGTCCTACCTACGCTGTAAAAATTTCTGTGATAGGGAAGCTATTGTAATTACTAGGGCTAGCTGAATAATGAAAAAGATTCATAAATATATTAATGAATAAACAGCTCCAGTTCAACTTGCTCCTGCATGGAGGATCATACTAGTCACAAACATTCTGATCACCATCCAAGGTATTCATGAAAATCTCAGCAAATCCCTAAAATTTGACATATTTATGCTGGAAGAGAACTATTTCTGACTGCAAAGGCTGAGATTGTAGCATGGCTTGATCTCATCTGCATATCAAGATTGGCAAGGGACTACTGTGTGGTAAACAGGTCCACGTGCAAGACAGCTTTTACCATTTATCTAGAACCTCAGCCAATTTCCCATTGCAGCGCTGCTCCTCAGGAATTTAATGCAGAAGGAAATCACAGCCCCTCCATGTGCAAAGCGCAAAAGTTCTGCAGAGATGGAAAAGCAGGTACCCCCCCCCCACACACACACACATAAAAATAAGCAGGGATAAGCATAAAAGGGGGAGTTGGTAGGGTGACCATACTTCCCATTTTGGCCAGGACAGTCCCTTTTTTAAGCTCTGTCCTGGTATCCCAACCTTTTGGCAAAAAAAATGGGGTGCTGAGGAACGTGTGAGGGGGTGAGGGGCAATGCCAGCCCCAGGCTGGGAATGGGGAGAGAGGCAGGGCTTGGGCAGAGGTCAGGCAGGGTTTGGGCAAGCAGCAACTCCAACAAGCCCTAGCCTTGTGGAAGGGGCAGGCAGGCCTTGGGCAAGCAGCAACTCCCAGCCCCAGCCCTGCCCACACTGGGGGCAGCCAGGGCTTGGGCGAGCAGCAACTGCCAGCCCCAGCAGCCCTGCCCGTACTGAGGGCAGGCAGGACTCAGGCGAGCTGTTTGGGCCAGCCCCATGCGGGGAGGGGGCTCTAGCTAGCCCCACGTGGTGTCCTGTTTTCCCTGTGGGAAATATGGTCACCCTAGGAGTTGGAAAAGTGCAAACAAGTGCCGGGGGAAAAGGCACACAAAAGAGAGAGGGGGAACCCCCCCCTCAAAACTGGTAAGAAAAGGGAAGAAAGAAAAAGGGTTATCTATAAAGGAAGAGAAGCATAAAAAGGACACAAGAAATTGTCCACATTTGACAAAAAAACCTCCATTTTTCAACTCTTCATCTCTAGCTAGTTTGTAGTCTGTAGGTTTGAGGGAAAGGATTGTATATCATAAGCTTCACTCAGCAGGTAGATCATTGTGTGGTAATGATTGTCTGGATAATCTTGTTTCTGTCTACTGCAGATTTTTACACCATATCCATCACTCTACTCTCTGAGCACTTTTTTTTTTTTTTTTAATAAATTCAAAACAGGGCAATATTCTAATTTTTCTCTAGTACCTCTCAGGAATCTTACTATTTTACTGTGAGCAATTATAGTTATACACTGTAGTACATGTCATTAGCAGACCTCTCCCCACTCCTGATGCTGATATTAAAATTAGTAGAAGTATTGGCAGCAGGAGCTTTCACCATTCATCTTCTCCTTGACTCCACTGTCACCAGGTCCAGAAATCGAGAGGGGTAAAGGTGAAAAGTGCCAAGATTAGATCCAAAGACCCCTGCTTTCCTTTGTACGCACTGCAAAGCCTGAACTTGGGAATTGCTTGGATCTGGGGTCTCTGGTCTGATCCCAAGACCTTTTCTTAACAAAGGGTTTGGAACACCACTAACTTGAGTGAGTATAGGGAAAAAGGGAGTATGTATACTCAGTATTTATCAACCTATGGTTTCCTGAACTTTATCTGGGTCACTTTCAATCACTTAACTTCTATGAATAAAATTTCTTTCAAGTTACCATGACAAAGTGAGAGGAACTACCGTGGAAATGTTTGAAGCTGAAACACTAAATAACTTTTGAGGTAGCAATGGTTTTGAAAAGTATAATATTGTGGGGGAATATATATTTCATGCTACAATAAATTAAAAATTTTCAAAAATAAAATTCACCTCTAGGGTGAAATGAAGCATAAGAAATTTCCACCTCCAAGGATGTTTTGAGAAAGTTACAAAGGAATGAAAAGAATAGCTTTTTCAACCTGTACTTATGGGTGTTACAAGAACAAGCAATGTGTGTATTGATGCAATCAGCTGCATTGGCCCTCGTAAAATGCAGATGCCAGGCTCAGCTGTCTTCTTCCTGTAACTTTAGTTTAGGAGAGGACAAAGCTGCTAAGGTGCAGAATTCAATTACTTAAAAAGACAAAACAAAAAATTTACTATCCAAGGAAGATAGGTATTACCACTGTGTGCATTACATAAAATGATGTGTAAATTACATGAAAATGTAATGCGACCTTTGGAATCCTGGCAAAATGCCAATGCAGCTCTTTGTGTCACACAGTGAAAGGCCTTTCCTGGTCTATTTGTATTGTTTGCACTGTCCTTGTAGCCCTGTTGGTCTCAGGATATTAGATACAAGGTGGGTGAAGTAATTTTATTGAACCAACTTCTGCTGATGAAAGAGACAAGCCTTTGAGCTTAAAAGCATGTCTCTTTCACCAACAGAAGTTGGTCCAATAAAACAGCAGTTCAGGGCCGTGGGGTTCCGCTGAAGCCTGGCATCCCAAGCCCTGGCAACCCCAGCCCCAGCATCCCCATGGGGCTGAAAGTGGGAGTGGAGCCACAGGGCTGAAGCCCAGCGCCCTGACACTCCCTGCAGGACTAAAGCCCCAAGCCCCAGTGCCCCCGCAGAGCTGAAGCCCAAACTCCACGGGTCTAAATCCCTGCGCTCTGGCGCCTTCTGCAGGGCTGAAGCTTGGAGCCATGAGTTTAAAGCCTGGTGCCCCCAGTGGGGCTGAAGCCCCAAGACCCCCTCCTCCACCGAGACCCGCACGCCCCAAGGGGCAGAAGCTCTGAGCCCCCCTCCCCACCCCAACCCTAGCATCCCACAGGGCAGAAACACCAAGTCCTACAGGGATATATAGCCCTGAGCCTCCCTGCTCCCTCCCAGTGGCTGAAGCCAAGAGCTTGGCCCATCCACCCCCCTGGGCCCTAGTGTCTTTATAGCATGTTGGAGGGGCAGGGCTCAGAAAGAAAAAGGTTGAGAATCCCTGCAATTAAAGATTACCTCACCCATCTTGTCTCTCTTATGTACATTGCTCATTCTAGTAGAGGAAACAGGAAATGAGTAGTTGAGTGTTTCAGGGAGATAATGGCTGTCTCACATTTTGCTAATCACACTTTAGACTATATTCCCTTTCCCTATTTTTGAAAAATTACAAATTTACAATTTTTTCAAAAGCCTTCAGTTTCCTTTTAAGCCAGGGTTTACAAATAGCCATTTTTCAGTAAAACTACAATGTTGCAAGTACCCCAGACTTCAGTAATAAACAAGAGATCACCCCTACCATTCCCTTTCAGGCAACTTGTATTGTCTGAAAGTGTTAGAACACTATCAAATGCTTTAAGAAGTGCTCACATTCCTTACCATCCAAGGGGCTGCAGTTTCCCCCTCTCCAGTTGTGTATTGCCTGCCTATCAGTTAAGGGAATGAGAGCTGTTGCTCATGTTACAGCCTGGTGACATCACTCTAAATCAGTTTCTGCATATACTATGGCTACTCTCACACCAATAAAAAGAGAGAGAAAAAACAAACCCACAGTTTTTCAGTTATTAAGAATCAAGGAAATCTCCCCCAACTTTTCTATGAAAGAGACTTAAAGGTTCATTAAATCAAACTCCGAGGCAGTGTTTATTACTGTTTCATGACATATTAAGGACTAAAAAGGAAAAAAAAATAGTTGCTTTGTAGTTCCAAAGCCTGCAGGTGTTTAAAAGAAGATGATGCATCAACTAGCCACTGGTTCCTGTACCAGGGCCGGATTAATGCAGGGGCTTTAGGGGCTGCAGCCCAGGGACTCGGGCTAAGGAAGGCCCTGCAAAAATAAATCCATAATTATATACAATTCAGTGGTCATCAACACATCGATTGTGATCGACTGGTCAATCCTGGAGCCTTTGCCAGTCGATCGAGATTGCCGGACCACTAAAAGTCCAACAGTGCAGCAGGGCTCAGGCAGGCTGCCTGGGTGCCATGGTCCCATGCCGTTCCTGGAAGCGGCTGGCTGCTGGCACATCTCTGCGGTCACTGCCGGGAGAGGGGAAGCAGTGCCGTGTGCTGCTCCCGCCCCCAGCACCATCCCCGCAGCTTCCATTGGTCAGGAACCAGCTAATGGGAGCTGCAAAGGTGGCGCTTGCAGGAGTGGGCGGTGCATGGAGACACGCTGTCCCCCATCCCCCAGGGGTGCGCAGACATGTCCCAGCAGCCGGCTGGGAGCCGCCTGTGGTAAGTGCCTCCCAGCCAGAGCCTGCACCTCACACCCCCTCCTGCACCCCATCCCCCTGCCCCAGGGTCAGAATCCCCTTCTGCACCATACTCCCTCCCAGACCCCACACCCCTCACCCTCTCCTGCACCCCAACACTCTGCCCCAGCCTGGAGCCCCCTCTTGCACCCAAACTCCCTCCCAGAAAGACACTAATATAATAGCTGTTCTAAGGTAAGAAGTAGGCTATTTCGAATTAACTTAACTATATTCTACATGTTTTAAGACTGAAATGTAACCACAGAACGGCTTTATGTTAATTAAAAGACAAGTTTAGTATACCGTTAAGTCTCGATGCCATAATTGTGATCATTTTGTTTTAAATTAGGAAAAAGACTTGTATACAGGGGCCCCACAAAATCTAATAGCCCCGGTCCAACGGGAGAGTTAATCCGGCCCTGTCTGTACACAAGCTTTGTCTCCAGTACAAAATTTTGCTAACTTAGCTCTGCCAGCTAAGAATGTGAAAAAAATCACTTTACCTAGCCAACATAGTTACGTGAGCAAAACCCAATGTGGAAAAAAGTGCATCTGTCAGCATAGCTCATTTCATTTGGGGAAGTGGTATAGTTATGGCGGCTGAATTAGTCCATTTATGCAGCATCTCCAGTAGAAGGTGCTGCCAGTATAGCTATATTGTGGTGGGTTCACAATCTTTAACAACCTGTGAACCCCTTTCACTAAAATGTCAAGTCTCGCAAACCCACTCCTAAAAATGAATATTTCCAGGGATTTTCTCCTTCACCTGAGCATAAATTATAAAAGCAGTTTCAGAGTAACAGCCGTGTTAGTCTGTATCCGCAAAAAGAAGAACAGGAGTACTTGTGGCACCTTAGAGACTAACAAATTTATTAGAGCATAAGCTTTCGTGGACTACAGCCCACTGGGCTGTAGTCCACGAAAGCTTATGCTCTAATAAATTTGTTAGTCTCTAAGGTGCCACAAGTACTCCTGTTCTTCTTTATAAAAGCAGTGATCTTGGAAATATAAAATTTGTTTTTATGACATGCTTATTACACACTATTTATTAATAATTATTATTTATCATTACAGTATTTGTATTACATTATGAAAACGGCAACACTCTTCCAAGATCTCTCTTTTGTAACTTGTATCACTTTGAATAAGCCTGTTATAAGACAAGGCTCTTATGTTTCATCAAGGAGTATCAGATGTGAAACAGCATGAAGATATTTATGAAGCCAACTCAAAGAGTTCCTCCTACACAAGCATTCAGGTCTTGAGGAGTCCAGGCAAATAATGCATGTTACAACAAAGCTTAAACTTGTTCTTCATAATAATTTTAAAAACAATACTAGCTGCCTATTTAATTTTAAAAACAGCAAAAAATATCCACCTCTCTTTCCATTTCTTATAAGGAGTCTTGAAGTTTAAATCTCCTCAGTGTGATAGATATGCTTGCTTTGATCTGCTTAGCGCTTGGAATTCCAGGGGCCGGGGTCCCTAGGGACAGTTCTATCAGCCATTAGGGAATTTTTTCCCAAGAACCCCCTGTAACATTTCATGAACCCCAGTTTGGGAACCACTACTATATTGGTATAGCTATGCTTACAAAAACATTGTAGCATAGAGTAACCTTAATATAAATGCCTCATGTTAAAATCATTTTCAGACATGAAAAAGTTTATGCATCATACTGTTTATTTTGCTAAACTGCCAGTTTCGTCTCAAGCAGTCTCACCCAGCTTTAGCTTTTCCAGGTTTGGTTACTTAGTCTCCACATCCCCAGATAAAGCCACTCAAGGGCCTAGGCAACCTTTTTGATGATTTATAGCTACAGTTGAAGCAATGATTGGCTATTATAATTAAAGAACAATAAAACAACAATAAGAACAATGGTAGGGGAGATTTGGTGCGAATTATATTTGTGTGGTAAATTTGTACAGCAATACCAATCAAACAGGTATGCCAGAAGAGACTTCCCTGCCCCCCAACAACCCTGTCATTTTTCACATTCAAGCCAGCTCCCAAAGGCAACCTCCCACCAACAAATTTACTGCAGATAGAACCTGGCATAAAGACTGGATTTAACTATTGCCAAGATATATGCTGACTGCTGCAAGGTAGAGAAAGCAACTTCACAGCTCTCATTTGCCTGGGGATATTATGGCTCATCTCTTCATAACGCCAGTTTTGACTCCCATTCCTTTCCTGCTCTCCCCTCACTTGGCCACAACTATATGGCCTTCTACCACAGAAGGTTTTTGCATAAGGAAAATTTTAACTATAATTGAATAAGAGATTAATTAAACTGGCACCATGACCTACAGAGCAGGTGATTATTTCAGCTTTTCCATGGACTTGTGATTAGAACTAGTCAGGAATTTAACAAAACTTTTGTTGGAAAATGTTGATATGTCAAAGCATAAACTTTTCATAAAAATGTGTCAAGTTTCAATGAATTTTTTTATCAGGAAGGTGTCTAGGGGTATGTCTACACTGTGCTTAAAAACCCGCAGCACCAAGTCTCAGAATCCAGGTCAGCTGACTCAGGCTCCAGATGCAGGGCTAAAAACTGCAGTGTAGACATCGGGGCTCAGGCTGGAGCCCGGGCTCCGGGACCCATCCCCCTCACAGAGTCTCAGAGCCCGTGCTCCTGCCTGAGCCCCAGTGTCTACACTGCAATTTTATAATCCTGCAGCTCAAGCCCTGTAAGTCTGAGTCAGCTGACCCAGGCCTGCTGCTGCCATGCCATGGGTCTTTTATCACAGCATAAGAACATAAGAATGGCCCTACTGGGTCAGACCAAAGGTCCATCTAGCCCAGTATCCTATCTTCTGACAGTGGCCAATGCCAGGTGCCCCAGAGGGCATGAACAGAACAGGTAATGAACAAGTGATCCATTCCTTGTCACCCATGCCCAGCTTCTGGCAAACAGAGGATAGGGATACCATCCGTCCCTGCCATTCCTGGCTAATAGCCATTGATGGACTTTATCCATGAATTTATCTAGTTCTTTTTTTAACCCTGTCACAGTCTTGGCCTTCACAACATCCTCTGGCAGAGTTCCACAGATTGACTGTGCGTTGTGTGATGAAATACTTCCTTTTGTTTGTTTTAAACCTGCTGCCTATTAATTTCATTTGGTGGCTCCTAGTTCTTGTGTTATGAGAAGGAGTAAATAACACTTCATTATTTACTTTCTCCACAGCAGTCATGATTTTATAGACCTCAATCATATCCCCCCTTAGTCGTCTCTTTTCCAAACTGAAACATCCCAGTCTTATTAATCTCTCCTCATATGGCAGCCATTCCATACCCTTTAATCATTTTTGTTGCTCTTTTCTGAACCTTTTCCCAGTCCAATATATCTTTTTTGACATGGGGTGACCACATCTGCACGCAGTATTCAAGATGTGGGTCGACCATGGATTTATATAGAGGCAATATGATATATTCTGTCTTATTATCTATCCCTTTCTTAATGATTCCCAACATTCTGTGTGCTTTTTTGACTGCCGCTGCACATTGAGGGGATGTTTTCAAAGAACTATCCACAATGACTCCAAGATCTCTTTCTTGAGTTATAACAGCTAATTTAGACTCCATCATTTTATATGTATAGTTGGGATTATGTTTTCCAATGTGCATTACTTTGCATTTATCAATATTGAATTTCATCAGCCATTTTGTTGCCCAGTCACACAGTTTTGTGAGATCCTTTTGTAGCTCTTCGCAGTCTGCTTTGGACTTAACTATCTTGAGTAGTTTAGTATCATCTGCAATTTTGCCACCTCACCATTTACCCCTTTTTCCATAGCATTTATGAATACATTGAATAGTACAGGTCCCAGTACAGACCCCTGAGGGACACCACTATTTACCTCTCTCTATTCTGAAAACTGACCATTTATTCCTACCCTTTGTTTCCTTTCTTTTAACCAGTTACCGATCCATGAGAGGACCGTCCGTCTTATCCCATAACAGCTTACTTTGCTTGAGAGCCTTTGGTGAGGGACCTTGTCAAAAGCTTTTTGAAAATCTAAGTACACTATATTCACTGGATCCCCCTTGTCCACATGCTTGTTGACACCGTCAAACAATTCTAGTAGACTGGTGAGGCATGATTTCCCTTTACAAAAACCATGTTGACTCTTCCCCAAGAAATTATGCTCATTTATGAGTCTGAAAATTCTGTTCTTTACTGTATTTTAACCAGTGTGCCCAGTATTGAAGTCAGGCTTACTGGCCTATAATTGCCAGGATCACCTCTGGATCCCTTTTTAAAAATTGACGTCACACTAGCTGTCCTCCAGTCATTTGGCACAGAAGCTGATTTAAATGATAGGTTACAAACCACAGTTAGTAGTTCTGCAATTTCACATTTGAGTTCCTTCAGAATTCTTGGGTGAATACCATCTGGTCCTGGTGACTTATTACTGTTTAGTTTATCAATTTGTTCCAAAACCTCCTCTGATGACACCTCAGTCATGACATAGATGTACCCTAAGATCCAGGATGAAATTTCTAGTCACAACTAGAGAAAGAAAGGCCCTACTTTACAATGTCTAATAGCCCAGTGGTTACATCACTCACAAAGGATGTGAGAGTGATTCAAGTCAAGTCAAGTGATTCAAGATTCAAGTCCCTGCTCTGTCTCATTCCGAGTAGGGAAAATAGGGAACACACAAGAGCTACCAGCTTCAACAACCACTGTAACGGTCGGTTGGTGACAGCTACTAACACATTCCAGGCAGTATAACAATACCCTTGTTTTAGCTCCACCCATCCTCCCAAAGCAGTTTAAAAATGTTCACACCTCAGAAGAGGGAGAAAGAAGGAATGTCTTTATTAAAGTTAGCCTCAGCATTGCCCCTAATCCCCCTTCTGTCCACACAGAAAAACCTCTATCCCAGGCTTAAAGTGCTTTAGGGCCAGCAGGTGCAGCTAAGAGTAAAGGCTTGAGGTCAGGTTTTGCTTCAGCCTGGGCTGGCAGCCTCCCTACTTCAGCCTGCATTTTTGCTGTAATCAAAGCCTTGGTTGCTTTGATTGTAGCTGGGCTGCAGGTTCTTGTCTACCTCCTCCCTTCTTCCACACTGTACAGCCTTGTCTACACTTAAATGCTGCAGCTGTGTTGCTGTAGCACTTCAGTGCAGCCACTCATCACAGCGAAGGAAGGGATTCTTCCATCGGTATAGTAATCCACCTCCCCAAGAGGCAATAGCAAGGTCAAGGGAAGAATTCTTCCGTCAACCTAGTGCTGTCTATAGTGGGGGTTAAGCTGGTTTAACTTCATCACTCATGGGTTGTGGTTTTTTTCACATCCCTAAGTCAAATAGCTGGACCAACCTAACTTTTTAGTGTAGACCAGCCCTAAGTCACCTCCACTGGCTCAGCATTGTAACTCCACATTTGCCTGCTCTATTTCTGCTGTGCTTCAACAGCACTTGACTAGAGATGCAGTCCAAGAGATCCTCCTCACTTGCTGCCAGTTGGCCAGAAGCTGACATTAGCCTTGATAAAGCTATGATATCAACAATACCCGTAATCTGAGGAAACATACCCAAAACATTTTTATCAGAGGGGTAGCTGTGTTAGTCTATATCCCCAAAAACAAGGAGTCCGGTGGCACCTTAAAAACTAACAGATTTATTTGGGCATAAGCTTTGGTGAGTAAAAAAAACCACTTCTTCAGATGCATGGAGTGAAAATTACAGATGCAGGTATAAATATACTGGCACATGAAGAGAAGGGAGTTATCTTACAAGTGGAGAACCAGTGTTGACCAGTATATTTATGCCTGCATCTGTAATTTTCACTCCATTCATCTGAAGAAGTGGGTTTTTACCCCCCAAAGCTTATGCCCAAATAAATCTGTTAGTCTTTAAGGTGGCACCGGACTCCTCAAAACATTTTTATGTTTAGTGGACAGGATGAATTATTCTCTGGTTTACAGACTGAGTTCCTTCGAGGACATTCTCATAAAAAATTATTGCTACCAAAGGCTGCTGCTTTCATCTTTAGCTCAATCTACATTAGAAATGAGTAATTGCACTTGGAAGTTATTTACATAAAATACTGTTCTCGTGACATTTCCAGACAGCAACTCTATGCTACATGAGAGAGCACTTTGACTCGGGGACTCCTTGATGCGAATACACAGAGGGCACAGAGACTGCATAGGGTTGTACAGGGATTCCCTGGATTGGCTATCTACATAATAGTTCACCAAAGGGTGATATGAAGGATCTCTATCAAGAACCACTAGCCTACTGCTCATCATAATCATTGTGAAATGTATGTATGGATAATATTTAAGGAGCTATGTATCTATACTGAGATAATGCTCTTAGGGTCTTGGAGTTAAGACAGGTCACCAGGCAGTGACATACCTCAGAAATGTTCCTATTAGGCAGGAGGTAACTGAATTCCATCTCCGTCTGGCCATTTGTGTATTGTATGCCTATTAGCACACTGAGCCAGGTGCAAATTGAGAGATTTCAAAATCTACAGGAAGAAACAAACTGCAGGGAGAAAGTCTATTTCTGAATAAACACAAAGGATTGGTCTGGTATATCTTAGGAGTGTGAAGAGACACTGGATCCTTCATCTTAGAGGCAAACTGATAACATGAAGGTCTCATGAAAGAAGGGTCACAGCCTGCCTGGCTGTACAGCACTGCAGAGATTTTAGGATGAGCTGTACTCTGCAAGACATGAAGATACTTGGTAATTAAGTCTCATATGCATGTTATGATTTGATATGTAACCATTTGTTCCCAATACTTCTACCTGAATTTGCTTTGCTAAATAAGACTTGTTTAGAATAAAATCATGTCTAAGTGCTGTGAGTTAAGCAGAGCGCTGGTCGTTAAACTGGTATGCTAGCGCAGTGTTTCTCAAAAGCTGTCCACTGTGGGCGTGTGCAGCCACCAGGGGCTTTTCTTGCAGCCACAGCCTCCTGGGTTGTGATTGTGTGGGAGGGCAAAGCAGCTGCCCCGCCCCCTGCCTTTTGCTCCTGGATGCCCTGCCTTGGTGTTGGTTGCTGGGGCTGCCAGCAGGGGTTGGGCCCTGCCTCCCTCTAGACACTTGGGGCACAGGGCTGCAGGAGCAGGCAACCGGTAAGTTCTCCACCTTCGCAGAGGTGGTGGGGCTCAGGCTTTGGCCCTCCAGACTCCCAGAGCCATCCCCTTACCCCCATTTCCGTATGGCTAGGCAGCTGGTTTGCTAAGACCACTTCCTATCATGTTGAACAGAGCGGTTTCTTTGTGCGCCCCTTTTGTCCATATCCAGTGGTTGTCCCATATATAGACTGTAAACTCCTTCAGGCATCTTTTGTTCTGTTTGTACAGAGGTTAGCAGCATGGGATCCTGGGTCCACCATTATATTGAAGTAGCACTTAAGAGCCGTAAACAGGCAGTACTACATAGATCTTTTCAGGCACTCAAGGAGAAGTTATGATTTTAAATTTAATCCTAACGCCAAGGCATCAACTGAACATAAGCTCACTTTTACTCTGAAAAGCTGGTGGGTGGGTGATGCTATGTAGTATCCAAATTAAAAAAAAAAAAAAACTGTTCACCTATTCACATGCCTCCCATCAA
The DNA here is from genome assembly GCF_027887155.1 of Malaclemys terrapin pileata. NCBI lineage: Eukaryota > Metazoa > Chordata > Testudines > Emydidae > Malaclemys > Malaclemys terrapin. Next base: position 88,424,777 of record NC_071510.1, on the reverse strand, counting down.
TAAAGTTTGCACTAATGAATTGTAGCATTAGGCAAATTTACTTAGTTTTTACATCCGACTGCAGTATTGACAAACTCTATATTTTACTTAGGTTAAAAAAGGTTGTTGTTTTTTCCTAAAATCTGGTAATGCAAATCAGATCACTGACATATGAGTGTTAAACACAAATGATGACTTCCAAATGTAGTAAGTTATAAAAAGTGACTTAATTTACATTATATATCTTAATACAAATGAAGTAGTATGTAAAAGTGAAAAAGCTACATGACATAATTCTACAAATACAGCATATTATGCCCCATTAAGATCGCATATTATGCCCCATTAAGATCACATATTGGCCAAAATCGTAGAAAACAGTTTGCCTCAGTATATATTCCTATCAAATAACAATATTGCTATCTCACTGGTATCAGTTAGCAGTGAGATAAACTAACTGACTAGGTTATAATCTTATCAGGCTTCCTCAGTATTTGCAATAGCAGGAAAGTCCAATAGACAATATAAATTCTACTAAGCATAAGAAATTGACTTCCTCTGGTTTAAGAGGGTGCTCTTATTTACTCGCATTACTTTAATTGATCTTAATGGAGTTATGTCCAAAGGGACAGGGCCCTAAAGAAACAAGATACTTAAATTGTTTGTTTCTAGTATACAAAAATAGTATAAGATAAAAGTACAATAACCAAGTCATAAAAATAAAGCATCCTTCACTAAATTATCAAGAGTTAAATGCAGAAGTGATTAAAATAAAGGCACCATCCAACATTCCATAGGTATTAAAGCATTACAGAAGTTCTCTGCCATTTAGAGAATAAATACTGTTTTTTTAAACAGTATCTGAAACTCGGGATGGTGCTGCTTTTTCCATGCCATTCAATATTCACATGTGGAATTCACAGAGGTAAACAGTTGCCAGTTTTGAAATTAAAGTCTCAGTGTGGTTTTAGTTCAGATGCTTGCTTCATATGCACTTGTAAAAATAAGCGATTCACGTTATGCACAATAGGTTCACTGCTATATTAATAAATGTTCATTTTTCACGACAAGTGAAGATTTAGTAAGTTGTCTTAGTTGTGTTTGAACTGGAAGAATAAGAGTTGGATTTCTTAGGGTATCTACTTGATGAAAGAGAGACTTGCATCCTCTTCGCAGTTCGCACACTTCGGCAAAGGAAAGCATTTTTAAGGTTGTCTCTGAAGTCTTTTGAAACAAAATAATAGATGAATGGATCAATGCCACTGTTCAGAGTGGAAAGACACAACGCTGTTATATATGAGGCATACACGTGACTTTGGCCATAGTCCCTGATCAGAGAATAGTGCACTACAAGTAGAATATTACTAGGTATAAAACAGATAAGATATATGGATAGTACTGCAATAATGAGCTTGATTGCTCTTTTCCGTTTCTTTCCAATGTTTACATCTGTAATGGAGGCATTCAAAGTCTTAATCATTAGGATGTAGGCAACAGCCGTGAGAACAGCTGGGAATAAGAAGACTCCAATTGCTAGAGAAAGGAAATAATTAAACATGTCACGAGCCAATACACCCTGGGGCAACACGTCATGACAAGTAGTGATATTAAGATTTGAAATATATGCAGTTTGGTCAACAAGGTACAATGGAATGGTGCTCAAGAAAATCAGTATCCATATGGCAATTGAAACTCTTAGTGCCAGTTCAGACTTTTTTCTTGAGTGTAGTATGGGGTTCACTATGACCCAGTATCTTTGCACACTGAGACATGTCATAAAAAGAATGGAGCAGTACATATTTCCATAAAAAAATCCAACGAGTACTTTGCAAAGTCCTTCACCATAGATCCAGTTGTTGCCATTTATATGGTATGCAATCTTCAGAGGGAACCAGAAGACAAACAGAAGATCTGCTAGTGCCAGGTTAGCCATATAAATCACAGCTGGATGTTTCTTTTTTGTTCTGAAGAAAAAGACCCATAAAGCCATGGCATTGCTTGGTAAACCAATAAGAAACACAGTGATGTAGACTACAGGAAGGAAAACTGTAGTCAGTTTTCCAGTAAGGATTTTTGCAGAAAAGTCATCCACAGTATATGATTTTACAGAGGTATTTTTGGTTTCAACCTTTTGGCCAATAAAACTTCTTCCTTTTGTACGGTTGGACTGACTTCCCACTAAAGAGGAAGAAAGAGACAGATTAGTACAATGTCATTAAATAGATAGTCCAATCTATTCTAAACTATGAAGGGCATTAACAGAAAATAAAGTTAGCAACAATGCTTGAATCCAGTCATATTGTCCTTAGTTTTATCTCCCTCTCCTTTTAGCTTATTACCCTACAACGATGTAATTCCTTTATTACACCATGTTTAAATGTTCAATTATTCAATGTCCATGCACAAATTCTCTTGGGTTTTTTTGGTGGAGGGTTAGATATTAGTAAATATTACTAATACCTAACCCTTTCAAGCCTACTTGAGTAAGTAGCTGAATCAAAGTAAACAAAGCTTGAGCCAATTGTACGTGAACAGAGGTGTGAACAGAGGCATGTCTACGTGAGGAAAATTAAAAACATAGCTATATCAACAGTTTTCCCCCATGCAGACAAGCCCCTAATTGCACTCAGTCTTCAGAGCAAGACAGGAAAGAAAACAAGAGTGTTAGTATTTGTAATACTGCTTGAAGATGGTCAAGCAGTAAGGGTGCTGCTAGCCTGAGACAGGGGAAACCTGAGTTCAATTCCCTACTCCATCACAAACTTCTTGTGTGAGTTACTTCCTCTCTCTATGCTTCAGTTCCCAATCTGTAAATACTTCCCGAAAGTGTTGTGAGGAGAACTACAATGAAGGGGGACTATACAAATACTTAAGTTAGAAACACAAATGTGAATATACCATTGCAAATCTCAGTTTACACAAGTGCAGCTTACCTAACACCACTGAATCATCCATATGAAAGTAAACTGCATTGCTGAAAGCCCTGCAGCATGTCAACAGTGTAACTCTACCAGTATGCTTCCTTCATTTATACTGAGGCATTGTCTACACTAGGGAAGAGTTTGCTGGTAAAACTTATATTGGTTACAGCTCCTTTGCTGGTATAGCTTATGCCATTTCCCTGAACAAAATAAGCTAACTGAATAATTGAATCTACACAAAGGCATTTGCTAGCATAGCAATGTCAGCTAAGGGTGTAAAGAGAATCATACCCATTAATGTCAACTGACACTAGTTACAGCAAGTTTTACTGGTGCAACTATTTTGGTTCAAAAAGTCATTCGTTAACCAAAGTAGTTACATTGATATGTTTGTTGCTTATTCCCATACGGTACTGATAACTAACTGCATTCACAGAAATGAGGTTGTTCTGATTACACTATAGATATACTTAAGCAGTACTTTTTTTTTTTTAATCCATTAGACAAGTCCCGAGTTACTTGACAGTGTACATTTAAGAGTCAATTAATCGTACCATAGTTCAGCAGTTTTCAAACAACAGTGCAAGGTGCATAGTTGTCAAGTCTGTCAATCAGTAACCAGTTGGATGCATTATAAAATTCCTATTATGTTGTACATGTCCAGAGCTTTAAAACTGCTACGATATAACAGAAATTAGAAAAGTGTTCATGTTTCTCATGTCAGTTTTCTACATTACTTTAAACTCCATGTTTTCCAATCCAACCATTGAATATCTATTTCAGAAGTGTGGACCCAACACTAGTATACATCAGTGCTAACAGTATACATCAGTGCTATCCATATATGTGGTAAACATTCAATAGTGAATGGATGAGGTACAGATTTATATTAGAGGAGATACAGCATTTAAAAAGATCCTCTATAAAAAAAAAAGCTAATGTTTTAGTAATTTGTTACTTTTTTACTCAGACAAGTTAATAATCAAATATTCTGCATTTTATATTCAACATTCATTTTATGCAGAAACACAGAACCCAAATGTTAACTATCAAAGACAATTAAAAGTAATAGTAAAGGTCAGGGGAATAGTCATCAGTAGGCTCAGAATAGCTCAGTAGTTGTACATTACTTCTGAGGCCATTCAGCATCCAGAGAGAAACAGTGCATTTGCTTAAAGTAGTTGTCACACTGGAATAGGATGCTAATTGTATTTTCTACATATTTCACTATGCCTTTTGTATCTTAACTTTTCATAAAAATTGAGACTATCCCTCCTCCAAAAGACACACCAGATTTTCGCTGTGTAAAGTATTGAAGCACGCAAATGAAAATAATGAAACAAACTGTTTTTAAAACAGTTAAATTCTGGTTGTTATTAAAATAAAAAGTAGCAAAATGAAGGGCTCTGCTTACAAGAGACATAACTTTCTGATGTCAGTCATGTCAGAGACTCAACCTCAAGGGTTTTTTGTCTATTCCATTGATTTGTACCTGAGAATCTAATTAAGTTAAAAGTGAATCTGATCCAATTTATGATAAACCATTTAACTTTCAAAAGGCACAGTGAGTCCATACCAAGTTTAAATTGGCTAACGTTCATTTCAGAAATGATGTGTGAATGGGGAAGGGACATTTAGAGAAAATAGTTGATAACAATTGTGCATTATCCATGACTAATGGAGCTGGCCCATCCCTTGCCAGTGCTGTTGATTCATAGCTCCTCCTAGATCCCCAAATGCTGTGGCATCAGTGACCAGAAGTGCTTGGCTTCCATCCCCTTCCCTCCAAATAAAAACACAATTCTGTTTTGCAATACTTTCTCTCACGTTAAATTGCCACAGGGGTCCAAGTGCGTTACCTGCAGATTAGATAACTGCAGTGCACTCTGGTGTGTGGTGACCAGATGTCCCGATTTTATAGGGACAGTCCGGGCTTTTTTTTTAAAATATGGTCTCCTATTACCCCCCAGCCCCTGTCCCGATTTTTCACACTTGCTGTCTGGTCACCCTGACCACAAAGACCACTCAAGCTACAGCTGGGGCAGAATGGGGCAGCTCGCTTGCATAGCGCATTATGTCCGAGTTTCAAAAACCGCATTGGCTTCCCATTTGCTGCTAAGTGCGATTTAAGGCGTTAATATTGATCTTCAAGTGTCTGGGACTTGACTTTAGATTGTGAGCAACCTGGGGGAAGAGATCGTCCCTTCTTTGCCCGGAAAGCACCTAACAGAGGAAATAGCCCCCGCGCCGCCCCCTGAGGGCCATCTTCCCTGCCTCCCTCCCCCAATAACAGATCTGTAGGCCCGCTCAAGCGAATCACGCCGTACGTTTGACTGTCGGGGCCGCCGACCCCCGGGCAAGGGGCGTGGCCCGTGGCTAGGACCCGCACCCGGGTGGTGCTAACGCCTGGTGGCGCCTATTTGGGGGAAGGGTCCCTGGGAGCGCCTCAGATCCCCGCGCCCACTGCCCCCGGGGTCTCGGCTCGGTGTCCCGGCTGAGTCAGCCCAGTTCCGGGGAGGGGGGGTGAATCTGGACCGATCGAGCCGAATTCCGGCTTCTCCCACCCTGCGCGGGGGTGTCGGTGCCAGACACCAGCAGCCCGGTCGCTGCGCTGCGCGCTGCGCTGCGCCCCGCCCCGGCCACCTCCCCCACCCCTATGGCGGCGCGGCCCCGCTCCGCGCTGGCGGGGACGAGTCTCCCGGCCGCTCTCTTCTTACCTGAGGCGGACGCGGTCACAAGCGCCGCGCACAGGAGCAGCAGCTGCAGGCAGCGGCGCGCCCCCATCTCCGGCCGGGACGGGCTGCGGCTCAGACACTCCTCACGGCAAGGACCTGCCTGCTGCTATGGGCTCGCGCTCCTCCGGCCGCCAGTTTCGCTGATACCTGCGAGGGGGCGGGGTCGAGGCACCTGCCAGACGGCAACTCGACCCCGCCCCCTCGAGGGCGGACGTTGGGTTTCGAACGCCGCGGGGGCACGTGACGTGAGTGAGTCACTGGCGGCGTGGAACTGGGTCGGGGCGGCTCAGGCCGGTTACCTGCGGGCCCAGGAGCGGGGGAGGGGCTGCTCTGTGTCCCGCTTCCCAGGGCAGGTCCCTGGCGTGGTGCGCAGGGCCCCGCCGAGTCCCCGGAGCTAGGGCGGCGGCTTGTTTTTGCGGCGCTGGAGCTGCATCAGTCCCAGCCGCCGCCGCCACGCGGAGCAGTAGCTGGTGTTTCGGCGCGGCTGGCACCGTTGCTAGGTATCACGTCTACACGAGGTGCCCCGCTGTGTGTTGGCTAACGCCAGTTACTAATCCCCCCACCCACCCCGGAAAAGCAGTGTGGTGTAAACAGGTGCTGGCTGCGCACCCAGGCAACACATGCCGCTCCAATAACAGGGTGAGTCACGGCCAGTCAGCGGGCGGGAGTCAGCACCAGGGTAATACCCTTGTCCCAGTACAGAAGCCTCAGTGGGGCAAAAGCCGCCCTTGTCTAGTGTGACCCAAGGACCTCTTGGTGCCACCTGGCAGGGGGCCTGGGTTACAGAGGTCCCCTTGGTCTGGCATCTACTAGTCCACCAAAGAATGTTATGTGAGGTCTCCCATGAAAGCCTGTCCGCTGATCATAATCATTGTGAGATATATGTACGGGTAATACCTGAGAGGTTATGAAGATATAATACAAATTATATTCTCTTGGTCACTGGTCTCCAAAGTGGGGTGCGCAAGAGGATCCTCGGGGGTGTGTGGCAGGAGGAGCCCCTTTTCCTTTTTTTTTTTTTTTTTTTTTTTTGCGCCTTGTCAGTTCAGGCGGGAGTCCGAGCGGCTTTCTTTTTTTTTTTTTGCTTTGGCAAAAATGGTAGAGCCAGTGCGGCAGGGGGTGCATGCTCAAAAATTTTTTACTGATAGGGGTGCGTGATCAAAAAAGTTTGGAGACCACTGCTCTAGTTCTGTGCGTTAAGGCAAGTCACCGAAAGGTGATCTGCATAACCTCATGCAGCAGTGAAAAGATGCATGTCTCACTCTGGGTGGTCATGTGCAAATTAAGTATTGTAGGGTTCACAATCGACGCTCATTCACAATCTGAGCAAAATGCTAATCAATAGATTGCAGCGGTTGCAGGAAAAAATAAAAACAACAGGGATTATCCTGTTTAGGATTAAGACCTTAAGGATTCTGAGGGTATGTCTACACTATGAAATTAGGTCAAATTTATAGAAGTCGGTTGTTTAGAAATCGTTCTTATACAGTTGATTTTGAGTGTCCACGCATAAAATGCTCTAAGTGCATTAAGTCGGCGGATTGCGTCCACAGTACCGAGGCTAGCATCAACTTCCGGAGCATTGCACTATGGGTAGCTATCCCACAGTTTCCGCAGTCTCCGCCGCCCATTGGAATTCTGGGTTGAGATCCCAATGCCTGATGAGGCAAAAACAGTGTTGCGGGGGATTCTGAGTACATGTCGTCGCCCCTCCCCCACCCCCCATGACAGCAACGGCAGACAATCGTTTCGCGCCTTTTTTCCTGGGTTATCTGTGCAGACGACATATCATGGCAAGCATGGAGCCCGCTCAGCTCAGCTCACCGTCACCATATGTCATCTGGGTGCCAGCAAACGTGGTACTGCGTTGCTGCACAGCAGCAGCTAACTGCCTTTTGGCAGTAGACGGTGCAGTATGATTGGTAGCCGTCATCGTCTATCTGGGTGCTGGCAGACGTGGGACTGCATTGCTATACAGCAGCAGCTCCTTGCCTTTTGGCAGTAGATGGTGTATCACGACTGGTATCCATCGTTGTTGTACTCCTCAGTGAGTTTGGTCAGAGGCGCCTGGGCAGACATGTTTTGTCTCCTGGACACTCAGTCCTGCTGGCAGTCCTATTGCACCGTCTTGAGGATGATGGCTAGTAGTCGTAATGCAGCATCTTCTGCCAAGCACCCAGAAGATGCCGATGACTGTCAGTCATGCTGCACCGTCTGCTGCCAGCCTAAGATGTAAAAGATAAATGGACCAGATTTGTTCTATGTTCATTTGCTTCCCCCTCCCTCCGTGAAATCAATGGCCTGCTAAACCTAAGGTTTTGAGTTCAATCATTGGGGGGGCCATTCTGTGTGACAGTTGTTTGTGTTTCTCCCTGATGCACAGCTACCTTTGTTGATTTTAATTCCCTGTAAGCCATGTTGTCAGTCGCCCCTCCGTCAGACAATAGTTTCGTGGCTTTTTTGAGCCCAGACGCTATAGCACTGGGATCATGGAGCCCGCTCAGATCACCGCGGCAATTATGAGCACGCAGATTATTCTGGAGTATATACAGAGACAGAACCTGCCAAGGCAAAACCAGGCGAAGAGGCGACTGCAGCGCGGCGACGAGATTGATGAAGAAATTGACATGGACATATACCTCTCACAAAGTACGGGCCCCAGCAGTGTGCAAATCATGGTGTTAATGGGGCAGGTTCATGCTGTGGAATGCCGATTCTGGGCCTGGGAAACAAGCACAGACTGGTGGGACCACATCATGTTGTAGGTGTGGGATGATTCCCAGTGGCTGCGAAACTTTTGCATGCGTAAGGGCACTTTCATGGAACTTTGTGACTTGCTTTCCCCTGCCCTGAAGCACCAGAATACCAGGATGAGAGCAGCCCTCACAGTTGAGAAGCGAGTGGCGATAGCCCTGTGGAAGCTTGCAACGCCAAACAGCTACCGGTCAGTCGGGAATCAATTTAGAGGGGGCAAATATACTGTGGGGGCTGCTCTGATCCAAGTAGCCAACAAAATCAAAGAGCTGCTGATATCATGGGTAGTGACTCTGGGAAACGTGCAGGTCCTAGTGGATGGCTTTGCTGCAATGGGATTCTCTAACTGTGATGGGGCGATAGACGGAACTCATATCCCTATCTTGTCACCAGAGCACCAAGCCAGCGAGTACATAAACCGACAAGGGTACTTTTCAATGCTGCTGCAAACCCTGGTGGATCACAAAGGACGTTTCACTAACATCAACGTGGGATGGCCGGGAAAGGTACACGATGCTCACATCTTCAGGAACTCTGGTCTGTTTCAAAAGCTGGAGGAAGGGACTTTCTTCCCGGATCAGAAAATAACCGTTGGGGATGTTGAAATGCCTATAGTTATCCTTGGGAACCCAGCCTACCCCTTAATGCCATGGCTCATGAAGCCGTACACAGGCAACATGAACAGTAGTCAGGACCTGTTCAACTATAGGCTGAGCAAGTGCAGAATGGTGGTAGAATGTGCATTTGGACACTTAAAAGCGCGCTGGCACAGTTTACTGACTCGGATAGACCTCAGCGAAACCAATATCCCCATTGTTATTGCTGCTTGCTGTGCGCTCCACAATATCTGTGAGAGTAAGGGGGAGACATTTATGGCGGGGTGGGAGGTTGAGGCAAATTGCCTGGCCGCTGATTACACGCAGCAAGACACCAGGGCAGTTAGAAGAGTACAGCAGGGTGCGGTGCGCATCAGAGAAGCTTTGAAAACCAGTTTTGCGACTGTCCTGGCTACGGTGTGAAACTTCTGTTTGTTTCTCCTTGATGAAAGCTCTCCCTCCCCCCGGTTCCCTCTACTTCCCTGTAAGCTAACCACCCTCCCCTCCCCCCTTCGAGCACCACTTGCAGCGGCAATAAAGTCATTGTTACTTCACATTCATGCATTCATTAATTCATCACACAACGGGAGGGATAACTGCCAAGGTAGCCCGGGAGAGGTGGGAGAGGAGGGAAGCGCCGGGTGAGGTGTGGGAGGAGGGAAGGACAAGGACACACTGCACTTTAAAACTTTAACACTTATTGAAGGCCAGCCTTCTGATGCTTGGGCAATCCTCGGGGGTGGAGTGACTGGGTGGCCGGAGGCCCCACACTGCGTTCTTGGGTGTCTGGGTGAGGAGGCTGCAGAACTTGGGGAGGAGGGCTGTTGGTTACACAGGGGCTGTAGCAGCAGTCTCTGCTCCTGCTGCATTTCCTGCAGCTCAACCATACGCTGGAGCATATCAGTTTGATGCTCCAGCAGCCGGAGCATCGACTCTTGCCTTCTGTCAGTCAGTAATCTGACGCCACCTATCCTCTTCAGCCCGCCACTTGCTCTTTTCAGCCCGCGATTGCACCCACCACCTCTCCTCTCATTCATATTGTGCTTTTTTGCACTCTGACATTGTCTGCCTCCACGCATTCTGCTGTGCTTTGTCAGCGTGGGAGGACATCGGAGCTCTGAGAACATATCATCCCGATTCCACCGTTTTCTCCTTCTAATCTTCACTAGCCTCTGCGAAGGAGAAACATTTGCAGCTGGTGGAGGAAAAGGGAGAGGTGGTTAAAAAGACACATTTTAGAGAACAATGGGTACACTCTTATACGTTACATTTTGCTGTTCACATTACACAGCACATGTGCTTTTGTTACAAGGTCGCATTTTTTCTCTTATATTGAGGGCCTGACAGTTTGGTGTGAGAGATCATTCACGCAGTGCCAGGCAACAGAATTCGGCTTGCAGACAGCCATGGTAAGCCACAATCTTTTGGCTTTTTTAACCTTCATAACACACACAAACCCAACTAACCCCTCTCCCCCCACACCCAATTCTCTGGAATGATCACTTCACCCCTCCCCCCCACCGCATGGCTAACAGCGGGGAATATTTCTGTTCAGCCGAGCAGGAACGGGCACCTCTGAATGTCCCCTTAATAAAATCACCCCATTTCAACCAGGTGACCGTGAATGATATCACTCTCCTGAGGATAACAAAGAGAGATAAGGAATGGATGTTGTCTGCATGCCAGCAAACACCGGGACCATATGCTGCCATGCTTTGTTATGCAATGATTCCAGACTACCTGCTACTGGCCTGGCATGGTAAAGTGTCCTACCATGGTGGACGGGATAAGGCAGCTCTCCCCAGAAAGCTTTTGCAAAGGCTTTGGGAGTACATGAAGGAGAGCTTTCTGGAGATGTCTCTGGAGAATTTCCGCTCCATCCCCATACACGTTAACAGACTTTTCCAGTAGCTGTACTGGCCATGATTGCCAGGGCAAATTAATCGTTAAACACGCTTGCTTTTAAACCATGTATAATATTTACAAAGGTACACTCACCAGAGGTCCCTTGTGTGCCCTCAGGGTCTGGGAGCACGCCTTGGGTGAGTTCAGGGGTTACTGGTTCCAGGTCCAGGGTGATAAACATATCCTGGCTGTTGGGGAAACCGGTTTCTCCGCTTTCTGCTGTGAACTATCTTCATTGTCTTCATCATCATCCTTCCTCGTCCCCCAAACCCGCTTCCATGTTGCGTGATTCTCCATTGATGGAGTCAAAGCACAGGGTTGGGGTAGTGGTGACTGCACCCCCTAGCATGGCATGCAGCTCCGCGTAGAAGCGGCATGTCTGCGGCTCTGCCCCTGACCTTCCGTTTGCCTCTCTGGCTTTGTGGTAGGCTTGCCTTAGCTCCTTAATTTTCACGCGGCACTTCTGTGCATCTGTTATGGCCTCTGTCCTTCATGCCCTTTGAGACTTTTTCTAATGTTTTGGCATTTCGTTTACTGCAACAGAGTTCAGCTAGCACTGATTCATCTCCCCATATGGCGAGCAGATCCTGGTACCTCCCGTTCGGTCCATGCTGGAGCTCTTTTGCGATCCTGGGACTTTATCATGGTTACCTATGCTGATGAGCTCTGCGTGGTCACCTGTGCTCTCCACGCTGGGCAAACAGGAAATGAAATTCAAAAGTTCGTGGGGCTTTTCCTGTCTACCTGGTCAGTGCATCTGAGTTGAGAGTGCTGTCCAGAACGGTCACAATGAAGCACTGTGGGATAGCTCCCGGAGGCCAATAACGTCGAATTCCATCCACACTACCCCAAATCTGACCCGCAAAGGCCGATTTCAGCGCTAATCCCCTCGTCGGAGGTGAAGTAAAGAAATTGGTTTAAAGGGCCCTTTAAGTAGAAAAAAAGGGCTTCGTCGTGTGGACGTGTCCAGACTTAATTCGATTTAACACTGCTAAATTCAACCTAAACTCGTAGTGTAGACCAGGCCATAAACTATATCTGGGGTGCAGATAAACCCCGTTATTCCTTCAGTTTGTGAGTACAGGTTGCCAGCAGGATTGATCTTAGGAGAAAGGATGTCAGCCAAACTGATTGAAAACACTGGGGAAATGACTCGGGGTGAGCTATCTGATTGTAGATGGGGAATGCCTTGCGAGTAAGTTTAGGCTCTCTAGAAAGCATGTTATAATTTTATTTCATATGTAACCATTTGTTTCCAGTATTCTCATTTTTTAATAAACTTATTCTTGTTTTCACTATATAAACATTGTATGTTAAGTAAAGTGGGGATCCTGAGTTGAATCTTACAAACTGGTGTGTGTAGTATTCCTTTGGGAGTAGCAAATTTGATTGTTCTGTGAAGGTTCAAAGACCTGGGTATTCCAGAGGGATGCTCGGTGGACCTAGGGTTGATGTGTGCCTATTGCTAACTTGTACAAAGAGAGCAAAGTCTGCGGAGACCTAGAAGATATTGCTTGTGTTTCCAGAAGCTGGTGGTTTCATGGAGCTGATCCACAGCAGGCTCAGATAAGACTCACAGGTGCCTCACACCCCTGGAAAACATCACATTCAACAAAATCAGTGACCACTCTTGAAAATTTTGGCCTTGTTGACTTGTTCAAGAGCGTATTAGCAGTTCATACATCCCAGTCCCGTGCTTAGGCCGGGTCCACACTAACCCCCCATTTCAAACTAAGGTACGCAAATTCAGCTATTGCGTTATTAACGTAGCTGAATTCGAAGTACCTTAGTTCAAACTTACCGCGGGTCCAGACGGGGCAGGCAGGCTCCCCCGTCGATGCCGCGTACTCCTCTTGCCGAGCTGGAGTACTGGCGTCGATGGCGAGCACTTCCGGGATCGATTTATCGCATCTAGACAAGACGCGATAAATCGATCCCAGAAGATCGATTGCTTACCGCCAGACCCGGAGGTAAGTGTAGACCTACCCTAGGTCCATTAGGCAATGCTGCTTTGATTTGGTGCGCTGCTTTAGTATGGTGCTAGATTAAATGCATAATACACAATATAGTATAGCATTGCATTTGAGATTTTACATACACAAAAATCAGAAAATCCCAACCACAGTAGACATTAATTTAAAAAATTACATTAATTACCATGGCTTTTTATAAGAAAAAATTAGTTTGAGTGTATATTCAAATAGCTTTTGAATGTGTGAGATCACACTCAAGTAAACAGTGATTTATTTGAGTAATTGTATATTTGGACACTGGAATAAAATACATAGTGCAGTCATTTGAATGTAGTCACCTGGTTCCACAGTAAACCAACTAATCCTGGGGACAGTAATACTAGTGAGGAAAGGGCCTCTGTGACCCCTCTGTGGTCATATTCACTGAGCCACTTGAGCCATAAGGTGCTCCTGCTTCCACTCATAAAATGTTACTTTGTGTTTGTCTTGTGCTTGGTTTTTTTTTTTTTTTTTTGGTCTTAGTTATGCTTTAGGGTTGAGAAATGTGTCTTTATCTATGATTGTTAAGCACTGTATGTATTTATGGCACTATATCAATGATTTATTAATTCAGTAACAAATAGGTATTTTCCCCGATTGGCTAGCCTCTAATCTAATAGGCACCATCAACTACTTGTTGTAAGTATTTCACTCCTGTAAGTACTAATTCAAGGATAAATATAATGGAGGGGAACAGTGACATAAAACATAGTGCCTAGATATAAACTTAAAGGACTATATAATATTACACATATGTATGTTAAAAGAACATTATTAAGGTTGCAAACTCAAGCACACAAAATTTAGGAAATCCCAGAATGAAGGTTGCTTATGCAGCCTTAATTTAGCCCCTTTGTGTGTATGCATTATGATACAGTCTTTAATTATAAGATCAACTATTTTGTCAACCGGTCCCCTGCCTCATTAAGTGGACAGAATGGTCAGTGTTCACTTAATGAGCAGCTATTCAATATTTTGTTTTATCTTCACTATTAAATGTGTGGTCTTAGATCTTATTTATTGCAAACTATTCAAACTCTGCTTTGAAGACAGAATTGTAATTTCTTCATGAGCTTTTCTCTGGTGCTTTTCGCTATAGTATCTGAGTGCTTCACAAATATTAATTCATTTATTTTCCAAAATCCTCTGAGATGGGGGGGTCCCCATGTTACAGAGAGGGAACTGATGCACAAAGAGATTAAGGTCAAAAGTACCCACTAATTTTGGATGCCCAATATAAGACACCTAGGACATTATTTTTCAGGGTACATAGCATTATAAACAAGATCTTGAGATCCAATTTTGTGTTTAGTCTACTTTAGCATCACTTTTTGCTACTAATGGGGGCTGGAAGGGGGCCACATGGAGGCAGTGCACACGCTCCCCATGGCCTTCCATAATGGTCAGTTTTGGCTCAGTATATACACATATAACCTTCCTGAAATGCAAGCTGAGAAGCAACCCTGTTAATAATAACTTTCTGTTAATGGAAACATTCTTCCTAGAAATGATACCATCCAATTAACTATAACGTTAATTGGTCCAGATATTGGCAACCACCGGCGCCAACTTTTTTCTGCAACGGTGGGTGCTTGCGCTCTCAGCCCCGCCCCCACCCCAACTCCACCCCTACCCCAAATTCCCTGCCCTAACTCCACCCCTCCCTGCCCCTATTGGACCTCTCTCCAAATCCCCGTCCCAGCCCCACCTCCTCCCCCAAGTGCGCTGCGTTCCCCCTCCCTCCCAGGCTTGCCGCGCGAAACAGCTGTTTCGCAGTGCAAGCGCTGGAAGGGAAGGGAAAGAAGCAGGATGTGGCACGCTCAGGGGAGGAGACGGGGCGGAGGTGAGCTTGGGTGGGTCAGGGAGATGCCGGTAGGTGCAGAGCACCCACCAATTTTTCCCTGTGGGTGCTCCAGCCCTGGAGTACCCATGGAGTTGGCACCTATGTTGGCAACAGGCATGTTGGCTATTGACTTTTTTTTGTGGAAAGCCTGATCCATGGAGAGGTTTCTAGGGCTACAGCCAGGGATGAAAGCACCAGGACATGCTGAGCCATGGGCCCAGGGTTGGCTGTGGCAGGGCAGCAATGGGAAGAGGAGCTGCTGTTCAGGTGCCAGGGCTTTCCACATGGGGTGGAGGTGCTGTGGGACTGCACCATACCTCTCAAATAGTAACCAATATACTTATTAATCGTTAAAGAATCTGGCTACAGTGTTCATCGGCAGGTCCCACTGCTTCCTTGCTTGCCAGCAGCCCAGAAAACCTGCCTGTGGCCATGGCTTTCCACAGGGAGCAGGGGTGCTGGGACTGGGCTCCCAAGTTTGGCAAGTATATAATAATATACTTATTAATCATTAAAGAATCTGGCAGGGTGTATCCTGCCCTGGCACCAGGAGCCCAGGTTTGGCATATCCCAGCACCCCTGCTTCCTGTGGAATGCCATGGCCATAGGCAGGTTTTCTGGGCTGCTGGCAAGCAAGGAAGCAGTGGGACCTACCAAACTTGGGAGCCCAGTGCCAGGGAAGGACACAGCCCAGAGAGCTCAGGGAGAGGTACCCTGCAGCCCTAGTGCTTTTTGACTTGGCCTCAGCCCTGCAAACCTTCCTGCATCCAGTAGGGTGGCCACTCATACATTCTCGGAATATCAGACATCTATGTACTTTTGGGTACAGCGTGGGCCTGCCCCCACCAGCACAACCTTACCCCCCTGTTATGGGAAAAGGGGAAATCGGAGGGATATAAAAGACCCCTGCTAAAGGTAGTGTTCTGGTTCCCTGAGTTAGGGTCTATCACCTATGGATGCAGCAGCAATGACACTTTACTAGAATTAAAGGTGAGCCAATAGAGCAGGGGTGGGCAAACCTTTTGGGCCAAGGGCCACATCTGGGTGGGGAAATTGTATGGAGGGCAGGGGTTTGGGGTGCGGGAGGAACTGTAGGGTGTGGGAGGGGATGCGGTGTGCAGGAAGGGGCTCAGGGCAAGAGATTGGGGCAGAGGAGAGTTGCGAGGTGTATGGGGGGCTCTGAGCAGGGGGTTGGGATGTGCAGGGTGCAGCAGGGGGCTCAGGGCAGGAGGGGTGCAGGGTGTATGAGGGGGCTTAGAGCAGAAAGTTGGGGGGCTGAGTGCAGGAGGGCTTCGGGCTCCGGGCTGGCAGCGGTGTGCATCGGGGTCAGGGCAGGCTCCCTGCCTGCCCTGTCCCCGGCCCCACGCCACTCCAGGAAGCGCTGCGGCCCCTGGGGGAGAGGGGGCAGAGGGCTCCGTGTGTGCTGCCCTTGCTGCGCCTCCAGGTACCTCCCCTCAAGCTCCCATTGGCTGCGATTCCCTGTTCCCGGCCAATGGGAGCTGCGGGGGGCGGTGCCTGGAGGCAAGAGCACCGCCCGGAGCCGTGGTGCCGGCCGCTTCTGGAGATGGCGTGGGGCCCGTGGCGCCATGGGGGGCAGTCCTGCGGGCCAGATCCAAAGCCCTGAGGGGCCGGATCCAGCCTGCGGGCCGTAGTTTGTCTACCCCTCCAAAAGAGGGTTTATTAACATAACACTGGTAGATAAACAAGGATAAAGCAACAATAATAATTCGGTGGTTTGAGAAACAGTGGGCTTGAAGTCCAGGCCCCACTAATCCCCAGTACAGGCTATGGACTAACAACAAGATTAATACTTTACAGATGATATGACAATCAGAACAAAGAAGGCAGCCGCATCCGTCCAGTCTGCCACAGCTGCTGAGGAGGAGGATCCGGACCTTCAGCTGTGTGATGAATGAAAACAGGAGGAACTCGGATCAGCTGGAATGATCTTTCAGGTAAGTTGGCTCTCACGTAAGCGCTGGTGATGCTGGACTTGTCTCTCGAAGACCGCGCAAACACAGCTGACAAGAGCTGCCTCGGGCGGACAGCACTCAGTGACTGGCACGCGGGGTTTATATACCCAGCGGTATCTAGGCAGATTAGCCAGGTCACGTGCTCAGTCTTTTCCCAACACAATTGAAAAGAGCACCAAAACGTTTAACAAGAAGGAACTCCAATATGGTTCCCAAACAACAACATATACAGATTCAAAATGGTGATGACAGAAAAATTTTCAAAATGACAGCAAATAACCATAGAACCTTACACCCCCACTAGCATGACCTCATATACCTAATGTGAGTGAGGTCATGCCTCACGGGGGGCACCATCTACAAGAGAGTCCTACCCATCTGTGACCGGGGACTAAGTGGGGAGCCATCTGTGGTCACTCAATTAGGGTGAACTGCAAAAAATGGAGCAGACAATCCCCAAAAAGCTGGTGGATATTCTAATACTTAGATTTACCAAGCCAGTATAAAACAACTTCTTTATTACCTTACTGGTTATTCAGAAGTCCAAACAACAATAGTTCCCTTAAAGTGATCCAGTCTCATGCCTACATCCAGGTACCTAAGTTAAATATGGTGATTTCTGAAAATCTTGTTTCATCATATAAAGGAAAAGGTTCTACCAATCCTAAAGGATCAGACACATTACCGCCCAGGCTATTGAATGTTTCAGAGCTTACCAAAATACATGCTATAGCCAATTCTTATTAGCTAAATAGAGAGTATGGTTAAAAGATCAATATACATACAGACCTGAGTTCAGTTCTTAAAATTCAGATCCATAGCAGAGATGGTGAGCTTTGTAGTTGCAAAGAGTTCTTTTAGAAATAGTTCATAGGTTATAGTTCAGTGTCCAGATATCATATTCAGGGTGTACCAGCATAACTGGGACCTCAGTCTTGTGACTCAAACTTCCTTTGATGAAGCCTAAGCAGATCTGAGATGACAGAATCGGGACCCAAGGATCTTTTGTACAATTTCATGTCTTTTGACAAGTTGGAGTTCAAAAGGTAATTAGCATGACTTTGAAGGAGGTCCATCACCATTACTTAGCTATAGAATTAACATAAGGCCATTTACTTGTTCCTCCACCATTCACAGTACATTTCAAAGAGAGATGAATACCGAGATATCCCGTGTTTACAGTTCATTTAAATGCTAGGATGTTCTTTTGACCTCTGAATTATCAGAATACAGCATAGACAGGGACTGTTGATTACATCCTCGACCCTACTCGTACATATGTAAATACACAAAACCACAAACATTATCTCCC
This sequence comes from Malaclemys terrapin pileata, assembly GCF_027887155.1. Classification (NCBI taxonomy): domain Eukaryota; kingdom Metazoa; phylum Chordata; order Testudines; family Emydidae; genus Malaclemys; species Malaclemys terrapin. Next base: position 88,406,747 of record NC_071510.1, on the reverse strand, counting down.
TACATGTCTTATGAGGGTTATTTATTTTGCATGTTTAACCCTTTCTAGCCATGCGTCACACCCCCATCGTGAGGCTGGTGTGGAAGGGCAAAATTAGAGCTCCTGGATATACCTTAAGGACCTTCCAGCATTGTTATAAGCTGTGTTTACATTAAATTCTTTGTAAGACCAAATTATTGATGCATGCTTTGGCCGAAGTTAAAAACTTAGTTAATACTTTGTGAAACACTTCAGTGATTCCAGGATTTGGTCTATGTGTTAACTTAATATAGCCATTAATGTTCTTCAAAGAGCACTTACTGTGGCATTCAGCCATGAAGGCTGGGAGGTGTACCATTTCCCCTTTTGCACAGCAGTTCAAGCTCGTAGTGGTTTTTCTGCTGTGGAAAGTTTTAGAAATGTGACTATGCATTAGCTGTGAAACCTTAACATTATTAGGCTTTTTAACACAAAGTGTGTTCTTGTTGAACCAAACAGCATAATCATAAGGATTTCTATTATGTTCCACTCTTAACATGTTCAAGGGCTTTTCCAAAAGACCATGCACATTGTACGTTTTTACAGTTTTTGGTATCAGCAACAAGTTAGTTACAATCATTAGCAATAACATTAACATCAGATTTATTACAGATAGCAGGTTTGCAGGGCTGCAACCCAGGAATGAAGTGCTGGATGTGTCGAGCATCAGCTACAGGCAGGTTTGCAATGCTGCATACGTGCTTATTTCCCTGGCCGCAGCCCTGCAAACCTGTCTTTTGCTTGTTGTCAGCTGCTGTTTAATGACAACTTTGGCTGTCGACTGAGGGGTTGCTAATAAGCAAATCTACTGTATGTTTGTGCTCGTGCTGTGTATTATGGACATTGGAAATAATTTCCACAATACTGAAGGGAATCTCAACCAAGATATGGATATTTTGACCACTTACTTCCACCAATGGAGACTAATTCTCAATGTAACCAAGACAGCAGCAATTTTCCATCTAAAGAATTGTCTTGCTACTCAGTCCATGTAGAAGGATGGTTACTGTCATTCAGGGCCATCCTTAGGCATACGTAGCATACGCGTCTGCATGGGGCACCTGAAAATTTGGGGCACCACTAGGTCTCAGTGTCCACCCTTCCGGCTCTTCCTATCTCTGTTCTGACCCTTCCTGCAGGCTTCTGCAGCTGGCTGCTGCAGCCTGGTGACTCTTACTCCAGAGGAGATCTAGTAACTTAAAAGTGAAAAAGCCTGCCAGCCCTATTAGCACAACGTTGAAACTGTTAAAGAGTCCTTCAACTTTATTCTGACAGAGTGGAACATCAGTAATAAAAGAGTCAAATACACGAAGGCCTTGGCTACACTGGCACTGTACAGCGCTGCAACTTGCTGCGCTCGGGGGTGTGAAAACGCCCCCCCCAGCGCAGTGAGTGCAGCGCCAGTGTAATCAGCACCTGCAGCACTGAACGCTCACTTGCAGCGCTGCAAGCTATTCCCCTCGGAGAGGTGGAGTACTTGCTGTACTGCGAGAGAGCTCTCGCAGCACTGGTGGCGCGACTACACTCGCTCTTCATAGTGCTGCCGTGGCAGCGCTGTGAATTCTGAAGTGTAGCTAAGGCCTAAGGAAATTCAGGAGTCCATCACTGCACCTGCCTCCTTGTCACATGATCATAGGTCCTGGTCAAGACTCAATAAGCTACTCCAGGGGTAGGCAACCTATGGCACTGCGTGCCAAAGGCGGCACGCGAGCTGATTTTCAGTGGCACTCACACTGCCCAGGTCCTGGCCACCAGTCTGGGAGGGCTCTGCATTTTAATTTAATTTTAAATGAAGCTTCTTAAACATTTTAAAAATCTTATTTACTTTACATACAACAATAGTTTAGTTCTATATTATAGACTTATAGAAAGAGACTTTCTACAAACATTAAAATGTATTACTGACACACGAAACCTTAAATTAGAGTGAATAAATGAAGACTCGGCACATTACTTCTGAAAGGTTGCCGACCCCTGATTACTCTCTGGCTTGTCCAGCAACACTGTGCACCAACTTGGCCTGGTTTCCTCCCCACGTTGTGGCTGTGGAGCTGTGCTGCTAATAGCAATTCATATGGTGGAGGGCGATTTGCAATGCCTAGCAGTCCTTGATACAGAGGCTTACCTTTGGTTATGGAACCTGGACATTGAACTCTGATGTCTGTATACTAGAGGAGGAGGAGCATTATATAGCACTTTGTATGTTTGTAGTACAGCTCTCTTTGACTTCAGTTGCAGCTGAGAGCACTCAGCACTGCTGCAAATCAGATCCCAGGGTCTCAAGTCAGGATCCCAGAAAATAAGGAACAAAAATTAGTGACCACCCGTGAAAAGTTTGTTTTAAGTAATTTGTTTAGCATCACACAGGGACTCTGGCAGAGGCAAGGGTAGAATCATTTAACCTCCTTAACCAAGAGACCATCCCCTGCCTCATTTACTATACACCTTCTAACTTCTGCAACAAATGAAGCAAGGGATCTTACTGCTAAGAGTCTTCTTTACTACACAATCTTGATTTATGCCCAGAACAGCTCCATCCTTTGCACTAAATAAGGTGGGGGTCCTGTGGAAAAATAATTTGTGTTCATGTAATTAAAGACTGTATCATAATGCATATCCAAGGAGGGTCAATGAAGGTTGCATGGGCAGACACCTTCTGGCTCCCACAAGCAGGGCCGGCTCCAGGGTTTTGGCCGCCCCAAGCAGCCCAAAAAAAAAAAAAGCCGCGATCGCGATCTGCGGTGGCAATTCGGCGGGAGGTCCCAGGTGGAGTGAGGGACCATCCGCCGAATTGCGCCGAATACCTGGACGTGCCGCCCCTCTCCAGAGCGGCCGCCCCAAGCACCTGCTTGAGAAGCTGGTGCCTGGAGCCGGCCCTGCCCACAAGTAATATCTGTCCCTAGATCAGTCCTAAATCAGTCCATTTAAAGCTTGCTAACCGTTATAGAAAAACTCCATTCTAAGTAGGGTAATGTTAGCTGTTGTTCTATATTTCAGGTTTTAGTTTCTGATCAGCTGCTTCTGTTTAATTTAGTTATTTAACTTTTTCTCCGTAAATAAGAGTACTATAACAATTGGCGGGCTGACACAAAACTTCATCTGGTATAATATTTGTTAGGAGATATTATCATTTTATACCCTACACAGTTTAGTTCCTGGATCATCATTAAAATTAGTTTAATGGAAAGAGCACCTGATCTTGCTCCCATTGAAATCATTGACGTTTTTTCCTACTGACTTCAGTGGGAGCAGCATAAAGCTTCCATTATTCAGAATTCCATTCATTCAGTGACTCATGATAAAAATATCCTAGCAAGCCTAGACTCAGCCTTGTCTGCTGTTTATCAAGCAGTTAAGCAAGGTATTTGGAGAAAAAGGTTGAGGATTACTAAGTAAACACAAAGAATTAGTACCCTAATCCACTCTTTATTTGTGGAAAATCCATCATGACAATAAGCATAGAACTGGTAATTCAGGCACAATTACAATGAACGAAAGTGACAGAGAAAGAATGAATGGGTGACTTATTAAATGTAGGTTCTTTATTACAGACCAGTGGTTTCCAACCTTTTTGCATTACTGAGGCATATAGGATAAAATCCTTAGTGTGTATGGAAGAGCCACACTGCAGTGTACAAAGTCATTGTGGGGAGCTTTATGTGTGTATTTGTCATTTGCACTACAACACTATTTTTATATATATTTTTAAACGCATATTTTAAAAAGAAGAAAAGATAGGTGACAAGTGAAAACAAACATAGAATTAAGCAGTGGAAAGATGAGCACTATCTCCTACCCCTCTCTTTTCTGTTACTGAGTCCTGTGTTATGTCATCATTCAAGAACATTTGTGAGATGAAAATTTTAAAATCTTGGGCTTTAGAAAAAAGAAGAGATGATGAAATTCCCAGAGCTGAATTTGGTCAGGCGTCTCAAATGGAGGATCCATATAATTCAGAGAAAGTCATTTTAACAAATAGCACTCAATCTCATATTTTAATAATGTTTATAGAGTCATTACTGTTTCCCAGCAATACTGAAAAGCGACAACAAAAGAAAGGCTCATGCACATTCAACTAAGCACAAAGTGTACTTTATACGCTGAAAGAGAACTTTTGTCCCATTTGATAGGAGAAATGGAGGAGAAACAGACATTTGCCGTGCCATAGAAAGCCATATTCTAGTCCCCAAAAGCCATCAATTAGGAAGATAATTGTTAGCTTGTGGATCTTTTGAAAATTCCTACTTTGGAAAGCTATGGTAAGTACAGGGATGAGCAACATTCCTACTTGGTTCATTATTGAATAATTAGTCTGTTGTCTCTCATTTTCACTGGTTGAGTTTGATACCTTTAATAGATTTAAAAATTATTTAATTTATTAAAGTTAATGTTTAAAATCAAATTTACACAAGTTAAGATGGAAGGTACTGTACAGCTGGGGTCAGGCTTGGGTTATGAGGGATTACAAGTGTTGGTTTCAAGGTTCATGAGATATATACATACTACAAAACCAGCATAGACCCAGATTGGGGTGCGGGAGTTTTTAAAACATCAGTGGATAAGTGATCTCGGGTATGCCACCCATAGAATGTATTTAGAGTCCAAGTCAGTATTGGTGTAGCGAATAGATACATGGGTGTGTAGAGATGCATAGCTCCCGAATCGCCAGTCCACAGGCGCGGCAAACTGCTCCCATGGCTACGAGGCAGGAGTGACCTTCAATCCAGCGTTTGTGTTTGGGAAACTTATTTGGCTGATTTGATTGTACCCTCGCAGCTGGTGTTCACGCGCTCAAGAGATGGGTTCGTTATCTTATGTGCATGTATACTGCCTGGCTCTTCTATGCGCAAGAATGTAACCACTAAGAAGAGTTGTAAACAAAGTAAGGAGAGAAATAAAAACCCCAGGAAAAGTTTTCCTGGGAGGCTTTTTGCAAGAGGCTTGTAAAGCTCTCTAGCTACCACAGACCTGGCGTTCTGTTTCCTTTCCTGCGTCGTCACCACAGCTGGTGACCCCGACGTGATACCCCTCTACTCACCGGCTGGATACGCCGAGCGCGCCCGCGGCTGTTTGCCGCCCCTTATTCGTGAGTATGGGGGGGAAACTTTCCAGTGCCCAGAAGGAGCACGCAAGAGAGTTACAAGAGATTATACGACAGCGATCATGTGTCGCTGTCCCGGTCGCTCATATTGAGGACCTCCTAAGGGAAATAGATCGCCAGTGTCCCTGGTATCCAGACTGCGGGTCATTGCAGCTTTTTGATTGGATACAGATTGGGATCACCTTGTATAGTAAACCCCGTGCCCCAGTTCAGTGCCTGCTGCTCTGGCAGCGTTGTAAGGAGGCACTGGAGGGGATCGGCCCCAACAGCCCCAAGCCGGTCCCCCTTTTGCCCCCAGGTGATGGGCCACCCCCCTCCTGCCCACAGCTGACCCTCCCTGCGCCGCCGCCCGTGGCGGCGCCCCCCTGCCTACCGGTCGGGCAGGGGGGCGCTGTCGCCGCGGCGGTGCGGCAAGCGCGTGAGGCCGGTCTCTTGACCGATGAGGAATCCAAGTGTGGGTTCGAGGCGTTTCCCGTCTCTTGGCGGGATAATGGAAATGGGGGGCAGATAGTGGACTGGGAGGCTCTCCCCTACTCAGTTCTGCGCGAGCTCCGCAAGGCAGTTCGTGAGACCGGGGTGCGGTCCACTTTCACCCTGGGGATCTTGGAAGGTGTGTCAAACGGTTACTTCTTGCTCCCCCAAGATTGGAAAGACATGTGTCGCATGGTGCTGTCTCCCGCGCAATACGTTGTGTGGGATAGCGAGTACCAGCGAGAGGCGCTTGCAGCAGCAGCGCAAGGTGGGGGGGCTTATCTTGCTGAGCAGTTATATGGCACAGGGCAGTTTTCGAGCATCCCCGAGCAGGCGGCGGGCACGCCCCGGGTAGCTTTTCCCATCATTGGCCAGTGTGTCCGTCGCGCGTTCCGCAGGGTCCCCGCTGCAGGCGAGTCCTCTAAGTCCTTTGCGGTTACTCGGCAGGGTGCCACCGAACCATTCCACCAGTTTATTGACCGCCTCCAAGAGGCAGTCCAGAGGCAGTCCAGAGGCAGATTGATAACCCGCAAGCCCAGACTGAACTAATGATAAAATTGGCTTACGAAAATGCCAATGCAGACTGCCGCCGTGCCATGCAGGCAGTGGTCGGGCGCCCCGGGTATACCCTGGCAGAATTGCTGCAGGCGTGTGCTGACGTAGGCACTCAGACCCATCAGATGGCCCTGCTGGCAGCTGCCCTGCACAAGGGGCAGAAGCCTCAGGGGAACTGCTTTAACTGCCAGAAGCCCGGACATTTTTGGCGGGAGTGTCGGGCCCCTGCGGGGGGCATGTGTAAAAACAAACCCAAGCCCCGGACAGACCAGAGGCCCCGCACGCTGTGTCCGAAATGCAAAAAGGGCTACCATTGGGCTGCGCAGTGTCGCTTGGCCGGGGGTGACAGCCGGGTCTTGGCTGCTAACCGAGACAACCCCCCGGGAAACTAGTAGGCGGGCCTGCGACCAGCCCGAGACCCAAGGCCGCGCCCCTCTCCGTGCACGACGCCCCCGCCGCCACAAGGGGCAGTGCGGGGATTGACCTTGTTAATCAGGAAAATATGGATATCACTCTCCCCGGGGAGGTCCTCCTCATGCCGTCCCAGATTCAGGGCCCGCTGCCGGAGGGCATGGTGGGCCTTGTCCTACCCCGCTCGTCCGCCAGCAAGCAGGGCCTGTTTGTGGTGCCTGGGGTGGTGGATTCGGACTATGGTGGAATTATCCATGTTCAACTGTGGAGTCATCTCCCGAAACGGCTGTTTCAGGGAGATGCCTGGGCGCAACTCATACTTGTGCCCTACTCCCTTCCGGCAGGGGGAAGAAACGTTCCCCGAACCGGAGGCTTCGGGTCCACCGACCAGCGCACTATTCACCCACAAGTGGCAGCAGTTGTTAAAGACATTGGAGCACCCCAACCCAAACGCATTTACTGCCTCAACGATCAGCCGTTCGAGGGTGTTATCGACTCTGGGGCAGACATTACCGTCATTGCCGCTGCGCAGTGGCCCGCCCATTGGCCCACAGAGCAGGCTCCGGCAGTTTGGGGTGTGGGCGGGGCACAGGACTCACAACGAAGTGCCCGATGGTTGGAGGTTAGGGCGCCCCAAGGCATCCGCCGCGCCCGTATCCGGCCTATCATTCTCCCCGTCCACCACAACCTGTGGGGCCGTGATTTATTGACACAGTTCACTGCCACCATCCATATCAATGATTAGGCATACGGCCCTCCCCCTCCGTTGGCTCACTGACGAACCCGTATGGGTTGCGCAGTGGCCGCTTCCTTTAGAAAAGCTGGAGGCCCTCCAGCACTTGGTTAATGACCAGCTGAAGGCAGGACGTTTGGAGGAGTCCACTAGCCCCTTTAATACCCCCGTGTTTGTGATTAAAAAGAAATCTGGCAAGTGGCGCCTCCTGCAGGACCTTCGCGCCATTAACAAAATTATACAGCCTATGGGTCCCCTGCAGTGTGGTACCCCTAATCCCAACCTTATTCGCTGTGATTACCGGTTATTTGTAATAGATTTAAAGGATTGTTTTTTTACCATCCCCTTGCACCCTGAGGACCGGGTGCACTTTGCCTTCACTGTTCCGGTTTTGAATCACTCCCAGCCCACTCCACGCTATCAGTGGAATGTGCTCCCTCAAGGCATGTTGAATAGCCCCACCTTGTGTCAGCATTTTGTTGCGCAGGCCCTACGGCCCTTCCGCGCAGCACACCCAGATGCCTTAATTTACCACTACATGGATGACATCCTGGTGGCTCACCCCGTCCTCCCTGATGACTGGCTGGACGAACTGCGCCACCAGCTTGCGGCGTGTGGCCTGGTTGTGGCACCGGACAAGATCCAGCGTCAGCCACCCTTTTTGTATCTTGGTCACCGCATGCTCCAGTCATATGCCCGTCCAGTTTGTCCCGAGTTGGTATTGCCCAACCCTCTTACGTTTGTACAGCTTCAACAGTTATTGGGGTCCCTTAATTGGATTCGTCCTTTTTGCCCTCTGACTACCTCCATGCTGTCCCCTCTTTTTTCTGGCCTTCGGCAGGGCCGTCTCCCCGGAGATATCATTCCCGTTTCCCAGGAACAGTGCCAAGCGGTCACCCTCATTAACCAGACCCTGGCCCAGGTGTGGGTCGACCGCCGAGAAAGGGAACAGCCCCTTTTTGCCATTTTGCTTCCCACACTCTCACAACCGACAGCTGTCCTCGCCCAGGAGGGGGCGGCAGCGCGTCTTTGTTTAATTGAATGGATTTATTTGACCCACTCCCCTCCGCATACTATTCAGACACTCCCTCAACAGGCCGCAGAGCTGATTTTTAAAGTGCGAGAACGGTCCCATACCCTCTTGGGTTGGGACCCCCGTTGCCATTATTGTCCCCATCCCGGCTAAAGACTGGGAACGCACTGTCTCTTGCAGTGCCACCCTCCAATTGTCTCTTGCTGACTATGTTGGGGAAGTTAAATATCACATTCCCCCTGACCCCCGTCTTTCATTCCTACAACAACGTTGCCTTCACCTCCGGCCGTCCTTGTCAACCGTCCCCATTAAGGATGCACTTACCCTTTTTACGGACGGCGGCCCAACACGAAGTGCGGTCAGCTGGCAGGTGCAAGGCACTTGGCAAGTCCGCTTTACCCTGCCTCAGCGCTCCCCACAGCGCGCAAAGTTGGCTGCTGTCATCCTGGCCTGCCGATGCTTCCAGGATGACCCTTTTAATTTGATTACTGACAGTCTTTATGTTACTAATGTTCTTAAGTCTCTTCCAAGTTCCTATGTGTCGCCCTCCTGTGATGACAATTTGTTGGCCCTTTTTCTTACCCTGCAACAGCTCCTTTCCTCCCGCTCTAGCCCACTGTTTGTGGCACACATTCGCAGTCACACCACACTACCGGGCCTATTAACAAAAGGCAACACGGTGGCCGACCAGGCGGTCAAATCGGTGGCCTCAATTTTTTTCTCCCCAATCGAAAGCCACGCCTTTTTTCATCAATCCGCCAAGGCCCTTGCCAAGCAGTTCACTCTCCCATTGTATCAGGCGCAGGCCATTGTTCGCCAGTGTGACCTTTGCGCTTCTCTCTCCAATAGCCCGGAGGTAGGGGTTAACCCTCGTGGAACCTCGGCCAACCAGCTCTGGCAAATGGATGTTACACATTTCCCTCCCTTTGCCCCCTGGCAGTATCTTCACGTGTGTGTAGATACCTTTTCCCATTATGTGTGGGTCACCCCCCAGAAGGGTGAGGCCTCTCGTCATGTTATTAATCACATGATTCGCGCTATGGCAATCATGGGTCACCCATCCCATCTTAAGACCGACAACGGCCCCGCCTACTGTAGCTCGGCCTTTGCCTCCTTCTGTACCACGTGGGACATTGTCCACACGTTTGGTATCCCGTATAACCCCACAGGCCAGGCCATTGTGGAACGAGCCAATCGTGCGCTCAAACAAGCCCTGGTCCGCCAAAAACAGAAAGGGGGGATTCCCGTAGGCCTTCCTCCCCGCCAGGAATGGCTGGCTGCAGTGCTTTTTACCCTGAATCATTTGAATTTGACTGACAACTACTCTGCAGCAGAATGTCATTTTCGCAGCTACCAGGCCTTGCCCCGCCCCTTTGTTAAATATCGCAAGGCCCCAGACCCTCAGTGGCATGGCCCAGTGCCCCTTATAACGTGGGGACGAGGGCATGCTGCCGTTTCTCTTCCTACAGGTCCGTTGTGGGTCCCGGCGCGTAACGTCCGCCCGTGGCACGGCGATGGCCTGGCACCAGAGACTATCGAACCCCATTCCACAGTTCAACCTACATCTGCAGGATCCCGAGCGTCCTCGCCAGCGCCCCCCGCGGGGGCCCCCGCAGCGCATAACCTGAAGACAGGTTAAAGCCCTTTCATTGCAGGCCGAGCAGCTGCGAGTGCAGCAGCAGCTAGAACCTACCGCAGAAAATTACCTTGTGACATTGTTAGCTTGCCTTAATGCTAATTCACTCCTTATTTTGTGTGTATTGGGGAGTTTCCTGTTGGCCCCTAGCTGCCAAGGCGAACCCCAGATGGAGCAGCGGCTGCAGTTTAACACCTGGGTCCACCTGGCAGAAGTATTAAATCAATCTGATTTCTGCCTGGCCGTTGCCCCGGAAATGCAAGGTCTGTTAAGTACCTGCCTTGTTCCTGTCTGTAAACCACCCAGCAACATCTGGGGTGTGAGACAGTGAAAGAAATGTGCTGTTTTAAGCTTGCTGATAATAGTTTTGTATGCAATAGCAAATTGATATGCTGAAATGTTATGTTTAAGTCATCCGCCAAGACGTTTTTCTTCCTTGGTAGGATTATATTTAGTTATAGCCACCCTTAGAGTGGATGAAGACCCTTTTATAGTATGGGGTCCTAGTTTTGATGTTTGACGTTTTACTTTGCTGCTTTGTTTAATGTATACCCAATCTAGTGGCATTGTGTATGCTACCCTGCGAGAGTGTTTTGTTTAAACACCGCATTTATAAAATAAAACAGGGGGAGATGTAGAGATGCATAGCTCCCGAATCGCCAGTCCACAGGCGCGGCAAACTGCTCCCATGGCTACGAGGCAGGAGTGACCTTCAATCCAGCGTTTGTGTTTGGGAAACTTATTTGGCTGATTTGATTGTACCCTCGCAGCTGGTGTTCACGCGCTCAAGAGATGGGTTCGTTATCTTATGTGCATGTATACTGCCTGGCTCTTCTATGCGCAAGAATGTAACCACTAAGAAGAGTTGTAAACAAAGTAAGGAGAGAAATAAAAACCCCAGGAAAAGTTTTCCTGGGAGGCTTTTTGCAAGAGGCTTGTAAAGCTCTCTAGCTACCACAGACCTGGCGTTCTGTTTCCTTTCCTGCGTCGTCACCACATGGGTGGGGTGCATCCCTTGGTTCGTCAGGGAAGGAAGGAAGTGGGGTATTTCCTTTACCGGCATTCTCAATTACTCGACCTGGTACTGACGGTGTCCTGTGATGTGTCCCGCGTATATATGTCTCTGGACCACCTGATGCTGTCAGACACCATGAGCTGTCTCCTACAAGTTTCATAAGCCTTTATGACCTGTGACGGGTTGGATCACAGAAACCCCCTTGGGAGCTGCCACCTGATGTGCAAAGACTACCTCTGCTCCTGTTTTCCCTGCCAACTCAGGACTCCAGCACCCTGTCTTGCTGGGCCAGACACTCCTGTCTGCTCTAACACAGACCCAGGGTCTGAATCACTTGCCCCAAAGCTGCAAGTTTACCTGAAAACAGCTCACAGAAGTGTGCTTGTCTTTAGCATTCAGCTGCCCAACTCCCAATGGGGTCTAAACCCAGATAAATCCGTTTTACCCTGCATAAAGCTTATGCAGGGCAAACTCATAAATTGTTCGTCCTCTATAACACTGATAGAGAGATATGCACGGTTGTTTGCTCCCCCAGGTATTAATACATACTCTGAGTAAATTACTAAATAAAAAGTGATTTTATTAAATACAGAAAATAGGATTTAACTGGTTCCAAGTAGTAACAGACAGAACAAAGTAAGTCACCAAGCAAAATAAAATAAAATGCGGAAATCTATGTCTAAGCAAACTAAAAACAGATAATCTCACCCTCAGAGATGCTTCAGTAAGCTTTTCTCAGACTGGACACCTTCCAGGCCTGGGCACAATTCTTTCCCCTGGTACAACTCTTGTTCCAGCTCAGGTGATAGCTAGGGGATTCTTCATGATGGCTCCTTTCCCCCCTTGTTCTCTTCCACCCCTTTATATATCTTTTGCATAAGGCGGGAACCCTTTGTCCCTCTGGGTTTCCACCCCCCCGCCACTGGAAAAGCACCAGGTTAAAGATGGATTCCAGTTCAGGTGACATGATCACATGTCACTGCAAGACTTCATTACTCACTTGCCAGCACACACATATACAGGAAGACTCACAGGTAAACACAGCCATCTGCAGACAATGGGAGTCATCAAGATTCCAAACCATCATTAATGGCCCACACTTTACATAATTACAATAGGCCCTCAGAGTTATATTTTATATTTCTAGTTTTAGATACAAGACTGGTACATTTATACAAATGGGATGATCACACTCAGTAGATTATAAGCTTTGTAATGATATCTTACAAAGACCTTTTACATGAAGCATATCCCAGTTACATTATATTCACTTTTTACCATATTTTTCTAAAACTATCCCAGTTACATTATATTCACTTATTATCATGTTTTTATAAAACCATATAGACTGCACGTCCCATGACCCTCTTCTGACCTCAATAAAGTTTTGTGCTAAAATTTAAGTCAAACAATCCTATGCATCCGAAGAAGTGGGCTGTAGTCCACGAAAGCTTATGCTCTAATAAATTTGTTAGTCTCTAAGGTGCCACAGGTACTCCTGTTCTTCTTAATCCTAGGAGACTGTGTTGTCTCAGGGTAGTGGTAAAAGAAATAGAGAGAGTAGAGATGGACAAGATGGGACTCAGGAATATTATCAGCTTGTGGATTTTTTTCTAGCTTTACATAATTGTTAAAAGTAATAATTAAAATACTTGGGATTGTTTTCTAAAACGAAGGAAAGGCAAACTTGGGGTATCTGTGACAAGCCATCAACCAGTTGCCTTCATGGGCTGGAACAAGAGGATTCTACTGGTTATGCTACACAGCTTTTAGCAACACGGCTGTGCCACCACAGCTGTGCCACTAAAACACGTGCAGTGTAACCACTGTTTGTTGGCTGACAAAAAACCTCCACCCCCAATGAGAGGTGGTGGTAGTTTGTCAGCAGGAGCGTGACACAGTGCTGTTCACACCAGGGCTTGTCTTCAGCAAAACTTTTTTAACGCTGAATGACAAAAGTTTTGTCTTTCACTTGCCAGTTTAGACAAAGCCTAAAGTAAAAGAAACTGAACCTTCTGACCTCATTTCCTCATGGTTTATAAAATGAGTGCCATTAACAGCTTTCTGTCACAGCTCTCTCCACTCCAAAGCTGTCTATTTAGAATGCAAACAGGCTTGTAAAATTAACTAACCAACTGTTTTGTTTTCTTCTTTTCAGTGTCATTAAACTGACTTATGTTAACTCCAGGTGTTGCCTTTGGGCTAAATTCATCATCATTTCCTAATTGCTCTCAGTGGGTTTGCATGGGGATCAATTTGGCCTATTATGTTGAAATACAGTAATTCACCTACACTGCAGAACACTGGAAACTGAAAAAGCTGCAGGGAGGGAAGGGGAAGAAAGTAGGAAGGGGAAGGGCCTAGGTTTAACTTGACCAGCATGCGCTAAAGTACATCTTGCCTTGTCATAAGGTATTTGTTAGTTCTAGCTAGACAGAGCTAGCTAACATGATCTAATAATACATCTTTCAATTCTAGCCTAGGCAAAGCCTATGATAGTTGTAGCAATGAATGAGAAATGTGAATATTTGATGGGTCAGAGATTAAAAGAAACTAGATTTTGCCCAAAGAGGAATGTCAAAGAATCATTATCAATTGTGAAATGGTGCCAAGTATTCTGGGTACTAGAAATTATTTGACTGGCTGCCAGTGTCATATCTCCATCACTAACACCCAGTAAATGCTTGAGTCTGTCTAATCTATCTGTCCTTTTAAACTGCATATGACAATTGCATTTCTAGGGATTTGAAGAGGATCTCTAGGCCAAGTTTTTAAATTCACTGTAGCTTTGGTTCAGAATATCAGACATACACACAACAATTGTTCAGAACTATGTTAATTTATAGTTGACTGGTACTTACATTGTTTTCATGTTGTTGTAGCCCTATTGGTCCCAGAATATTAGAGAGACAAAGTGGGTGTTTTATTGGACCAACTTCTGCTAATGAAAGAGACCTGCCTTGTCTCCGTTACTTAGATTGTTAGCTCGTTAGGACAGGTATTTGTACAGCCCGTAGCACAGTGGGGTCCTGGTCTATGACTGGGACTTCTAGATGCTATAGTAATACAAATAACAACAACATCCATCAAGTTTAACTCTTGCTACAGTAAGAGGTGTTTTAATTAGAGAGGGCTCGAGTGCAAAGTTTGAATTCAGGACCTGAAGTTTAGGTCCAAATTCCCTACCGATTCAGGGATGTTTGGCTCTGGTTGTTAGGGTTAGTTTTCTCTAGCCCCATGTTATTATTGAATACAACCAGTTTATTCCCCCTTAATCTTTGTATTTTAGAATGACTCATAACAGTGTCATAAACATTTTTAAGTAACAGTGAATGAGACTCGACTTGGTGAATCATACTGTTTACCTAGTTGTGTCCCTTTTTTCACCTTAATAAGACTGGCCATAATCCAAGTTTTACGCAACAGCAGTTTACCCTTTCCATACTATGTTCCTCGGGAGATTAGCAACTATGTTGCTGTGACTAAAGTTGCTGTATATCTTTATATTCTTGATTTATTATAGTTTGACCGCATTTCCTGAGTAATCCTGGAGACTATTACAATCAAGACAAGCTACTTATTAACCTCTGACTATAAATTTTGTTCCAAGCATTTTAGCTCATTGTTTAGCTGGGCTTCATTACATTTTTGCCCATTCTTTCATGAATGTTGCTTTTTCAGGAGCATTGGTGTAATGCAGGGGTCGGCAGCCTTTCAGAAGTGATGTACCGAGTCTTCATTTGTTCACTCTAATTTAAGGTTTCGCGTGCCAGTCATACATTTTAACGTTTTTAGAAGGTCTCTTTCTATAAGTCTATAACGTATAACTAAACTATTGTTGTATGTAAAGTAAATAAGGTTTTTAAAATGTTTAAGAAGTTTCATTTAAAATTAAATTAAAATGCAGAGCCCCCGGACCGGTGACCAGGACCTGGGCAGTGTGAGTGCCACTGAAAATCAGCTCACGTGCCGCCTTTGGCACACGTGCCATAGGTTGCCTACCCCTGGTGTAATGGATTGTTGTTAATATGTCAATTATTCTTAGTTGATAGAGTAAAATATAGTTGAAGGAATTTTTTTCTTTTTAAAACCACCCGTCTCTTTAAAGGCATACTCAAGGTTTGTCTACACTGGCCCTTCATCGGCAAAACTTTTGTCATTCGGGGTATTAAAAAAAACACACTCCCGAACAACAAAAGTTTTACCAACAAAAAGCACCAATGTGAACAGCATTTTGTCAGCAGGAGCGCTCTCCTGCCAACAAAGCCGCTGCCGCTTGTGGGGGGGGTATACGTTTTTTGCAGCTACCCTGCATGCCTTTTAGTAGCATGGCTGTAGCAGCACAGCCGTGTTGCTAAAAGCCTTGTAGTGTAGCCATAGCCTAAATTGAATTCGGGTTAATGCCTTCAACCAAGGACAATTGACCGTGAAGTCCCTGCTCCAATCACCTTAGTGCTTTAGGCTGAGGCAGATACTGCCAAATAAAAGGTGCAGTTGAAATTCTAGAAACCAGCTTTGTCTCTATAGGGCTTGTCTACATGGGAACATTTAGGAAAATGAATCCAAATTAGGGGAAGTCAAAATGCCCATTGTGATCCTGGGAGACCCCACCTACCCCTAATGCTGTGGCTCATGAAGCCATACACGGGGCAACTTGACAGCAGCAAGGAGCAGTTCAACAACAGGCTGAGCAAGTGCAGACTGTGGAGTGTACATTCAGCTGGTTAAAAGCTGCTGGCGATGCCTGTATGGGAAGCTGGACATGGCCGATGACAATATTCCTATGCTTATAGCTGCGTGCGGTACACTCCATAATAGTTGCGAAGGGAAGGGTGAAAGCTTCACTCAGGGCTGGACCGCAGAGGCTCAGCGCCTGGAGGTTGAGTTTGAACAGCCAGAGACCAGGACTATTAGAGGGGCACAGCCGGCATAAGGATCAGGGATGCTTTGAGGCAGCAATTTGAAGCTGAAAGCCAGTAATATTTGTTGCAGTGCTCGTGATTGCAGTGTTTGTAATTCTAGGAGGTGATTGGTGCACATGATGCAAGAAGGGGCCTTAACATAATTGTATGTTGCTTTGCAGTGCTCTTTTTGGTTTTCTTAATTAGGGTTACCATATTTAAAAAATAAAAAAAGAGGACACTCCACGGGACCCTGGCCCCGCCCCTTTCCCACCCTGGCTCCGCCCATTCCCCAAAGTCCCAGCCCTAACTCCCCCTCCTCCCTCCCAGCCATGCGAAAAGGGCTGCCCAAGCGCTACCGGCTTCACGGTTTGCCGGGCAGCCTCCAGACCCTGCGCCCCCGGCCGGCGCTTCCCCAGCACAGCTGGAGCCCAGGAGGGGAAGCGCCCAGCCGGGGGTGCAGGGTCTGGAGGCTGCCCGGCAAACCATGAAGCCGGTAGCGCTCGGGCTTCGGGCAGCCCCTATGCCTCCAGACCCTGCGCCCCCAGCCAGGCACTTCCCCTCCCAGGCTCCAGCTGCTGTGCTCCTCCCCTGACTCTTCGGCTCTGTTTAAGAGCCGAGCTGCCCGAGCGCTCCGGCTTCGGCAGCCCCCTTGCCTCCGGACCCCAGCCGCCGGCCGGGCACTTCTCCTCCCCGGCTCCAGCTGCTCTGCTCCTCCCCTGACTCAGACTTCGACTCTGTTTAAGAGCCAAGCTGCCCGAGCCAGCGCTACCGGCTTCGGGCAGCCCCCGTGCCTCCGGACCCCAGCTGCCAGAGCAGAGCAGCTGGAGCCCGGGAAGGGAAGTGCCCGGCCGGCGGCTTGGGGTCCGGAGGCACGGGGCTGCCCGAAGCCGGTAGCGCTGGCTCGGGCAGCTTGGCTCTTAAACAGAGCCGAAGTCTGAGTCAGGGGAGGAGCAGAGCAGCCGCGGGAGAGGAAGTTCCCGTCCGGTATTTTTCCCGGACATGTTCGGCTTTTTGGCAATTCCCCCCAGACAGGGGTTTGATTGCCGAAAAGCCGGACATGTCCGGGAAAAACCGGACGTATGGTAACCCTACGTGACTGATGCCCGGGGCCGGGGGCGCAGCTCCAGCCCCAGGGGGACGCAAATCCGGACAGTGCCGGCTCCCCGCAACGCGCTGGTGTCCACAACCCCCCCCCCGGGGGCGCCCCCCAGCCCTGTGATGGCTGCCGAGCGGCGCCCAGAGACACCCCCCACCCAAAGGACAGGGGCCTGTGCCTCCCCCTCCCCCGACGGCTTGCTGCCTCACAGGGGCAGGTTGGTCGCGTCGCAGGGGCCCCTGGGAGTTGTAATTCTCGGCCGCTCCCCTCTCCCTGCTCTCCCTGGAGCGTGAGGCCCGGCTGGACTACAGCCCCCAGCATGCCCTGGGCAGGAGCCGAGTGTCACACCGAGATGATGTCACAGCGGGCGACCCACCCACACAAATTCGGAGATCCTAGCCTTCCTATTTCCCCGGACATGTCCGGCTTTTTGGCAATTTCCCCCAGACGGGGATTTGAGGACCAAAAAGCCGGACATGTCTGGGGAAACCCTAAGACAGGGTTACCATATTCAAACATTTAAAAAAGAGGACACTCCACGGGGCCCTGGCCCCGCCCCAACTCCGCCCATTCCCACCCCTGGCCCCGCCCCAACCCCACCCCTTCTCCGCCCCCATTCCAATCCCTTCCCCAAAGTCCCTGCCCCAACTCTGCCCCCTCTTCTGAGCACCCCGCATTCCCCCTCCCGCTCTGATCTTGGTTGGGGGTTGCTAAGTGCTTCCCTGCTCCCCACTCGCCCTGCAGCCCCTATGCCCTTGCCTGCCCTGCTCCTCCTCACCCTGCAGCCTCTGTGCCCCCTGCTCCCCACTCACCCTGCAGCCTCTGCGCCCCCCTGCCTGCCCTGCCCCTGCAACCTCTACACACACACACACACCCCCCACCGCCTGCCCTGCTCCCCCCACTCACCCGGCAGAGGGAGAGCTGCCGGCTCCACCTGGAATTAAACACAGCCCAGCTGCTCTGTGCGGGAGGAGGGAGCGGGGGAGGGACTCTGGCTACTAGAGGCCCTAGTGGCTGCGAGCGGCTTTCAATCAGGCCAGGCGTCCAATCAGCCACGCCGCACAAGGGGAAGGGGGAAATCCCGGACATTTCTACTTGATTAGAAATCCCCCCCGGACGGCCATTTAACACTGAAAAAGCCGGACATGTCTGGGGAAACACGGACGGATGGTAACCCTACCCTATCTTAATAGAATAAAGATTGCTTTCAAACAAACACAATTCTTTTATTGAAAGTAGGGTTACCATATTTCAGCAAGAAAAAAAGAGGACGGGAGGAGCCCCACCCTAGCCCCGCCCCTGCCCCTCCCACTTCCCGCCCCCCCAGAACCCCCAACCCTCCCCCCGTTCCTTGTCCCCTGACTGCCCCCTCCTGGGACCCCTGCCCCTAACTGCCCCCCAGGACTCCACTCCCTATCTAAGCCTCCCTGCCTCTTGTCCCCTGACTGCCCCAACCCTTATCCACAACCCCACCCCCAGACAGACCCCTGGGACTCCCACGACCCATCCAACCACTCCCCACCCCCTGACAGCCCCCCCCCGAACTCCCAACCCATCTAAACCCCTCTGCTCCCTGTCCCCTGACTGCTCCGATCCATCTCCCCACCCCTGCCACCTGACAGCCCCCCCCCAGAACTCCCAAACACTCCCCCCCTGCTCCTTGTCCCCTGACTGCCCCCTCCTGGGACCCCTGCTCCTAACTGCCCCCCAGGACTCCACTCCCTATCTAAGCCTCCCTGCCTCTTGTCCCCTGACTGCCCCAACCCTTATCCACACCCCCACCCCCAGACAGACCCCTGGGACTCCCACGCCCCATCCAACCACTCCCCACTCCCTCCCCAGAACTCCCAACCCATCTAAACCCCTCTGCTCCCTGTCCCCTGACTGCTCCGATCCATCTCCCCACCCCTGCCACCTGACAGGCCCCCCCAGAACTCCCAAACACTCCCCCCCTGCTCCTTGTCCCCTGACTGCCCCCTCCTGGGACCCCTGCCCCTAACTGCCCCCCAGGACTCCACTCCCTATCTAAGCCTCCCTGCCTCTTGTCCCCTGACTGCCCCAACCCTTATCCACACCCCCACCCCCAGACAGACCCCTGGGACTCCCACGCCCCATCCAACCACTCCCCACCCCCTCCCCAGAACTCCCAACCCATCTAAACCCCTCTGCTCCCTATCCCCTGACTGCTCCGATCCATCTCCCCACCCCTGCCACCTGACAGCCCCCCCCAGAACTCCCAAACACCCCCCCCTGCTCCTTGTCCCCTAACTGCCCCCTCCTGGGACCCCTGCTCCTAACTGCCCTCCAGAACCCCACCCCCTACCTAAGACTCCCTGTTCCTTGTCCCCTAACTGCCCCCTCCTAAGACCCCCCCCAACTGCCCCCCAGGACCCTACCCCCTACCTATACCCTGACTGCCCAAAACTTTCTCCACTCCCCCCAAAAAGCCCCCCCCGTTTCTTGACTGCCCCCTCCAGAACCTTCCTGCCCCCGGTCCCCCTTACCCTGCTGCTCAGAACAGAGTGTTGGGCTCTGTGCAGCCGAGCCGGACACGTGGCTGAGCTCCCCAGCACAACAAAACCCGGTCTGGCCCTGCACAACAAAACCCGGTCTGGCCCTGCACAGTGCTGCTGGACTGGGCTGCAAGGGAGCTGCCGGCTCAGAATGCAGGGCGGATCCGGCTCCTCTACAGCTGCTCCTGAATCCAGCCCGGGACTTCCCTGCAGCCCTCCCAGCCGCTCGCTCTGCTAATCCCGGACATTGTGAGTGCTTTACAAATTCCCCCCGGACGCTATTTTTAGCACACAAAAGGAGGACATGTCCGGGTAAATCCGGACGAATGGTAACCCTAATTGAAAGACAACAACCAGAAGAGAGACTCAAATGAAAAAAAAATCATCAGCAGGGAGGGGGATAGGGGAATGGAAGGTCTCAAGAGGAGGAGCGGTCCCGGGACGGCTACAGATTTGTGTATGTCCAGGGGTCATACCCAACCTTCTCCTTTGGAGTATGATAGGGTTACCATATTTTGTGCCTCCAAATGGAGGACACTCCAGGGGACCCCGGCCCCGCCCCCAGCCCCGCCCATGCCCCCGCCCCAACTCCGCCCCCTCCCCAAAGTCTCCGCCCCCTCCCCTGCTTCCCGCGAACATTTAATTTGCGGGAAGCCTGAAGCAGGTAAAGGGGGGGGGGGAGGAGGTGCGGCCTAGGCTGGCCCCCCCGCGGCTCCAGCCTGGGTCGGCTCGGGCCCTGGGGTGCCGGCCGGCCCCGGCCGACCACACCCGGCCCGCCCAGCACTGCCGGCCGGCCCCTGGCGGCCCGGCGCACCCCCCGGCCCCGCGACCCCGGACCGGCTCCCGAACCGGCCCCCCGGCTCGGCGCACCCCCGCGGCTCGGCGCACCCCCGCAGCCCGGCGCACCCCCCGGCCCCGCAACCCCGGACCGGCTCCCGAACCGGCCCCCAGGCTCAGCGCACCCCGCGGCTCGGCGCACCCCCGCAGCCCGGCTCCCGGACCGGCCCCCCGGCTCAGCGCACCCCGCAGCTCGGCGCACCCCCGCGGCCCCGGACCGGCCCCCCGGCTCAGCGCACCCCGCGGCTCCGCGGCCCGGTGCACCCCCAGGCCCCGCGACCCCGGACCGGCTCCCGGACCGGCCCCCCGGCTCAGCGCACCCCGCGGCTCCCGGCCCGGCGCACCCCCCAGCGGCCCGGCCCGGCGCACCCCCCAGCGGCCCGGCTCCGCGGCCCGGCGCGACCCTGGACCGGCTCCGCGGCCCGGCGCACCCCCGCGGCCCGGCCCGGCGCACCCCCCAGCGGCCCGGCTCCGCAGCCCGGCGCGACCCCGGACCAGCTCCGCGGCCCGGCGCACCCCCCGGCGGCCCGGCCCCCGGCACCGCGCCCCCTGCTCCCCGCCCGGCCCCGCGACCCCGGCCCGGCCCCGCACCGGCCCGGCCAAAGAGGCCCCGGCCGAGCCCTCCCTCCCTCCTGATTTTCCCGGACATGCCCGGCTTTTGGGGATTTCCCCCCGGACGGGGATTTGAGCCCCCAAAAGCCGGACATGTCCGGGAAAATCCGGACGTATGGTAACCCTAGAGTATGAGGCAATGGCCAAACTGCAGATGGATGGGTGTTGAGTGCAGTGGGTATTGGGAGTCCACAGTGCTGGACTGTGAGGAGGGAGGAGTGGAGCCAGGAGGTTGATAAGAGTGTGTTGGCAAGGGGGGGGGGGGGGGGATGCAGAGGAAAGAGTTCTGTGACAGCGGCTGCAGGGCAGAGTGGGCGAGGAGCTGCTCGGTTTGAAGAGCTGGTATCTCCTGGAGCATGTCCACTTGATGCTCCATAACTGTTAAGAGGCAATCTTGGCAATGGCAAGGGGCATCCATGTGTCCCACCTGATACCAAAACACTGCTGCACAGAGAAATACAGGAGCCTCCTACCTAGCTGTGTTCCATGACACACAGGGGCTACAAACACCATTCAAGGCCTCAGGAAGCCCATCCTCCCCTCGCATAGGAGAACTGCTCTGTGTCTGGGACCCTCAACAGCTGGTGCGGGGAGCAGGATTTGGATGACAATGATTAGCTCAGTGTGCTAGCATTGCCAGAGGAGCAAGCAATACCTTTCTGGAGATAGGCAAAGTATATACTATGTACAGCTGTGTATGCAACAAGCAGCAGACTAATGTGTTGAGAACATGCATAGTGGTTTCATTGCATGCTCACAGGAATGCTCTCAGTTACATACTCTTGGCTTGCACAGCAGATGTATTATTTATTATTTCTCCCTTTTCCTTTCCTTGGGGAAAAAAAACTTACAGGGCTAAATCCTGCCTTTGGTTTATGAGACAGTAAAGTGTCAGACAGCCAAATAACCCAGCTGTGCAACAAGCCAGCTGAAGCTGCTTATCCAAGTGCAAAATGGTGAGGAGGTAGGAGGGCCCCACATCCACTCTGCAGGTGGTGGCAGGCACAGAGAGCTGCTTGGGAAAGGTAATGAGAATTTATAGCAGTGCACTCTGTGCCTTTCTTTGGCAGGCTGATGCACCATTCAAAGGGGTGCAATGGAGCGGGGGATAGCTGGGTCAAATTTGAGGGGTGCTATGAGCCTGTGGGCCTGTCCCCCCACCCTCTGACCACCACCTTTGCAGTCCTTACAGCATCCATGGGCCCCAGGCACACCCAGCTCCTGGTAAAAAGCAAATGGGGCACTAGGAACCCCCCATTCCTCAGGAGGGTGGAAAAGAGGTAGGGGTGTGTGTGTGGTCCTTCTCCCCCTCATTTGTATGTGTTTGCAGGGGCACTGACTTTTCAGGCATTGAGCTCTCGACCGTTTTTGGCTGAATTTTGATTTTGTTCAGTTAGCCAGGCAGTGGGACTTTGTTCACAGGCTTTGGTCAGCCAGGCAAGAAGCTGCCCACGCTTGCCTTGTATTAGGACAGGTCAGATCTGGTAATCAGGCTGATCTCTGTGACTAAGCCAGGAAGGAGACAAGTTTGGGTGCTTATTTTCACTCTAGACCAAATTCAGAGCTGTGTCTAAACTGGTGTCACTTCTGTCTTCTTCAAGCCAAAGTAACTTATACAGCAGCACAGACAACCTTACATCGAAATTCTGACATGTAATTTACACCTCCTTACATATCAGCTTTGAATTTAGCCCTTTTCCTTTACATTGCAGAGTATAATCTCTTGCCTTTCTTTAGCTTCTGACAATTTATGCACAATGTTCTGCATGAAGAACTAAACTGTGAAAAGTGAATAAATCGTTCACACCTTAATTGGTTAAGCAGGATGCATAGCGCTTACCTAATATCCACATTTAGAAGGTTGTGTTAGTGATCATTGATGCTTTGAAGTCAAAAGAATGAGAAGTGTTAGGATAAGAACTAAGAAAATATAAATGTTCCAAACAAATATTTGATCAAAGCAAACAGTCCCTGCAGCTGAAAAGTTGCATAAAATTGAGGTACAGACTATCAAGTGCGTCGTATGTCACTTCCTCATTTCTTGAAGTACTCATGACTATGGAGCATCTCATTTTTTAATCAGTAGCTTTCCACATTATCTGCCTGCAATGGGTATTGTTAGCTCTTCTATGAAACTAGAGATTTGTACTCAAAGAGAGTTTTCTTTTTGTTTATATTTTGGCAGAGCAGCTCATTTGTCTACAATAGAACCATTATTATCTTTCCTGACATGGTGAAAGGTCACAGCTTTTTATAACAATTAGTTCATACCTGAGGTCCTTCCACTAAAAAATTATATTGAATTGTGATCTAATCTACCATCTAGATTTTATATATGTTCTCTTTCTCTTTGTAATTAATTTTATTAAATATTTGGTAGCTCACAGGAAAAAACACTGAAGATAGTGTATTGACAGGAAAGTAATTATGGGTGAAGACATGTTTTACCCTACTAACAATGCTCGGTATCTGGTTTCCAATTCCTTATAAGGAGAGGAGACTTACTCCAAGTCATGTATTAACTGAACTTCAGCCTGAGTGAGAGCACAAGGAGTGGCTCAGATACAGGAGAAAAGAACAGGCTGCGACACAGACAGCTTGAAAGCTAACCTAGGGCTATATTCTCTCCATGCAGGAAACAAAGGAGTTTCACTGATTTTAGTGGGGATTACCAGTATACCCTGGTGATTGTGAAAGAAAAGGGAACCAGGTCTCTCATATATAATATTGGCAAACAAACACTATATTTAGGAACAGGAAAGGCTGTGGCAAGACACACTTCATCTACCGAAAATCTTACAAGGATAGAAATACAAGTTCAAAGGGAAAGACTTGTGCATTTCTTTCCACATTCATATTGCCTACCACACTGTCACTAATACACTCCAACTGCTCTATAAGGCTTTCACTTCCATCTCCAAGATACCCAAAAGCTATATGTACCCCATCTTCATCAAACTTGTCCTTTAAGGCTTTGTCTTCACTGCCAAAAAAGGTATGTTTTTACTGTAGGCTAACTAATGTGCATTATGACAGGTTTCAGAGTAGCAGCCGTGTTAGTCTGTATCCGCAAAAAGAACAACAGGAGTACTTGTGGCACCTTAGAGACTAACAAATTTATTAGAGCATAAGCTTTCGTGGACTACAGCTGTAGTCCACGAAAGCTTATGCTCTAATAAATTTGTTAGTCTCTAAGGTGCCACAAGTACTCCTGTTCTTCTTAATGTGCATTAGCTAGCTCATTGTAAAATCCTAGTGGAGACAAGCCTCTGCAGTTTTTACTGCAACATAGGTAGGCAGGTTAACGCTACATCCTCACATATGGTTGTAAAAATAAAAACACCTTTTTGCAGTAAAGACATAGCCTAATACAGAACCTTATCATTGACCTTGTGTCTTTTCTATCAGTTTCATCAACAACAGTTCAGCATATCTCTCTGTCACCACTCTATGCATTTGGAAAGCTGACCATGCTGAGGTCAGTGTTAAGATTTTGCATAATATCAAGGAAGGTAAGTGAGTTGCTTGTGGAATTTAAATAGCATTCAAATATGAGCTTTTAAACTCCTGGTGTCTCTCTCACCTCAGGGAACTTTTTAGTAGGCTATAGTGGTATTTGCTGAGGGAATGGCTCTCATTGCTCAACCTCCACTGAAAGTGAGTGGTAGCAGATTTGTCATCAAAGTATGAGTGAAACTGATATAGATTGAGTTAAACCCCATTGAGGCTGATAGGTGTGAGACATAATAAATGTAAGCATACGCCCCCACCTAAAACAAAAGATGTGTGTGAATCTGCCCAGGAGATTTTGGCTGAGTACTGTTTTAGGTAGGCGGTGGGGGCTGGGGAGAACAGATATCAAACAGAAACTGAGAGTAGAGGAGACAGGCAAGAAAGCTCAGCAGAAGCCTTCAGTGTGAGTATGACCCTAGAAAAAGCAAGGGAATGAAAAAGCGCTTTTGGGTCTGGTGTTGGCCGAAGAGGCTTGTGGGCGGTAAGCAAAGAAGATGCTCCTTTCGTTTTTGGTTCCTTCTGAACTTTAGCCGCTGGGGTTGAAAAAGAGCAACATGAAAATTCTGCCGGTTTGCCTGGATGCAATAATTGTCTGTTCTGGCTAAAAAGTTATAAAATACTCTATAGAGAAACACTACCTGTGTATAACTGATATTTTAGGAATCAGCACAGGAGGAGCAACATTGCAAAAGGGGTGCAAAGAAAAGTGAGACAATCCACTGAAAATAATCAAAGGGTGAATTTTTAAAATATTTTATTATTCTTTCTTCATTGACATTTTTCATCAAACCACTATGAAAAATTCCAATTCTGCTCAAAGTTTATATGCTATATTTTGTTTTTTAACCATTTCAGTTATTTTTTTTTTTTTACTCCAAATAAAGGTTTGACACTCCTGTTAGAATTAAACTCTTTAAAGCAGCCTTAATCAAGGAGCATCTACTACTATGTGCCCATAATACAGGCAAATGATTTCCAGTTTTTAACCTGAGGCCTTGTCTAAACTACAGGCAAACTATGGTGGTGTAGTTATACCACTGTAGCACCTTAGTGTAGATGCTTTCTGTAGTGACAGAAGGGGTTTTTCCATCACTGTAGGTAATCCACCTCCCCAAGCTGTGGTAGATAGGTCGATGGAAACATTTTTCTGTTATCCTAACAACAAACTACACTAGGAGTTAGGTCAGCATTGCTGCAGCTCTCGGGAGTTTGAATTTTCCACGCCCCTGAACAACATACCTATGTTGATCTAAATTTTAAGTGTAGATCAGGCCTAAGTCAGTAATATATTCAGTCCTAGTGTTGCTTGCTCTGGTCGCAGGTAGATGAAAATAAGTTCACATGCTTTTCTTTGTTTATATTTGTTTCTTTGTTCTCTTCCTTAAATAGAGTGTTTTGTTTAAATGTAGCTGTAATAGAGTTTTTGACTGTTTGGCTTGAGAACTTTAGTGGCTATTTGCATGTCTTGTGTTTGCTCCCTTTTTTGCAAACATCTTCTCTCCCCCAAAACAACAAATCCCAACCAATCAGAAATCTCATATTTATCTAAACCCTGCACATATAAAGCCTTTCCAGTACCAAGCATTCAAAAAGCAGGAGTCAGACCGTCCCCAAATTATGTTTTCAAAATAATGAATATTGAATTTTTTGTTTACCTTCTGGGTTTTGAGCCTTTACGGTACACTCAGTCACCTCACATTGTCAAGTTTTTCTCTGGAGCCATGAGAGAAGTTGTTGTTGTTGTTTTAATGAAAGCTGAGATTCTTGTCTAATTACATGATGCCAGGAGGTAGGGCTTTAAGAAATGCACCAATTATTGCAAAATCCATGATAAAACTGTGAGAGTTGGCAACACTGCAGATAGAATTGGTTGTAAGTTCTTCAGGGGAGAGACCCTCTATTCGGATATTTTTACAGAGCCTAGCACAGTGGGGGTCCTGATCCTGACTGGGGTTTCTGGGTGGGTGCTACCAAAATACGAGAAACCCTGTTTGGAGCAAGGGAAACAGAAGGCAGTGCTTCCAGCTGCATCTCTAACACTAGAACCATCCTGTTGGCCCAGGGTAGCAGCAGAAATGGCTCAGTACACAGGAGGACAGTGAAAAATATGCTACTGGGTGCACTTTTCTGCTTCATGTTCCCCAGCCCCATACAGGATACAAAGATATTTTCTGTTATTGAGTAAAATATGTACTATTTTACCTGATAATTCAAATGCTTCGCCCTTCTCACCACTTCCAGCAGTAGAATAAATATGATTAGCAGTCCTCTTTCATATGCCTCTTCCCAGATGTTCAGCATCTGACTTAATGTTACATAACCCATATTATTCTCCACAAAGGTCTACAATCACACTGTTCAACCCTTAAATAAAGTAAGGGTCCTATGGAAGTTAGTGTACAGGTGCTAGCTGGTGGGGTTCTGAAATTCAAATGAGTTAAAGTCACCATAACCATAGGAGAAACAGGGGAAATCCTGTCTCCACTGAAGTCAATGGCAGTTTTGCCACTGAGTTCATTGGGCCAGAAATTCACGCAAGATCTGAAATATATGCTACTTCAATAGGCAACATTGCAGCAATATCAGCCCCAGTGTGAGAGAAACTGGCATCTAGTGAAATAAATATAGGCATATGGGACTGAGGGACCCACACTCTAATATTTTAAAATGCTGAAAAAATGTCTCATTGCTTTTTAATTGTTTTTATTTTTAAACAGTGCCCCAACCACCTTGATGGGAAAGTGACTTATGAAATAAAAAGGTTAACTTTCATATCCTGTAAAATAAAAAAAGCTTCTTCCAAAACTCCTAGTGAGATACTGGATGATTAAAAACTGGGATGCAAGTTATTTTTCTGGGGTAAATGGAGCAAATTCTATTATGTGATTGCCTACACGGCCAGCTGCATCAGGGATACAGGCAGCAGGCAGGCTGGGAAATCTGAAGAACTTACAGCTAAATTCTGATGTCAGATCTGCTCACACAGAGCACCAAAAATGGAAAAGCATGGACTGGCTCTGCTCAAAACTCCAGCTGCATCAAGATTCTGCTGTCCTCCCAGAGGTCCAATGAGACAGATGCATATCTGGAAATGTATATGTATTTTGAATACAATTAATTTAATGCTTGTGAAAGGTGTTGAATTAAGTCCTGAAGACTAAAGTCTTTTAGTTATCCACAGAACATACATAGTCTGGGAAGAGTCAATGCAAGTTTCCCCTCACCATGTTACCAGTATGTCTTAATCTTCCAGTGTGCCATCCCTCCCAAGTTAGTGTTGTCTGCACTAGGAAAAACTGGTCACAATTTTCAGGCAGTGCATTTCCATTGGTGGCAGCATTAGTGGAAGCCATGGTTTAGATAGCGAATAGTGGTTAAAAATGCCCAAGCCCTGATGATACTACACCTTCCACCCTTGCTACCATGGTGGAGAATTAGGTGTCCAGTTTTTTTCCAGTGGAGACAATCCCCAAGAGGGATGAGAATAATTTAGGTGCCCACTCAATCATTAAAACTATCCTTTTGTGTATCTTCAAAGGCTTGGATGTATGTATGTATTAATTAATTAAGGCTGGTAGGCTAAGAACAGTTGAGTGGATGCTGTGTAGTTTGGGTCCGGATCCTAGAGCTGGATTTCCAGTACTGATACCTTCAGTTCAAAACTTTATTGAGGTTAATAGCATAATGGGGACCTTGTCCATGATTAGAGTTCCTAGGCACTACAGTAATACAAATAAGAAATATTCCTAGTGAAGCAACAGGCCCAGCCTGACTCCTTTGCAACTACTGATACACAGAACCATGAATATTGTCACCTTACTCTAGAAGACTGGAGAGTTTTCATTAGCTCTGTCCCTATTCACTCCCCTGTGACTCCTATTGCCATACATGGAAATGGAGTGTTAAAGGTCATACTCTGTCCCAGGGAGAGAGGGTTGGGTGATCCCAGAGCAGCTTGATGGCTGCTGAACATGGGCACATCCTTCCTCTTTATTGCTCCAGGCATGCAGAGGCCAACCAAGCCTTGGAGGATTGGATGGCTCCATGCTCAGGGAACAGCAGGGTCAGGATTTGGGTGATTAAGTATTAAAGGAAAAGGTTTTATGTAATTAGTATCAGCGTTATTGTTGTATTGCACATGTGCATGATTGCACCTCTGATGGACTCATTTTAAAGTCTGCAATTACATAGTTGTTTGGCTAAGCCTCTTATTTTATGAGTACTCTGAGCTACAACGCCATTAAAACATGGATGCTTACATCTATTTTGCTAGATGATATAACACATTAAGGACAGCACTAGGAAGCTAGGGTCTACTCCTGGAGTTCTTGAAATTATTGAAAAAACAGCCTCCCCTGTCCTGCTCCCCACAGCCACACGCACCAGATCTAGGTGCAGTTTAATATATGTTTACAAGTTCAGTTTAACAAGCTCCAAAGACAAAGTTTATTCTCAGCCTACTTTGCAGGCAAGATTGTAGCTGTGCAACACCTACTTAAATGAGAACTGAGTAACAAGATTCATGCTCATTAAAAGTACACACCTGCATTCCATGCACTGAGACTTATGGGTATGTAGGGAATGCAGGATCAGGTCCTACATTGGGAATACAGTATACTCCTGTTTATCCAAACCTCCACATTAGCCAAAGCCCTTCCTTGTCCCCCATGTATCTCATGCTGGGGGTTAAGGAAGAGATTCGGATAATGTGGACGTTCAGATAATACAGCAGAGATCCCACTGGCCAGGACTGTGAGGAGGAGTAGGACAAGCCCTTGGCCATGGGGGAGGCCACCTTTTGCTGAATGGCTCCCGTGGCTGCGCAGGGCACCTTCTGCAGCTCCATTGTCATGGGAGTGAGTGAGCAGGGCTTTGATCCCTGCATGCACAAGGTGCAGGGAAGGCTGACATCTGGTGGGGCAGAGCAGGGTCCTTACCGGGGGTCTCTGCTCTGCCTGAACCACAGCCACATCACCACCACCCTGAACCTTGCACCTGCAGGGATCGGATGCCACCAGCTCTGTGGTAGTGCCAGGAATCCTCTGCAGCCCTACTGTCACAGGAGTGAGTGAGCAGGAAATAGCAGAGACCCCCCCCCCCAGCCAGAACTTCGAGGAGGAGGATGCTGAGCTCCTGGCCACAGGGGAAGGCCACCCAGCTGCTGAATGGCTCCTGCCCTCTCAATTATCCAAACTCCTGATTATCTGAATAAAATCCATGTCCCCTATGCTAGGTGGATAATGGGGAGTATACTGAACACCCCTTGGTGGCTGTCATGTACTGAAATTGGGTAGTAGCCCTTTACCTGGTTTATATGCCCTCTAGTAGCATTGTTTTAAAAACCTGCTAGAGCAGCAATTCCTAATTTTTGAAACGGTCATGCAGTACTTTTTGTGATACAGCCAACAGCAGAGGCAGAACTTCAGCCCTTATAGGGCTTGGAAACTGTATACAGATTAAATGGAGCACACCTATAGTGCCAGTAATGAAAAAGAATGGGGCTATCCATATTAGTGCTGATTTCAAGGTTACCCAGTATTGCATGCAGCTCAGTCTCCTTTACCTAGAAAAGAAGATATAGTTGCCTCATTAGCTGGTGATAAGCATTTCCCCAAGCTCAACCTAGCTGAGGTCTACCTTTAAATGGCGATTGATGACAGCTAGAACAGGTACATCCTACTTCATGTACATAAGGACTTATAGAAATAAAACAGACTACTGTTTGGAAAAGCATCTGCACCTGCTATTTGGCAGTGAGCCATGGAGCAGGTATTACAGGGTATCCCTGATGCTCAATGTTCTTGGACAATAGATTAGTCATCGGAGCTGATGATGAAGATCACTGCGAGATGGTCCAAAAGGCATTGATGAGGCTGCGTGAGTGTGGCCTTAGAAAAATGTGAAAATGTTCAAATATTCAATTGTATATTGTGAGCATCCTATTGATAAAGGGTGGTTTGCATAAATTAATAATCATGTTTATTGCAGAAGTTCCCGGGGGCCAATCAAGAATTGGGCTGTGAGGGACATGCTTCTCAGAGCAGCCCAGAATCGTATGTCACTATGTAACTCTTCTGCCTAAGCCAGAGGGAGTTTTGCTGGAGATTAGACTGTGAGCTCCCTCCCACACAAGTCTGTCCTGCTCCCTGCCATACCAGTCTGTCCACTTCATCAGCAATTTTTTAAAGACTCTTCCAGTCTTAATCTTGGCTTGCAGGTAACAACCAGTGAACCCCAGTTCCTGAGTTCCCCAAAAATATCTCTCTGCAGGGACCAGTCCCTCTCACTGGGCACACAAAAATTAGTACGGTCATTGCCCCCAAGGAGACAGTGTAAACACCAATCTGTTAGATTAGCTGGGGACTCACACATTACTTTAATACCTGGGGCTAAGATGGTTTTGTAATAAAACAAGAATAAGTTTATTAATAAAGAACACAGGTTTAAGTGATATCAGCCAAGAATAAAAGGATAGAAAATGTTTACAAACTAAACAAAAACAACATGCTTTCTCGTGCCTAAAACTTAATTATACCAAGGTAGATCTTTGCCTAAAACAGGGGTGCTTGCTACGCTGTTCCCTTCACCGCTTGCTAGCTTGATTTCTTTGTTTACCTTACATGTATATGTATTTTCATTATCCTCTGCTTGTAATCAGGCCAGCCACACAGGTAGACCCCCCAGTCCTTTGTTTTAGAGCAGGCTGGATTTGTGCACTGCCTCCAAAACACATTTGAAGACCACTTTTCCAGCACACATACATGACTCTTTACACACAACCTGTACATACATCACACAATGACAGTCCTGACCAGTGTGTCACCAGTTGACATACACTACCTTACAAGACACCTTTTGGATGAATATTATGACAACAGTGTGTTGGAGTAGTGAATGTGTCAGGCCTGATCTGAGTTACAGTATAGTGGGCCCTCTGCCAGTGGGCACTGAGGGGCTCTTAGAATCACAGGGGAGCCCATTGTGCTAGGTACTGTATGCACAACAGAGCAGCAGATGGTCCCTGCCCTGAAGAGCTTACACTCTAAATAGACAAGGCAGACACAGGAGGGGAAAGAGTCAAATACACAAGCAGTGTAAACAATATGATGGCAGCATGTTATGTTCCACTTTTTTGGGGGGGAGGAGATTAGTTAGGAGGGGGGTCAGTTACATGGCAAGAGAAAAGGAAGGGGAGCGGTATGGGCAGGGGAGAAGAGGATAAGAGAGGCACGTATGGAATCAAGTTCAGGTGAAGAGATTATGATGGAAGGGGAGTGCTGGCGCAAACAGCCAATCCGCTCAGGGCAAAGAAAGTCCAGTCTAAACTGTAGAAAATGCTCTGAATGGCCAGCTGACTTAAGGACCCTGCTTTGGCTGATCCTGCCCCTACCAGCTGGAATCTCTGGATGGCAGGCACCACCTGGGTCCATAAATCACAAGACAACGTTGAAGCTACCTTTAAGCCTCCTTCCCCCCGCTTCCCCCCCACACACACCTCAAAAAGTGTCACAATTATGTTCCTTTCTGGGGATGGTAAGCTATTTTCATAGATCTTGCCTAACAGAGCGACAGTGCTACTTTCTCTAACCAAACTACTACCCAACGGCCAGAAATGGTATTGGTCCGCACAGCACACCAAGGCTTTTGATTAGGCCATGAAGCACGTAGCATTTGAAAGGATGTTCATACACTACAATCTTCTTTATCGGTGAAGTTAGTTTGTGATGCTTCCCCATAGGAGCAGTAATTTCACATGTGATGGCTGATACTGAAGGACCTGTTGCCTTTGCTTCTAGATCTCTTACCTCTGCAGAACGGAAGTAGGCTCAAATTGATAGCGAAGCTCTGAGTTTAGTCTGCAGAGTTAAAGAGTTTCATCAATATCTGTATTGGGTAATGGTTTATCTGGTTATAGATCATCAACTTGTTTTAATTTTTAAGAAACAAATGCCAGTAATGTCTGCAGTGTGATTACAGAGAGGTGATATATGCAGACTGCTTGTCACACTTGCCATTAGAAACAGCAGGTGAGGCTACTGAGGTGGAACCAGAGACAAAATGTTCAGTATGGCACAAATTGAATTTTTGCCTATGACGAATATGGTACAACATGAAACTAAAAATGATCCAGTGATGGACAAAGTGTAAGACACATGATTAGTTGGTGGACTTGTGCTCACAAACAACAGTTTCCAGTTTTCTTTGCTGGACAAGAACAGTTCAGTGTATATGAAGATTGCTTAACGTGTGGCACCAGTGTGGTTATTCCTGTGAAGATCAGATCACAAGTACTCCAAGCATCAATAAAGATCATTTGCGAATTGTAAAAATAGAAGTCCTTGACAGGAGTTGTGTGTGGTGGCCAGGGATTGATACATAAATAAAGGAAATGGCAAATGCCACAGCTTTCAGCAAACATGTCTAAACATCCTTCAGAGTGGCCAATAGTTTGAGAGTCGTCTATTGGTATTCTATGCTCTTTGTTTAGAAACTTAACAGAACAGTAGTTTGTGTGTACAGCCAGGCCTTGCAAGTTGCATATACTTATTATAAGCAGGTTGTTTGGGCCCCACGATGTTTGTGTGATTTCTTCATATTACATTTGTTGTGTAAAGAGCAAAAGACACAATGGTGGCTATTCTCAGAGTCCCGTGGATTTGGTGGCAAACTTGATTTAAATTTGGCAGCAAGGCCTCCTGGTTCCTGCAACACTCTGGTGTAGCTGCCTGCAGCAGCTTCAAGTCGATTTTAAAATGGAGTTTTTACTGAATAAATGAATAATACAATCCTTGTGGTGGTTGATATTTAATTCATTTTTTTTCACACTGCTGAACTATTGGCAATGTGTTGAAGACTCTTGTCTGGAGGAACAGGCAGTTTTGAGGACTGGGAAGACCAGGAAACAGAATTGTGAAAATAAACTCATTAGCTGGATGTTTTGCTAAAATTAAATAAAATAGTTGTGAAATAAGCACATTAACTGAGTGTTTTGATAACAACATAATTAGCAGCAGAAAAGTTCACTCATAAACCTAATGTTAGAATAATAACATTTTAGAGGCACAGCGCCCTTCACTTCTTTCTCAGAACTGTTGTTTTAGGCTGCCTGCAGACTCAGGAAGACAGTGCTGCATAGGTTCTGTTAACATCTGGCAAGTTTTCATCACACCTGTAGGATTAGACATTCCTTTTTAAAAAAAAAAAATGAAAGCTTAGATTCAGGAGCACAATTCTGTGTCAAGGGAGGGGTACTGTGTCAAGTTCTATGGCTGCAGAATATATGTAGCTCTATTTATAGTTTACAGTTTCTAAAGCATTTAGCATATGGTCCAACCATTTCTCAAGTTATACATTAAATGTATGCATATGATAGACTAACAATAATATTTCATATACACCATGTTAGTTAGGAAAACAACACTGTTACCTTATAATTTTAAGCACTGCGTATTATTGAGCATTTTACTGTATTATGTAGGGACATAGACACCAAACTGTTCTTTCTCCACTTGTGGTATTTCTGAGTCCTTCCCCCATTATCCAACCAATGAGTAGGAGTCATAAAGGGGTTATTGGGTAGCTAATACTAGTAATGTAAAAGCACATAGGCAAATGGAGTAATCATTTTGCCCCTGTCATCTGCTGTTGCAGCAGAAGGCACCTGTGACAAAAACGACACATTCACAAATTGTCCAGTTGTTTCCAGAAAATTGCATGTCACAGAATCATAGAAAGGTCAGGCTGGGAGGGACCTCAAGAGGTCATATGTTCATACCCCCGGACTGAGATAGGATTAAGTATCTGTATGGCATATGTATGTATGGCTGCGCAGAGCATGCTGGCTGTGAGAGAGCCTGCAGCCTGGCTGGGGAAGGGCAGCAACGGCACCCGCTCCCTGCCTATATGCTGGTTGTGTGTGCTAGAAGCTGGGAATGAGTGACAGGGATGGCTCACTTGATGATTACCTGTTCTGTTCAAGTTTCAGAGTAACAGCCGTGTTAGTCTGTATCCGCAAAAAGAAGAACAGGAGTACCTCTGAGTGACAGGGATGTCTCACTTGATGATTACCTGTTCTGTTCATTCCCTCTGAAGCACCTGGCATTGGCCACTGTCGGAAGACAGGATTTGGGGCTAGATGGACCTTTGTTCCGACCCAGTATAGCCATTCTTATGTTTGGGTGGTTGTGTTGATTTGTGTTTATGGGGCTGTGACACAGAGGTTCATTGGTGCCAACTGGCAAAGTGTTCACTATTTACAAGCAACTCCTGTCTCAGACCTGACAAAATGACTGCACCTAATACACCACTTTCATGGCATTTATCCATAAAGGGTAGCATACGAGGTCTCTGCTGAAAGCTTGTAAGTCATCAATACTCATAATCATTGCAAGATGTGTATATGAGGAATAAAATAACTAAAAGAACAGGAGTACTTGTGGCACCTTAGAGACTAACAAAGTTATTAGAGCATAAGCTTTCGTGGACTACAGCCCACTTCTTCGGATGCATACAGAGTGGAATAAATATTGAGGAGATATTCCACTCTGTATGCATCGGAAGAAGTGGGCTGTAGTCCATGAAAGCTTATGCTCTAATAAATCTGTTAGTCTCTAAGGTGCCACAAGTACTCCTGTTCTTTTTGCGGATACAGCCTAACACGGCTGCTACTCTGATAACTAAAAGGAAAATTATGTCCTTATGGTCCTGGAGGGAAAGTGAGTCTCCAGGGAATAATATGTCCCAGTGATAGCCCATTCAAGTGGGAGGAAGATGTCACCTCTTCCTTGCTAGCTGATTATGTAATCTATTGCTCAATTGTCCACTTGTGCAACAACCCAGAAAAGTCAATGGAAAGTCATCAGACACAAACCATAAATACTTGGAAATGTAAAGGAACGCTATGACAGTGAGGGGATTCGGGGTGGAGAACACTCTGGATCCAGTCACTGTGGAAGTAGCTTGATGAGCGAGGGTGCTTCATGAAATACTGGGTCCTAGTTCCATGAGGCTAACAGGCACTGCAAAAGACTGAACTTTGGGGTGAGATTCTACTTTATTAGATAGGAAAGGAAGCTGTTAATAAGTGTAGGCCCCCGTTCGCATTATATGATTTTGTTTGGTCTATAACCATTTGTTTCCATCTCTCACACTCATTTCTATTGAATCTTTATACTTTCTTAAATAAATTTCCTTTGGGTTTATGATAATTGAATCAAGTGCTCTGTGTAATACAGCAGCAGCTGGCTAAGTTAAAACTGGGGTATGCTGTTCCTTTGGGAACAGAGGATCTGGGATTGTCTGTGGGTATCCTGTGATCAGGGGTTGGATACCACTTTGAAGGGACTCGGAGTGAATCTATTCTCATTGGGCAGGGCAAAGGCAGGGTTGGCATAGCCCAGAGAACAGTGCTCGAGTGTCTGATAGGCTGGTTGCATTAGGGAGCTAACACCCACCTGGCATATGCAAGACTCCCTCATGCTGGAGACAGGGGGCAATAAAGCGACTCACAGCTGTGGGTGCCCTGAGAAGTGTCACAGGATATTCTTCTGGGAGATTTGTGCAGTTGACAAATGAAAGGTGTGCGTTGCCATGAGGGCTGTGTTTTGGAGGGTATTGTATGTGCTGGTTGTGTTGATTTACATCTAGGGGTGACTAGACAGCAAATGTGAAAAATCGGGACGGCGGGGGGGGGGGGGGGGGAGAGTAATAGGAGCCTATATATAAAAAAAAAAGACCCAAAAACCAGAACTGTATAAAATCAGGACATCTGGTCACCCTATTTACATCCAAACTAAAATAAGTTGCATTAACAGATTGAGCCACTGGTGTCTTAAGAAGGAGAGGTGATAATACAGTGAGGTTGTTCCCTATCTGATACTATTATCTTATAGTGGGAACAACTGGAAGAGAAGTGGGAGAGTTTTGTGCCCATTTTATTTTAGAGGGGAGAGTGATGCCCATTTTTTTCTTCCAAAAGATTGGGGGTCAGACCCAGCCCTCCCACTCTCCTCTTCTCAAACTCCAGAAGGAAGAAAAAATGTGTAGGAACAATTCCTGGGAGTGGTTCCCACCCACACACCCACCAAAAAATAGATGCCAGTGATTTAATGGAGTTTATACTATGGTGGGTATGGATCTGGGTCAATCGATTTTGTTTTTATATTAGTGAGGGAACATAGGGTCAGGTCTTCAGCTAGTGTAAATCAGCACAATTGTGACTTCCATGGAGCTGTGCTGAGGCACACAATACACTCAAGGTTAGTATAGTACTGTAAGATTCATTTTTTGAGGGGAGGGGCTACTTGGGACATTCCCAAATATACGTGGAAGTTTTGTTACACACATTAAGTAGCATGCGTGCTAGAAAATGTATTTCTCCAAACATTTTGTTGATGGGAAGTTCTACTTCATAGGGCTTTAAAAGAAAGACCAGCAGGAAGATAGATGTTCAGCTTTCCCAGATCCATAGTTTTTTTTCTTTATAAGACTAATAGTTTTCCAGATTTCACCCACAGTATTACTGATCTACACACTAAAGTCAGTCTCATTGTATTGTGAAGTGTGTATAGTGTTTCAGCGCCCTCTAGTGGTAAATCGGATTATGGCAATTTATTTATTTAGATGTATTTTTATTTGCACCTACACAGGCTCTAGGGCCTCAATCTTGCAAGATGCAGAGCACTCTGGCCCTCATCCAGCAAAACACTTAAGCATGTGATTAATTGCCAGTGAGAAGTCCCACTGAGTTGTGCATTACTGGATCCACTCTAGTGCTCAGCACCTTGCAGGATCAAGCCCTAAATGTATTGCGAAAGATGAAAACAAACAATCAAAGACATTAAAAAGCAAATATTCAACTCCCCTGGACATACCAGACCCCTTCTTTCTCCTCCAACATCCCCTCCCACCTTCATCCCCTCACCCCTAGGGTGCCCCCAGTAACTTGGCAGTTCTTTCAATCGGTGTTCTCTCTAATTTTTTCCATCCATGTGCAGAATGAATTTTGTTATGTGCACCATTTTGAGGTGATGTGTGGATGTGCACCACCCGTAGAAACAAAAAACCTAGATATAATATATATTTTTTAAAAGTTACCATGGGGATAATTACTCCAGCCAGGAAAGGTTAGGCATTTTAGAACTCACTACTCAAAGAATTAAATTTAAGCATCATAAAAGAGAAATAAAAATTATGAAATGCATAGACCAGTCAAAAAACTAAAACAACACAATTTGAAAGAAGTATCAAGTAGCAACAAACACCACCACCACCACCACCACAAGTATGTGTTGGGAGGTGAAAGTGAAAGAGAGAGTGTGAGTGAGAGAGAGAGAGAGAGAGACAGCGACACAGTGTGTGTGGTATGTATGAGAGAGACAGACATACAGTGTGTGTGTATATGGTGGGTGGCACTGCCCCTTTAAGTACGCTGCCCTTTTAAGTAGATCGGCACTCAGTCTGAAGTCTGCCAGCAAACTCCCTCTGTCTTGAGCTCTGTTGTGTCTCCTTCACCCCCTCCCTCACTCCCCGTTCTGCACAGCAAGCAGGAGGTTCCTGGGAGCAGCTGGGCTAGGAGCTCCAATGCAGAGGGCAGGAGCAGTGCAGCAGTGGGGGGAGGGACACCTGAAGTGTGCAGCACTCGATAGCCTGCTGGGTGGCCGCCCAGCTGCACAGCTTAGAGGGAACTCAGCTTTCAGTCGCAATTTATGATCCAACAACCACTTTTAACTCTCTTTCTATTACTGGGAGGTGGGTGAGAAAAAATTCCACCATAAGTGGAAAGAGGTGCAGTGGCACATTCTGATTTAAAACTACTGATGTTAAACACTATTGATATACTCAGTTTACTCTCACATTATAATCTGTACCGTATCCACTACTGAGCACAGAAAATGGTGTCAGCAGACAGAGTTCCAGATCTTTTCTTCAGCTCCAGTTTTTTACCTTCTACACCCAAGTTTCATGTGGCAGGTTCATCAAGCCAAGTCTACGGCCATGTCTACAGTTAGAAGACTTTGGTGATGTAGCTGTACTGATATAGCTATTCTGGTAAAATACTCCACGTGGACACAGCTTATTCCTGGCACTTTTGCCAGAATAGCTTATTCCAGCCCTCCCAAGCTAAATGTGCTGTACCAGCAGAAGTAAAGTTTTGCCAGTATAACTGCATCTACTCTAAGGACTTTTAGCAATACAGCTATGCTGGTCACTAATCACACCCTGACTGATACAGCTATGCCAGTAGAAAGCTGTAGTATAGACTTGGCCTCAGTCTGCAAGGAAATTTCACCTACCTGCTACCTTAACAAGGATTCCACCAATTCTAATTCCCCCCACCACCCATCCCTGAATGCAATTTTTGGATAAGAACTTTTGACTCACTTAGTATGAGCTGCAGTATCAGCCACACAAGCAAACAAGCATCTTACACTGTGCTAAAAAGGCAAGAATAAGCAAGAGGTAACAGTAGATGGGCATATGAGTGTGTTCTAGTCCTTTCTTTGCCTGAGCCTGCAAACATACCTCTATCAACCTATCCCCCTAAGCCAGATTTATTGATTTCTTTTGCCCAGCTAGCTTTAGTGGCAGCATATAATAGTATCTGAGAAGTGGTTAGGCTGGTTCTTGGCTGTTCCTGTTATCAAATGTTAAGTACAATTCTCTGTAAATGTCGCCGCAAAATGCACAGTGCATTATGGTGCATTTAGCCAACACTGAGTATTTATGGTTTTTAAAGCCAATTATGCCATATTCTTAAGTAGTGCTTCAGTTTTAATATACTGCATCAAATAATAATTAAGGCATTCAAAAGTCAGTGTTTAAGATTAAGTCTCCAGAAGCAAGGTAACAAGCTGGAGCCAGGAAAAGCATGGAGAGATGCAGATCAAGCTTTCATACACAGCTCTGCCAATGCAACCAGTCATGACATACTATACTCCTGCTATTCCTCAAGTTCTGAGCTGACATTGCTGTGATGGGTTGGATCACAGAAACCCCCTTTGTGAACTGCCACCTGATGTGCTGAGACTACCTCTGAGCGCATTTTCCCTGGCAGCTTGGGACTTTAGTGCCCTGCCTGGTTTGATCCAGACACGCTAGCCTGCTACAAACACAGACCCAGATCTGAACAACATCCCCCAAAAGCTGCAGGCTTAACAGAAAACAAGAAGTGTTCCTGTCTCCAACGCTTGGATGCCCAGCTCCCAATGATGTCCAAACCCCAAATAAATCCATTTTACCCTGTATAAAGCTTATTCAGGGTAAACTCATAAATTGTTCACCCTCTATAACCACTGATTGAGAGAGATGCACAGTTGTTTGAGGTATTAATACATACTCTGGGTTAACAAGTAAAGGTGATTTTATTAAATACAAAAAGTAGGATTTAAGTGGTTCCAAGTAATAACAGAGAGAACAAAGTGAATTACCAAGCAAAATAAAATAAAACATGCAAGTCTAAACCTAATACAGGAAGAAAGTGATTACAGATGAAATCTCACCCTCAGAGATGTTCCAGTAAGCTTCCTTTACAGACTAGTCTCCTTCTAACCTGGGTCCAGTAATCACTCCCACCCCTGTAGTTACTGTCCTTGTTCCAGTTTCTTTCCGGTATCCTTTGGGGGTGGAGAGGCTATGTCTTGAGCCAGCTGAAGACAAAATGGAGGGGTCTCCCAGGACTTTATATAGACTTTCTCTTGTGGGTGGAGACTCCTTCCTCTCTCCTACAGGGTGACCAGAGAGCAAATGTGAAAAATCGGGACGGGGTGAGGAGATAATAGGAGCCTATATAAGAAAAAGTGTTTCTTGATTGGGCACTTACTGAGAATAGTCTTTTCTCAGGAAGCTGACCAATTGCTTCACTGAAGCTACTTAAAATTAAACAAGTACATAGCCAATATTCATAACTTCGACTACAAAAATACATGCATACAAATAGGATGAATATATCCAGTAGATTATAACCTTTGCAGAGATATGTTACATGGCATATCTAGCATAAAACACATTCCAGTTATGTTATACTTACACTCATAAGCCTATTTCTATAAAGCATTATCGGGTACAACGTTACAATCGCCCATCATGGTAAATTGTATGTGTCCCTTTATGTACAGAACCTCATTTTTACATCTCAAATGAAAGAAAATATCTTCAGCCACTCTCACCATGCTGGACATTGGATAAATACTGAAATAGAGGGAAAGTCTCACCTACTCCACATGTTTTCATAGTGTGTGTTACCGAAATATTGGGTCCACCTAGCTGAGAGCCAATAACAGCCAGACAGGGATAAGGAAGAGTTGCTTTATTCTGCAGAAGAAAGGAGAGCTTTGCACCTTAGTACAAAAACTCTGTCTTACACACATTTTACAGATCTTTTATACATATTCAGACAAAGGTCCTTGCAGTGTTAACACCTGATTGGTGGTTGTCAGACCTGTGCTTTTGCTATCTGGTCAGTGAAAACCGGCTTGGGACCAGCTCCAACTACCTTAAGGCCTTGAAGGGAAGACAGTTGAAAAGTTCAGGCTACTGTGTACTTGAAGTGTCTGCTTCCCCCTAATGGCCACTGGTTGACATAAAGGCTGCTCTGTTAAGGGGGGGTCACTAGTAACTTCCACAGTTCTCCCCTTCGGGCCTGACAAATTCAAAAATTGTCAGGCCCGTTACGCAATTTGCGATCAAGCTGGAGGGACAGATACTGGGTTTTCTTATGGACAGCAGAGCTTTTGATCATAGCATTACACAGGCATTTGGCACATTGTATCATTGTCCAAATAACACATAGAAAGAAAAGAATCCATTTAACAATTGTTTGAAAGAGCACCGTAAACCATGACCCAAGGTCTGGAAGGAGGTCCTCAAAACTAAAGGTGTGATCAAGAGATAAAGCACAGAAAACAACAGCAGCATTCTTAATGGCTTGTAAATCCTGCTCAATTAAGCCAGAATGATTAACATAGAAACAACATTTTTCCCCGATGCGAGCACAAGTCCCCCCCTAATTGGTTCATATGCTTGGAAGGAGCATTGAGAATGTTTGTACTTCCACCCAGAAAGTTTCCAAGTATGTCTCCATGGCCACAGATCAGATGGTACTCCTGATGTGTCTGTAAGGGCAGTGGGCCAAGTCTGATGCTCTAGATCATTCCGAATGGCCATTAGCTGGTCATTCAGGAAATCCTGAATTTCTGAACATGCTAGATCCCACTGCAATGCCTTCCCAGCCTCAGTGATATTCAATACCATCTCTGTCAGCAACTTCTGGGTCATAGAACTAAGGGCGGAGATAACATGTAACTCACCAATTCCACCCTGTACCTGGGTTAGCTGTGCCCCAATTTCTCATCATGTTTTGGTTCTTAAAAATATTCCAAACTGCTCCTGCACTATTGGCCCCATCCCAATAGGGATCCGGTCAAGTCACTTTTCTTTCTATAGGCAATAACCCAAGCCCTCTGTTGTGATAATCTAATGGCAGCCCCCTGTGAGCAATTTGGGCATGTAGAGGTGATCTGGAAACTGAATAAGGGTAATGAAAATTTAACAGTCCCTAGTGTAGTGTTAATCACAGTTCATTGATATCCTAATACATTTCTTTTTGGTGTAGTACTATACCACATTCCCAAGCATGGGTCCCACAAGTTTCTTCCTGACTGTGTATAATTCTTTGTTTCTTCACCAGGGTCAGTTCTTAATGTCTCTTGTAGTCAGGAATCCCTGGACTTTGGTGGTTCCAATGAAGCAAGTGTTCCTTCTTCTCTTTTCCTGAAACAGTGTGGTTTAGCATCATACAGGGGAGAGGTTACTAGCACATCACCCTGTAATGGTTTTGCTTCTAGAAAAATCCAAAGGCACAGTAGGTCTGTCAGTGGACAAGGGAGAGGTTACTAGCACTTCACCTTGTCTTTTTTCCGTTTTCTTGCTGTCCAGAAGGCACAGCAGAGCTAGAAGGAGAAATAGGCTTATCAGTTGGAGAGTCCTCCCGAGGTGGAGGGGTCTTTTTACAGTGAGAAGCATGGGTCCAGGCAGGTAGTCCTTGGCACTTCACAGCGGTGTTGGTGGTTAACAGGACTTGGAAAGGGCCTTTCCAGTGTGGAGCCGAAGCAGTCTTTCGTTGATGGACTTTACGTAGACTCAGTCTCCTTGTTTCAATGAATGGCAGGGCTGCTAGGGTCTTTGGGTAGCACTTCTTTTATCTGTGAGAAAAGAAACCTAACACATTTCATTAATGCCTGGCAGTGTTTTGCAGATCTCCTAGTTGCTTGGGCACATTCAGGCCCCCCTTTTCTTGGCTATCAGCCAAGTCTTAGCTGTGGGCAGTGTCCTTGGATTGGGCCAGCATGACTGAGCTGCTAGCTATATTTTCCTCTCAGTTAACTCATTCTGTGCTCTTTTCTTCTTCCCTTCTTGGCTTCTTTTAACCTACAAAGGAAACTTCCACTCTTCACTCATGCACCTTTTCCCAACAATGAACACATACACATTGCCATTATACAGTACATTAGTCTTATTACTCAATGTATGCCATATACACCCTTCCAGTAAAATAACTTTATTACAGAGCTTTGGAGCAACAAACCAGGACAAGCACACCCACCTTTGAGGAGTCCACTCGGTACAACCTCTTGTGTCCAATAGCTTTCCTCCCTCCCCAGCCCTCTGGCTAGAAATCTGAGGTAGTCAGAAGGATCCCATGGGCAATATGGGGAATGGGTTAACCTTCCATGTCCTTGCTTCCAAAGACTGTTGGTATGCAAATTTTAATTTTGGCCATAGAACACAAAAATAAATTCCTATTGTGTCAGTAAATGCATGGTACGTTGAATGCTATTCAGCTGGCATCCGTTTTCTCTTATGATCTGAAAGACAAAAGAACAGAGGTCTACCCCTTCTGGGCAGTCAGTCATTGCTTAAAATATTTCCTTTATATACACATACTCTTCTTGATTTTAGGCAAAACAGAATTACCCCATATTTCCTTGTATTTATTTCATAGGCAGCCCAGGTTTCAGTGGCTTCTACCTTATTAGTTAGAAAATTGCATTAATACAGATGCTTTCTGGCTTGCTTCCAGATCCAAAGCTATCCACAGCTTAAAGATTCTTACTTAAAAAAAAGGGACACAATTAACTTTCCCAGACTTTTGATTGCCTTTTACTTCTAACTCTTGCTTTTAAACATCCAGTGATCTGAAAAAGACAACACAACCTATATTGGTAGGTTTGCATTTCTTTTACCTCTGCTACAATATACACTGCACATGTTCTGGGGGAAATGCACATCCCCTCCACAATTCAATTTCCACAACACTAGCCACATCAATTTCTACACAAGGTGTAACTATTTCTTTTTGAACACCGGGTAAAGACCATTTACTTAACATATAATCTAAAGGGCTATCCTCAGAGGGTTTTACCAGAGACCAGAGACCCACCCATCTGCCTGCTGACACTCTAACAGAGAATTACACAGAGAACAGAGGGAATTATGGCCTAATAGGATCCTATTACAGGAATTTCTACTAATACTGACCGCTACAGGGGACGGGACAGAAGGATCCCAATTCAACCTCAGAGCTTCATCGCACGCGATGGCTTCCCCTCTGAGGAATTACGAATGAGAGGCTCAGTTCCGTCCACACACCTAACACCCAAATATATAAGACAGAAATTCATTAACCG
The DNA here is from genome assembly GCF_027887155.1 of Malaclemys terrapin pileata. Classification (NCBI taxonomy): domain Eukaryota; kingdom Metazoa; phylum Chordata; order Testudines; family Emydidae; genus Malaclemys; species Malaclemys terrapin. Next base: position 88,362,614 of record NC_071510.1, on the reverse strand, counting down.
GTTAACCAGACTGTCAAGGCTGGATCCCCACTTTGAACTTTAGGGTACAAATGTAGGGGCCTGCATGAAAACTTCTAAGCTTAACTACCAGCTTAGCTCTGGTTCCGCTGCCACCATTTCAATTTTTCCCTCCCTGGGAAGCCTTGAAAAACCTTCACCAATTCCCTGGTGAATACAGATCCAAACCCCTTGGATTTTAAAACAAGGAGAAATTAACCATTCCCCCTCCTTCCTCCCACCAACTCCTGGTGAATACAGTTCCAACCCCCCTGGGATCTACAACAGGGAGAAATTAACCATTCCCCCTCCTTCCTCCCACCAACTCCTGGTGAATACAGTTCCAACCCCCCTGGGATCTACAACAGGGAGAAATTAACCATTCCCCCTCCTTCCTCCTACCAACTCCTGGTGAATCAAGATCCAAACCCCTTGGATCTTAAAACAAGGAAAAATCAATCAGGTTCTAAAAAGAAAGCTTTTAATTAAAGAAAAAGGTAAAAATCATCTCTGTAAAATCAGTATGGAAACTAACCTAACAGGGTAATCAAACTTAAAGAGCTCAGAGGACTCCCCTCTAGTCTCAGGTTCAAAGTACAGCAAACAAAGATAAACACTCTAGTAAAAGGTACATTTACAAGCTGAGAAAACAAAGGAAAACTAACACGCCTTGCCTGGCTATTTACTTACAAGTTTGAAATAGGAGAGACTTGTTTAGGAAGGTGTGGAGAACCTGGATTGATGTCTGGTCCCTCTCAGTCCTGAGAACGAACACACTCCCAAACAAAGAACACAAACAAAAGCCTCCCCCCCCCCAAGATTTGAAAGTATTTTGTCCCCTTATTGGTCCTTTAGGTCAGATGCCAGCCAGGTTACCTGAGCTTCTTAACCCTTTACAGGGAAAAGGATTTTGGAGTCTCTGGCCAGGAGGGATTTTATAGTACTGTACACAGGACAGCTGTCACCCTTCCCTTTATAGTTATGACACAGACCAGAATCAGATAGTGTCTCCTTATCCTATTAGGACTCACCTTATCGGAGCACGAACTCCAGGGGCTGCGGTGAAGCAGAGAAAAGGGGCGAAACACCCCGTTGGCGCCATTCCCAATTCGCCGCAGCCGTCCAGAGTCCAATGTCCGAGCTAGGAGAGTCCCAGTGGAGTCGCCAGAAACTGTTACCGAAATATCGGGTCCACCTAGCTGAGAGCCAACAACAGCCAGACAGGGATAAGGAAGAGTTGCTTTATTCTGCAGAAGAAAGGAGAGCTTTGCACCTTAGTACAAAAACTCTGTCTTACACACATTTTACAGATCCTTTATACACATTCAGACAAAGGTCCTTGCAGTGTTAACACTTGATTGGTGGTTGTCAGACCTGTGCTTTTGCTATCTGGTTAGTGAAAACCGGCTTGGGACCAGCTCAAACTACCTTAAGGCCTTGAAGGGAAGACAGTTAAAAAGTTCAGGCTACTGTGTACTTGAAGTGTCTGCTTCCCCGTAATGGCCACTGGTTGACATAAAGGCTGCTCTGTTAAGGGGGGTCACTAGTAACTTTCACATGTGGACCACATCTTGAGAGAGAGAGAGAGAGAGAGAGAGAGAGTGAGTGTGTGTGTGTATATCTCTTGGACACTTACCATTTCCCTTCCTAATCACAAAGGCACACACCCTCACTCTTCCTCATGGCAATTTAATAATATTTCTGTGGCAGCCACAGCAATTGTTTACCAGAAAAAGTAATATTAAGGAAGACTTCACAGTAGTTTCAGCTTTTAAAAAAGCTGAGAGGCGAGCCAGCAATATGTGACCAGCATGTGCTCCACAAACGAGTTAGGGAATCACTGACACCACCATTTCCAATAGCTCCTGGGTTTTACTTTGTCATCTCCCAACTAAATAGTAACCAGGCCCAGACCTGCTCTGCTGGTAAAATCTAATGACATCAAAGCTCAACATACTGCCATAGGCCATTCCTTAAATATAAACTGTTGCACAAGTCTTTGGCTCCTAAAGATCTATTACATGCATTGGAAATTAGATTTACAGTAATTCTATCGAACACAGCTTTGTCTGTTAGGGACTTATGTCAGAAACAACCCATTTAAGAAAAAAGGGGGATAAAGGTAAATTGGAGATGAATGAGGCGTTGTCACTTATTCTTTGCTTTTGATTAAGCCCACATTGAAATGTGATCACGTGGCATGAAACATAGCAACAGGGAGAGCGTTTCATGAATGGAGATATAATTACAAAACATTACCCAAAAAGGGTGATGAACTGTTCTGTGAGACTTGATATGAAGCAGCATCAGCAACAGGACTCACCAATAATGCTCAGATTTCTGGAAAGAGTCCCCACTGGACCCAATATTATGATCTAGATAGGATTTGCCATAGGAATATATTTTAATCAAATAAAAATTAGTCTGACAAAATACATGTAGAAAGAGAAAAAGTAAGGTATGAAGATAGTTATGACAAATTATTAAAGGTCACACCAGGCTGCGTTATTTACAGTATTGGTGCAAAAATTTATATACATTTGCTATGCAAGTGCATTATCATTTGCTATACATTATATTCTGTATTGTGCTATGTGATATCTGAATAAACTAACCGCCTCTTGATGTTTAGAGGAGGTTATCATTAAAGGGCTTGCTGGAATCATTTGTGAAGCTGCAGTGTTTCAGTAAAGAAAAGTTGCAGGCACTATTGAAAATCCCCCCTCTCCCCCCAAGTCCCATTTTCAAAAGTGACTTAGATACCAAGTCTTGGACTTGGAATGAGACATAGGATCCTAAGTCCCTTTGAAAATGGGATTTAGGCACTTGAAATTTTTACCCTACATGTGCCAGTTCATTTTTCATCCGTATCTATGTCCCAACCAGGATCTTATGAGCCAAACACCAACATTGTGTGTGTGTGTGTGTGTGTGTATATATTTGAAGGTTGGTTTGTTTGTTTTTTGTAGAGCCCAGCACCACAGCTCCCTACCACAAAAGGTTCCTTTTCACAGCTCTTCTTGGTCATGGGGAGAAGGCAGATCTGTTGGGGATGTCGAAAGAGAATCAGGGTCCAGACTGTTGTGGGATCTTCGCTATTGCTCCGTTTCATGGGTTATGGGGAGTAGACAGTTTTTTCCCCTTCTCTTTCTCACCCCTTTGCCATGAGGAACTGAGAGAAGTTGCTGATTTGGACACCTATCCAAGATGAGTGGAAGTTACTACAAGTATAACATCTCATCCATTCTCCATGAATTCACTGGAATTCAGTTCCACACTTGGTCTGCTGTAGCCTGGATTTACTATTTTCCAGACTGCAAGTGCCTTAGTCCCAACCCCAGTATTTGGGGAAGAAGTGGTTGGAAGATTATTTTAGGACTGTCAAACGATAAAAAAAAAATTAATTGCACGATTAATCATACTGTTAAACAATAATAGAATACCATTTAAATATTTTTGGATGTTTTCTACATTTTCAAATATATTGATTTCAATTACAACATAGAATACAAAGTTTACAGTGCTCACTTTATATTTATTTTATTACAAATATTTGCAATATAAAAAGAAATAGTATTTTTCAATTCACCTAATACAAGTATTACAGTGCAATCTCGATCATGAAAGCTGAACTTACAAATGTAGAATTATGTACAAAAAAATGCATTAAAAATAAAAATGTAAAATTTTAGAGCCTGCAAGTCCACTCAGTCCTATTTCTTGTTCAGCCAATTGCTCAAGCAAATTTGTTTACATTTGCAGGCGATAATGCTGCCCGCTTTTCTTGTTTACAATGCCACCTGAAAGTGAGAACAGGCTTTCACATGGCACTGTTGTAGCTGGAATTGCAAGATATTTACGTGCCAGATCCACTTAAGATTCATATGTCACTTCATGCTTCAACCACCATTCCAGGGGATATGCAGCGTTCAGGCTGATAATGGGTTCTGCTTGATAACAATCCAAAGCAGTTCATGTTCATTTTCATTATCTGAATCAGATGCCACCAACATAAGGTTGATTTTCTTTTTTGGTGGTTTGGGTTCTGTAGTTTCCACATCGGAGTGTTGCTCTTTTAAGACTTCTGAAGGCATGCTCCACAGCTTGTCCCTCTCAGATTTTGGAAGGCACTTCAGATTTTTAAACCTTGGGTCGAGTGCTGTAGCTATCTTTAGAAATCTCACATTGGTGCCTTCTTTGTGTTTTGTCAAATCTGTAGTGAAAGTGTTCTTAAAACACGTGCTGGGTCATCATCCGAGACAGCTATAACATGAAATATATGGCAGATTGCGGGTAAAACAGAGCAGGGGATATTGAATGCTCCCCCAAGGAGTTCAGTCACAAATGTAATTAACACATTATTTTTTTTAAACGATCATCACCAGCATGGAAGCATGTCCTCTGAAATGGTGGCTGAAGCATGAAGGGGCATATGAATATTTAGCATATCTGGCATGTAAATACCTTCCTGTGCCAGCTAAAAAAGTGCCATGCAAATGCCTGTTTTCACTTTCTGATGACATTGTAAATAAGAAGAGGGCAGCATTATCTCCTGTAAATGTAAACAAACTTGTTTGTCTTTGCGATTGTCTGAACAAGAAGTAGGACTGAGTGGACTTGTAGGCTCTGAAGTTACACATTGATTTGTTTTTGAGTGCAGTTATGTAACAAAATCTACATTTGATAGTTGCACTTTCATGACAAAGAGATTGCACTACAGTACTTGTATGAGGTGAATTGAAAAATACTATATAATTTTTACAGTGCAAATATTTGTAATAAAAATATACTTTGATTTTAGTTACAACACAGAATAAAATATATATGAAAATGTAGAAAAACATCCTTTTTTGAAATTTTTTTTGAGTTAATTGTGTGAGTTAACTGCGATTAATTGACAGCCCTAATTATTATGTCTGCTGTGGAGCTGTTTTATTTTATTTGCTGGTGTGTACTTATCCCACTCTGTGATGTTTTTATTTCGAAACAACTATGTGAGAGCGTGTCATGTGTGGGATGCGCACTTCAGTTTTGTTAAAATAAATCCTTGAGCATGCTAGTGTTAGTTAAAATATCCAGGAATTGGTTTGGGACTGGAACCCATGACATTATATAACACTAATAAAAAAATGTGATCGTAGGTGCAGTATCTTCCTATAAGGATAGAATTTCAATACATGTAGTAGATCCATTATACAAAGACACATCTGGGCTGAGGAAACTCCAAAGGATTGTTCTGTAATGCTTATATTTGGGAAACCCATAAAGGGTCCAATCCCACATTCCTTGCACACCCAAAATCCTCACAGATGTCAGAAGGAGTTTTGGGTGCTCAAAGAATGCACGGTTGGACTCATGTATAGAAATCTTAGTTGCATTGTGGAGTCAATCACACACATCAGAGGAAGTTTACATGTTTATTATTAGTTCAAAGTAACTGACGTTCCAAAGTATTAAAAAAAATTAAACAGTTATGTCGTGTATTATATTTCAATTTCCATGAAGTGATAAAATATGGATTAGTCTATTTGATTAATTCAGGGAATTATAAGGTAACATACAAAAATGCTAAATATTTACAGATTTTACTTAAGTCTCTAAAACTACACTGTTAGAAAAGCATGCAGCTTCATAAAATACAGTTGAATTGGTGTTATTTAAGGAAATGTCTAGTTTCATGTGTATTTTACCCAAAGACAGACTGAAAGGAAGAAAACAGAATTCCCATTATGATGACAAGCCATTTCCAGAATACATTTCCTTCCCTTTCAGCATGTACTTCTTCACCTACTGAAGCTGACTAAACAGACTCTTCTGAACTTCTGAAAATAAACCAGTGTCAAACAAAATATTAGGATACTGAAACAAATGTCCAAGTAACACATGGGAAAATGAAGAAGCAATCCCCATCCTCAAGCGTGGAAACAGGAAGAGCATATACTAGTTCTGAGTGTGTCAGCTTCCACAAGCTGCTTCCTGTGATTTCATAGTGGTGGTGTTTTTGTCCTCCCCCTCCTTATACATATTTAGTAACCTGAACATTATACCACATGCCATAAAGCTTTAAACTTGTGCTATGTGGCAAAAGCATGCATTTAGTACTCAACCCAAATGAAAAGGAATCTGAGCATACCATATAATCCATTAAAAATATAGGGTAATTGAACAAATAGGTTATTATAATTGCTCCCAGGCCCTCACACACTTATTCTAAGTGTGTAAAATCGTTTAAGACTCAACAATCAGGAGAGGACTAGCACTCAATATTTGCAGCAAACAAGTTTAACTTCATCACAAAAAGAAAAAAAAAAAGGTAAAATAATTTATGTTTGGGCAGGAGTTTGCCATTTTTACAGTACTTGCTGGAAGGTTACATTTCTTCTCTCTCTTTTGTAATGGACAGGGGACTTTATTCACTCTGAATATGGCAAGCTAATGCTGTTTCTTGACAATCTGCTGTTACAAAATTTACATGAACCTCTGTCACTGTATTGGAAAAGAGAAATCAAATTAAGTCCTATTATCTATACAGTTCATTTTCAGAACAGATGTCCTGTTACTATGTGCTTATAGCACAAAAGTAACACTTCAGAGTAAAATGATGCTATACATGCTGGATGAGGCTGGCTCTGGAGCTAAACATTTATAACATACTTAAAATGAACTATTTTAAAACTGCTCAGACTTGCTCTCATGTGGGACAGAGCACAAACTTCTAAGTGATGAGGCCAACTTGCATACATGAAAAATGCATTTGTAAGTTGCAAAACAGTGGGTGCAAAGTGGTATAAAAAGAGTACAAATGCATGGTAATGCACACAGACAGAGCAATAGCAAGTGAAAATGCTGATTTTGAAGTGTCAATTTTTGTGGATGCATATTAACATTGACTTTGGGGGAAATTTTGCTCTAACGGTAGCATGGTCTAAACCAGGGACCCTACAAGAGTTTTTTCCAATGGCAAGTTCAGTGATAGTATGTGAGACTATGAGACAAAAGGTAGTCCTAGTTGCTGTGAATTCTTTTATCAGACAAGCTCGGCTGTCAAAACTGGCTTTTTTTTTTTTTTTTGTTAAAATCCTCTTCATAAACTTCTATGTAAAACTTGGAGAAATCCACACTCTGAGGTCCCCAAAAATGCAGAATGATGCTCAAAAATTTAATTGTGTAGCTAAACCTACAAATAATGACATTGAAAAAACAGCTTGGCTGGTAAACCATTTTCATTTCATTTGCAAGATAATGGAGAGATGATTTGATACATTTCACTTATAAGTATAGAAACAATTTTTTGGGGTTTAAAATGCTAAAACAGAAAATATTTCACAGAATTTTACAATTGACTGAACTGCAAATCTTAAAAGGGTTTGCCTGGATTTATCTGAAAATAATATCCAACAGCTTTTATAAAAGTTCTTTATATTGCTTCCTCCCGCTTCACCTATATACATATAAATACACAGAGTCCTATGCTGTATTTAGAATGATGTATTACTGTAATGAATCTACCCTACTATATGTCTCAATTAAAATCTGCCCCAAATTGTGCAATTCTTGGATATAAATAGGGTATTTTTACTGAAGCTGTATAAAAATCTTCAAAGAGTGTATGATGTACATTTATCCTAAAACATTATGCTAGCAACTTCCTGTAGACACTGTAGACACTGTTACTCAGATTACTGGAGCAGGTATCCCTTCCACTGGTCCTAGCCATTAACTGACCACTGCTGCCACTACTGGTAGGTTCAGGACTCTCTTTACAGCACAAGAGATTGCCAACCTGTCTCTGACACTCAGACGAAGCATAGTAATAAATCAAAGGATCAATGCAGCAGCTTACACTGCTGATACAAGCACATAGGAGATAGGCAAAATAGATGTATTCTAACTGGTGGTTGTAAGGAAAAGATATGTAATGAATTAATAAAAGGACATTTGTTGGTCCAAAACAAATAATAAAAATAGAGAAAACAGCTGCAGACAAGAGTAAAGCACGTGTCTTCTTACTTTGTTTTGCAACAATATTAGAAGAGATAAGACATTGGATGATACACACATAACAGACCGCAGAAATTATTAATGGCACAAAAAAGAAAATGGAAGAGAAAATGGAGAAGAAATTACGGTAATATATCTTAAGTTCAGATTCTTGTAGCACATCATGGCAGGTTGTAATGTTTAACTCAGATATTTTCATAGTTTGCTCTGTGATGAGAATGGGTATAACACCAACTATGGCTATAAGCCATATTGTAAAGCAGATCAACGAGGCACGCATTAATGTACGCCATGAGAGAGATTGCATAGGATACACCACGGCTAAGAAACGATCAATGCTTATAACAGTCATCAGCAGTATCGAACAGTACATATTACAGTAGAAGGCAGCGGTGATGAGCCGACACATTTCAGGTCCAAACACCCAGTTGTTTCCAGAAAAATGGTATGCGATCTTAAAAGGAAGGACACTTACAAACAATACATCCGCAGAGGCCAGATTCAGCATGTATACTATAGCTGGCTTTTTAATTTTCATTTTTATCAGGAACACAAGTATTGCTGTGATGTTCAGAGGGAGACTCAGCATAACCACTAAAGTGTAAACTGAAGGAACAAAACGAGTCAACCATTGACTAGTCAGGTATCTTTTAGCATCATGAGAGATGAATCTTGTTTGTGCTTTAGTTTGATTGGCTTTAGTTAGACTGCTTAATCCTGATCCAACTTCTGAATCACTTTCAGTATCACTGTCGATGTCTTGAAGAGGTATATGTTCATAGGCGTCATCTTTGTGATAAGATGCAAAGGTTCTTATCCGGTGCGTGCCATTCCAGGAAGTGGTGTCTGAGAAATAAAGAACATGAAGATTAGTAGGCAAGATATTTGCTTACTATTTGCAAGCTAGAAAACTATTTACCAAGAGGAAGGATGGCGTTGTGGTTACATCATTGCACTGGGACTCAGGAGATCCATTTTCAATTTCTGGTGCTGCTAGAGATTGCCTACATGACATTTGACAAGTAGCTTAATCTCTCTTTGCCTCAGTTACCCATCTGTAAGATTTGGATACTTCCTCTCTCTCCTCCCTTTAGCTGTTCTCTGTTTATATTGTAAGCTCTTTAGGACAAGGGACTGAAGTGTGCAGGTGAAGCCATGCTCAATGAGACCCTGATCTTGGTTGGGGCCTCTAGGTGCCATGGTAACACAATTAATAAATCCTGTTACCCTTTGACTAGCTTTGCTAGAATCTTCCTACAATTGTGTCAGAGGGGTCTAGTGTTTCCTTCATACTCATGCATAAAACTCCCAATAGTAGCAATAGTAATGACGTGCACATAGCCAGAAGAGAGTATTTACCACTGAAATATTAAGTTTAAATAGGGTCCTGCCACCAAAACAGTTATAAAATTTCAAACGATCAGGATACTTTTGCCTTCTCTGGAAGAACCTCATTCACCCCCATATAGGTTTCCCCTCCCTTTGTCACTTACATGGAACAACGAGTCATGCCTTGCATAGTCCCATCCCAACGGAGTGCCTTTTACCCTTGTTTTCATCATAAGATCGACAAATTCAATTTAAATAATTTTACAATTGTATTTGTTATCAGAGGGGAATGGCTCTGGGGCCTACACAGACTTTTTGTGCATTTGGGAGGATCCTGTGGCACTTTTGAAACATAATGGAGGCATTCTGCAGCATGGTTCAGTGACTCTGACAGGGAATTAGGAGAGGGTTTTTGGTAGAATGGGATAGATTTGTAACAAATTATTAATTCCATTTTTTTATTGTGTTGAACACGTCTATAGGCTGGTCTAGAGGGGGAATGGACCAAAACTGCTACTGTGCAATGGCCTCCATGCTAAGAGTGCCTTTTTCTGATTTAGCTTAATCCTCTTGGAATAAGGCCATGTCTACACTGCAGGTGCTACTGTGGCACAGCTATAGCACTGCAGCTGTGCCACTGTAGCAATGTAGTGTATATGCTTCCTACACTGATGGAAGGGGTTTTTCTGTCGTTGTAGGTAATCCACCTCTCTAAGCAGTGGTAGCTAGGTCAATTGAAGCATTCTTCCATTGACTTAGCCGCATCTACATTGGGGATTAAATTGGCATAGCTACGGTGCTCATGGGATGTGAATTTTTCATACCCTTAAGCCCCATAGTTATGTTGATCTAACTTAAGTATAGACCTGGCCTAAGAGTGTCCACACAGGGAGCTATTCTGCAATAGCTATTCCAGTCAATTTTCCCCTGTAGACAAGCCCTAAATTTTGCATGACTCGGCTACTGCCCCACCTCTAAGGAATAGTGGATATCTGTGCAGTTAGTACGAGCAGGACTGGGAGAGTGGGCTGAAGTGTCCCTGGAGAACACATGGCAAGCAGACATGCCTCTTTAAAAGTGGGGTGAATGTAAACAGGACGTGCAGGAGAGAGGACCAACAGATTCTGCTCAGCCTGACATGCTGAAAACTTTAGACTCACAGAAGGTTGAGATCAGAGTTGGGGATGGTACATCTCAGGACTTTTGTTGTTGTAAAATATCAGTATCTTGTGAATGCTTTCAAAAGTATAGTGTCTGTGGCTAAAAAATTCCTTTGCAAAGCCTGTGTTCCTTGTTTTCCTGCCATGTTGTCCCCAAAGGGATTAAAAACTAGAAGCCCAGATAACCCACAGCCTCAGTGGATTCTGGGGAGGCTGTGTAAGCAACTAGGGTGGGGGGTCAGGAGGATTGAAGCAAAGGTATTGAAGTAAAGACAGAACCATATAGATTCCAATAGCACTTCTGTGCAAAAACTTTTAATCTTTTCACTTTATTTTTCAAGCTTAGTCAGGGTGCCTAGATGCCCTTGAAAAATAACTGCTCTAAGTTCACAAGTTCCAATCAGCACAGGCCAGTAAGTTTTAAACTATCTGACAACTGTTCCGAGGGCCATGTCAAACATACAAGTGATTTCAGTCCTGTACTTAACCTCTGTCACAAATGACACCCCTGGGTACTGGTCGCAATAGACAGGACAAGGATTATATTTGCATGGGAAAGAAATTAACTTCTCATCCCTAGAGACTTCTTCCAAATCAGGGTTGAGGGACATATTGTGAAAGAGTGTGAAGACACTTCTGGTGTCTGTACTGCACATCTGTAGATAGAGGACTTCAACTCCACTATTATCAGTACAACAATTCTTTCTTTCCGGTTTCACAAACAGAGCACGCTGGCCAGTTAAACCGGATTTATAGCTGCTTTGCATCACCAGAGCAGCACAAAGCAGAGTATTGGTTAATCTGGCCTTAAACCCACCTCACTGTCCTCCTCACCTCCCTCAACACCAGTAAACAGCAGCATGTAGAGCCCAGGGAAGGAGAGCTATGGCTGTGTGTGTGGTGAATGGGAATGTGGGGAGAAGGAATGTGTGGGAGCTTGATGGAGGGCAGAGTCTCATAGACTCATAGATTTTAAGGTCAGAAGAGACCATTATGATCATCTCGTCTGACCTCCTGCACAACGCAGGCCACAGAATCTTACCCACCCACTCCTGTAACAAATCCCTAACCTATGCCTGAGTTACTGAAGTCCTCAAATCGTGGTTTAAAGACCTCAAGGTGCAGAGAATCCTCCTGCAAGTGACCCGTGCCCCACACTGCAGAGGAAGGCGAAAAATCTCCAGCGCCTCTGCCAATCTGCCCTGGAGGAAAATTCCTTCCCGACCCCAAATATGGCAATCAGTTAAACCCTGAGCATGTGGGCAAGACTCACCAGCCAGCACCCACAAAAGAATTCTCTGTAGTAACTCAGATCCCACCCCCATCTAACATCCCATCACAGACCAGTGGGCATATTTACCTGCTAATAATCAAAGATCAATTAATTGCCAAAATTAGGCTATCCCATCACACCATCCCCTCCAGCCTGACAGTTCACCTTTCAGTATGACCCGTTGTAGTCTCCCCTTTAACCAGTTCCTTATTCACCTTTCAATTTTCATATTGATCCCCATCTTTTCCAATTTAGCTAATAATTCCCCATGTGGAACAGTATCAAATGCCTTACTGAAATCAAGGTAAATTAGATCCACTGCGTTTCTTTTGTCTAAAAAAATCTGTTACCTTCTCAAAGGAGGAGATCAGGTTGGTTTGGCACGATCTATCTTTTGTAAAACCATGTTGTATTTTGTCCCAATTAGCGTTGACCTCAATGTCCTTAACTACTTTCTCCTTCAGAAATTTTTCCAAGACCTTGCATACTACAGATGTCAAACTAACAGACCTATAGTTACTCGGATCACTTTTTTCCCCCCTTTCTTAAAAATAGAAACTATGTTAGCAATTCTCCAGTCATACGGTACAACCCCTGAGTTTACTGATTCATTAAAAATTCTTGCTAATGGGCTTGCACTTTCATGTGCCAGTTCCTTTAATATTCTTGGATGAAGATTATCTGGGCCCCTTAATTTAGTCCCATTAAGAGGGAAAAGAAGAGCTGGTTTTGGGGAAGGGGGCTGTGTTAGCCAGACCAGTGCTATGTGAAGTGGGAACCTGGGGTAGAGGACAAACTCAAGTCCTAATGTCTCTGTACTTTAAAGGGTTCCTCCTGTGGCTCCTGTCTGTTTGCAGTGCATAGAGAAGCCAAGAAAACAGTGCTATGGACAGTTTTTCGTCCATTGATGTCCAAGCTAGCATGTGGCTGGAGAACCTTTAACAAGCAGTGACAGCTGGAGCCGGGTCATCTAAGTCTTGACGTGAGTCCAATCTCTTTCACACTACTGATTCATTACAACCAATAGAACTGTAGCATGGAAATTACCGGTAAGGGATGGGTGATGATTGATTGAGTTACTTCTGATGTCATGATGTCTGTAGTTAAGAGTTGACCAGAAGAATTGACCTTGCCTATAATTTATATAACTATTACAATTAAATAACAATTGTTAATAGTTTAACTAATGTATGTAGCTTATGTACAAGATTTCAATAAATTTTAAACTACATGGAAAGTTTTAAGAGTCTACAAAACAGATTGTATTGGCTGGATCATTCAGGACAAAAAAAGGTCAGACAGATCACTTTTCTTTAAGGATCCATTTTAAAATTAATTTTAACTCTAATTACTTGTTCATTCTCAGAAAATTAATTCTGTACTCAAAAAGAACTCTAATTTGGGGGAAACAACAATGTATTCTTCATACAAAGAGGTTTAATCCCTTCTTTATGTGCAAAACTCAACTCAGCCTTATTAACAGAGCAGTGAATAGCACTTCCATAATGTATTTTACTGTGTTTAGTACAGAATTTCAACCTCTCAATCCTGAATTTAAATGACAGTTAGGGAATCTCTGCACTGAAGTCTGTTATAGGGAAGACACTTTGGTCTTGAGCGCCCAGGTAATGAAATGTTGCTATCTTTACGGTATGACTAAAAGGCAGCAGAACTGTACAGAATGCTGCTTTACTGTGTGTGTGTGGGGGGGGAGTCACTCTAAATTTAACCTCACTCATTAACCTGGGGGCAGTGATGCCAAATCCAAGTGAAAGTCAGAGGAGGTGGGAACAGGTATTCTTACTTGGTGGTGTGGACTCTGTTTAAAGTGTCCTAGAGACCAACTGACCCTCCCTTGAGCTGATCAGACTTAATTTAGAGTCCTTGTTTCTGCTCAGTGATTGCCAAAGCTGAAATCACTGGTAAGTAGGTCCAGGAGTCTGAACTATAGGCCTAGTGAAAAACAGTGCAGAAGGTGCAGCAGCAGCGAGGCTCCCCGCTATCTAGGGAAATCATTGAGAACTGGGCTAAGTGATGGAACCTCAGAACATACCATTGTGGCTAGAGGTAGAGGTGGCAGCAGCAGCATGCAGCAGCAGAGATAAACGTGACAGCAGTGAACAGCAGCAGAGGCAGCAGCAAACAGTGGGAGCAACAACAGCAGCAGAAGTATTGCTTGACGCCCCCTTTCATGGATGGGAGGTGAACCCATATGAACACACCCCTGAATTCTGGGACTTTGCTGACTTTGGAGAACCAACTGTGAGTTGGATGCAGCAGAGGGAAAAGACTGCCATCCAAGATACTGGGGGAGGGTGTTTACTTATGGTTTGGATGCTTTTGAATTATTGTTGCAGGATTTTTCCCAATTAGTGCTGAATTCCTCTCCATTGTAATAAAAGTTGTATTTTGTTATACACAGACTCAGTGCTTGTGAGTGGGGAAGTATTGCTTCTTCGAGGCACCAATGGGTGTGTTTAGTTTTCCCAAATTTCTGGGGTGGGAGCTCTAGTCGGTTCTGTTTTGTAATGCTGAGAGGACCTCAGAGATATTGAACATTGCTGCTGACACCACCTAGCGAAAAGGTTGCAGTGATCATTTGTTAAGCCCCGACAACGTGTGTGTTGCTGTACAAGATAAGAAGGAAAACTGGAAGTTCAGGGCAGAAAAAGTTTCATGTCTGCATTTATTTTAAAAGCAGCAGTGCTCAAGCAGAAAAGTGAGGACATTCAGAAGCTTTCTGAGGCTTGTGACAGCAAAAGGAAGGGGAGGATGAAAGCTCTTACATGACGTCAGAATAAAAAAAAAAATTATTCTGATGAACCCTGACCTGAAGCATGAGGCCTTCGCAGGATCACCAGGAAACAAAGAACTCTGCATATACAGTGGGATATCAGACACAATGGGATATCACAGCAAAACTACTAGGAATACAGTAGTTGTACTGAAACCATTTGAAAACTACTTATAAATATCCAATGCTATGCTACCGTTTCCTATCCTATTACATACTTGAGGCCAGGAGAGTCGGGGCCCCTCAGGGGGTCACCAGGTTATTACATGGGGTTTGCGAGCTGTCAGCCTCCACCCCCCAAACCCTGCTTGGCTGCCAGCATTTATAATAGCGATAAGTTAAAAATATTTTTTTTATATTTAAGGGGGAAGAGGGGTTGCACTGAGAGGCTTGCTGTGTGAAACGGGTCACCAGTACAAAAGTTTGAGAACCCCTGCCTTAGGCAATGAGTTTGAAAAATGGAAAGTGATATGATTTGTCTCTAAAATTTATTTGATCATATTTTATTATTCTTAATAACATAAATAATCTTTGAGAATTCAAATCTTTCAATAGTTATAGTCATGGCATTATATCACTGAAATAATTATCCCTGCTTTCTCTAGGCGCTTATCCAATTATTTGGAAGAGGTCACAATCCCTTGTTTATCATGACTGTCTGTGATATTATCTTTGCTAATATGACAAGACTGCTTAGAATAAAATGCCTGGGCAATGGAATTAGTAAAGTTTAGTGGCAGCTGAGAAAGAGCAGGATGAAACATTCCATCTTGCTCTAGCTGCTGTGCAGCTGAAACATTGGTTTATATTGTCATTCCTCGGCTTCTAATAAGGACTTTTGTAAGTAAATAAAGCTAAGTAGTACACGTATGAGAGTTCTAGTTGCCAAAAGTTGCCTGTGATCTTGGCACAGGTTCTCAAACTGGGATCTGCTGAAGTGATGCACAGGGCTCAAATAAGTGTGCTCAAAATCCTTTTTATTTATTTAAAAACAAACAAACAAACAAACAAACACATTGCACTGTATTCCATAAAGTGCAATATGATGGGTCTAGCAAACATTGCTGGCCCTCCCAATTAGTTTATCAGCCTTTGTTTACATTAGAACTTTATTGGCAAAACTTTTGTTGTTCAGGGGTGTTAAGCCCCCCCAACAACAAAAAATTTACCAATGAAAAGCGCCGGTGTGAATGGCACTTCGTCAGCAGAAGTACTCTCCTGCGGGGGTGGAATTTTTTGGCGTCAGGAGAGCTCTCTCCTGCCGACAAACAGCAGCTACACTGCACGGCTTTTAGCGGCACAGCCATGTGACTAAAAGCTGCATAATGTAGACATAGCCTCAGTATTTTATTTCATCTGGGGGTGGGAGGGAGAAGCAACAAAAATCAAAAACAAAAGCCACATCAAAGCAGCTCTTTACACATGGAGCAGTCTGCAACACAGAAATTGACTGTGACTGTGCTATCTTTGTGATTTTCCCTTTAAATCCATCTCCATGTCTGAAGTGCTACTATTAGAGTATGGCCATATGAGAAGAAGAACAAGACAAGAAAAAGTAAAGACCATAAAAAGGAGACATAAGTTGGAAGACTCAAAATCACTGTCATTACTGACACTCAGCAAGGAAGCAAGATGACTTTCTACACCTAACACTAATGCTTTTCAAACCATCTTGAAAATGTACCACCCCAAACACAAGATCTACTCATTCACCCTATATTATGAAAAAAAACCCTAATATTTTACTCATCCATCAAACACACTAAAAACCTACTTGCCCTTGGCAAGCTGAATTTTCAAGACTCCATAACAAAGTTTTTAGAGGGAAGCAGATGAATATATCTAATAAGTATAAAACAATTTAATTTTTCTAAGTTTTTCATTTATTTATCTGATAAAATAGTAAAAACTCTCATTTTTAAGCTTCTCTTACTAATTAAGATCCTTGCTTAAAATCAGATTTTGAACAAAAGTTTTCAGTTAAAAACATCTGAGAATTACCGTTTCAGCTATATCAAAGTTAAGTTCTTGAAATCTTTCCACCAATTCTCTGGACTGACTTCATTTAAGTATATTTATGCTTTTTTTTCAAGTTAACTTCCCTTTTTATTAAAAGCATTGTATTTGCAGCACTGGAAATCGATCCAGTTCATCCACAGAACAAGTGCATCACAAGCAGTACAAACTTCCTCACTTTGCCACACCAGTATACTTATAACCTGCTCAGAACAGATCCTTCTCCAAAGATGGAAGGGTAATTCAGTCTCCAGCCTCCAAGATTCATTTATTGGCCTGACTACCAGAATCTGAAGAAGAGCTCTGTGGAGCTCAAAAGCATGTCCATCACCAACAGAAGTTGGCCCTGTAAAAGATACTACCTCACCCACTTTGTGACTTTCAGAACAAATCTGTAAGCTTTTTATATAGTGCCATAAATGTGCATAGCACTTTATAGACAAAGACAAACTCCATACCCTAATGAATTCACAATCTATGCTAGCTGTAATAATGTTTTTCTGATGTGGAAACCTGAACACTGTGGCAGATAACTACCTCATTTTACAAAGATGACTGAACAATCATTAGCTCCTCAAGAGTGACTTCTGATTACTACTGCCCACAGCTGCATTCATACCTGTGGCCTGTTGGTGAAAGGCTCTATGCCCTTTTACCAGCCCCCACGGTTTTATTGTATTGATTAACATATTTAATATGTACATAACTAATTCTTTGGCCATTTAGTAGTATACACAAACAAAATAAGAAAGTTCAAAGGTCTGGGTGAAATATAGTTCTGTATGACAGAAGAAAAAAAAAAAAGAGTTGCTTTTGTAACAGGAAACCGCATGCCTTCTGAGAAATGGTAACCATTTATTGATTTTGTTTAGTGGGACAAAAAGGCTAAAGTTTTTCCATTAAACTGGATAACTACCTTTTTCATTCTGTAAACTGTAGCATTATAATTCTCTTTATAAGACACAATAAATAAGAATTATACATTCTTCTACTCCATGAATGCCCTTTAACAGTCAAACGATTGCAATTGCAAGAACATAATTTACACCTTTTTCGGAGGGAGTTACAGGGACACACATTTATTGTTTCTGTAAGTGAAAAGCAACATTCAACAATATATTTTTATACTGGCATTACTTGGCATAGATTTTAACTAAAATTAATAATAATAATCTAAAGCTCCTACACTGGAAAGTTAGTCATAAAAATATAACAAGCACCTTCCAGGGAAAATATAATTTTAAAAATGTCATACAGTAAATATCTTATTGTATAGCGTCCGTTTATCACATATTCATGAAGCACTAGTTGAATCAAAGTCTAATTAATTTTGTTCACAGCATAGCTCTGACATTGCCAGAATCCGACAATGGTTTAGACCCATGTAATTTAAAATATATTATTTTAAAACAATTTTCTGTTACTGTTGAAACATGTCTGATGTATGTTAAACTTATAACATCAATAAAAATATGCTTTAAAAATAGCATTCATTCCTATCGCCATCATACAGTGATGATAGAAATATACAGAAAACTGCTAATGCATATCATCCTAAAAACTAAAACTCTACCCTAATCTTATCCTAAAACAGTAAATTTAACTTAAATTGTATTAACTAAATGTTTAAACCTCAAGGTAAAATGAGATCTAAATCCATAATAAAAGCTTTTCAAACACACAAAACATACACACATGCACACCTCCACGTATCAAATTTTCATTGATGACAAGAATTGGTTAAGTACTCCTATTGCCATACACCTCTACCCCGATATAACGCTGTCCTCGGGAGCCAAAACATCTTATATCGAACTTGCTTTGATCCGCCGGAGTGCGCAGCCCCGCGCCCCCGGAGCACTGCTTTACTGCGTTATATCCGAATTCGTGTTATATCGGGGTAAAGGTGTATTTGCAACTGACAATTTGATGCAGCATCATCCACGTACAGGCATAGTATCAATGGAAAAACTTTTGCTACTAGCAATGGTCATTTATTTTCTGTCAATATATTATTTATTTTCTGTCAATGAAAACGGGTTTTTTTTTTATTTATTTAAAGGTTCTGTTACAGTGTTTGCAACTCAGATAGGGTAGCACTGATGCAGGAGAACTAGAAAGTGGAACTGATTAGTCTGTCTTTATTGGCCAAGCTGAATAGAGAGTCAAAAGTAAACAGCACACATGTTTTTAATTTAAAGAAATTAAATTTGTGCCAATACCATTTTATGGAATATGCCTTTCCATCTGTAGATCTGAAAATCCTTTAACAAGGTAGTTAAGCAATATTATTCCCATTTTATAGAATAACAGAAGTGTAGGACTGGAAGGACCCCAATAGGTCATCTAGTCCAGACCCCTGCACTCAGGGCAGGGCTAAGTAATAACTAGACCATTCCTGATAGGTGTTTAGAACATAAGAACGGCCATACTGGGTCAGACCAAAGGTCCATCTAGACCAGTATCCTGTCTTCTGACAGTGGCCAATGCCAGGTGCTTCAGAGGGAATGAACAAAACAGGTAATCATCAAGTGATCCATCTCCTGTTGCCTATTCCCATCTTCTAGCAAAACCGAGGCTAGGGTTTTGTCTAACCTGTTCTTAAAAGACTCCCCAGTGATGGAAATTCCACAGCCTCCCTAAGCAATTTGTTCCAATGCTTAAACTACCCTGATGGTTAGGAAATTTGTCCTAATGTCCAACCTAAACCTCCCTTGCTGCAATTTAAGCCCATTTCTTCTTGTCCTATCTTCAGAGGTTAAGGAGAGCAATTTTCCACCCTCTTCTTTATAACAACCTTTTATGTATACTTGAAAGCAGTTATGTTCCTCCCCAGTCTTCTCTTCTCCAGAGAAAACAAATCCATTTTTTTCAATCTTTCTACATGGGTCATGTTTACTAGATCTTCAATAATTTTTGCTGCTTTCCCCTGTCCACATCTTTCCTGCAATGTGGTGCCCAGAACTGGACACAATACTTCCAGTTGAGGCCTTATCCGCACAGATTAGAGTGGAAGAATTACTTCTCACATTTTGCTTATAACATTCCTGCTGATACAGCCCAGAACGAAGTTTGCTTTTTCGCCCCCCCAACAGCCTTACACTGTTGACTCATATTTAGCTTGTGATCCCCAATAACCCCCAGATCCCTTTTCCCAGTACTCCTTCCTAGGCAGTCATTTCCCATTTTGTATGTGTGAAGTTGATTGTTCCTTTCTAAGTGGAGTACTTTGCATGTGTCCTTATTGAATTTCATCCTATTTACTTCAGACCAGTTCTCCAGATCATTTTGGAATTTTAATCCTATCCTCTTCTTCCTTAGAGAAACTGAAGTTCAGGGAAATTAAAAGACTTAAGTTACACAAGTAGTCAGTAATAGAGCCAGGAACAATATTCAGGTCTACTGACTCCCCAGTCCACTGTTAAGGAGATAACTGTCTGCAGCGATTTTGCAGCCTTGTGTTTCTCCAGGACATTAGGGAGACAAGGTGAGTTACTGGGCCAACCTCTGTTGGTAACTTTCCCACACCCGAAGAAGAGCTCTGTGTAGCTCCAAACTTCTCTCTCGCCAACAGCAGTGGGTCCCGTAAAAGATATCAACTCCCCCACGTTCTCTCCAAAGTGGTGGGGTAACACAGCTAAGCACAGTCTAACCTCATTGTTCCTTAAATAAACAAACCCTCCTGATGTCTCTGTGGAGAGGCGGAGATTAATTCTAGTCATTATCAGATCGGCTGGTCCCGGAGGCGCTAGGAGCGATGTTAGGAGAAATAGGGGGGGAAGCCATGGTTCTGAGTAGCTGTGTCGGATGCACAAGCGGGCAGAGCTCCTTGGCTGCAGGCGCTCAGGGGAATCCTGCCCAGGTCCTATCACTGCAGCCCCAGCTAATCCCGCTCCCTACTGCCCGTGCGTTGGTTACTACGGGGGAGCCCCTGCAGCCCTCGGGTCCGGCCCGCCGCCCCCGTCATTGGGGGGTCAGCGCCGCGCTCCTAGCCCCGCGGGCTTGCTCACAGCTGGGGGGCCCGACCCCCGGCTCAGAGTCCCGGACCGCCCCGGATCGGAAGGTGAGGGATGCGCGGAGCGGAACTCACCGTTCGCCGGCGGGGAGAAGGCGAGCAGGGGGCCGAGCAGGGCGAGCCCGCCGAGTAGCAGTAGCAGCAGCTGCCTCCCCATAGCTGCCTTGTCCGCCGGGCCCGGGGCTCTGCAAGCTGCCGCCCGCCCGTTTCTCCCTGGGCGCAGTAGGAAACAGAGTGCGGCGAGGAGGGGTTATAAGCGGCCCCGCGGAGGGGGGGGGGGGGGGAAGAGGCAGAGCGACTGCGGGGGAGGCGGTGGCGGTCGCTCCCTCTGTCACAGCCGCATACGGCAGAGCCCCGCTCCCCTCCGTCCCCCTGCCGGGATGTGCGTGTAACAGGCTTCACGGCTGCCCTGCTCTGGCGTCCTGGGGAAGCCCTTGACACTGCCCCGCCGGTCAACCTCCTGCGTGTCCTCACCTTGCTGCCTGGAGTCCCCCAGGGCAGGAAAGGAAACAGCGGAAGCAGGATATAAACTCCGCTCAGGGAAGGGAATTTTCTGGCCCTCACAGACCAGGCCAGAGCTGAGCCCTTCTGTCCCCACAAGGAGCCAAGGTAAGCCAAAACGAACTGTCCTGATGCTCAGTGGAGTGCTGGGGTACTTGGCTGGCAATGGTAGTGACATACCCCTGACTAGGGAGATTTCATGTTATTGCCACACGTGTAAAACCCTGAACCTTCTCACTTACCTCTCTTGCACAGGTCCTCTGGTGAAACCCACTCAGTCAGTCACAGCTTGGACCTGGGCTTCCGATTTGATGTTAACAGTAAACCTAGGGGTACATCTACACTACAGGGGGGAGTCTATTTAAGATACACAAATTCAGCTACGTGAATAGCGTAGCTGAATTCGACGTATCGCAGCCGACTTACCCCGTTGTGAGGACGGCGGCAAAATCGACTTCTGCAGCTTTCTGTCGGCGGCGCTTACTACCACCTCCGCTGGTGGAGTAAGAGCGCCGATTCGGGGATCGATTGTCGCGTCCCGTTGGGACGCGATAAATCAATCCCCGAGAGGTCGATTTCTACCCGCCGATTCAGGCGGGTAGTATAGATCTAGCCTAAGTCTCTGTCTAGAGCAGAGCATTAGATCACTGTAACAGTGATAAGAGCTCTGCCAAGCAACTAGAGTGTAGTCAAATCAAGGGTATAGGTCTAAGACCCACGGCCACCATCAAAAAAACATGCTAAAGGACTGCAGCATTCTACCCCCAGGACAAGGAATAGAGGTTCTAGTGAATCATATGCGAGCCTTGGTTATTGATGCACTCGTCCCCAAATGTCCCTTCGTCATTGCTCACACAGATCTCCTTGCTTTTCTAGCACTCTGCATCAAATGAAGAGACTGGGTTGCAAACTTGAGCACTGATAGCGGAAAACAAAATTTTGGAACAAAGAATTTCTCCAGGCCTCTACTGAGGTATTACAGGGATACCTGCCTTTCAATCAATAGAAGGCAGACATCCATTCTCATCCTCCTGGGCCTCTCTGCAGCAGTTGACATTTGTCTACCTTGTGAGAGGTGGAAGGAGTCCATGGTAACATGCTAAAATGATTTAAGTGCCTCAGGAAAGGATGTACCCAAGCAATAGTGATGGGAAACTGAACATCTGCTGCTAGATCCCTCACTTGTGAAGACACACAAAGGATCAATTCTTTCTTTGGTCCTATTCAACATCTGCATGCTGCCACTAGGTGAACTAGTAAGACAACATGGACTCAAGTGTCAGCCATTTACAGAGGACGTGTAGCTCTGTCCTTCGCCATATACAATCTAAGCACATTAGCTAGAGGTGTAGGTGATCCAGCCAGCTTTCCATGGTAAGCCACCAGCAATAGCTGTGGCTAAAGCATCCTCAATGCCATACCCATGCAGCTATGATTACTCTGCCTCTAACCCAGTTGAAATCTGCTCCTATTGCTGGCCACCTGCCTCTGAGTCTCACAGTCCTTCCAGAAAACAAGAAGTCATCGATTTTAAGGCTAGAAGGATCTGCCTTGATAATCTTCTAACCTCCTACATAACACAGGCCATAGAATTTCACCCGGTAATTCCTGCAATTGAGAAAATTATTCATCTTTGCAACGTAAATGACCCACATCAGATGCAAAAACTTGTGACTGAGCTACAGCATCTTTCAGAAAGACATCCAATCTTAAATACTCCCAAGTGATGTATTAGCCACTTCCCTTGGTAATTTGTTCCAATGGTTAATTACCCTTCCTGACAAAAAGTTACATCTTGTTTGCCATTTGAATTTTTTAAAAACTTTGTCTTCCAACAACTAGATCTCATGATGTCGGTCTGCAAGTTCAAAGAATTCCCCGAAATCAGGTAATTTCTGCCAATGTAGGTACTTATAGATTGATCAGGTAGCCTCTTACATTTTCTTTTTGATAAATTACAGAAATTGATCTCTCCATGGCTGTTTAGGAGTTTTCCAAACCTTAAAAAAAAAAAAAAGTTGGAGGAATTTACAAAATTATTTGAAGTGTGGACATTAAAAATAAACAGTCCTCCAGTAGAGGTATCACTTATGCCTTACAGAGGGAATATTTCCCTCCTCCTACTTGATACTCTGTTTTATACATCCAAAGATTGTGTTAATCAACTGCACTGTAGCAAAAAGAGCTATTACCTCCAAGTCCTTTTCAGAGTCACAACTTATGGGGGCAATCCCCCATTTGATAAGAATGTCCTACATTCTTTGTAACTAGATGCATAACTTTGCATTTCACCATCTTAAAATGAATGTTTGATTGCATCAACATTATAAAATGATCCACATCATTACTTACCATGCCACCAACCAGTGTGTCAGACTTTATCAGCAATATTTTATAATTTTATTTTGGGTCATAGATAAAAATATTGAATGGCCTTAAAGGACTTCACTGGAAAGAGCCTTCATTGATTATTTCCCATTACTTATGTTTTGGAATTTATCAGCCTGTTTTTAATTCCTTGAATGAATCATACTGATTTTGCATAATGCTATGTAAGTGATAATATAATGTGGTATTAAGTTAAATACCTTATAGAAAACCAACTACATAGTTACCTTTATCAACCAGATTTGTAGTCTTGAAAAATATCTAGTTTGACAAGAGCCATTTTCTATAAAACCATGTTGACTTGTGTTAACTATATACTGTCCTTTAATTCTTTGATAGAGTCCGATATCAGCCATTCCATTATTTTGCTTGGGACCAATGACAGGCTAACTAGTGTATATATTTTCCAAGTTAGCCTGTTTTCCCTTTAAAACATTGGCTCATCAGTGCGCTGGAAGTTCCCCAGTTTATTTATTATACATTAACTGTCCAGAGAAATCTTTAGTCAACTCCTCTAGAACTCCTTGGTGCAAGTATTCAGATTGCTGTTTTAAAAGCCTGTTACTGTAGTTTTGTTTAATGTCCTTAATTATTGCCTTAATAAAAAATATTTCATTGTCATGAGACTCGTCTATCATCCAGCTTTGTTCCAAATCTAGAACAGATATTGCAGACTTCTGCACTGACAATTTTACCATCTCCATTTAGTAACTGACTTATCCCAGTGTAGGGATTTCTTTTTGTTCTCAATGTATTAAGAAATTCCCTAACCTGACTGACCATAGATATTTTATCAATATCTTTAGCCTCCCTTTTCAGTTGTCTACACTTCTTAATTTCTACATTATAGTCAATGCCATCAACCTCCCCTTCCCCACTTATATATAATTGCTGTTTTCACCTTCCCTTTTAGCCAAGATTATTTTTTATTCTATTTTTAAATAGCCATAGGAGCACTCTTGTGACTGAAGAGTTATGGCCTTTT
Source organism: Malaclemys terrapin pileata (assembly GCF_027887155.1). NCBI lineage: Eukaryota > Metazoa > Chordata > Testudines > Emydidae > Malaclemys > Malaclemys terrapin. The sequence continues at coordinate 88,338,155 of NC_071510.1, read as the reverse complement.
GAATATCAAGTGTTCCTAAACAACTTCCACTTTTCCCCCACACTTCTGGTTAAAATTTTTGCTCTCAGTCAATTTTTATAATTATTTTTAGTTTTGGGAAACTAAAAGCAACAGATTGTTCAACTTGAATTGATTTAATTTTCCAATGACCAAGAAATTCTGTTTGAATTGAGTGCTTCACTTAAAGGATGAGGAAACTCTAAACTGTTAAATATATAATTAGATATTAGAAGTGGACTACACTTTTTAGGACTGCTAGTGCCATCCACCAGGCAGTGCAAAGTTGTTCCTTGTAGTCAATTGTGTAGTGATTCATCTAGTCTCCTTCAGAGATCCAAGCAACAAGGGCTTGTTTGGGTGAATTCTGTATACATTAAATGAAAGTTACATAAAAAAATCTCATAACAATTTGAAATCTATCATTTTAAGTTAGATTTAGACATTTATGTAGAATAGTCTTTAGGCCCCATTTAAATCAATGGGAATTTTGCCATTGACTTAAGAAAGGCCAGGATTTCACTCAGTCTCCATCACGTGGTTTCTCCTGAACATTAATACACTATGGATTAAGTCAGCATTATAAATGTTCTAACTTGTAGGTGTAAATAAGTTAACAGGAAGTCAGAACAAAGCATTTAAATCTTATGAAAAAGTGTACAGTAAATATTGTGAAATATTTTGTTTGTAGAGACCGGGTAGGTCAAAGCTGGGATTTACACACTAACAGGAAAAACTAGAAGTGATGGTGGTGTACTTTATAGTACTGAAATTTATCCATTTGATTTTTAAATCATATGTAATAACAGTGTATGTCAGGGGTGGACAACCTCCGGCCTGCGGGCTGGATCCAGCCCACTGCTTAATGTAATCTGGCTTGCGGCAAGTCTCTGTCCTGCGGACTGGAAGGCCCAAGCCTGGGCGCTGCCCCCTGCCCCCCCCCCCCCGGCAACTCCCGGGCAGAGGGGTGATCAGAGAAGTTCTGCATGCTACCCCTGCCTCCAGCGCCGGCTCCGCAGCTCCCATTGGCAGGGAACCTTGTACCCCCTGGCCGCCCCTCCGCCTCAGGGCCAGACATGCTGGCCACTTCCAGGAGCGGCACGGAGCCAGGGCAGTCAAGGAGCCTGCCTTAGCCCCGCTGCACTGCTGACTGGGAGCTGCCTCAGGTAAGCGCCACCTGGCCGGGGCCCACACCCCAAACCCCATCCCAGGTCGGAACCCCTGCTGCACCCTAACTCCCTCCCAGGCCCTGCACCCCTACCTGCACCACAACCACCTGCCTCACTTCAAACCCCCCTGCACCCTAACTCCCTCTCAGACCCCAACCCCCTGATCCAGCCCAGAGCCCGGTCCCGCACCCTGAACCCCTCATTTCTGGCCCCACCTCAGAGCCATGGGGAAGCCCTGAGCCTCTGCTCTTCCCCGTGGAGCTGTATGGGGCCCGTGACTGATTTTTTTTCTGTAGGTCAGTGGCCCCGGATAGAAAAAAGGTTCCCCACCCCTGCTGTATGTCAACTGCACCACCAAGACTCGTTATATAAAGTAGTCAGCGTGACACTGGTAGACCAGCTGCCAGCTCTTGCCAAAGATGTAGGCATTAGCTGAGCACTGACAAATTTATAGCTGGAAACCAGACCAGGTCACCTGTACGTTAGTATTGTTCAAGGCAGGTGTTATTATATGGAAGTGTTTAGACTCTAAAAAAATGCTTGTAAGTTGCTGCATGTGTAATCCACACACCTTCTGGGTGTGGTGTTGTCCCCCATCTAGTGGCACCAAGACCACAGAGAGAGAGAGAGAGAGAGAGAGAGATAAAATGAGTCTGCTTTACATCCTTAGCTAACAGCCAGTTGGCTTTTAGCTCATGCGGTAGAGGCTCATGCTTTAATTTCCAGAGGTCCCAGGTTCAATTCCGATGATCAGTGTCTGTCAGTGTTACACATGCATGAAACTTACTTTTAAAGTCTGTATCCCGAGCTATAAAGTTTTGCTTTATAACTGTAAAAATGCCTGCTCTGAACCTGTTAACCCAGGAAGGACTGGTTCCCCTGCCCATCAAGGAGGACTGTCAAGACTAAATGGAACATTGTGAAACATCGTGATGCAAAGACTCTTACACCCCTGAAGGTGCTACATGCAAGAAAGCGCATCCCATCAGTTTGAATTGTGGATGAATATTCTTCCTCTCTTTGCTTTTTGGACTGTCACAGGGCTGGAGCTAGGAAATAAAAGCAGAGATCCCCAGGATCAACCTAGGTTAGCCCTAAAAGACATTCAGTGTTGATGGATTACTACATCTCTCTGGCACCTTTTGGAACCATAGGCTGTAACTCATGTGTGTATATATGTTGCCTGCTTTAACCTGTAAATAACTTATTTGTTTTCCCTAGTTTATAAATCTTTAGTTATATTTATATATATATATTTAGTTATTCAACAGTTAGTGACAACTCTGGTTCACTTTTTACATGTGAATTATACTCAAATTTTCAACTAAAAGGTGAAGCCCTCCACTTACATCAATGGCATTTGGAACTCTCTTTACACATTAAAAAGAAATCTTTCAACTCACTTTCTTGTTAAGTTGTCTAAACAGGTTTTTATATAGGTGTTGTAATAATTTACTTGATCTTCATAAAATGCTGTCTTGGATTGAAGTGCAGACAGAGTCTGTTGGAGTTTCACTAATTCAACTTTTCGATGATGTCGGTATCTTCTTTGATTTCGGATGTCCTAAGGTAAAAAGTTTTCAATTGAATTGTTTTATTGAATAATAAATTGATTTGAATTTTTAGAAGACTTCCTCCGTGAGTACTGTAACTGCCCACTACATGATTTCTTGTACCTTCTACTGCTGCAACTGGTACTATTCACAGTCACAGAGAGGATACTGGATTACATGGACAACTAGTTCAATCCCCTTTGACCACGTTTGCGGGTTTTGCTTGTTTTCCCTGATAGAGGTATTGAAATGAACTAAAAGGATGTGTACAGAGAGATTTTGGAAATTTGTCTTCCAAGGATGCTTGCATCCATAGTGAGCATGCAAGGGTCTAGCGTGAAAGTTGGGCTGGCTTTCAATATGTTGTTTGTACTTACCTGCCCACAAAGGGGCAGTTGAATGTTATATGAGAATGACAACTAATTTTGCATTGTGTCAAGTGCATGATCTTATGTCATCAGAAGAAATTTCAGCCACTCAGGGTCTGAATCTGATGCATAGCACCAGCAATTCTAGACATTGTAAATAATTGGTTACTGATGACCCCATAGGAAATAATTGATGCAATGAAGTTTTGGGTCTTTGCAAATCTTTACTGCTATGGTTGCATTGAGATCAAAAGCTCCTCTTTATTCTGAAGAACTGGTGGCGATGTATCTTTTCCAGCACCTGTATTTATGAATGTGTCTGTTTCTCCAGAAGGGGTATGATTGGCATGTTGTATGTACATGGTTATAGGTGCACAACATGCAACCAGACACTCACAGTTCTAGGTGCGGAGGCTAGACCAGAAGAAGTCTTGTACAGGAGTTGTGAACTCTCATACACAAATGCTCTTTTTGTCTGTGTCATGCTGAGGATTTTGTTGATTTTGAGGAAAATTCATCTTGATTTCCTTGGGAAGCTTCTGCTCCAGATTTCTCCCTCTGCCAGAGTAATAATCCCTTCATGGGTACCCTTGTGTGACATGGGAAGCCCATCAATGCTAACTGGTAGAGGGCATATCATACCATACTTTTCATTAGGCCTGACACACACATCACCCAAACTCACTGTTGTCAGTATTTGTAGCTAACAGTTGTCATATAAGATGTATACAAATTGGTAAGATGCTGGTATTAATATTATTGCGTGCTGTATGTACTGGCAGTGTATAAAGATTATAGACAGGTGCTGGAAATATGTTCCTAAAATGTGTTTGGCAGGCAGTGCCTAAGCCCAGCCTATACTAGAGAATTTTGCCAGGTTGACTATGTCTCCAGTGAAAATTAAACAAGACCAAAGTCAATGAAAAGGATATTTACATGCAAGGTAAACAAAGCCATCAAACAAGTAAGCAAGTAGAGGACCCACTTCAGTATGTTGATGTGGGGAGGAAATGGTGATAGGAATGACAACTCTGGATCCTTTCAGGGCTCCTCCCCTCTCCACCTAGGTCTGTTGCAGGATTTACTCCCTGAGCAAGCTGGATAGCTTCCTCCTCATCCTTAGACTCTTTCCTTGAAAGCTCAGGAACTCCTGATCAGATTTTTCTGCATTGACACTAAGGCTCCTTGGGGCAGGCTGGGAACCCAATATGCTGGTTTGACTCTGAGCTTCGTATCCTGGCAGTGCAAGGGTTAGCTGGCTGGGAACAGGCAGGGCATAATTCACCCTCTTAGAGCCTCACGTAGGGAACATTGTCTAGATTTAAGCCAGGTATTTGCAGGATAGATCTGCTATACCGGAGTGGGGGACAGTAGTCCTGCAGGGAGTGGCTGTAGTGGCAGATCCAGGTGGTTGAAGCCACAACACTGCTATTTACCTGATCCAGGGGAGAAGGAGGCGAAGTTGCCACTACACAAAAACGAATAACGATAAAAGCTTTTAAAATCAAAACGATTGGGAGAAACTGAACTGTCAAACTGGTTTCACTGCCAGAGGCAGAAAATCTGGTTGCCTGAACTGAAGGGCAGAGTTTAGTCCTAGAGGCTCCAGCAACAACAACTTCCAAATGCCACAGGTGGAGGGTATTAGCCCATGAGTAATGAATGGGGAGAGAAGTTGGGCCACAGAATTCCCTCTCACCATGTGGACTGTTACAGTAATAAAGGGTGAAAATGATTTAGAAACCAAACCAGCATAATTAAGTAACATTTATTTTACATAGAACAATCTCCAAAGAATACATTTAAAAACTGATTTTATTGCATTTATTTACTGATTTTATTTATTTTCGTACAAAAGACAGACAGGCGCAACTTAAGTATTCAAATACCTCAAGTAATTAAAAAAAACCCCAAAACCTACCGATCAATATTCAGCTTGCCCCTTAAATTAAAAGGCTGTGAGTAGAAAGTTTTACTTACCCGAGACAGTAGTGCATTTTTATTTAGTAGGAATAAATCACAAAATATATTTTGTACAAGTAAATGTTATTGTAACTTTATAATTACCTACAAAATTTTATTTCAAATTGCACAGGTGTTTGCTTTACAATTGACAACTGCCAAAAAACAGGCTTAGCATTTAACTATTTGCCAAAAATATCCCTTAGAAACAAATTAGGATTTCTTTCAGAGAATACTTCAAAAGTCTAATAACTATATTATGTAACTTGGATCATTTAAAAATATAAATGTTTTCATAGGAAGAAGTGTCTATATTTATGTCATTGAACTAAATTTATTTTCTGCCTACTTTAAAAACCAGCCCTCCCCTCTGGCCCCGAAATAGCTGAGTGTCACTAAATAATGACATACTTTCCAATCAAAGTTCCAACACCACAGTGAAATCTGGAAATGTTTAAATTAATCTATTTTCTAATTTACTACTGCAGTATCAAATGATGAAAAAGGCACCTAAGTATATTCTTCTGAACAGTTTGGTCTTTTTTTGACATCAAAAACAATGTCCAATGATAGCAACCGCAAACAAATGTTTAAAAGCAAAAATACTGAACAGACATTCCTACTGATTTGATGCAGAGTCCACAATATCTGCCATCTTCATTTGCCATAGAATTTCTTGTTCAACAGGAATATGAGCAGGTTTACATTCACTTTAGCTTTATCAAACATTTTCATTACAGCTACACCTTCATACTGCATCTGAAGCAAATCCTACAGTTAAGAAAAAAAAAGTTAGCCTTGGCTTGGGTTCACACTTTAGGATTCCCAATTTGAAAAATAAAAACAATTGTGGTATTTATTTACAAGTCTAGAGCCTCAAGCTCTAGATGCTTCACAGCTGAAGTGACATTTAGTAACTAATTTTTGACACACTTACTGTACTGTCATACATATAAACTAAAATTATCCCCCTCTGCATACCCAATCTCAGCCTGATCTTAATATCCTACCTCAGTAACACTGTTACATTCCACCCATTATACTATACTGCTCCAATAGTTAATGAAAAATCAGAAAGGGTAGATTTTTAGCTTAAATACAAGTTTATTTAGGTCCAATAAAGCAAATTTAAACTCTACCTGGAAATGGAGTTCCACTTTTTCCATCTGAACACCCAAGAATTTTGCTTTGATTTCAAAGTCACCCATTTCTTCACCAGGTGTGATATCAAACATAACATTTTTAAACCTTAAAAAAAAATTGGATGTATAAATGTATGCCACACAATTTCACATGATCAAGAAACAATAGAGAAAGCCATGAAAACAAGATTTGTACTAAAAGCACTAGTATTTTCCTAAACACAGTATGCACTCATGACAAGTACATAATTTGAAACCATAGGTATTACTACTGCGCCTGTGCCCAACAGTAGCAGAATCTAGGAGACTGCAGGGCAGTTTCTGGTTTGGAACAGAAATCAGTAGCGCAGAGTTGGGTATTTTCTTAGGCTATATTTACACTCTGTGCTTTACAGTATAGGAATACAAGCATATGATACCAGCAGAGTGCTCCTGGTGTGAATTCAGGAACCCTGGCAAAGCTGTGCTTTGTACTCGTATACTAAAACCACCTCCCATAAGTAGAACAAGCATACCAGTAAAGGAACAGTTTTGGTAGTACAACTGCTTCTACAATAGGGGCTTCTGCTAGCATAGCTGCATCAGTAAGGGATCACACACCCCTGACTAACAATGCTATGCCAGCCGAAGTCTGCAGTGTAGACATGGCTATAGGGTAATTTATTTACAAAATGTACACACAAGTTCTGTTTCCTTAAAGGGAAGAGGTAACAAATGGCACACAGGCAGCAACCTGTATTGTAGAGTCCCGTTCCTCTGTCCCCAGAAGCTTCTGTCTCAAAACCTCAGTCTCTCTCCAGGATCCCATACAAATCTAACTGCTTAACGAAATTGTGCCCACTGCCCTTTACCTCCCTCTGTCCCTGTTAGTGTCCCCTTCCTGAACTGATCTCTCGTCTCTGATCTGTTCAGCTTTTTAAGAGCCCAAGCAGCTTGGACTACTGCTGATCTTTAACTTAGTATGTGTAATATGAAGTAGAGCCAAGAACACATTTCATCTTTAGGGAAAAGGTCTTTTTAGCTTTATGTACCAGGACACTTGGGTCCTAGCGTATCAGGTGGCTATCAGTGAGGCTCTGAAAACGCATGAGTCTTTGAAGTCCCTTCTGAGAGTGGCCTCTATCTTTCCATCTACCAGGGCATTTGATAAGATATCCTTCCCTTAGGAAGAGAAGCTAAGACACCATGTCCTTTGCCAGGGATATTACTGCTACATCAGCCTCAGGGGAGCTAGAAAACACTGTTAAGGTGCTAGAACCAGGTAGAATTTCAGGACTTAAATAGCCTTTTCCCCTTTTGTTGGGTGTTTGCCACTCTTTCCCCAATTACTTCACTGGAGCAACGTAGTAGGGAGATGGAAAGTTCTCTGTTTTGGATGAGTAATAGCTGTCCTTAGTTTTAGCTTAGTAAGGCTTTCTCTGGCTACATCTTGATGGTGTCTTCAACCTTCCTCTCCATGGTTTCAAACATGCCTGAAGGAAAGAACTTCTCATGCTGCTTTAAGTTTGGGTTTTTCACAAAGCCAGGAGTTCTCCAAACAAAGCTCCTTCTTTGGAAGAGAAACTGGAGCTCATGGAAGATGAAGATCTAGGGTACTCTGTCCTTTGTATTTTCTGGTGTTTGGCTTCTTTAAAAATATATATATATTCATTTTGCCTTTGGGAATGAAGTTTCATTCGGATTGGGGGCCCACTCTCCCATTGCACTTGGGGCTTTTGAGGTGTAGCTCATGTGAAGGGAAGGAGGGAGGGTTGAGCTTTTGCGCTTCTCATCCTTGAATAGGTTATTGGAAAGGAAATGCAAAGAAGCATCCTCCTAAGGGACTGGATTCTCCTCTTTAAAGAAGGCTAGTTGGAAAATATGCCAGACTCCTTGCTCTTGACAATAACTCACTTAAGTGAATGGGAAGGAACTCTGGAATTTTTTTTTTTAAATAGACCGGACCAGTTGATTGTGAGAGGTGTTAAATTAATGAGCCCCCCTCAATTTCCATCAAAGAATCCCTGATTAGTACCATGGGGGCTCTAACAAGCCTCACCACCAATGTGAACTGACCCATCCTTGCTGAAATGTCTCTAGAGGAGTCTTGACTAGTGTGTGAAGAAGAATGCAGGGACCTCAACATGTCATTGAAATGCTGCATAGTTTTCTTTAGAAGAACAAAGGTCCATGAACCTTTGAAAAGTGTGACAGAGCTGTCTTTTCTATAGCTTCTGAAAAAGGTCTCCTCACACATGAAGCACTCCTTGATTTTCAGTTTGTTCAGTATGATAGAACTCCGCAGGTTGTCCTGTTTTGGAGGGCGGGAATGACAAAAAGCACCCTGAAAATTTTTTGGTCCTCTAAGGGAGAAAGCATGAGAGAAAAGGGAGATATTTTGCTTGCAGGTGTCCCAGAGTTATGAAACCTAGGATATTGGATAATGCAGAAGACTTCAACAACCAATTCTGTTTGCACTGCCAAAAGCAGAGAATCTGGGACAAGGGTGGAAGGAAGCACAGAGAAGTCACGTGTGACCTCTCTCTGGTATTTGCAGGAAGAGAGCTGAAGCCCAAGTGTCTCAGGAGGAGGGAGAAGTCAGGATTCAGAAGCTTCAAAACTGAATTATTTTCACTAATGGCAATTTCAGCATAATGCCTGCTTTACTCAAAAGTTTATTAAAGTGATTACTCAGTGGATGAAAAGGCAATAGCTGCTCAGCAAGTCAGCTGTATCAGCACTTATTAAATTACTTTAAATGGAACATCTAGAAGTTTGCTATAATGTTGCAATAATATGGTGCCTATTCTTAAAAAAGAAAGTAATTAAGTAGCAAACTACAAAGACAACGGGGAGAAAGTTAATTAGGATATGCAACTGTAATTTCCCTTCCTAATGTATAAAAATCTCTACAGTAATGTGAGGAAAGAAGAATGCTGACATTTCTGAACTTTTACCAAAACAATGATTAGTTAAAGAGTTGTCAATTTCCTTGGTTCTGAGCAGGTTTAACATCATACTCACTGGTTGGTTTGAAGATCTTCAATTTCTAGAATGACACCTTTTTCATGTAGTCTTGCTGCTGTGTACTTTAGTGATGTGTGCTTAAGTTTTTTGCTTCCCTTCTCTTCTACTTTTCCATCTAATTTAATTGACCTCCGAGAATTTCTGTAGAAGAGAAAAGTTTGTGGTTAATCCACCACCAAACACATTTCTCCTTCAGACTTATTTCTTTCCTCTTCTCCATAGTTCTTAGCAAAGGAACGGCTAACAAAGAGTTTAGTTCTTCCTTCACTCCTGTGTGTTCTTCTGAAGGCTCTCGTTAACTGTAACCAACTTTCACATAAAAAAATAAAAATTTAACAATAGAAAGAAACAAACTGGAGGAAAAAAGAAAAGGAACAGATCTGAGCATTACTGGAATTACTATTAGACAGAAAAAACAGGAGACATTTTGTCTGAATAATCTACATATTTTTGTAAAGATTTTCAGCTGCTGAAAACTTAAATTTTAGCAGCTAGTTATATTTAACTTATAGTAAGATGTAAAGTGATAGAAGTGACAGATTTTCTCTCTTTTAAAAACAAAAAAACCCGAAGTCCTTCTCCCTTAAAGAACCCACAACTTATGTCAATAAAACTTTACATTGTGTACTCTTAGTTGTGGCTTTATCTCAAGAGTAATGCAGTAATCCAGGAGTGAGTTATGCAGATCATCCCAGACAAGTGTCAAATACTTGCATCACAAAGCATATTTTAGCAAAGAAATATTTTAAAAAGTTAGTACTATTCTATATCCCTCCACCTTCAAGCAAGTTGCCTCAGAGTGAGAAGGAAAATAATAGTGATGCCCCAATGCAATGTTGCACATGGAGCTTGCACATGCGTACTCCCACTGGTAAACTCCAATTAAACTTTCCAATTTAAGACCAATAAATTGAAAACATACCTGTCAGACTTTTTTTTTTTTTTTTTTTTTTTTTTAATATAAAGGCTTTTTAAAAGGAGGCTTCAAAGAAATTTATTATCACTGTCTCCTTTTCGCTGTGAAGTTATTCAACAGTTAGTGACAACTCTGGTTCACTTTTTACATGTGAATTATACTCAAATTTTCAACTAAAAGGTGAAGCCCTCCACTTACATCAATGGCATTTGGAACTCTCTTTAGACATTAAAAAGAAATCTTTCAACTCACTTTCTTGTTAAGTTGTCTAAACAGGTTTTTATATAGGTGTTGTAATAATTTACTTGATCTTCATAAAATGCTGTCTTGGATTGAAGTGCAGACAGAGTCTGTTGGAGTTTCACTAATTCAGCTTTTCGATGATGTCGGTATCTTCTTTGATTTCGGATGTCCTAAGGTAAAAAGTTTTCAATTGAATTGTTTTATTGAATAATAAATTGATTTGAATTTTTAAAATAAAGTTATTTCCTCACAAACCACCATCAAAATCTGTTCAATACTTCTATGACTGAATAGTAACTTATTGCTCACTCATTTACTGGGGAAAAACATGAATTATAATATTGCACTTGCTCATATTTCCCAGAAGTGGTTTTTTTAAAGTGCAGATACAAATCCTATGAGTACAAAGAATAGCATTTAGTTGTGCCAAATGGATAATGACATCCCTAACCCATTTATGTGCAATTTAGTCAGCTGCATATAAAAGCATATTTCTTTTATCATTTATAATTATTTCTGCCTATTATGCTGAAGAGAGAGTCCATGTTTCAGCAAATAAACCATTATTCAATGACCATTGACTTATTTGAGGACCCAAAGAAGTCAAGAAAACTAGTTAAGAAAATCTATAAAACCTTTATTTTGAATGGTATGTTATTTCTTCCAATACACTGATGCTACAGGTAGAGACTTAGTCAGCTTCTTCACTCCAGTGTATATAATTTACAAACAGTGGTGAGGACCAAGTAAATAGGTCAGATTTTAAGAATCAGACAAATATTTGGGATAGGGTGAAAAGCCATTGACAGTTCTAACTCCGTTCTAGGACACTGCAGAATATAAAGGATTTATCTATTCATGTGATGATTATTTTTAGGTCTTTAAAACACAATAAAAACTGTTACTTATAATAACTGTGGTTCTTCAAGATGTTGTAGTTAGTGTGGATCCCACTGTAGATGCGCATGTCCCTTGTGTGTACAATTGGAGTCTTGATTAGCAGTGCCTGAGGCCACACATGTTCTGTGCTTCCTCATGCTCCCATGCAAGGGCATAAAGGGCAGAACAGCCACAATCTTCCTCAGGGCCCCACAAGCAAAAGGCTGGGTTGCTAAGGACTCAAAGCTGAGTTTGAGAGCTGGTCATAGGACCCACACGGACTACATCTTGAAAAAAAAGACTATTACTCACCTTTGCATAGAATTACAGGGTTAGAAGGGGCCACAAGGGCCATTTTTTCATTTGTGGGCCCCTAAACATTTTTGAAGGGAGGGGCAGACCCTTTTGGGCATTTTAGCCAGTCTGCAGACCTCTGGGGCCCACGGACCACAGGTTGAAAACCCCTGTTCTATAGTAATGATAACTTTCTGTGGATTCCTTAGAGATAGCCTGCAGAGGGGTCCATGGACCACAGGTTGAGAACCACTGATCTAGTTTACCCCCCTAACAACATGCAGGATTTCTCATCACTGTTCTTCAATATATATTGCATAGGTCCATTATACTGTAGATGTACACGCACTGGTGCTGGAGTGTTTTCCCCAGCAGTATCCATAAAGGCCCCACCCACTGCTAAACTCTTCATGCTCCAAAGCCAGGATATAAAGGCTGAAGCATCAGGGAAGGAAGGTGGGTTGTATAATGGACATATGCAACACATCTCAAAGAACAACAGTTATGAGAAGGTGAGTAACCATTTTGTCTTCTGAGTGCTTACATATGTCCATTATACTATTGGCGACTCCCAAGCTGATACTCCAGGAGGCAGGGCACAAAGTCTCATTGGAAGAGGGTCTGTAGGACCACTTTCCCAACATTTGCATTCTCCTGTGATGCAGCAGACTGAGTTATGCCTGGCAAATGTATAACTACAAAAGACCACTTTGCTGCTCTACAGAGGTCCATAACTGGGACATGTGCCACAAATGCTGCTGAGGTCGAACGAGCTCTGGTCTAGTGCACTGAGAGTTTGTCAGGAGACATTACTCCTTTGGCAGCACAACACATTGTAATGCAGCTGGTGATCTATTTTTGAGAGCCTGTGAGAGTTGTCATCGGGTGGCCTCTTATACGTTCCACATAAGATGAAAAACTGGAAAGACACCCCCAAAAAGGCTTTGTCCTACCTAGCCAAAAAACACCAATGCGCAAATGTCCATGGTTTGAAGCTGCTCTTCCTCCTTATGGATATGCAATTTTGGGAAGAAACCTGGTAGGCAGGTAGACTAATTCAACTTAAAATTGGACACCATCTTCAAGAGGAATCTGTGGTGTGGTCTCAGCTGAACCTTGTCTTTGTAGAACACTGTAGGGTGGATTCATGACCAATGCACTCAGATCTCCCACCCTACTGGAAGAGATAATGGCTGCTAAGGTGATTACCTTTGCTGCCAGGTGTATAAACAAGCACAATGGTAAAGGCTCAAAAGGAGGGTCCATAAGCACAGACACCATCAGATTTAAAGCCAGGAAAATGTTGCGGCTCTGACAAACATTCACACCATTCAGGAACCTGGTAGTGATTGGGTGAGCAAAGACCGTCTTTCCATCTATGTGAGGCTGAAATGCTGAGATGACCACTAGAGACACCCTAATAGAGCTAAGAGCTATCCCTGACTCCTTAAGGAGCAAAAGATAGTCCAGAATTGATTAAATCTTCATCTGAGTCAGGGCCACATTACCAGAGGCTGCTGAGATGGAAAAAACATTTTCATTAACTCAACTAAATAGCTTTTTTGGATGGCTTTCTGCTATTAAGGAGCACATTCTAGACTGCAACTGAGCAATGTGCCTTTTCTGCATTCAACCATGCCGTAAGGTGCAGCACTTACAAGTCTGGGTGCAGCATCCACCCATGGCTGTGTGTCAGGAGGTCTCAGGTTACTGGCAACGAAGGTTTATGAGTGAACAATTTGCAGAGGTTTGAATACCATGTCTGTCTCAGCCAGGCTGGAGTTATAAGAATAATACTGCCCTGATCTTGATTGAGCTTGAGAATGACCCTGGGAATAAGGGGTATTGGCAGGTAAGCACAGAGGAGCTCTTTGTTTCTCAGAAACAGGAAAGCGTCTGATATTGACTCTGGGCTGTGATCCACCCTAGAACAGAAGCAGGAATACTTCCTGTTCCTTCGAGTTGCAAACAGATGTATGGAGAGAACACACCAATTAGAATGCTTGTGTTGAGCGACCATTAGTGTTTCAAATTGAAAGACTTGCCCAGGCTAATTGCCAGGCCAGCCTGGCAGGTGTGATGCGTTGAGATTGACAAAGTTCTGAATGCACGAGTTCCACAACTTGACTGCCTCCTAACAGAGGCTGTCTGACATGGCACCCCCATGCTTGTTCACATAAAACACTGCTGTGGTGGCGCTGAAAAGTCTTGCCCTAAATGTGCATCAGGAACTACCAATATTCACAGAATACTGCATGTAATTTGCAGACATTTATGTGTAACCTAGATGCACTCCCCAACCCACAGTTGAGCCATCCATTACCAAAGTCATGATAGGGATAGGGAGAAAGAAAAGAACTCCCCTGCACAGGGAGTCTTGGCTTATGGCAGTACTTTGTCGGGGATGCACACCAGCTTGTCTGGATGATGAATCTGAGGGCAATAAACTGACTTGAGCCATGCCTGAAAATCTCTCCGGTACAGCCTGGCATTAGGGGTGGACCTATGTGAATGCTGCCATATCACTTAAAAGTCTGAGGATGGTCATTGAGGAGCCCACAGAGTTCCCATATAGTATGAAATCTGGAATAAGGCAGGAAAGCCTGGCTGAGGTCAAATCCAAGACTGCCCTGATGAATGCAGAAGCAATAAAGTTGACTTTTCATTGTTCAATTTCAGGCCTAGGACATTGAAAAGACCCAGGATCTGAAGGACCATGGCCCTGAGATCCGTGGCAAGCATCACCATCCTGAAACTGAGGCGGTGGATGTATTTGTTCTGTTTACTCAGGTCTAGGATAGGACAAAGACCACCTTTCCTCTGCAGAAGAAGAAAATATGGGGAGCAGAAGCCTTTTCCCCTGAACTCTTGTGATACCTCTTCTATGGGTCCTAGATGAAGCAACAAGGCCATCTGGTTGCAATGTTAATGTGACAAGGGTCCCCTGCAACTTCCTTTATGTCATCTTTCAGTTCCTCCCTACTGTCCTGTAGGAGCTTGGTTAGGAAGAACTTCATCCTTCATGTAATACAGTTATATTTTGTGAATAGGGCCTGATAGTTCATTATATGGAGCTGTACTGAAGCAAAGGAATAAAACTTGCACCTGAACAGATTCCATTTCTTAGAGTCTTCCTCTTTTGGGGTGCCCTTTGTAGTTCTGGATTTGTGTAGAATACCAGTTTCACCAGGAACCCTGGGTTAGGTTAGCCATAAGGAATTCACAACCTTGGCATGATGCTTGGTATCTTTTCTCAATCCTCTTGAATGTAGCAGGAAGAGCAGCCAAGGTCTACCAAAGTCCCTTCACCAGCTAGTCTATATTGTTGTTAATGAGGAAGCCAATCCTGGTAGAGGTTGAGAAGTTCAGGATGTCAGAGTTTATGGGACTTTTCCCAGATTACTGATGTTGTGATGTCCAGGGTCTGTGGGATTGGGATTGAAAGGTCCTACAACACTTCAAAGTCCAGTGCTAATGTTGTGGCTAGTGTTACTGCTTCATCTAGTGACAATGATGACTTCTGATGGAGAAAGAGGTTGATGGGGTTCTTCCTGTGTAGCCTCAACCTGTTTGTGGAGGTTATGTGTCTCTGGCATGGAAGGCCTGGCCATTGCTGCCACTGGGAAGTGAGATCTCTTCTTTTGTGATACATGAGAAGGGGATCTGCTCTGAGACATGCACACTGTACAGGCGTTGGCTGGGCTGAGGTTGATGAACCCAGTGCCACTCGTGTTTTGCCTATGATAGGGAGCCACTGGGAACCTCCGGCACCTTCTGTGAGGTTCTCCCCCTTCTTGACATTGTGAATCAATGGCTCAGGGACAGCAACAAGGAATATATTTCCTCCAGTGGGGGTGCCATAGTGTACGTGACATCAGTGCCCGGGGAGATGATGTCTATAGTTGTCTCTGTGTGGAGGATGTCTCAGATGTGGATATCTACTCCTCTACCACTATGTACGTCAGCACTGTGACGAGTTCAACAGTGTGTTTGTAAGGCACGCAATGCCACCTATGCCAAGATCACTCCTTCCCTGTGCTACACTAGTACCTCCCACGCTTGAAGCAACAGAGAACTTGGAGGATTTGTCTCTAGAAGGCTAGTATTTTGGTCCTTCCTTCCGAGGCACTCACTGGTTTCAGTCTTGCTACCACAGGTGGTAAGAGGGAACTGCGGGAGGGTTGCGACCGCATAAGAGCTCAAGGTAGTACAGGGTCCACACAGAGCCTGAAGGATGCTGCTATTCAAAGACTCCAACTGTACATGAGGCACATGGACTCCTACAGTGGGTTCTGCATCAGTTCATACTCAAAGGATAAAACTAGATTACTCTCTTAAAAGTATCCATCTCTCAGCCTTGCATATTAAATTATGTTGATTAAAAAAAACAAAACTAAAAGAGTGTCAAAGTGCCCTAACACAAATTAACAATTAAAAAATGTCAGCAACTTTAAAATGATCAATTCAGTCTGGGCTCAGCCAGCTACCTACAAAAAACTTCACACCTATTTGTCTAGGAAGCATTCCCTACACCTACTTCAAAAGCCCTCGTAAACAGATGTCTTCTGCGGCAGGCCTGGAAGGTCATCGGACCTGGACTATTTCAGAAAAGGGAGGGAGCAAGTTCCGGGATCTCACAGAGGATGCCCTGCCAGATACCCCTTACCACACCTCTTGTAACAAGGAGGTTGCAGCTTCAGCACAACCTTCTGATTACAACTGTGGCAGCATGGGAGAGAGGCAATCCCTCAGTTACAGTATTAGAAAACGTATCTGGCTATGTGTATTTGCAATCAACCAACCTTTTACCTTTTCAAAAAAGTGTTTCTCTCATGACAATAGCTAATGCAAATGAATATATTTTCACATTAACTACACTAAAAGGGCAATACGAGCAAGAATGGGGATTCTGATTTGGGTCAAGGTGGTTGGTTGCTACAAGTTTAACTCTTTATTGAGATAATGGAGAAAAACACCCTCCTTTACGAGTTTTCATCATTGCTGCAGCTATTTTATCTTATGTCAAAGGTATGTAAGGAAATCCTTTTTCTGACTGCTATTTTTATTTGGTTTCTTAACTTTTAAGCTCTGTAAAGATGAAACCAGTGATTACTCAAAACATTGTGCTTTGAAAAATTTGTTTAATTTTAAATGGAAAAAAGTACCTTACCCTCTCGCATTAGCACGTGCCATTTGTGATGTATGTTTATTGATACCAATAAAAGAGCGACATATAAATATTCATAGTATTGGAGATTGTCAGTTACTCTTCATCACTTATGTAGTGTGGATAATAGAGGAAAAGTGCACACCCTTGTACATTATTCAGCTCAAGCAATCATGTATTTAAGTATTTTAGCAACTAAATTTATTTCCTCACTTATTTTGAGGAATTTCTTTCAAACTGAGATGGAATCATTATTTGCATACTGAGGTGACTCAGTTTGGTATTCTGTACGAGGATGTTTATCACATGTACATGTGCATATGGTGAAAGGGTAGGTGCATTTTTAGAAAACTTAAAAGAAAACAGCACATTCCAATTACCTTAGCAATCTCATTGATGATTTCTTGGTACTTATTTGCTGAAGACACTAATCCAGCCTGTTCCAATGTGCGAAGATTTCTTTGTATTTTCCTTTTTTTTTGTTCTATTGGTAGCTGCCCATCTTCAAGCATAGACTGACTGTGCTTCATTTTCTCAGGAGTTTTGGAATCTAAGATAGCACGTTTCTCTACCACTTTTAAGTGCTCGGATTCCTGGACAAAATATGGAAAAAAACAGTTGCTTACCTGTTCATAACAAATATATATATAAAAAAAGTGTCCAGATGCTCTCACCTCTATGTAAAAGAGATAACTGAGAACTCAGAACAAGACTGTGTAAAATAAATGCTATGTTTATATCCATGTTGACTAAACTCTTAGCATGCCTCTTGAAGGCACCTTAAAGTAAGTCCATTATTAAGGCTACATTTTAATCACGGGTATTTTTAATAAAGGTCATGGGTAGTAAACAAAAATTCACAGCCGGTGACCTGCCCATGACTTGTACTATATACCCCTAACTAAAATGAGGGCTGGGGGGGCGGGGCGCGTCCGGAGGTGCCATAGGAGTGGCCCGGGACACCCACTGGTGCTGGGAGAGGAGAGCTGGGTGGAAGTGCGCAGCCCAGGACCCCCACGGGTGGTGGGGGAAGGGTGCCAGGCAGCAGCTCACGGCTCAGGACCCTCGCTGGTGCAGGAGGTGGGGGAGAAAGAGGATTGGCAGGGCTGACAGGCTCCCTACCCAGCTCTACATGTCCATGCAGCTTCTAGGGGGAGTGAAGGCCAAGGTGGCTCCCCGCACTGCCCCTGCCACAAGCTCTGGCTCCACAGCTCCCATTGGCCGGGAACCACAGCCAATAAGAGCTGCGAGGGCAGCGCCTGCAAACATGGACAGAGCCCCCAGATGCCTCCACCTAGGAGTTGCAGGGACATGCCAGACACTTCTGGGGAGCCCCCCCTCCGGTAAGCACCGCCCTGCACCCCAATCCCTGCCCCAAGCCCTGAGCCCCCTCCCACAGCCAGTGCTGCCGGCCCAGGTACTGCCTGGTCTGCTGGGGCAGCCCCGAAGTCAGCCACACCAGTCACTGCAGAAGTCATGGAAAGTCATGGAATCTGTTACGGACACAGCACATTATCCATTATTAACGAATTAGTAAATTTGTTAGCTGGGACATAGAAAATGTGTTTGAACTGCAGTCCCACGGACTGATCCAAAACCCATTCAAATCAGTGGAAAGTCTCTTATGGACTTCAACAGGCTCTGTATCAGGGCCCACAGTCCTTAAAAGTGCCCTCCCCCCATTTTTTTTGTTTTAAAATATAACATTTTGGCTTTTCTTGACATCACTGATATAGCTTGTGCATCCACTAAATATTTCACGCTGCAACAGTTGAGAGAAGTCTGCAGAAGACAAGAGATTCCCACGCAATTCCCATACCAAGGAAGGCGACAGGCAGTTTCCCCACATGGTTGTTTGTTTATATTGCATAAGCAAAGAAGCTAAATGGGAAAATGCTTGAAATTAAGATCCTAGTTTTTTCTCATGAAATATGTAATAAGATAACTTACATTGGTGCATTTGATGGTATAAAAATCAAAGACTACAGACACTTTCATAAACTATGTTAAAAATAATTTCATGGATACATGACAGTACAACTTCAATCAAAAAGATCAACATTTTCAAGTAGGAATAAGCCCTGTGATCTAAATGGGACTTTTTAGTAAGACCCGTGAAATAAAATAGCTATCTCTGAAGTTTAAAACTGCATATTAATTTCTGATTTTAATTCCAAGTTATCTACATGAAAGAAAAAAAGGAACCAAAATAAAAAAAACTGATTTTCTGATAGATCTGAAGAATTTTTAAAAATATGTATTTTCATTTTATGATTTGTTATGTTAAAAAAAAATATTTTTCTCCATTGTTAATGGTCAGAGAAATTTGTTACCTATTTTAAATACAGGACAAGGTATTAAGATATATTATATGAAGAGGAGAACATTTACCTGTTGTGCAGAAGCTGGTGTTTCTAAGATTTCTAAGAGTGTATCTCCTGGTTGTGTTCGTATCACATCAACAACAAGTCTTTTTGTCCTTTTCAGAGAAATAAACAATGGATATTATAAAACAGCTGTCATAGGAAGCATTTAGTTTCCTCATTTGTGACTCAGTTAAAAAATTAAAAGATCACACACACACACACACACACACACACACAGTGTTGATATTTTTTCAAAGGTATTTTAGATTTCAGAGCTTCTATTAACAGCAGTATTAAACTAAATAATGGATTTTTGATATGTACATATTTTTGTACCAAAGTTTATAGGCTTCTGTTCCCTTTATTATTTGGGAGATTCAATCATCATGGTGATAGATGCTATAATAAGAATCTAGATAGCACAGGTTCATTTGTATCACTTAACTTAGGACTGAAAGTGAGAGATGGAAACACAGATCTTTCCAAAGTCTGACATATGCATAAATCTTTTATGAGCCACCTGGATTTATACTGAATATTTAGAAACAGACATTTGCTGAACTTCAGAAACAACATACAAATTAATAATGTTTATTACTGTGTACTGCTTAAAGAAAGAGGCATCTCTAGGAGCAGAGAACATGCATCATTTTCTTACGAGAAAAAAAAAAATTCTAAACAAAAAGGAAATTGCTATGTCCTGATATTTAAAGTGGTGTTTTTTTTGTGGTTGGCAGTGGTGAGCTGGAGCCGGTTCGCAGGAACCGGTTGTTAAATTTAGAAGCCCTTTTAGAACCGGTTGTTCCGAGACAACCGGTTCTAAAAGGGCTTTATTTAACAAAAGCTCCAGCAGCTGTCCACCCCGGCTCCAGCTCACTTCCCCCTCCTCCCCTGAATGCTCCGCCCCCTTCTCCTCCCCCTCCCCTGCTTCCCATGAATCAGATGTTCGCGGGAAGCCTGAAACAAGCAGCAGGCAGGCAGGTAAGCTAGGGCGCAGGGGGGGAGGTGCGGCTGGCCCAGCCGGGCCGAGCGGCTCCCTCCAGCCTGGCTCCTGGTCCCGGCCGAGCAGCCCCAGCCCGGTCCCGGCTGAGTGCCCCCGTCCCATCCCCAGCCGAGCACCCCTGGGCCCCGCGGCGCCGGTGCTGGTGCCGGCCCTGGCCCCAGCCCGGCTGCCCCTGGCCCTCGTCCCGGTCGAGCGGCTCCAGGCAGCGCGGTAAGGGGGCGGGAAGCAGGGAGGGGGTGTTGGAAGAGGGCAGGGTAGTTTGGGGGGGTGGATAGGGGTGGGGTGGTCAGAGGGCAGGGAATAGGGGGACTGAATGGGGCAAGGGTCCCAGGGGAGCAGTCAGGAAGGAGCAGGGTTTGGATGGGGGCAGTGGGGGGCAGTCAGGGGTAGGGGTTCCAGGAGTAGTCGGGGACAGAGAGAAGGGGTGGTTGGATAGGGCAGGGGTTCCGGGGGGCCATCAGGAATGAGAGGAGGGGTTGGATGGGGCGGCAGGGGGCAGTCGGGGGACAGGGAAGGGGGGGATGGGGCAGGAGTCTGGGGGGGGCAAGGAACGTGGGGTGTTGGATGGGGCAGGAGTCCTGGGGGACAGCCACGACCCCCTCGTGGGGTGAGGAGAAGGGAACCTGTTAATATTTTGGCAGCTCATCACTGGTGGTTGGGGTAAGAAGTTATCACAATTCCTGCTGTCTTTTCATTCCACAGTTATTCCAAGAACATCCTGTTACACAGCTCTACTACAACACAATACATTGTTACACAAACTAGGTACATCTCTTTACAAGCTAATAGCATAAGTAATACATAGAGATTAATGGATAAAGAGTAATGTATAGTATATGCCATGCTTCAAAGACAAAGAAAATGTAACAATAGGGTTTTTGAAAAAAATCATTTTGAAGTACAAGCAGTGAAACTTCTATGTTAAGTCCTCAAATAACAACTGTTTTTATCTATGTAAACCACTGTCTTCATTTTCAAGACTAAACGTTTATATCCAACAAGAAATGGTGAGAAAAGATTTTATGGTCTTCTATTCTATTACTTTCATTCTTACTTGACACAAAACATTTGAGTTTGGATCAATTTTTTATTGATGTATTAGAAATTCATACATAAGGAAAAAGGCAATAACTCCAGAAATGTCAGTAAACCAAATTACCATATTCTGATGCATACATAGCTGGAGCAGGAAGTCTGCTCAACCTACAGGAGGCGAGGGAGCAATGTTCTATTCTCTCTGTCCATAGCTTCTCTTTACTGCATGTGACTGCTCAGCACACACAGAATAGCTTCAGAGGGATTCATTCTGCCAGCTACTGCTCCTGAATTCACTCCAATATGCCAGTGAAGCAGAAGCTATTTCAAAATGAGTTTGCCCTAGCTATACTCAATTCAAATTTGTCTCCTTCTGTAGCTACCTTCTCCAACCTTTGGTGATCTTCCTAGAACTTATTTCAGCAGACAGAAATTTATTACAACTATTTTATGGACTCATTCAGGAAAGGACTTAAGTACATGCTTAACATTGACTCAATGAGTCTTGGGTATGTGCTTAAGTTCTTTTCTGAATCCAAATGCTTTTCTGCACTGGGGCCATAGTTAATGGACTCCAAGTGCTGTTTAGGAGGAGAATGAGGTGCACACAGGGTACAGCTGTACACAGAACATATCCATTTTCCTCCCCAGTCACAAGCAGAGGTGCTGTCCTGCGACCAGAATTGGGCAAAACTACCCCTGGATGAAGTTCTCCTTATGTACCGCTTTTTCATGCAAAAAGATATGCATATAAAACACTGGTACAAGACAGCACCGAATATTGTCCTTTGAAGAAATGTATTTGCAATTTTTAAACTCGAAAGTCCCAAAGGTTTCCTTGAATTTGAATATTCTAAAGATATTTTTAAAAACCTAAAATATTCTAATGAGTTTGATAGAAGAGATGCATCATTGAATTTGTAGAATATCTAGGAACAGTTCATCATATACAGTATATCTGGTTGTATACCTAGACGCATACCATTTCAACATCAATTATTTAAATAATGGCAGAGTACACCTATGAAGTTTGCAGATGATACCAAGCTGGGAGGGGATGCAAGTGCTTTGGAAGATAGGATTAAAATTCAAAATGATCTGGACAAACTGCAGAAATGGTCCGAAGTAAAATAGGGTGTAATTAATAAGGACAAATGGAAAGTACTCCACTTAAGAAGGAATAATCAGTTGCGCACATACAAAATGGAAAATGACTGCCTAGGAAGGAGTACTGCGGAAAGAGATCTTGGGGTCATAGTGGATCACAAGCTAAATATGAGTCAACTGTGTAACACTGTTGGAAAAAAAGCAAACATTATTCTGGGATATAATTAGCAGGAGTGTTGTAAACAAGACAAGAAGTAATTCTTCTGCTCTACTCCATGCTGATTAGGCCTCAACTGGAGTATTGTGTCCAATTCTGGGCACCACATTTTAGGAAAATGTGGACAAATTGGAGGAAGTCTAGAGAAGAGCAAAAAATGATTAAGGTCTAACAAAGATGACCTATGAGGGAAGATTGAAAAAATTGGGTTTGTTTACTCTGGAGAGGAGAAGACAGAGGGGACATGATAACAGTTTTCAAGTATATAAAAAGCTGTTACAAGGTGGAGGGAGAAAAATTATTCTTGTTAACCTCTGAGGATAAGACAAGAAGCAATGGGCTTAAATTGCAGTAACGGCGGTTTAGGTTAGACATCAGGAAAAACTTCCTGTCTGGGGTGGTTAAGCACTGGAATAAATTGCCTAGGGAGTTTGTGGAATTTCCGTCGTTGGAGATTTTTAAGAGCAGGTTGGACAAATACCTGTCCAGGACGGTCTAGATAATACTTAGTCCTGCCGTGAGTGCAGGAAAGTGGTCTAGATGACCTTGCGAGGTTTCTTCCAGTCCTACGATTCTATGGCAGTAGAACGTTTCGATGAATGTTCCTTTTAAGGCAGGAAAGCTAATTGTCAGCTGAGGTAAGTGTATTTTCATCTCTTGAACAAAAATACACTGGAAGTTTAATTCTACTTTTGGAAACCTGACACCTCCTTGGAAACTTATTAACAAAACCCTCATGTGTCATGCCAGATAAGCTTTAAAACCACAATACGTTCCTCAGATTCTTTAGGTTTCTGAAGGGAAATTAACAACATATATGTATATTAAACTAAATGGAATGTGCAAGTCAGTATGAGAATTAACAAGAAAATCTGTCATTTACACACCCACACTGCCAGTCCATCAGATATTTAAAAAACATGAGTTTTCTTTTGACCTAGTTTCTAGAAATACTTAAACATTCCATGCTCATGAAATTCCAATATACTTCACAAAGGAAACAGGACAAGAGGCAAGTTTAACTTCAACTCAGTTAAGGTTCAGTTAGAAATGATTAGCACTTTCTGAGAACCAGGCTCTCTTTCAGCATTGGATACGAAACTGAAGTCCAGGTGTACAGGGTAATTTTTATAATACTGTACCTAAGTTTTAAACTACGTATAAGAACAGATCTAAGAGCATAAAGCTCAAAGTATAAGACTGGGGGATCCAGTCTTCTCTAATTTTCATGTAATTTTTAGTTGTGGAAATATTAAAAGAATAATGTTCTTCAGTCACCTAAAGACTGAGTTAATGCTGATCAATATAGATACTTATTTTTACAGCTAGTTTACTTCCTTTCCTCTGTTTAAGTTACAACTAATGAGTTTTGCTTTTATTGACCATAAAGTACTTTTGTATTTAACTGGTGAAAGCGAGTTAGTTGAGGATTAGACCAGGTAAGAGAAAGGATGTTGGTTGGGAGGGCGAAGTCACTGGTCACTATGGCAGGTGTGATGTCCTCCCGTTACAGAAGTTGGTCTGGGAGTCATTCTAGGTCACTGACGTCACCAAGTGGCATATTCAGTCTTGGTTTGGACACAGTTGTGTCTGGCAAAAAAAAGTGATCCATGACTTTGCAACCTCCTGATTGGATTATTGAAATTAAAAAATACAGCATAGAATGCAGCTGCTAACTTCGTACTGACAGTTTTTAACGCACCCATTTTTAGTGGACATATTTATTATAGTAGCTACTGAAGTGCGCAACCAACTTGGGGCCTCATTGTGCTAGGCACTGTACAAACAGATAGAAAAAACAGACAGGCTGAGATGGGACACAGCCAAAGATGAAATGATTTGGCCAAGGTCACAGCATGTGAATGGTAAAGCTAGGGCTAGAACCCAGGCCTTCAGCTCTGTGCCTTATCCACTAGGCAACACTCTCCCTCAAGGCAATGGAGAAACTAGTCTTGTTCAAGCAGAGCTTAAACAAGTCTTTAAGAATCAGAACTTCTTAAAAGAGATTATAAAAATTTATTATATTTCACACATTCATGACCTTTATCTTGGTTTTAAAAAGCTACAGTTCACTAACTCCAAAAGAAGCTACTTCTAGAGAAATAAGTTAGGGCATATATTTCCCAAAATATCTAATTAGTGCATGAATATTGGAATATGAGCCCCCCTGGCCCAGATTGGTGTAGGTAAGAGGATTCTGAGCATTTTAGCAGCTCATCTTTTCAATTGTGAGAAGCGCAGTGTATTTCCACCATTGCACTACTGTTATGAGAAGTGTGCGTGCCCTAGGAGTCATTTAACAAACACATAATCCAAACTAGAAGTTCCTGTAAACACTCACTGTCCAATTATGCACATAAACTGGTGGGTTAATATCTGTGGTTATCACGAATACTATACACATGCATTACTATTTTACAAAAGCACCAATCAATATACATTTTGAAACCATCTCCCAATATGATTAATAAAACATACTTTTAAAGAGTGATGATTTAATATTCATAACAGCTTGCAGACTGTCAGCTACCTAAACTCATATTCACTATTTAGATATAGAGCAGATGCAGCATGAAAGTTTCTCTAAGTTGCCCTACAAATGTACAAAAGTCCAGTTTTGCAGGAATCATATTTAGTGAGATGTTTGAATGGGAATGAGGCAAAAAACTGTTCCTAGCACTGACTAATACCCTTATGGGTAGTTTCAATTGACACACCAACTGGATGGCCAGTTTTTATAATTAATGTCTATTCTAAAAGGTGCAAGAGTTATTGTACAAACATCCTAAGTCAGCTGTGATTATTTACAATTGAAACTGTAGTTCAACTCTGCATAAAATCAATCAATTTGAAAAAGCTCTTTAAAGATAAGATTAGCAGAAACTGAGAAGACACTCTCTAACAAAGAAAGAGCATGAAATATAGATACTGAAAGATTGCAGAGAGAACAAAACTTAAGCTTTAATTTAAACAATAGTTTCATGCCATCGATCCCAATTACAGAAGAAACTGGTTGCAAACAAAGAAAAAAAAAAAAGACAAACTGAAATAAAATCGTGGCACTACTAAGCCATATAGTAAATATCACCACTCACTCCAATCCCTTTCCTCATCCTTCATCTCTACATTGTCTATGTAAGCTTTAAGTTGCTCAGGGCTGAGACCTTGTCATTCTGTCTGTAAGTTGCCTAGACACTGATGTCATATAAATAATACAAATGTGTTGAGATGTTCCTATATGCTTACCTAGTGTTTTGTTTTAGAAACTACAGAAGTCATGTAAGTAGCTTTACATCAAACTACATATGCAAAGTTACCAAAAAGGACCCCCGAATGTTTGAAAGTTACGTTTCAGATCAATAAGCATGAATAACTGCTGTACTGATGGCAAACCAATCCCTTTCCTTTTAATTTAAATCTTTATCTCCTGGACCATAAAACTGTATGCTCAATGTGTGGGAAATTCTAGAGGCAGTTCTCTCTACCAGCTAAACTGTAAGATTTGTTCAGGGAAAACATCCTTAAGGTTAAGAATTGTAGAGTGTGTGCTTGCAATTGTAAATACTGTGGTAAAATGACTTTCCTGCAAAGTAAAGCTTCAGTTGCCAGTCAATAAAGCTAAATTACTTTTCAGATTCAGTAAGTACATTAAAAATATTAACAGAGTCCTGTGGCACCTTTAAGACTAACAGATGTATTGGAGAACTGCGAAAGCTTATGCTCCAATACATCTGTTAGTCTTAAAAGGTGCCACAGGACTCTGTTACTTTTTACAGATCCAGACTAACATGGCTACCCCTCTGACATTAAAAATATTGGTGTTCAGTATGAGCACTGCTGAGTGAGATTGTAACTGCACTATAGGCCTGCATAGAATGAGGTTTAATTTTAAAAGACTGTCTAGCCAGCCCACAGGTTGTGAAAAAAAGTGTGAAAATAGCAGTTTTAGAAAGTTAGCACTTGCATCCATTTTCAATAGTGAAAAGAGATATTGAACAACTCATAATTTGCAAGTAGGTTAAATGTGAATATATCCAATGAAATAGGGATGAGGTTAATTTAAAAATAAAAATAGCTATGCAGAACTTTTGATATAATGCACTTGCCTACAGGTTTTACCAATAGTATTTTTCAATCATCTGAAGAAAAAGGAAGCCAGTGAATATTATTCTCTCCCCCTGGGTAAGTCATGCAATGTTTGTGAGCTAAGAGGACAGTAACATCCTGTACAAATACTGGTCAGACAAACATTTCCAAGTGTTTTCAATTTAGAGGAAAGAGGGCAGAGTTGGATTTGCCTTCCAGTCTAGACAGCAACTCATCTTGAATTATGGAAAAGATCATGTGTTAGGACAGTATCTATTTCACAGTGTGCAATAATGCAAGTAGCCATAACTTCGTAAGAGCTAAAATATCGATGTTTTACAAAGTTTGTTTCAGACTTCGAAAGATTTTGGATGGGGTGGAGACTTGACTGGTCTATTTGATACAGATCCTTCTCTTTTCAGGTCAATAGTCTGAATCTGAGCTAGGTCCATATGACCTAAACTAATAACCATTTGATGACCTATGTGAAATGTGCTGGTAGTTTTTCTGACACCCATATAATGAGCTTGCTAAGGAAATTTAATACATCAGAAACATGCTCATTTCTACATTTCTAATTGATAGGAGTTAAAATTCTTATTTCTTAATTAAAAGTTAGTTTAATTATCTGTTACAATGCTAAGGATATTACAAACTGGAAAAGAGCTCAAACCACTGATGACAAAAGGCTTACGTTACTCCTGAAAAACAAGTTAATCTTTGTGTGACGCACATCAGCAATATTATAAAACAGAACCTTCTTAATACAAGAAAACAACACAGAATAAACTACATTCTAATGAATGAGGAAAATCTGTCCTAACATGTCAAACTTCAAAAGAACATTAAACCTTTCAAATGTTACTTTTCATTTAATGAAATCCAACAATATCAAATCTTTAAGCATCAAAAGGTATTTCATCACCTCTGCTCCCCCTCCCCCCCCCAAAAAAGAGGAGGTAAAAACCATAATGAATTAGAGGTACAATCTAGCTATATACACATCTTACTGTTGTATTCATGCTTTAAACTGTTTTCTCACGGTTTCCCTCTTGCCAGGTCATACTTCACTCAAGTCTTGGTTATTATGTCATGAGCAACCTCTGCAGCCAATGGCAAAGGGAGGAGAGACAGTCCAAATGTGGTCCATACTAAGTGAGTTTGTAATTCCCCGATCTAAATAAGCGTGTTGTGTTTTTCAGAACACCACTATTCCTATTAACATTAATAGAAGCTGTGGGTGCTTAGCACCTCTGAAAATCAAGAAACTTATCTAGGTGTCCAAATAAGGATTTAGAGTTGGGATTTTCATATGTGCCTAAGTGACTTAGAAGCACCAATCTCATTCACTTCCAAGAGGATTTGTGATCTCAAGTCACTTGGGTGTCTAAAGTAGATTTTTCAAAAGCACTGAAGTTTGAAAACAGCGGTTTAAGTCTTAACTAGCCTTGGAGTTTTGCCAGAATTACATCCCAAACTCTTAGGGGGCAAATTTCATGCTGAATCTGGCCTTAAGTTTTGATTATAACACTATCTTTGACCTCATGCTGCGTTGCCAAGGGGGTTGCACAAGGTACGGGTCAGCACAGGATTTGGCTAGTGGCTGGCAAAGCATCGGACTGTCTTTACATCAACCAAAAGGCCCAAGCTATGGACTTAACTATTTGTAGACCGTCAGTCAAATGAATGGCTGTGTGTGTGTGTGTGTGTGTGTGTTTTTGGGGGGGGGGGGGGGAGAGACATTCAATCTGAAAAACACTTGTTTTTTTAAATTTCCAATTGGAACACTAAAGTAATTACAAACCTGAATAAAGTAATAAAGTTAGTTTACATTACTGGTATTGCTTGTTTTAACAAAAACATTGCCCAAAAGATAAATATTTAATGAACAAACCCGTACTTTATCATCAACCCTTTGAGATCTTGATCTTCACCTTCCTGTAACTCATATTTGCTGGTCAAAGAGAGTGAAATCTCTGTTTTTGCAAGCTGACTCAATGTGTTTTCCTTGTTAGGATCATTGGGATCAACAGCTCCTTCCCCTGTAGGAAAAAATATGGCTCTTATTCTGCCAGTTCATTGACATGTGACAAGAACTGGAGCATGAACCAGAATCCTGGGAAACATGTTAAAGGAAACAGAAAACTATTCAAAGATCTATCCACCTGTACTATATCTAGACAAATAACTTTTTTTATGGCTGAAGAAAAATTTTGAATTAAATACAATTAATACCATCCCTCCATTTAGAAACAGGAAAATTGTAGTATTTTGTATTTTCTGAAAATATCCAATAGACGTTACCTATCTATATATCTAGGCAAAGATTTTTGAAATACTAAAACCTGTGATTTTTGCCACCTTAAATCAGATTTTTCTTTCAAGACAGTTATCCAGACAGGGCTCAAATATATGTGTTTCTTTACCAAAGAAGTTGTGCAGTTATTTAACTTCCATAATCAGGAAAAAAATTAAAATAATAAAAATAGAACTGTGGTAGGGTAATCATTACTGATAGTGTTCCTATTATGAACTTGTTTCTGAGGCACCCAAAATATGCTAGACATTTTCTAAACAGAGGTGATGTGATCCCTGCACTAATATTAATAGTTCTATTCCTCTTCTTCTAGCCTTAGTCCCATCTATGTTGGGTCAGCTCTGTGTCCTTCTCCATTCCAGTCTGCCTTGAGGCAGTTCCTTGGAAACTCCACAGATGATCAAACCTTTTTATATAGCATCCATACATCTAGCATCCCAACCCTTTTCTTATCCTCCATTTTTAAGTTGAACACCCTGTTTCCTGTATATTCTTCTGATCTTCTTTTCATGTGATCAAACCATCTAAGCCTGGATTCCCTCAGCTTTCCTATAATTGGTCTCACCGTCACTCTTCCCCTAATGTGTTTGTTCTGATGGTCCATCCTTGTAACTTCAAGCAACAATTTTAACATTTTAATTTCCATCGTATTCAAGATCCACTCCTATCTCTTCTTTGGTGCTGAGCATTCAGAGCTATACAAAAAGTACAGGCCTAATAATTACTGTACAGATCTTTGCCTATCAAATAGAAAAGTTTCTCCTAACTCCTACTGCATATCACTTCACTCACTTCTCTCCATGTAGTCCATGACGTTCCTATTCTGCTTTGTCACGGAGTTCACCATTACCCTGTACTATTGAACCTAGGAACTTCTATACCTTTGCTAGTGGCTGGCTCCCCAGACTTACAGTCTCATTGCCTTCCTGAAAGTTATGATGATTGAATCTACAGACCTTCTGCTGACTTTCATGCCATTTGTTTCAAGTATGCACTTCCACTCACTAAATTTTCCACTTCCCCTCTGCTCTCTCCCACAAGCACATCATCTACAAAAAGCATGCATCAGCATGCCACTCTGAATGTTTTCTGTAACCGCATCAAGCACTATGGTGAACAAAAAGAGGGTTGGTGCAGAATCTCAATGCACTCTGACTCTTAACTGAAATGGTTCAATTACTTCACATGACTTTTTAACTGTGGTAGCAGCACCCGCATACATGTCCTGGATGAGTCTGATAGCTTTCAGATATCTGCTTCATCCTCTTAAACTATATGACTTTTTTCAGAACATGCTCTTAAGCCTTCTTAAGACCTCTTTTCTCTATTTTTCCACTAGCAATCAAAATGTAAAGATAGTATCCATCATTGATTTGTCTGGCACAAATCCAAACTCATTGTTACTGACTTCTCTTCATAGCCTCTTATCAATAATCAGACTGAATTTGCTTTTAGAAAATTTTCCAGTAAGTTCATTGGTGTATCACATCCTTTGCCTGTTTCACTATTCTATAGAGGACTACTTCTCAAAATTAAAGTCTGTCTACTTTTATGGAAATTGGGTTTGCACAGCCCCTTCCATACATTCAGTCAGGTTATTTAAATATCTGATAGTACTCTATTCAATTACAGAGAGCTAGATGTTTCTGCTGAAATTATTGATGTTGGATAGTTAAATGATATCATTATGCTCCAGAATAAATACCCATTGTGAGTAGTTCATACCTCTCAGAGCTATTGTGGACTCTGGGAGACAGCTCTCCTTTGATTCTCATTTTAGAATATCTTTTCAGCTATAATAGCTGCAAAAATCATTTTAGGAAAAAGTCTTAAATTCTGCAGACACTGAAGAGGCCAAACAAGTACCCCCCCTCCCATATACCAGTTTAGGGCCAGTCCATGTATTACTATCATGAACAGATCAAAGGGGGTGGGGAAGAAGGGGAAAGACAGAGAGAAAGAAAACTTACCAAGGAAAGACTCTACATCAGGAACAGCCCCTAACCCCTCCAGCAATTCATTCAGTAGGTCATTCTGCTCAGGAGCAAGGGCATCCTGGTGTTCTAACAGCAGCTATAAACAAGTGCAAACAAAATGATCATCAGCGAAACCACTGAAATACTCCATTTCTTCAAATGGTGCGATAGACTCACAAACAGAATGCTCAAAATAAAGTCTTCAGAGCCACAGTGGGCTTACAACATGAATAAGGACTATGGAGGACTGAAGGAAAGAAAGTGCTTGCTTACAGGCTGTGGTTTCAAGACTGATAATTCTATTTCCCAGTCTGATGGTTGGCTCACCCTTGGATCAATATTAGAATGCAAGCAAATATACACAAACCGAAGGGAGTGAGTCCTCAAAATATTAACACACATGGGGAAAAGCTCCAATTTAGCAGCTGCTTAAAACGATTAACAAAACATTACCGCTAAACAGAACCAGAATTGGCACTTCACTTGACAGTCTCAGAGACCAAGGAATAAGGCCTCTGATCAGCAAGACACTTAAGCATATGCTGAAGTGCTTTGTTGGATCAGGACCTTAATGGACAAGGGGACTGAACTGTTCTTCATAATGGTGACCTCATCAGAGCAGGGTTAATTCACACCATGCTATGCAGAATGAGGAGGCTCACGCTGCTGCTGTCTATTGCCGTATGTTTTTTAAATATAGGATTTCCTACTCCTGTGGTATCAATTTGCTACTTTTCCAATATGCTCCTATTGCCAGTATCAGTGATTTTCTTGGCACCAAGATAACAGGAAGTACAAACTATTAATAATACAACTTGTATGGCAGCTGTGCACACCTCCAAGGAGGAATAGTTCCGCTGTCCATAAAAAGCCTCTGAGAACAAACTTGTATACGCTGCATTATAAAAAAGCACGAATGGTATGGGCCTGAAGAATGAATTTCCTGTAATTAGACTGCTCGTTTCTGTACCTATCACTAGCATTTACTTCAGGAAGCAAGTGGCACTGTGCAGAGTTTGATAACAGTTTGTGTTTGCTAGTTCCCAAGGTCTGTTTTCCACATAAAGAGGATTCTTACTATGGAAGTCTATTTTAAGGTTATGGTGCCCATGGCCACCAGTTTAAATTGAATTTAAATACAAGTGGAGTAAAACATATGCTATATTTACAGATTTCAGAACTCTGATAGTTTAGAGAGTGAAAAGCCTATTCAAATCAAAAGCTGTATTCACTGAAATATAAAGGCAGCTAAAAAACTTCATATCCGGGAAATCAAAGGCACATTAAAGATTCTGGGGGAGACATTCAAAGACACAAATGGCAGTTTGGTGCATAACTAACATTTTGTTTTTGAAAATTTCCCTCAGTCTCATCTACATGAATGCCCTGGCATTATATTTTATATAGTGTATGCTGTGCATGTATACATGCGTACACCGAAATTGCAAGTTTAAGACATACAGAAATTTAGAATCTTTAGATATAAAGCTGCTTTGTTTCAAGTTTTAACTACTTCCTCCATACACATATGAACTACATGAAATCTTGGAAGAAAAGACTGTCCCCTTTGACTAGTGTTCTACCGCATGACAAGTAATTTATATCAAAAGTGTTCAGTTAATCCTGATGAAGTACAGAACACACTAAACCAGATTACACACAAAGTGACAAATGAGAGGTTCCCCAGAATCATTTGCACCATCTGAGATTCAGCTTCTAAGTCACAAATTTGACAATAGCATAGCAGGAGTTGAATATCATGCTGGACACCTAAATGAAACAAGTTAAGTGTTGACAAACAAGCAGATAGGAAATGAAACAAATACATCCTCAATTCAAACTTGAAGTAGCAGTTGTCTTTAATCTAGCAAACACTATATTTCCTGGTAGGTTTAGCCATTAGTTCTTGCATGAGTAAGGCTAATTTTTAACTCACTGTCTTGGGAGTGAAGTATTCCATATTTTTAAAAGAATATCCATGATTTAACATTTCTGGGTTTTGCACGTTAGTGGATGACTGGTAGTATACTAGCTGTGGAAGGACCATATGGTATACATCTAAATTATATCCTAGTGAATCACACTAGGAACTGCAGTTTCTGCATTTCATCTGTTCCTTATCCAGAATAAACATACTTGCAGGATACCACTGCCCTCTAAATCACACTCTTGCATCTGCTTCCAGCCAAACACATGATGGAATACCAAAGTCATAAAATGTACAAGATTTTACTTTATCTCAAAGTCAAAGTCCCCTTTCTTACCAATAGGAAGTTTGTAATTCAGATAAACTACAAATGGTTCATAAGTACTATATGCCAATAAGAAGTCCTGCAATTTTTTTTCCTTTTCAGCTAAATGCTCTGAAAGAAAAAAATACTTTACATTTTATTGTCAGATTCTTATTTTGGTTAACACTTGTTTCCAAACTGTCGTCTCTACCATTCCCATTGGGGCTAATGTGGTGGAAATGCAATTCTCTCCTGCACCATACAGTACAAGTTACAATAAATGTTAAGAAAAGTTTGGTTCTAAGGTTATTCCATACACTTGGACAGTGAGATGATCTTCTACTTGGACAAGAGACTATCAGAAAGGAAGAGTAAAGGAATTCCTTCATGGCATTTTAGGAAAGCCAATACAGAACAGCACAGTTATTCTGTGATTTTATGGAAAAATTACTCATTTCCCAAAAAGTGATTTGAGAAATTTCCCATGAACAGATTAAACAGTAGTTGTTTAGCTAGTTTCTTTCCATTTACTTACTGAATGGGTATTGATGATTTCTTCAATGGAGATGTATATGACAGGTTTGCTAAGGGTTACCATATCAGAGTACTCATCAATATTGAATTTCTCCTCTGGCTCAGGGACATCACATGCTATCTGAAAAAAATTCCTAAGAAAGTAGTAAGATGAGAAAGATAGGTTAAATAATTATACAATAAGAAAACCATGTTTTAGCTAACTGTAGAGAATTGGAATAAGCTTCTTGTTTGAAATGCAAGCTATATGAATATTTCTGCTACAATCTATTAAAGCTGCATAGGAATGCCAGTGTACAAATCGTAAGCAGCATGTCACAATGTAAATAGGAGTGCTTAAACGTTACCTGTCCCTAGAGAGACCAGCAGGTTTATTTCTTCAAAATAAGATTTTTCCCTTTCAGCTACAAAGTTCTAAGCAAGATTTATTTGGCAACATTTATTTTTAAAGATGTTCTGAGGGATCTAGTCTAGAATCTGGATTAAAAATAATCCTCCAGAAGATATAAAGGAAAGATGCTTTGCATCAATGGTTACACTCATTGTATGAAAGCAGCTCATAATATTGTCAAAGTTTAGGAGCAGTAATTAAATCTCATGCACCCTAATACAGGCTGTCTGAATGATACAGGGCAGTCAGAGGTGTTTAAATTTAACATATTTAAAGTCCCTGCAGCGCTCCACTGCAATGTTTAACTGTTTGGTGCCCAGGAACACTGTGCAAAATAGAAGGATATCTGGCAAGATTATGGGATTGTTACAGTGTAAGAATACTAGGGGAAAATACACAAAAGGTGTTAACACAAAGTGTTACTATGTCTATACCACTATCTATATCTAGACATACAGAAGCCATCCAGTGTTTCAGAAGCAGGAATCAGTTTCTCAGCATTTTTATTGATAACTAAGAAAGGTATTGCAGAGATAATGGAAAAATCTCTCATCTCACACTTCGTAACAGAGCAGATTCTAACCCTCTCAGGTTAGCATCCTCCTTGGAGACATATCACCAATTTTCAGCAAAAAGTTAAATTTAATGAGATATGGGATTCTTCTTTTTGTAAAGTTCAGAGCCAAATTAAACACAACGAGCAGGTCTTCCTCCTCTTTGTTTTTGTTATTAATTAATAAAATGACTAAACTGCTTTAGTATCCTTGCTCATGTATTGCCGAATGAAGGTTATAAGAGTAGTCATTAAAAAGATGTTTTCTTTTTCATATAGAAGAGACCCTTCTAAAAGGAATAATTAATGTACATTTGAAATGTTCTGCTGTCTCGTGATAATTCCATGATCATAACCACCCAAAAAAGCTACAAGGTAAAGAGCATAAATTTCAAACAACTCCCTTGCAACACAGAAGGTCTGGATTTTCCCGAGACACTTTTTAGCAAAATATTTAAATTGTCATTTCCTACAATTGTTTCTCTCAGGTGAGATGGCTAAAGTTAAAAAAAAAGAGAAAGAAAGGAAAAAAAAGAAAAAAAAAGACAGCTCTTCCTGCCTGAGAAATAGTTTCCATTTACAGAGGCGTAATCTCAGCCACCAGACAGAAAAACGATCAGCTGTTCTGCTTACTTAAAGCATGCATTGGTGTGTGATATACAATGAAATGCTCCATTAGACTCACATACTTAATTTTGCATTAAAACTTCCTATTTGGATGACTGAATACTGCTGAACAATACTAAAATTACTTGCTAAACAATAGTACTGAACTGGAAATACAGCACGTTATTTTTCATTATAGAACAAGGCAGAGCGATTTCTATATGAAGGATTATTCATTGAATTATAGTTAGGTAAATAGAGTAGGTCTACCTTATCCACCCTCAAACAGTTTACATTAAATAAACATTTGCATGAGGTTTTCACACCTGAACTTCTGATACGTCTGCGACAGGTAAGTATTCATAGATGAAAGATGCGCACTCTCTCCTTCAAAGAGTTTGTTAGAAGCAGCGTGCTGAAGGACTTTCGCCACACACCCTAAATTCCTCCTCTGGTCAGAGTGTATCTGGCCTCCAGCTGTCATGTCAATTATATCAAAACCATCTGGAGCAACAATGGCCGGGTTCATGTAGCGATAGTATAGGAGGTTTCCAACAATCTATAGGAGAAATACTTTGAGAATTTTTTTCTTCCCTGATATACACTTTATTACATTCTTAGAAAGCCCACCAAAAACTACACATTTCCTGGTTTAGATTCTAAGAAATCATTAACTAAGAGGTGGTAGAGACCAATCTGTGAAAACAACTTCTGATGTAAGTATTATCTAGTTAGCTAACTGGAAAAGTCTAGTGATCCCACAGAGATAAAAAAAAAGATGTTATTTAGTAATGGGCACTTGCACCAAGAGTATATTTATAACAACTGGTTTTAAAAAACAAAAACAAACCAACCCCCTACCCCAATAGGAAAAGAGTGCCATCTCCCTCCAAGATTTCTCATTTCATCAGAACTTTGGCCAGGTCTAATTTTTTAATATCACATTTTAAAAAAAAATGTTTAAATATCTGAAATTTTGGATGCATATATCAAGTTATAATAAATCCTATTCTCATTCAAATAAGTTTTCCATTACTATCCTGTTTCAGCTGAATCAGAAATACTGAGGATAGACATTTGTAAAATTTGTATTTTCTATCCAACCTAAAAGCAGGAAGTGCAGAGAGAATTTTTTTTAAAGTTTACATATTATTTAACTTCAAAAATAAGAGGTTCCATTCTCTTTGAGCTGGCCGTAATCTTTATCCCAAACTTCTAGCCCATCCCAAATATTTTAGTAGAGATTTTTTTTTTTTTTAAAGTGGCCTGATAAATTCTACATTTATCCATTAGAACTGGGTAGGAAACAGTTTTCCTGTCCTGTGAATATTTGGGAATTCAGAAGATTTGCCCATTCAACACTGTGATGAAACTGAGAATTTTTGCAG
Source organism: Malaclemys terrapin pileata (assembly GCF_027887155.1). Lineage (NCBI taxonomy): Eukaryota > Metazoa > Chordata > Testudines > Emydidae > Malaclemys > Malaclemys terrapin. Next base: position 88,301,649 of record NC_071510.1, on the reverse strand, counting down.
TTTTTTTGAGAAAAAAAACAGGATGGGCAGTAGAGAGACCAACCAGGTCCAAACCAGTCAATGACCCAAGGATCAGGGCACTCACATAGGATGTGAGAAATCTGGATTCATGTTCATACTCTGCCCAATCTGAAACAAGGACTTGAACCAGGGTCTCCCAAAACCCAGGTGAATACCTTGGACACTGGGCTATTGGTTGGTTTTCAGAAACTGCCTCTTCTGTTATATTAGAGTACCAGGTACTAAGCTGACCCAAGAGTTGAATTCCTGTGGGTGAGAAGTGAAGGACTCCTGACATCTAGTACTTACTTCCTTTGCTAGTTTGCCATAGCCCATGCCTCATCACTCCATGGAATGTTTGGCTTTTGAATTTAAGGGTTTTCAAATGATGAGCTGTGCTGGTCAGCCGGCAGGGTAGAGGTGCCTTGTGGTGGAATCAGTTCACTACCCATTTAAGGGTAGTTGTCAGAGAAGTTTTAAAATGATGTAAATTTATAGTGATCCCCAGGCACTGTGGTGATGGGCACCAAAGAAATTCTTGTAAACAGTGTTTATTGTAAACAATATTAGCTGTATTGTTTATTACATAAAAGCAGAATAAACTTCGCTGCGGAGATTAAAATTCTCAAAATGGCTCCAGACAAGAATTGTAACACAAAAATAATGTCTTTTGAAGGATACTAAAAAAAAAAAATCCTCAAAGTAATTCTGGATCCATTGCAATTCAATTTTTTAAAATGCAACATGGATATTGGCAACTGTACTGAGATGCAAATATATCTAATTAAAGCAAGATGTAAGCCCTGTAGTTATGTGGCAGGCACACAGAATGACTTCACATTGCCTTCTGCAGAGTACAACGGTTCTGACAGATTAAGGGAAGGGCACTGTGCCAGGAACATTCTGCATCACTTGACAGCACACATGCTCCAGTCTAGACAAATGTCACATTCCCACAACATTTATAAGCATCTTAAACAAGTGTAGTGGATAGATTAATTCACCGTTTGCTCTCATAACTCTGCCCAATTGTATTTATAGTATTAAAAAAACATTTGAAGTAATTTCATTTTAGCAGAGTTAAAATTGAAAAACCAGAGTCATATTCTTCATGGAAGATAAGTATTGAAGCAAAATCATGCAATCAAATATTCCTAGCTTCCTACAAAGTACCACCGAGCGGATTTTCAATGGTACTGGCCCATTGACTTCTATAAGTGCTACAGATGCTTGGCAACATTGACTATATTTTCCAAGGCAGGCCATATTAACACATGGAATTCCTTTCATCTTCACCCCCAGAAGTTTCTGTAAATATGAGTAGCAGAGGGGTAGCCGTGTTAGTCTGGATCTGTAAAAAGCAACAGAGAGTCCTGTCATGCGTCTGACGAAGTGGGTATTCACCCACAAAAGCTTATGCTCCAATACATCTGTTAGTCTTAAAGGTGCCACAGGACTCTCTGTTGCTTTTGTAAATACAAGTGTTAACAATTCTGTAGAAAGCTGATATGCAATAAATCTTGCTTTTGGCATAAGCAGAAAGAACAAGCTGCTGACAGATCACCTCACAAATCTACCTTTAATAGTTCATCTTCTGTTGCATCTGGGAATTTCTCATGGAGCGAATTCTTCAGAACTTTGGCTATATACCTCATTCCATAACTACATATAGAACAGATGAAAAAGGAAAATAATGGAAAGACTTAGATGAAACAAACGAATCATCCCATTCAATCAAGATACTGCATTTTCACAGACTAACCATTTACACACAAAACAAGATGATAACGAAAAAAAAAAGGATTTACATTACAGATGCTCACTATGTTTTATACCATATTTTGAATATGTGATATAGAGGAACTGTTCCCTCTGTTGGAGAATTGCTATTATAAAGACATGTACCACAGATAATATCAAGGCAGTACAGATGGCTGTTTATACTGAATCCTGCATCAAATGTTATTGTACAAATGAACTGAATTTATGGGACTTGTAATTTGGCACTTACGGCATCATACTGAGCGATGAGAATATGGACACAAGGACTTTATCAGTTACTGTTCTCAAGCTTTGAATGGAGGACTCCAGTCTATTTATCACTTCCGGATGTTCTAATGCTTGTTCAGTTGTTACATCGTATGGCAATTTACTGCAAACGCAAGAGAGGTATTTACTGGGCTAAAGTAAACGGTGTACTATGAAATTACAAACAACATTCATTAAAAACTAAGTTTGTTTAATGCTATACAGTCTCAGCTACTTATTTCATGTATATTTCAGAGAACACATAAAATCAAGTGACTTAATAAAAAATTCATTTGAAGAATTGGTTTTAACAGAAACAAAACCCCCACCAATATTATCAGTTCATTTTTTTTTAATTAAAATTAAAATAAATAAACAAAACAAACAAACAAACAAAAAAAAACAAAAAAAAACCCATGGAAGCGATATGAACTGTCCTCTTCCAGATACAAAGAGGAAAACATCTACAGTAACTCCTCACTTAACGTTGTAGTTGTGTTCCTGAAAAATGCGACTTTATGCGAAACTATGTTAAGCGAATTCAATTTCCCCATAAGAATCAATGTAAAAGGGGAGGTGGGGGTTAGGTTCCAGGGAAATTTTTTTCGCCAGACAAAAGACATTATATACACATACAGTATAAGTTTTAAAGAATTTTAAACAAACAGTTTAATATTGTAACATCAATGAATAATTGTGAAGCTTGGTTGAGGTGGGTGGAATATTTCCCAGGGAATGCCTTGCTGCTAAATGATGAACTAACAATCAGCTGAGCCCTCAAGGGATAATACGCTGTTATTAATGTAGCCTCTCACACTCTAAAAGACAGCATGGACTGAGGCAGGAAGGAGGAAACATAACAGATGCAGGGCAGTAGCTGCAAACTCTTCCCTGCAAAAACTGAACATGATGAACCCACGCTATCCAACGGGAGCGCACCACTCCCTCCTCCTGACAGCACATGCATGGCTGCACAGGTGCTGACTTTCCAAAGTGCTGGGGGATGCATGCATGACAGAGAGAGCGACACACGGACGTGCATTGCCCCTTTAAGTACACTGACCCCACTTCAAGTACATTGCCCTTTTAAGCAGATCAGCCACTTCAGACAGGATGCAACAGCTTCCAGCAAGCTTCTTCCTTTCTGTCCCTCTCCTCTGCTGGAGAGGGGGCACAGAGAGGGGGCAGGAGCAGGGGGACATCCTGATATCAGCACCCCTCTCCCCTGCCAAGCAAGAAGCTCCAGGGAGTAGCTCCAAGGCCAGGAGCAGCACGGCTCTGGGGGGAGGAACAGCTGAGCTGCTGCTGGGCAGCTGCCGAGCCACATACCTTACTGGGAATTTAGGGAAGCTGATGGGGGGGGGGGGGGGGGGGGGAGAGCTGCCACCCCCCTGATTCTAATCCCCACAGGGAGGGGCTGCTCTTCCAGAGAATCCTGCAAACAGTGGACAAAGCAGGCAGCTTCCAAACCATGTTATAAGGGAGCATTGCGCAACTTTAAATTAGCTTGTTCCCTAATAGATCAGCAACTTAACAAAACGTTAACTGGGACAACCTTAAGTGAGGAGTTACTATATTATTATTATTATTATTATTATTATAGTGTGAGGGTTCTTGTGTACTAGCTTGTGTGCTGAGAGGAAGGATAGTCCAGACATTAGGGCATTAGCTTAGAACTTGGGAGACCTGGTTCAGTTCCCTGCTCAGTCACAGACTTCCCTTGTGACCTTGGGCAAGTCAGTCTCTCTGTGCCTCAGTTCCCCATGTGTAAAATCCTCAAGGGGTGTTGTGAGGTGCTCATATATTAAAAGTGATGGGGTACTTAAGATAGAGAAGTGTTATAAGCTAGTCCGTCATTGGGGTTCCAATCGTTCAGTCAGAACTGCAAGCATTGGCTCTCTGCGCCATTGCAAACCCCCGTTGAAGTCAATGAGGTTCTGTAATGGCGCTGGGGTCCATGCTAGCAGATATGATTGCAGGTTCTGGGCGTAAGTTTATAAGCTACTTCATGGAGGAATCTACTGTGCTATAAAATAACAGTACTAATAAGAATTACACCTCAGCAAAAAGATACATTAAGTCTCATTATATTACAGTGAACTAGAGTATATCAAACATACACCCCAAATGCATCTTCATGGTTGCTTGTGGAAGAGAAGAAAAAGCTTCACCAAATGACAAAAGGATCTGACGCGAGGAATCACTCAAATATTAACAGAATGAAGATGAACTATTCTATTTTCTCACTTACCTGGCCTCTCCAGTCTGCATTTCCAACTGGTTTACCCATGCCTTGTACACTTCCACGGGGCTGGTGTTGATGAGGAGGGATTTGTCATCCATGATTTCCTTCACCACTGGGGCCAACAGCTGACGCAGTGTGTTCTGTCCACGAGCACCTCGATTAAAGCTGACAACCATCTTAATGACAGTAGGGTTTCCAGTGACTATATCCTGTATCTGGTCTACTTTGGAACTGCATTAAAAACAAAACAGTCCTTAACCTTTCAGGTTTTTTTTAAATATACAATTTTGAAAGGTTAGAAAAATTGCCAAGTTCCTAACCTGTTCTGTACTGATTAAAAATCAATGTAACCCTCCAATTTATGGATTTTTATATCAAAATAGAAATAGCTTTTATAGATAAATCACCAATCCATGAAACGTAATAAAGATTAAAATGTAGAAGTGGCTCTGACATAATGACTGACAGGAATTCATAATAATTCCAATTAGTACCTGATTTACCGTATATACTTGATCATAAGCCACTTTGTTTATAAGCCGACCCCCTCCCAAGATGGATAAGTAAAAATGGAAATTTTTTTATGACCCATTCATAAGCCGACCCTATAATTCAGGGGTCAGCAAACTTTGGCTCCCAGCCCATCAGGATAAGCCGCTGGTGAGCCAAGATGGTTTGTTTCTCTCGATCGTCTGCAGGCATAGAGGTAAACCTAAGTAAAGAAAGTGTCCCAGCCCGCCAGCGGCTTACCCTGACGGGCCGGGACAGCAACTGGTGGGGAAATCTGGGATGAGGAGGAGAAGCTGGGGGTCAGGGGTGTAACCCCTGTGACCACCCCCACATGACCCCACCCCTAGCCCAGGACCCCCAGACTCTCCCCATCCCATCCCTTTCCATCTTAGCTGGGGCAGGCAAGGGGAGGATATCTCTGGCATGGCCGCAGCCTGCTCCGGCGGGCAGGGCCGGGCAGCGTGGCTGCAGCCTGCCAACCTCTGAGTTGCAGCTGCTTTAGAGGCTGTGGGGAGAGCAGTGTGGCCAGAAGCAGACACACTGACTCTGCCTCTTCCCTTCTGGCTCTGCTGCCTCTCCTTGCTCCCTCTGTTGGGTGGAGGGGCCGTATCCCACCTCTCCCTCTCTATACCTGTTCATAAGCCGACCCCCTTCTCTGATGCTTCCCTTTTTTACTAAAAAATTCGGCTTATTAACGAGTATATACGGTAGGTCCAGTTCTGGGAACAATTTAAGCACATGCCTTCAGTGTTTTGCTAATATGGGATTTATTGATTACAATCTATCACAGGATGATCCCTCTGCTTATGACACATTTACAAATTACAATTGTGAAGAAAAATAAAAGCTCTGAAACTCAACTGCATATTCAAACTAAAAACAGGAACAAAGAAGCCAAAATAGTTGTACTTTTAGTACATGTAAGTATTTACCTTCAAGATTACGCAAAAATCTAAGATTATGCAGACTTTGCTTCTCTACCAGAGAGAGACAGCCTCTCTGAATCTAAGGTATAAAACATTTATAACCTTCTCAGTCAATTTATTATTAAGTCCCACTGACATAAGACTTTAATTTCCCCACTGACAAATAAAAATATGATTCGACATCAAATGAAAAGCAAGTTTAAGAATGCAGTTCAAAGAAAATTTCAAAGTCTAACAGATAGGATATCTTCAGAGGAATGGGGGGTTCTAGTCAATGTACATACTTTATCTCCTCTTCTAGAGCAGTTTTAAAGAGCTTGAGAAGCAGGTATTCTTCTCGCTGATTGGAAGCATAGTTGTACAGAGTAAAAATGACTGTATCCATGAACTTTGTTGACTTGTTCTGAGGCATCTGGAAAATCAGCTTAGCCAGATACATGGGATTAGTCTAGGAAAGAAACATTATGGAGGGTGATTTGTATATTGCTAAAATGATAAGTTTTCCCACTACCTGCACAAGCCACAAGGAGTCTGCTCACCTTTGAATGGACACATATAGCTTTCATTAACACTAATGAAAGTTACGTTTGCATGGTTAAGGCTATACCTTCTCATAGCTGTCACTATTAAAAGCTTCAAATTTACACTTTTGGCCTAATTTTAATGCAGCATTCACTATACTGAGCATTAGGCTATTGTAACACTAAACCTGGGGAATAACGTGAATGCCACAGTGGTACACCTCCACCCCGATATAACACTGTCCTCGGGAGCCAAAAAAAAATCTTACCGCATTATAGGTGAAACCAAGTTGTATCGAACTTGCTTTCATCTGCCGGAGTGCGCAGCTCCGCCCCCATGGAGCACTGCTTTACTGCGTTATATCCGAATTCGTGTTATATAGGGGTAGAGGTGTAGTTGTAACTTGCAAATGACAATTGTAAGTATTTTAATGACTACCTCCCTAAGTTCTGTACTCTATGCACTACCTCCACAAATGGAAAGCCAAGTGAAGCCAGTACTAAATATTTATCACTAGTCCTTATTATGATACAAGTTTAAAAAACACATAACCTACCTGAAATATACATTTACAGTAGGACCTCAGAGTTAAACACCTTGGGAACGGAAGTTGTTCGTAACTCTGAAATGTTTGTAACTCTGAACAAAACAGTGCGGTTGTTCTTTCAAAAGTTTTCAAAGGTGTATTAAGTCAATGTTCAGTTGTAACTTTACCATGCAGAAGAAAAATGCTGCTTTCCCTTTTTTTTTTTTTTTTAAAAAGTAGTTCATGTTTAACACAGTACTGTACTGTATTTGCTTTTTTTTTTGGTCTCTGCTGCTGCCTGATTGTGTACTTCTGGTTCCAAATGAGGTGTGTAGTTAACTGGTCAGTTTATAACTCTGGTGTTCTTAACTTTGAGGATCTATTGTAGGTAATTCAAACATTCACATGTCCATGTCTGCTAAAGTTTCGCTGTATGTAATGTGCTAATAATACGTAAACGATATCTATATTGATGTCACTTAGAATAAAAGGTACACAAGATTTACTTTACAAGGTTATCGGATTTTAGAAATCCGAAATCTGATTTTTTGGGACATCCATACTTTGATATTGCCATTTCACCATCAAAAAAGGTGTTTAACACCTAAACTTAACTTCCTTTGAGTTAAAAATACACTGGGGGGTGGGGGGAGCCATACACCCCTCCCCTCCCCCACAAACGAAATTGGGGGAGGGAAACAATCTTTCCCTGGACAAATAAGTCTTCTAAAGAAACGTACACAAAAATAGACACATTACATAATAAAATGTCAATCATGCAGTAGCTTTTTTCCCCCCACACACAATACACACAAAGTAATTTCAGTATTTTTAAACTTGAAAGATAATGTGGAAGAAAATGATTTTTCCTGCTCAGATTTGAACTATGCATCCAAACTGACTTGACAGGACGGAGGTGGAGGGAGAAAAGGAAGAGACATAAAACCAATCAGGCTCATATTACAGACAGTTGCAAGCCTAAAAGAGTTGGGAATTTAAAATAATTTCAAGGAAGGGAACAGCAACAAATTATCTCTTGCACAATTTAAGGCCAATAGAGCTGTTTTCTATTAGAGAAACAAATTTAAACTATGCAGTATTAATTATCAAGCCCGTTTAAAATCAATCATCCAGCGAACAAAACTTGCTGACTGTGCTCGGCTGTGGTCTGTAGTACTGTATTTACTGTACACTACATCTGCAAAGAAATCTCTCCTCCTCATTCTCATTAGAACAAGAAATGAGCACACTTTAAAGTTTTGCTTAACACAAGCCATTTGGGGGCAAATTAATCCCCACATTAAGACTTACCTGCAAAAGGTAAAACAGGTGTTGATAGGATTCCAGCTGTTTTCTCCTCTCTTTACTCAAGCCTTTGATGCCCTGTTTGTCACCTGTCACCATCTCTTCCACCTGATTTTTGCTTTTTTTGTTTAGCTTCTTGCTGTGCAGGACCACATCCTGCAGACACAAGTGGGCCATTATATATAGTCACACAAATATAAAGCAATATGGTACACTGCCATCTCTCAACCACCTTAAATAGGATGTTTCTACATTGGTCTATTTATTAAAAAATTTTAATAATATCAACCTCTTTTTATATTTAGACCCAATATAGCACATTAACTAGACAATATTGTTCATCACTACATCACTTTACTCATGATGAGAGTTTTATTTAGATTTATAAAAAGGCAAAACATCAAGCTCTGAGTGCCATCTTACATCAGTTAAAATTCACAATAAAAATATATTAGACTGTCTAAACACACAGTCCCTACCCTTAACTCCCATGCTCAATCAAACCTGGCTCCAAAACATAAGTTCTGGCATGCCAATAACAACCCAGTGTAATCTTATCATCGCATCCCCTTCCCAAACAGTGGGAAAAATTTACTGATGGATGGAATTTCAGTGTGGACTAAATGATAATTGTCAGGGTACCTCAAGCTCACATACAGGCTTTTTGACAACTAACAAGAGCAAACTCTTTACAATGAGTTTTAAAATTGGAAGTCAGATTTGTTCTATTGTTAGAAAGCTGCTTAAAAACCACAAAGAATGACCTCATGCTTTTGGGTATTACTGCTGCCCATGTCTATCATAATAAAAACACCTGGTATTTAGTGAGATGTGAAGTAACATGGTACCAGGAACTATACAACTCCTACTTTTGCTCCCCATTGAGCCACTGATACTTTAAGAAAAGCTAACTGGCGGGCAATAAAGTGGAAGAATAGAAAGAAATGACCGTGTGCCATTAACTATTCCAAAGAACAGCAGTCCTCAATGATTTGAGACCATTCCTAGGTCAATTCTCACCAAAAGCTCTTTCTACAGTACAGCTACTTCTTACATAGGTTGTATTGACTGTGGTTTTTCTTGGCATACACTAAACAAGTAAAAAGGCAACTGCTTCACTCCCCAGAAACATCCTAACTGATCCTGCATTCCTTCAGCACACAAACCTCCACTGCCTTTAGTGCATTCTATAGAAATAGTATAAACAAAGCCTGCTGACCTGTAGAGAGATCCTGTTCTTCACCAGTAGCCCAATCTTTATATCCATCAAGTTCAAGTCTTTCTCCAGCTGTTGATTGGATCGGATTTTTGTAACCACCTCCTCCCTTAACCTTGTTACTTCTAGTTCTTCCTGAAAGTCTAAGTCACTTTGGTCCAGGAGGTAAGCAAATTTACGCAAGACGTTCAAGGGTGGATTTTCAGCACCAACTGCAGTTAAGGTAAATGAGCTTATTAGATATTTTATTTGCTTGGTCTGACATCCACAGAATACCTTTAAATTTATAAACATCAATGTTTAAAATTCTTTTGTACCTTTTGTACATAGTGACATCTATGGTCAGAATGCCAAACTGCAGAAAGGAGTTTATGTCATTGAGAGCAAGAGTAGAAGAATATTTTGTGTAACCAGAACTGTGTGTAGTAGTTCTATGTAAATGTATTAACTGTTTAACAAATGTTTGTATCACGATTTCACTTAACTGCTTCTGAAGAGCCAAAAATGCCAGACTCAAGTATTAGAAATCACAACTGAACACTCTTATCCTAAAAATTAAGTGTTTCCCCACCAATTTACACTCAAATGTTAATCACCAGCACTTACTTAGTGTTCTGTAGTCATCCCTAGCTTTGTTTGCCCTAAGAAATGCTTGTATTTTCACAATTTCTTCATTCTGGAAAAGACCAAGACTAAACACTTTAGAAAGCATTGAACAGGAAACCTCCAACAACAGGTCATGTTCTATGAAGAGAGATAATGAAGAATACTATAGACATCTACCGAACACTGGTATAATTAGAAAAAGTTTTAATGTCTTCACAGTTATAATGTATTCTGTTAAGAGACATATGGGGAACCTACAGTATCTGTAATTTCAAGAAATACATGCATTACTACTACATTAGTTCTCTCCTCAAAAGGGGGTGGGGTTGAGAAATGCCTTACGTGATCCTTGAAATACTGCAGCCGTTTCTTGTAAGCCTTCCTCGCTAGCCACATTTTGATCCATGACTGAATCTAAAAGTCAAATAAAAACTTAAGAAGAATTGTAGGAGAACTAAGAACAACTCTAATTTTATTTGGCTCTTTTAAAAAACGAGGTTAGATGCTTGACTGACCCATCAGTTGCATAGCACACAACTTCAGCAAAGTCAATGGAGTCACATGCACAGCTGACGGGATGATTGGGCTCTGTGATCTAATAGTCAGAACACTGGACTAGCCAGTGGGACTGGGACTCAGGAGACTTCGGTTTGATTCCTGGCTCTGTTGGGTGACCTTGGCCAAGTCACATTCATCTCTCTGAGCCTTTGTTTCCCAGGATATAAAATGGAGATAATGACATGGCCTCCTTTGTACCGCACTTTGGGATCAGATCAAACACACTATATAAGAGCTAAGTATCATTTCTATTACCACCACCAGCATTTCATAAACTGACAGAACACATTTTGCAAATAATCATACTTGACAGCCTCTGGCTTTTAATGGAAGACTCATGGTACTAATCACTCAAAGAGCAGTTTTCTTGGATTACTAGCTGCCGTCAGAACTTTGAGTCTGCCATGTAACGCCCAGCGGAATAGGAACACTTGCAGTTTTACTGCAGCAGCCTTTATCCCTAGATTCCTTGGGCTTTCAAGTGTTTGGATTCCCCCCAACAATGAGGAAACATCATTATCCATAGAGCAAACCTTAATTCCGCTCATCATAGATGGAAGTTTACCTTGACGATAGCAGCAACATTGCCTTGAAGCACCCGCAACCTGTCAGTGTAGCTTTTCCTTTGTTTATATCCCTTCCAGGAAGCCTATTTTAAAAAGCAGGTTAGTAGTGTGACCATTAGTTTCACTATGCATACACAAGTTTATAGATCTTGTTCCACAGAAATTGCTGTTCAATTTAAAAGTGACGAGAAAACGTGACTGAGGCACATCCGTCCTTTACACCCTTTTACAAGCCCTCATCCACTCCTGTGGCATCAACTGTCACCTCTATGCTGATGACTCGTAAGTCCACCACTCCATTCCTATTCCAGGATGTCAGACTCAGTGTCACTCAGGCCTGGAACCTCTCAGTCCAGTGCTCTGCATGCCATTTTTGATTTCAGACTCTAAGCCTGCACCTCCAGGCAGCTTCCAAATCTTGTCTCCTCTTGTTCCATGGTGTCACAGAACTGCCCTATCCTCTGTCTATACTGGTATAACTTTGTCCAGGCCCCCTTCATCACCAGTCTCGACTACTGCAACCTCCTTCCCTTTCTGGCCTTCCTTAGGGTTACCATATGTCCGGATTTTCCCGGACATGTCCGGCTTTTTGGGCTCCAAATCCCCGTCCGGGAGGAAATCCCCAAAAGCCGGACATGTCCGGGAAAATTGGGACATGGGGGCCGGCGGTGCCGGGCCGGCGGCTCAGGGGCTGGCAGGCGGTCAGCTGGGCCGGGGGCTCGGGGGCCAGCGGTCAGCTCGCGGGGCCGGGGGCCGGCGGTGCCAGGGGCTCGGGAGCTGGCAGGGCCGGCGGTCGGCGGGGCTCGGCCGGGGGCCGGTGGTGCTGGGCGGGCCTGGGGTGCTCGGCCGGGTGCCGGCAGTGCTGGGTGGGCTGACCCAGGCTGGAGACGCCGGGGGGACCAGACTGGGCCGCGTCTCCTCCCCCCACACCCCCCTTACCTGCTTCAGGCTTCCCGCAAATCAAATCAAATCAGAAGTTGACATCTGGCTAGGGATCTAGCCAGTGGGGACTTGCAACATTTATCTTACGTGGCTTGTGTAAACACATGTTTTATTACCACTTCCTACATCCTACATCTAGTTTCTGAGGATAGCTACACATACTTGCTGAATCTGGTCTTGGAGGATTCCTCCCCAAAGAGCTCGCAATTTTTTGTACTGGGTCTGTATAGCAGATGTGCATGATATGGTCTGTAAAAACCAAAAAGTAAGTTTCCTTTGTACTCCTTTCAGAGTACTGCGCACTGAGCAAATCCAAGTTGCCTGATTCCAAGAGTCTAAGTTGTTAATGTTGCCTCTCCCTATTCAGTTATACGAGCATTCGCTTTGTAAAGCGGAAGCAAATGGCTTCTGACTGGGGAGAGCAGAGAAAGGAATGCATTTCTTGAGTGAACATGCTTTGGCAGAGAACTAGAGCTTCAATTACCTTCCATCCTCCTACTCTTTTCTCACACTCCCATTTAAACATCGAAGCCGTGCTCAGGAAGAAGCTAGTGGTAAGAATCACTGGGCTTCTCCAACTGGCCTGTTAAATACTACAGTTATACATGATCTATAGCAATTGTAAACTGGAGTTTTGTCATTTCTTTCAATGAGCGCACGGACCTGTGTTTGTACAACAATTCAGTTCTGTAAATAACAAAATGCCACAAGAAGTCCTTTCTGCAAAAGAAGGCAGGAAGATAAAAACAGACCCAAAAGGTCAGAGGTGACAGTAAGCTGGTACGCCCCGGTATGGCGTACCGGCAAGAGCTAGTTTGCCATACCGGGGCGGCCCGGCTTCCCCAGGGGGCAATTTAAAGGGCCTCGGGCTCCCAGCAGGGACTGGAGCCCCAGGCCCTTTAAATTGCTACCAGAGCCACACTGCTGGAGCCCTGGGGTAGGGCTGTGGGGCTCTGGGGGCTATTTAAAAAGTCTGGGGCTCCCGCTGCTTCTATCGCCCCGGCCCTTTAAATAGCCACCGGAGCCCCACCGCCACTACTCTAGGGCTCCGGCGGCTATTTAAAGGGCCGGGGCGGTAGAAGCAGGGGAGCCACAGGCCCTTTAAATAGCCCCCAGAGCCCAGGGTTAGCGGGGGGCTCCAGGGGCTATTTAAAAGGGCCCGGGGCTCCAGCTGCCTTTGCCGTCCCCGTCCTTTAAATAGCTGCAGGAGCCCTGCCGCTTCCCCACGGCTCCCGCAGCTAATTAAAGGGCTGGGGCAGTAGAAGCAGGGGACCCACGGGCCCTTTAAATAGCCCCAGGAGCCCCGGGCTGCTGCTGCTACCACAGTGGGGGGGGCACTTACCTTACAGGGTGGGCTGGGGCTGGCTCTGACTTCCTCAGCCCCACCCCTTCCGCCGTAGGCCCCGCCCCTTCCGGGGGCCAGAGCTGGCCCCAGCGTACCGGTAAGTCACCGAACTTACTTTCACCCCTGCCAAAGGTCATATAGTCTGTCACATGTAAAAAGCTACCAACACCCAGAAGAAGTGACCATGTCTTTATATTACACAACAATACCTGTATTTTGATCACAGATGGTTCCTGTTTTTGGAGGAATCCTTTTCTCTCCTCATAACTTTTTCTGACTAGGAATCCCCTTGCTAGGGCTTGCAGCTGAAGAATCAGATTTTCATTAGCAAACCACAGCTGCTCTCGATTGTAATCTGCTGTAACTTGCCCAACAATAGTCTGGTAAGAGATCATGTAAAAAGTGTTTAATAAACAATGAAGCAAAGCTGAAGGCAAACCATTTCAGAGTCTGGATTCCATTCTCTCCATCCACACCCATTATGAAAACCCCTTCAATTTACTCCCCACATTTTTAACCACTCACAAAACTGAGAACCACAATGTTATTACCATCATTTGTTTAAAGGAGGATTGAACTCCCTTCAGACCACATCATCAATAAGCTGAAAGGACTGGTTTTAGCCCTTACAAAGCTTTTCATACTGGGGGGCAGAGGTCTTTGCTTTTGCAATACTACCAACCCCTACTAACTCAAGAGTGAGAAGCCAGGAGTCTAATAATGGAACCCATACATCTGTGTGAAAATGCTTATTTTAGGATTTCTAAGTTTCAGAATGATGTGAAAAAAAATTTCTTCTGAAACCAGTCAGGATGTGAAGAATCTTGCTGCACAACTTTGGAACTGCCTACAAGTTTATCTACATTGGGATTTTAACCACTGATCTAGCTGAACCAGTTCAAACCCTTACCGGGAATTCACTTCATCAGTGTTTCAGTGCAACTTGCAAGCCACTTTTTACTGGGTAAGCCGCATTGGAGCAAGTCACTTTTTGCACTGGAGTAGCACATGTACAGTAGTGGTTTGCACAGGTACAGCTAAATGCAGTCTAGTAACATGCAACAGCACATCAGGGTAGCAACATCAATGACTGAACCTACAGCATAGGCCTGCTTAAAAGTGGTGCTTGATTCAAGAAATTCTTTATGGATGTGGTTAAGGGCTCTCCTTATTTGGGGGCCTATGGAGAGTACAATATGCCACAGTACTATGGCTGAGCATGATTATATAGACTTGGAAGATACAGATTTAAGGGTACTTATGATTGTATAATATGGGCCAAAGTGAGGTGCTTTATACTATATCTGAGTTGTCAGCCCCCTTCTAAGGGTCTGATTAAATAAACAGATTAAGTTCTACTGTATTTGGGAAAATGAACAGCCTAAACCAAAGTCCAATTAGAGAATTCTCTCTCTTTTTCCTTGTACTTTTAAGGCCCTAAAAATCTTAACATAGCCACTTCTTTTGTATCCAACAGTGTTAAACCAGTCACTTCTGTGTTTATGTTGCAGTTGTATGCAGTCATTTTGAACATGTTAGCACTCTACCTGTATTTCTTCACTGGTTAGCCAAGAAGTTTTTGGTATGAACCCTTCAGGCGGAACAAAGGTACTCTCTCCAGTTTCCACATTATAATAATAATCATATCTGTTCTTCATTATAAGTTTGAGCCACGGACCTTCACTAGAATCTAAAAGCAATATATGTATACTGTTAGTGTACATTTAGGACCCTTAATACATTTATAAAAGGTTGTCTCCCCTTCCCCTCCCTGCCAAAGAATGTTTTCAATTATTTTACATATATGTAAGTTAGCACAAATATTGATCTACCTTAAACTAGGAAAATTTTGCAAAAATATCCTGCTATATTAACAATGGCTCAGTTCCAATGGTGTGGACAACAGTGAGGAACATAGTAGAGACTGGCCACTGGCTGGAATGGGCATTTTCAAGAACTGTGTTAACCAGCTCCACTCAGAGTTGACCTAGTCAACATGGTACTTAAAATGCTGGCAACAGTCAATCTATATACTAAGGCTTCTACCATTGCTAACACTGGTGGAGATGAAGCAGTATTAGCAATGACTGGAAGCTTTTGCAGCATCTCATGTATAGGTTGGACCTTATAGAGTCATAATATACACCACAGGGCATGCAGGTTATCATTCTTCTGAGCACCATCAGTTTTGGTAAACACAAAAATAAGACTACATGCCGAGAGAGACAGGAAGAGTCTTGAGTAAGTTTCCCTATGGACTGTGCCAAGGTTACTCCTGGGGAAATTCTGTGCCATTCCGATAAGCTCCCGACACCCAGAATCCCACCCCATGGTATAGGTGCTGGAACTAGGGGTGCTGGGGTTGCTGCTGCACTCCCTGACTTGAAGTGGTTTCCATCATATACAGGGTTTACAGTTTGCTTCATTGGCTCTCAGCACCCCCTCTATACAAATTATTCTGGCACCCCTGCCCCATGGCACCCTAACCAGCTGTATCCAGACACCCACCCCACCAAACCTCACTCTCCCAGCACCCAGACCCTCCTATTTAGCCCCCCCCACACACATCAAGACCCACCCACCATCCCTTCACCTGGACCCCCTGCAGACTCCCATTGCCCCTGCACAGGGAACACCCCTAATGAGCCCATGCATCCAGATCCCCCACTGAGTTGCCCACACCCAGATTGTCCCACACAGAACCCTTTCTCCACACACCAGGATCCACCCCCCACAAAGCCCCTCCACACTTGGATCCTGCCAGATTGAGCCTGTCTGCTCCTACCTGGTGTGCCTGGTGCAGAGGGGCAGGGCCCCAGGGTATTTCTGGGTTAGGCTGTGTCAGGGTTGGGTGCAGCCTCACCACTGCATCCATGACCTGGACGGATGGTGGGGGGCTGCAGGGTGATCTCTCACCTCCGCACAGCCTGTGCTCCCCACTGCCATCCTGGAGCCTCCACGTTTATTTATTGACAAATAAAATTTGAAGAATTTGAAAATAGTGTGTGCAGAATTTTAATTTTTTTGGCACAGAATTCTCTCAGGAGTACAAGGGAAATGTGAGGCGGAAGACTATACAAAATACCACCCATAAATTGTCTTATATGCTGAAATAAGCATGTCTATGCTGGAAAAAGGCTTTGTTACACAACATGTTAATATGTTGGTAAGTCTCGTTTAACATCGTGTCAACTCAATGCAGAATAAAAGACGGTTTCTTATTTAAAACCATCAGCTGGTCATGGCTAACATGAATACCCAGGACTTGCTGACACTACTTTAAAACGTTAGTCCTCCTTTACGCTGAGAGCCAGATTCTGACCCCAGCTGCAGCTCCTGTACAGTGCTCTGGTATTGCATAGGGGCCATAAAATGGGCTGCAATGGCCTTAGGAGTTCACCCAACACGGGAGCAGCATAGAGCTGACCTCTCAGTTGACGGTGTAAGGTTGTGCTGGGGCTGGAAAAGGGAGTAGAGCTGTTGGGCTCCATACTGTGGCTATTCTGGGCTGTGGAGTAGCCTATAGGCAGCTACGGAGAAGCTGCCATAAATTAGAGCAGCCCCTGAGAATGCTTTGGCCCCAGCCAAGACCAAAATTTGGGAGATGGAGAGATGGCTTAAGCCATGTATGCTCCCCTCAATCTTCTGTGCTGTGCTCAGAGCAAGGCATAGCACAGAATTTAGCACTGAGCATTTAACATTGTGTTAGATAATGCATTTATGATTAAGTTTCCTAGTATAAATAAGTGCAACAGTAGTTCTCAAATGATTGTACTGGTGACCCCTTTCACATAGCAAGCCTCTGGGTGCAACCCCCCCCCCCATAACTTAAAAACACTTTATACACTTAACACCATTTTAAATGTTGGCAGCAAAGCGGGGCTTGGGGTGGAGGTTGACAGCTTGCAACCCTCCCATTTAATAACCTTGCGACCCCCTGAGGGGTCCCGACCCGCAGTTTGAGAACCCCTGTGCTAAGAGAAACCTTAAAATTCAAAACTGGAGATTGAGACAGCCTTTGACAAATCAGAGGGGGGAAAAAAAATCTCAAAGTTTCCTCCAACTCTCCCTTAATTTACAGAGAGAATTAAAGTTACAATATATAAACACAAACATTTATATACAATTGCACTATATATAAACATTTTGCACTAATCCTTCAATGCCTTTACAGTACTGCAGAGATTTGGTTTTACCTTCTTTGGTTTTTAAATTCTTGGCTTCTAAAAGGTTCTTGTAATAGGTTTCAGCACATTCTGGAACTACTCTTACACCAAACTTAGGAGACTGCAATATATCCAGGACTGGTTGCGAATCATGCTTTTCCAAACACTTGTTAATCATTGAGGTTCCAAGAGCCACTAAACAACAAAATTGCATTTCAATGTCAGGCATTTTATATTTTACATACACACAGATACAGTTCTACATTTCAGTGATCTACAGAATGCACTTTTCTGTTGGCGATCTTGGAGACATATATATACATATATACATATATGATGGACCACCATCTCTTGTATCTTTTTACAATCTACTCTCTTAAGTGAGATATTTGTAAATGCAACTATTTCAGATAATAAACACACCATGTACAATGCCAGTGCACCTTCTAGTCTGTACAGTGTATACCACAATGCTGCAAAGATACCTTGCACAGCACTGGAAGTGTAGTTAAGAATAAGTCAATATTGATTGTGGAATCTGGGGACGAAGTCTGGCTGCTTTGTTGAAGACAGTCATGCAGCACGATATAAGCCTAGCAGCTGTGTGCAAGTGACTTTTTGCAAAAAGTTTGAAATTCGTCATCTGAAATAAAATGAAAAATGTATACCCCATAAAGTGTCATTTTCCATGGAATTTCAGCTATAGCAGGGGTCGGCAACCTTTCAGAAGTGGTGTGCGGAGTCTTCATTTATTCACTCTGATTTAAGGTTTTGCATGCCAGTAATACATTTTAACGTTTTTAGAAGGCCTTTTTCTATAAGTCTACAATATATAACTAAATTATTGTTGTATGTAAAGTAAATAAGGTTTTTAAAGTGTTTAAGAAGCTTCATTTAAAATCAAATTAAAATGCAGAGCCCCCCCGGACCGGTGGCCAGGACCCAGGCAGTGTGAGTGCCACTGAAAATCAGCTCACGTGCCGCCTTTGGCACGTGTGCCATAGGTAGCCTACCCCTGAGCTATAGCAAAGCCTATAAAGATGTTAAGAGGTAGATTCACTCAAGCTTTCAAGTTTGTGACAGTTACAGACACAGCAGTCCATGCTTCAATGTTTATCATGGCATTCCTACATAGTTAAATTCAAGCAAAGCAGCATGTGAGAGCAAATCTATTCCTATGCCGCCACATACATTATGTTGACCCAAATTTCAGAGGCCATTAATCTAGAAGGGGAATTGAGTGATTGACACCAACTCCCCTGTTGCCTTCCACAACTTGTTAGTTTAACATCTGTAGTGTGCAAGGTGCTTGAGAAAATTCTGAAAGAGAAACTAGTTGAGGACCTTGAGATTAATGGCAATTGCGATAAATTGCAACATGGTTTTACAAAGGGCAGATCGTGCCAAACGAATCTGATCTCCTTCTTCGAGAAAGTAACGGACTTATTAGATAAGGGAAATGCGGTGGACCTAATATACCTGGATTTCAGTAAAGCGTTTGATACTGTACCCCATGAGGAATTATTGGTTAAACTGGAAAAGATGGGGATCGATATGAAAATCCAGAGGTGGATAAGGAATTGGTTAATGGGGAGAATGCAGCGGGTCGTATTGAAGGGTGAACTGTCAGGTTGGAGGGAGGTTACCAGTGGAGTTCCTCAAGGTTCGGTTTTGGGACCCATTTTATTTAATCTATTTATAACTGATCTCGGAACCGATTGCAGGAGTGGACTGATAAAGTTTGCGGATGATACGAAGGTGGGAGGCGTTGTAAATTCGGAGGAGGATAGGGATATTCTGCAGGGAGACTTGAAAGAGCTTGTGAATTGGAGTATCAGAAATAGGATGAAATTTAATAGTGAAAAGTGTAAGGTGATGCATTTAGGGATGACTAACAACAATTTTAGTTACAAGCTGGGGACGCATTGGTTAGATGTAACGGAAGAGGAGAAGGACCTAGGGGTCCTCGTAGACCGCAGGATGACTATGAGTCGACAATGTGACGTGGCGGTGAAAAAAGCCAATGCGGTCTTGGGATGCATTAGGCGAGGTATATCTAGTAGGGATAAGGAGGTGCTGCTTCCGTTGTATAAGGCGCTGGTGAGACCTCATTTGGAGTACAGTGTACAGTTCTGGTCTCCCATGTTTAAAAAAGATGAACTCAAACTGGAGCGGGTACAGAGAAGGGCCACTAGGATGATCAGAGGAATGGAAAACCTGTCGTATGAAAGGAGACTAGAGGAGCTCGGATTGTTTAGTCTGACAAAACGAAGGCTGAGGGGGGATATGATTGCTCTCTTTAAATATATCAGAGGGATAAATACAAGGGAGGGAGAGGAATTATTCCAGCTTAGTACTAATGTGGACACGAGAACGAATGGATATAAACTGGCCGTGGGGAAGCTCAGGCTCGAAATTAGACGACGGTTTCTGACCGTCAGAGGGGTGAAATATTGGAACGGCCTTCTGAGGGAAACGGTGGGGGCGAGGGACCTGTCTGGTTTTAAGATTAAGTTAGATAAGTTTATGGAGGGAATGGTTTAATGGTAAAACATATTAGCCAAGGACAACCAAGCAATGGCAGGTAAATAGTATAATGGCTAAAAGGGGTCAGGCTGGAGACTCTTGCCTACATGCTCGGGGTCTTACTGATCGCCATATTTGGGGTTGGGAAGGAATTTTCCTCCAGGGTAGATTGGCTGAGGCCCTGGAGGTTTTTCGCCTTCCTCCGCAGCATGGGGCGGGGGTCGCTAGCTGGAGGATTCTCTGCCAGTTGAAGTCACTAAAACACAGGATTTGGGGACTTCAACAGCAGAGTCAAGGGAAGGGGTAGGGACGGTTTTGTGGCCTGCAGCATGCAGGGGGTCAGTCCAGATGATCATAATGGTCCCTTCTGACCTTAGAGTCTATGAGTCTATAAACTTGTGCATTAGACTGAAGTGGCATATGCAATTTTCTTAACTTGCACACATGTCCTGCTCAAAGCTGAAGTTGGATATTCCCCTCCCCTGACCTCTGTCCGCATACATATTGCTACCCCCAATAAAGCTGACGCAGGAGGGACTTGCAGTGTCAGAGCAACAAACAGCCTACAGGATGGAGAAGATAATCCCCCAACAAGACATCTCCCCAAGTCAGCAAGTGAAAATCTGGTAAAATGAAAGAGCTTTTTTGTAAACTTGATACTAACTAACTAACTAACGAAAGGGGTGGGTATAAACAAATTTAGGCTAGGGAGGAGACAGAGCTTCATTGTCACTCTGAAAACAACAAGTAAGCATTAGTTGAGAGCAGGCAAACTGTATGCAAGACAACACAGAAACCCACAGCAAGATTAGACACACCCAACCTTTTCACCAAGTAGGATCCCACTGTTTGTCTAAACTTAAAAGAAACTAACCTATACATGGCACACAGACCCTTCCAAAGCTAGAAACGATCATGCCTAGTCTGCCATGCTGCCACTGACTGGCCTTAGAATATCGGCAACAAGAAGACAGAAATCTAAACAGCAACAGCAGTAGCTTGGTACAGAAGGTTAGGTTAGGTACATTAACATTGTTCATTAGGAGTGCCTTGGTAGGACAGGTAGCTGAGGCAGTTATACCATACTTTGCGACTGGCCCTCCTGCACCTAGCTCTAGCACATAGACAGTGGGGCTTCTTCTGAAGAAATGACTCTTAACATAGAGCTGCTGCTGCTCCAACTCTTTTTTTTTTTGGTTCTAAAGAGTTCTCCTCTCAGGGACTGTGTTTTCATGGTAAGACTATACTAAACAGCAAAACTTACTAATTCAAGGACAGCAAAAAAGTAGATTCCCAGGTATACCCCTCAGTTCCTGTAGTATTTAGAATCTCAAATACTGGACTAGTCACCACCAGTGTTTTCCCCTGACCCTTCAACTGGCTCAGATACACAAAATGCAGCAGTCCTGTCACAGAATGAAACTGATCCTTTAAGAGGGCCAAAGATCAGCTCACTCCTGTGATGTGGACTCTCCCAAAACACAGGATTTCTGTGGCTGCTAGCAATGCATGCAAGGTATAAAAGACCTGCTTTGCTAGTTCTTGTCATAGGAGCAAAGTGAACTGTGACGCAAGCTCGCCCTGTGACTCTCCCACTCACAAAAATAGAATAAAATGGCTTAAACGCAAGTCAGTCCAAGCACCTGAAGAAGTATGGTGTGAATAGTAAAGCCCATTCCAACATTCTGCAAATGTGTCAATTTTTATGGATATACAGGTTTTTAAAAAGAGAATACACAAGTTCCACAAAGTTTTTTGTGAATGTGGAAAGTTTCACGTGAGATGTCATGTTTGTCAAAATTACACCATGAAATCAAAATATTTTTACCACTACTCTCTCATCTATGTGGAAATCTTTAAACAAATCTCAGAAATAAGCTTACAGGAAGCTCAAGACTTCCTAATGAAACAGGCATTTTTTAGTTCGTCACGTCTCTCAGTTCATTCTTTGATTTTATGCAGTTATCGACATCCTCCTTCCACCCCCTCTTCAAAAATAGATTCCTTTTGTACATAAATCCCTTTTACTGAAATTGTGTCAAACACTTCAGTTAATTTTTGTTCTAAACAATGGCTAACATGACACTTTTAGTTTGCCTTTATTTTTGCATGCACTGTTCTTTAATTTGTTTGCCTTCTTAAAAAAGCCTCTGAGTTTTATGGGTCAATATGAAAATTCTCAACGTGACAAGAAAATAGAGTTCAAGTCTAGACCATTTGATCTTAGTGTGTGTTAGCATCTTCAAACAAAGCACACTTGCTCTAAAAGGGTCACATTCCTTGTGGGAAATTTGTAAACCCAACATTTCTCATCTGAAAATTGATGACACTGAGTTGCCTTGGCAGGATATGGATATTATTTGTTCCACTGACTTCTTTTGTTCCATGCTGAGCAGTGGCTTTAATGACTTTTTTTTTTTTTTTTTTTTTTTAAAAGGTTGCGTTTGTGACTTGCTAAAAAAAATTGTATTGCTTGAAAATCCTGCTTTTTGAATGCTAAAGCTCAAGAATATTCATGGTATGTATTTAATAAAAACATGGTGCCATAAATAAAACAGACTTTTTCATAGTCTATTATTGCATCTTTTTACTAGTTCCCACATAGTCCCAGCCTTGCTCAGTCAGATTTCTTATTGCATAGTAATGCCTCTAGTATTATCTAGCAATGTGATACAATGTTTGTGTGGAAATTAGCAGGGAACAAACTATATAACCTTTAGAATGTCAATATTTATATTGCTCCTAAATGAGTAAACACAATCTTGTCTATTCCAGTCTCATTCTCTAATTTTTGCTTATCTTTATTTACAATTTTAAAGATCTGCTTTTCTTTGTGCACAGATTTTCCTTCATGTTTCTCATGCCTTGGCCTCACAGCTTCATTAAAAGCACTTATCCTCATCAAAGGAGACATTAGAATTCCCAAGTGCAAAAATGTTCAATGTGGGTAAATACATGCATTTGAGCCATTCTCAGACAATAAAAGCCACATGCTTTTCACAGATGTTTGATCTGTTAAGGTTTCCTCCAAAGGTTTTAAGCGCATCTGATTGATTAAATCAAGGCACGAGGTTCAGTTAATCTTAAAAACAATAGCAGCATCAAATTCAGCAACATTAAAGAGCTACGCATCTTCAGTAGCTAGCCATACATGTTCAATACTACGAAGGTTTGTTTTATTCTACACTCTCAACATCCAAGGAACATTTTCATTTAACACAATAGGTTGATCTTTAGCAAACAAAATACAACTACTGAAAGTGGAATAAAAAAAAATGTAGTAATGGCAAAACATTTGATGACCACATATCAGCGGTAATTACAGTAAAAACTGTTTTATCCGGCATGTTGGGAGAATGGGGAGTGCCAGTAAGTGAAAAATACCAGTTAACTAAGAGGGTGGGAGTGTGGGTGCGGGAGGGGATGTGGGGCTGGCGCATGGGAGAGGGTGTGGAGCATGGGCTCTGGGAGAGTGTTTGGATGGGGGGGGGCCCGCTCAGGGCAGCAGGTTGGGTTGCAAAGTGCCGGATCCAGGAGGTGCTCACCTCGGGCGGCTCCCTGCAAGAGGCAACCTATCCCGGCTGGTCCTAGGTGGAGGCGTGGCAGATGGCTCCGCGCGCTGCCTCTGCCCCACTCGCTAGCTCCACAGCTTCCACTGGCTGGGAATCACGGCCAATGGAAGCTGTAGGAGCAGTGCCTGCAGGCGCAGACAGTGCGCAGAGCCACCTGCCGAGCCTCCGCCTAGGAGCCGCCTGAGGTGAGCGCCCCCCAGATCCAGCACCCCACACCCCAACCTGCTGCCCCCACCCTCCTCCTGCACTGAAACTCCCTCCCAGAACCCATGTGCCACATCCGCTCCCACACCCCAACCCCTTGCCAGCCCTGCGCCAACCAGAAAAACTAGAATTTCAAAGATGATCAGAAATGCCAGTTTATAGAGCTTTCTGGTTGGTGATGTGCTGGATAAAACAGCTTTTACTGTATATTGTTGCCAATTAAATTTACAGGATTCCTATTCTAAAACTTTTGCTGGTTGATCCTCTGCTTGGACTGGAAGCAAATTCCCAGGCATGTACAGCAATGGCCTGAAGGACTAGTTTAAAGCTCATTTTTTCCCCTCTCAAGTAAGGAACAGCAGGTCAAGCTGGGGGCTTTGACTGCTAGTGATATCATTTCCAGGTCCCACGACAGACTGAAGGTAAAAGAAAGCTACTTTAGCATTTCAGATAAGGACTGGGTAATTTACAATTTCATTTATACATTTTAGTTTGTAAATTCCTGTATATAAGAGTTTAGTAATCTGTTATTCTTTCTTGCTTAGCTCAATGCTCCATTCTCATTATTATATATAGTTGATCAGCATTGTATATGGTTTGATCTTTTCTGTTGACTGGGGAAGGCTGTTTTATTTGAATAATTAACAATATACAGGGGTAGAGGAAAAACGGTTACCTACCTTTTCGTAACTGTTGTTCTTCGAGATGTGATGCTCATGTTCATTCCATTCTAGGTGTGTGCACACCCACAGCACAGTTGTTGGAATTTTTTGTCTCAGCAGTATCCATAGGGGTGGCAACTTCTTGCTGGCAACTCCAATAGAGGGGTAGGAGGGCAGGTAATAGAATGGACATAAGCAACACATCTTGAAGAACAGTAATTACGAAAAGGTAGGTAACAAGTGCTTGTTCGTGTCAATTCCATTCTAAGTGACTCACAAGCACTATTTCTGGAGGTGGGCTTCGAGTTCCTGGTTGTGTGGCTTGCAGTACTGCTCTACCGAAGGCAGCATCGTCCCGGGCTTGCTGGGTGATCGCATAATGGAACGTGAACGTATGGATGGATGACCAGGTCATGGCCCTGCAGACATCTTGAATCGGCACATGGGCCAGGAAGGCAGCTGACGAGGCTTGTGCCCTTGTTGAATGGGTGGTTACAATTGCTGGCGGTTGCACTTTTGCCTATTCATAGCAAAAATGGATACAGGCAGTGATCCATAATGAAATTCTCTGGGTGGACACAGGAAGGCCCTTCATCCTGTCTGCCACCACGATGAAGAGCTCTGTCAATTTACGGAACGTCTTAGTCCTTTCAATATAAAAGGCTAGTGCTCTCCTGACATCCAGAGAGTGTCGTCTGCAATCCTCATCTGATTTATGAGGTTTTGGAAAGAAGACCGGTAAGTAAATGTCGGTATGAAACTGCGAAACTACCTTGGGCAGGAAAACTGGGTGCAGCCGCAGCTGAACCTTGTCCTTGTAGGATACCATGTAGAGTGGCTATGAGGGGAGCGCTCTAATATCAGAGACCCTATGAGCGGATGTTATCGCCACCAAAAATGACATCTTCCATGAGAGCAGAAGGATACAAGAGGTCAATGGCTCGAAGGTGGAGCCCATGAGCCGTGACAGTACAAGGTTCAGGTCCCAGGGAGTGATGGGATCATGGACCTGAGGATAGAGCTGCTTTAGAAACCGGACCGTCATGAGCAAAGACTAACCTGTCCTGGAACGGAGAGTGGAAGGCTGAAATGGTGGCCAAGTGGACCTTGATTGACAAAAGAGACAGGCCATGGAGCTTGAGATGTAGAAAGTAGTCCAGGATCGACTGCAGCGAGGCCTGGTCAGGCCGAAGACCTTTGTCCAAGGCCCGACACAAACAGTTTCCATTTATCAGGTAGGTTGCCCTGGTGGAGGACTTCCTGCTGCCCAACAGGGCCTATTGGACATGGGCCAAGCACTCCTGCTCCTCTACGTTCAACCGTGCAGCAGTCAAGCCGTCAGATGCAGTGTGGCTAGGTGTGGGTGCAGAAGCCTGACATGGTTCTGTGAAAGCAGGTCTGGCCAGAACGGTAACTGCAATAGAGCTGCCACCGAGAGGTCCAACAGTGTACCGAACCAGTGTTGGCGAGGCCACGCTGGAACTATCAGAATTACCTTCGCCTTGTCCTGCTTGATGTTCATGAGGACTCTGTGGATTAATGGCATTGGTGTGAAGGTATACAGCAGAGCCCCCAACCACGGGAGCAAAAAGGCATTGGACAGGGAGCTTCTGTTGATCCTGCGAATCAAGTAGAATACGTGGCACTCCCATTTGTGGCCCCGGTACTGTCGGTGACGCTGGTCTCCGATGCTTCAGACTCGGGTTGGGCGACCGACAGGACCAGGGCCACGAAGGAGACCCCCTTCAACACCGAACCAGGGTTTAACCACCATTCCAGGGATGACAGTATATGATCTGGCACCCTGACTACACTGTCTAGATCGTGCCTGTTGGGGACATAGACCGATGCCAGCCATGCCTGCAGGAATCTGAGGTGGAGCCATATGTGCTGCACCACATCAGTACAGGCTACCAAGTGGCCCAACAACCTCAAGCACGTGCGAGCAGTGGTGAGTGGGTGGGCGCTCACGTGCGAGATCAGGTTGTTCATAGCCTGGAAACAGGCCTCCGGGAGGAAGGCTCTGGCCTGCATGGAGCCTAGTACCGCTCCTATGAATTCTATGCATTGCACTGGTGTCAGGTTCAATTTCTTTTCGTTTATCAACAGGCCCAGATCATGACAGGTGGAATGTACCAGACTGAGGTTCCTTTGCACCTGGTCCCGAGACCTTCCCTTGATGAGCCAGTCAAGGAACGGATAGACCTGAACACCCTGATGCCTCAGGTAAGCAGCCACCGGTGCCATACGCTTTGTAAATACTCTCGGAACCATTGAGAGTCTGAAGGGTAGTGCCATGAACTGGAAATGGCATTGGCCCACCATGAAAGGAAGAAATTGTGTGCTGTTGGAAAATGGAGATATGAATGTTGAGGGCGGCGTACCAGTCTCCCGGATTCAGGGAGGGGATGATAGAGGTTAGGGAGACCATGTGAAACTTCAACTTCTTGAGATATTTGTTGAGGTGTCACAGGTCCAGAATGGGTCTTAGGCCCCCTTTCGCTTTGGGATTAGGAAACAGCAAGAGTAGAATCCTTTCCCTCTCATTTCCTTCTACTGGCCCCAGCTGTAGGAGGTTCTCCACCTCCTGAACGAAGAGTTGCTCGTGTGAATGGTCCATGAAGAGGGATGGGGAAGGGAGGGGTGGCGTAGAACTGCAGGGTGTAGCCCAAAGAGATTATGCTGAGCCCCTAATGATCTGAGGTTAATCGTGACCATGCTGACCAGAAGGGACGCAGGTGGTTGAGGAAAGAATAGGAAGGTGGATCCTGGAAGCAGGAGCAAGGACACTGCGTGCACGCTCCCCCCCCTCCCACGCCTCCTGAACACTGCAAGCCAGCTGATTGCCATGGGCAGGAGGGGTGGGGTGCGCAACATGCTCGCTCCTCCCCCCTCCCTCCTGCCCGTGGCAATCAGCTGGTTTACAGCGTTTGGGAGGCAGGGGAGGGAGGGGGAGCCTGCGCGCCGAGTCCTCATTCCTTCCCCCAGCTGTGGACAAAGCAAGCAGCCATATGAAGTTATAGCGAAGAATTGCACAACTTTAAATGGAGAATGTTCTGTAATTGAGCAGGGATTTAAGATCAAAACAATGTTAAGCGAGAGGACGTTAAGTGGGGAGTTACTGTACCGCTAAGGCAAAAAATTCCAATAACTGTGCAAGTGGGCGCGCACACACTAGAACAGAATCAACATGAGCAAGCACTCGAAGAACAGAGTAATACAAAGTATTTCAAAAGCAAGTTACTCTATTCTAAACTGATTGAGACATGAACATAGTATAGTTAAAAAGAAATAAGTGGGAATAGCAGTAAAATCCAGATTTTACAGATACAGATGAAAGAAGGCCCCACAAATTGCACTGTGTGGCCAGTCGACAGAGATTAGAAATAACCTGAAATGTGACTGAAAATAATTTTTCATAAGGCAAATGACACTTGCCCTTTCCATAGTACTTGAAAGTGGTCTTTGTGGAGAAAAAAAATTAAGAAAAAGCAGGAGGAAGTCTATCAAAATATTCAGAATCAGAGGGGTAGCCGGGTTAGTCTGAATCTGTAAAAAGCAACAGAGGATCCTGTGGCACCTTTAAGACTAACAGAAGTATTGGGAGCATAAGCTTCCGTGGGTAAGAACCTCACTTCTTCAGATGCAAACGAAGAAGAAGTGAGGTTCTTACCCATGAAAGCTTATGCTCCCAATACTTCTGTTAGTCTTAAAGGTACCACAGGACCCTCTGTTGCTTTTTAAAATATTTAGAAGTTATTGTTTTGATACACTCAGTATTAAAATTATAGTAATGAGCTAAACTGAGCTAATATATGAAAGCTTTAGATAGAAGTACTGTATCAACCACAAAAGTACAGAACAAATCAGAATAAATTAAGCCTTTCTGTGATGTCAGTGAAAATAGTGCAAGCATTAAGTAAAAATATTAACTAAAACTATCTAAATATATGAAAGCTTACACCCTAAAATGCCATTTAAGTCTCTTAGGCTGGAGGAAGTTTGAATGTAAGGAATTTACTGTGCCAAATAGCGACCAAAGTGCATTTCACATTACCAAGAGATTTGAGCCTTTTATTTTATTTTTTTTGATTAAATTAAAGGCTTTTTTCAGCACATTCAGGAATAAATCAGTAAATAAAGAGCCCCCTCCTCAAGACATTTCTCACATAGCATTTCCATATGCTTGTCAGAAAACCGATGCTCTTGTTTTCAGTTGAGTCTCTCACTACTGTGCAGCATTCTCGATTTGGAATTCCTGGACAGTTTGCACATGCACAGTAACTCCCCACTTAATGTTGTTTTGATCTTATGTCCCTGCTCAGTTACAGAAGATGCTCCATTTAAAGTTGTGCAATGCTTCGCTATAACGTCGTTTGGCTGCCTGCTTTGTCCACAGCTGGCAGCCCCCCCCCCCATCAGCTCCCCTACGCCCCCCCAGCGCCTCCCACCCACCGACAGACCCCGCGGATCAGCACCTTCCCCCTCCCTCCCCCCGCCTCCTGCTCGTGGCAATCAACTGGCTTGCGACTTTCAGGAGGGAGGGGGAAGGAGGAGCGAGGACTCAGCGCGCAGACTCCTCCCTTCCCTGCCTCCCGAACGCCGCAAACCAGCTGATTGCCGTGGGCGGCAGGGAGGGGGGAGGTTGCGCGCCATGTCCTTGCTCCTCCCCTCTCTCTCCTGTCCCCTGAATGCCGCAAGCCAGCTGATTGCCGTGGGCAGGAGGAAGTAGGGAGGAGCGAGGATGCGGTGTGCCTCCCCCTCTCCCCGCTGCCTCCTACCCATGGCAATCAGCTGGCTTGTGGCATTCAAGGGGCAGGGGAAGGAGGGGGAGCTTGCACTCTGTGTCCTTGCTCCTCTCCCCTCCCTCCTGAACGCTGCAAGCCAACTGATTGCCGTGGGCAGGAGAGGAGCGAGGACGCGGCATGTGGAGTAAAGGGGGAAGAGGGGGGGAGAAGAGGCGGGTTAAGGGTGAGGGCTTGGGGGAAAGGGTGGCGTGGGCAGGCTGAGGATTGAGCCCCCCACCCCTGGTGCTTGCAGAATAGGGGAAGCTGCCGCCATGCAACGTGCTCCTCCTACCCTACAGCACCTTCAGCCTCCTTGCCTGCCTCATTGTCTCCAGTGCCAGTACTTGGAGAGCTGTGCCTGTGTGGGGTAAGGCGGGGGCACCTCCCAACTATAGTACTGTACTGTATGGCAAAATTTTTTCCCCTGGAACCTAACCCCCCATCCCATTTACATTCATTTTTGGGGGGAAATTGGATTCGCTTAACATCATTTCACTTAAAGTCACATTTTTCAGGAACATAACTACAATGTTAAGTGAGGAGTTACTGTATTTATAAACCCTTCAGATTTGTTTGAATTCTGTCAGATTTAAAGCAAACTGGTGCATTATGAATTGGAATAATCGTCATTTTGCCACAAAAAACAAACAAATTTTTTGTTAGTACTTTGAAAAATTAAGGACATGTGACTAAGTTGGAGTATTTACTGGCATTTGTTAAGAGGCGTTGTTATGAAATAAGAAATCTGACTAACCAAGACTGTAACCATGTAGGAATTCAGTCTTGCAACATAGGTCAGGACTTACTTATACACAGGACTCCTTTCAAATGTTTTCTATTACCACATAGAAACTTGTCAAACAAGCAAAATCTCTTCTATGAAATGCTTCACTTGTCTCATTCCCTCCTTGAATCTATTTTCATATCTATGTAAGGGACATTTATTAATATACTGTATTTCATCAGTGCTGTGAAAATGTATTCGCATTTGAAATCTTTGCTCTTCTATTACCTTGGGTAATACTGATTTCCAAAATTACTAAGTAAGATACAAGGACAACTGTTTTAGATAGATGTAATTACATTATTTTACATTTAATTCTTATTTTAATCATACTCAATCTCACTGTAATGAAAAAAATATATTTTGTTTCCTAAAAATAATTAACTGTAACTTAATCTAGCCAACATATTGAAGTGTACATGAATAAAAAGAGTTCAAAATCTCATCTTTCTTTATCCTGAAAAAGTGGTATTTCAATGTAGATTCAGGCTGATACTTACAATTTGCTGCTTTTTCTATATTCCTATTAGCATCATTGATTCCTTTTTGTATCTCATCTAGCCAGAGAACTGCGGACTCGTCATGACATTCCTGGGAGAGAGGAATGGAGAAATACTTATACATAAAATACAGTCAGTCAAACTCAGTCTGAAAACACACATTATTAAAGCTTCAGTGGACAGAAAGCCCTTCTGAAAGCCTGAGGACACTAAACCTAATTTGACTATATGAACCTAGCAATGAACAAATAAAAATCGCAGAAAAAAAAGCTAACATTTAGATAACATACTTTTCTTCAGCACAGTAAGTGTATGTTCACCAAAATGCAAAATTCCATTTAACATGTGAAAGCTTGGATAGTAGGTTTATTCTACTGAAGACAGATGTAGATTTCTGAACAGAGTTAATTTAGCGACAGTTCAATTTCCATAATTCACAAGTAAACAAAGGAAAAGGAGCATTCAGATAGCAATATGATTCCTCAAGGAATAACATAAATCCAATAGAAGGTTACAAACAGTTAACTTTTCTTTCAAAGCTCTTCATTGGAAATCATGCATATGTACAGACAAGTAAAAAGACATGAAAAGTATCAGTATGAACTTTCACACAGAAAGATAGCTCAGATTTAGTAATGCAATGATTGCTTTAATGCCTTGATTTTTTAAATCATGAAGTACATACCAAGGCAGGTGTTATTTTTATTGGATAACTACCGATTATTGAATTTTACCTCATACGCAATACAAGCCAAATTTTCAAAAACAGCTTCTTGTGTGTGCCCCCAATTTGCAGTCCAAACTAAGGCATTTGGAGGTTTAAGTGCCTAAATATACAGACAAACTGAAGTAAATAACTGCAGGCATGATTTAATATGCAGAATTGTGAGCACAAAAGAAGAGACCCTAGCAAGGTCAGACTGAAGTTAAGCTCAACTAAGGTGTTTCTAGTGTATTCATCATTGAAATAACTGTGCACCAGAAATTTGGGATTTTGTTTTCCACCCCCAATCTCAAAGAATGGCACAATTTCTAGCATGCAAATCTTAAATTAATGCCTGGAATATCAGAGAAGAAGTAAAGCCAGATGACACTGCTGCCAAAAACCAACTTAAAAATGCTAGATGCTATCGGAGGGAAGACTGATTTAGGAGGTACTTAAATGGTCTCATTCAGTGATCAGAAATCAAAGTCCGCACCCATTAACAACTAGCTGGAAAGCAATGTTACAGTGTCAGCAGTTGGCTGGGAGGACTCAACTGCAGAAGTAAATTGCTTCCATTGCTTAATGAAGATATAAATGGTAACTGCAAACATGAAATTTTTTCAATTTCTTATAACACAGGGAGACTTTCTATAGAGAAAGACAAAAGTACAGGAGTTACATTAGATTATGAAACCCATAAATGTCACTTTAGCAAAGATACAAAATTGTACAAATACATACCTACAAAAAATGAAAGTTAGGAAGATGTCACATAGGAGTGGAATGCTAAGTTAGCCTAGTCACGTGTGGTCAACCAGCTTGATGGTGGATCTCAGTGTTTTAACTTATTTTATTTCAGGCCAAAACCCAAATGAATCTGTACTTTGCAGATGTAATGGTAATGAGAGGAGAGAGGATGTGTAAAAGCTCTTTCATTAGAAAAGTGGAACAGATATTTGTGTGGTAAGTGTGACAAGAATGTATCTATCCATGCACAGCACATGTATGTTTTTGATCAGCATTTACACAAGAATTTTCTTATAGTAAACTGCATTTGATCCCGATTAAAACAGTGGGGAAGAGTACAAATTGATGTAGAAAAAGCATTTGTGAAAACAATTTGCATTTCAGGTCACTTTTCCCCACACTTTTGAGTCTTAAATACCAGGAACAAAAAGTCAACTACTATTTTTAAGTTAGTGTAATTTTTCTCTCTCCCTCTCCTCCCCAAGTTTGCTATGAGGATTTACAAAGGAAACAACTGTAAGCTTCCAGAATGCATTACTGTTTGCTTATTTTCTTATAAAACTACAATACGACAGTCTCACATTAGTCTCAGAATATTTTAATTCTGGCATCCGGTTCAAAGATCTTCCATCTAAACAATAAACTTTTAATTAAAACTCAAAATACATTTCACTTCCTACCAAACTGTCAAGTTAGGCACAAGCTATGCATGAGGACAAAGATTTCAGAACAGAAATGCCTTACAAGTATGATCAGAATCAACTATACCTCAGACTCATCGTAGGGTGTATGTTGCAGCTATTGCAAATCAAAATTACATTGTTCAGAGTATCATTAAAAGGGTGAGTCACTAAACTTCAGCTGGAACCTTGGGATTGGGGAGTGAGGCATGAAATATTTTAACTCCCCAGGATCTCAGATTTTTTCCAGAATTATTATAGTACTGGTAAGCATACGGCTCTTGGGCCAGGTAATAATTTGTTATTCTAATCTTACCAGTAAGTTGGAAGCCAGTGGTGTTGTCCAGCATTTTGAAGTTGCATGCTGGAAGCTAGTCACTCATCATGTGACACGTAGGAAGCTTTAAAAAGTAATTTGTGTAACATTTCCTAAAGATGTAGACTGGTCAGGGATAGGAACTGTTTAAACAAAGCAGACGGGACAGGACAGACAGCCTACAGAGACCACTGTCAATTGATAACTGATAGGCAAGTGACACGCTAGAGCAGAGCCCAGCTAGTCTGTGTGAAACATGCTTGTATCGTTACCTCATCCTCCCTTCCTCAGCCCCGCCAACACCATGCATTCGTTTCCTCTTGGAATTAATCAAGTTTGTAAGCCTTTAGGGCATGGACTTTCTTTTTACTACATATTTGTACATATTAGCACAACGGGGCTCTGATCTTTGATTGGGGACTCGAGATGTCAAACACTTTCTGTGAATATTCTAAGCAGAAAATATTTTCTTCTGAATTTTTTATGTACAAATTCCAACAAAGTACAGAAAGACTAAAAAACTCTTCATGTTCATGGTAAATTAGGAGTTAAATTACAGAAGTTAAAGCAATGTAATCTCTTCCATATCAGCCAGAGGTTGAAACTGAGTCATGTGTATTTACACATTCAGATGTCACACCCTATTGCTGTACTAGAGAAAGAACAAACTAGTTAGTTTCTATAAATCCCGTACACACAGAATGCTTCTGGATGGCAGACCTAAACCCCCAAGGTCTTTTACGCAAAAATGTGGATTTAAAAACCTTTTCAACTGAATTAAAGAGGCATTTTTCCAACTGGATTTAACTTGGAACAATGAAAACATTGGTCTTAATTATAACTGGATTGCTGTCTCTGTCCTCAAGTCTACAGCAAAGAGGTAAGCCCTCTGGTTCTAGATGTATTTTATATTATCTGTATATTTCAGCTGGTACCATGAGCCTTGTGCTTATCTTTTAGATGCTTTTATCAGCAGGCTGATACACCGCATACAAAGTCTCAGCTGAGGCAGATTTTGATTGCTCTATTTCAGTTATCTTGAATTTCTCCCCATAGTGGCCCTTGATAGTTTTGCAATTGACAAAAGGCAATTGTTTTTGTGTTTACTGAAATGTGATTTCCCGCATAACCCACTTCCCCTACAGTACTTGTTCCTACAGTACTGAATTTGTGGGATCACACCTTCAGTGTAGAAAGAGGGCATCATAAATACAGGATTAACACTTCACAGAAGGTACCACTTGGGAAAGTCACCATTCCAAAACATTGGACCCAGAGTCTCACTGGAGTTTGTGAGAAAAACACAATGATTTCAGTGGGAGCAGAACTAGGCATTTTCTATGAAGATTAATTGTTTTTGTATTTATTTATTTTAAAAATGCTCTGATACGCCAGTCTCTTTAAAGGGCAGTCATGCCCAGAGATGTGACTAAAAATAGCACAGTCTTACTGAAATCTGCTACCTATGCGTACTCTGTCATGGTGGCAATGCCTGCATCTAATTGTTATTTCCTGTATTTTTTTATCCAGAAGAAATTAGTTATGTCACGTTAGGACAAAAAGACTAGGATTCAAAGATTCAAACAGGACTGCTCTACATCTTACAGTTTGTTCAGAATTCTGGAGCTACCCTGTTTCCCCGAAAATAAGACAGTGTCTTATATTAATTTTTGCTCCCAAAGATGCGCTAGGTCTTATTTTCAGGGGATGTCTTATTTTTCAGAAATGAAAAATGCCTTATCGGTGGATGCCTTATTATCGGGGAGGTCTTATTATCGGGGGGATGCCTTATATTACAACGAGAGGCAAAACTGTAAGTAGGCCTTATTTTCGGAGGATGTCTTATTTTCGGGGAAACAGGGTAGGATTCCAATTATATATTATACAAATAGCAAAAACTTTATTATGGCTACAAGATACAAGTGAAAGACGTTATATGGGTGCAAAGTAGGATTATTGTTTTGCACGCTTTTTGTTTTGAACACTTTTGGTACTAGCACATCTTTACAAAATTCTATGCTAAGCCTTATCGAGATTGTTGACATTAGGAGAAGAGGCTAAATATGCTCATTAATCTTTGTCTAAATAGTAAGAGAATGTTTACTTTAATGACGATAACCACACGGTGGAACTGAAGCAGATCGATTTGCCAGCTGTAGAATCAGAAATAAAACACAGATGATTAGCCCCATTCTCAGTACTTAAGACAATAACTGCCCTGCCCCATAACAATGGAGAGTAGTAGCTATATCATTGCTTCTTCATGCTAACAGGAGGGAATCTGGTTTGCTGTCTGAGCCAAGAGGTAAAGAGCCAGTGTGGCTAGCTTTTTATTTATTTTTTAATAAGAGGGTGGGGACAAGACTCTTGGTGTTTGAATACCATATAAGGAAGATTTTTATATGTAAAGATAAAGGGCAAACATTTCTACATATAGTTCTAATTTGAAAAATGGGTATGTAAAAATGGCATCATCTTATTCAACGTATTTACCTTTTACACAGTCATATGTGCTTGCTTAAGTGACAAAAATTTTAGTGCTTATTATTCCTGTTTGCACTGCTGAGCCAACAGCTGAGGGCATGTGAATCAACAATTATATTCTCTCTTTGTACATCAGCATGGTTTATCAATTTCAAGCAGTTACACCTGTGAAAATCCACTAAAGACAATGATGTCGCACAGATATCATAAGCATAATTCTACCATAAAAAACTGGATTATTCTTAAAACAGAAAGCTGGACTTGATCAAGCTGTATTGTGAGTATTCAGGGCTGAGAGTCCATTTATAAATAAAATTATGAGGGGTTTGCCATACCACATGTGATACAGAAATCAGAGACAACACAGTACACCACAATGCCATTTTTATAGAATCATTCTTCAGATTAGAGCTGCGCTAATTTATCTCAGAAAAAAGGTATACATCATGACTCTGTCCAGAGTACATATCTTATGATTTAGCTATTTTCTTTTTTTAAATCTTAGATTCTAAACATGGTGATAACAGCTCCGGAAGACAAGATGTGCCTGATATTAAGACCTTTCGTGGAATGCCACAAGGCACTTATGATTATATTCCCCTTTCTGATATAGAAGGCTGGACAAAGACTGTTCACAACAAAGAACACAAATGCTCTTCAGGGAAGTCAAATGGCTCAATACTGAAAGTTAACAATACCACAATGGAGTACCTTAGTAGTTCTTTGACCACCAAACTAGTACCTGCAACATATATTCTTGTAGTTTTATTAGGTGTGCCATCAAATGCCATCACCCTGTGGATGCTGTTTTTCAGAATCAGATCTGTTTGTACTGCCATTTTCTATACAAATTTAGCCATTTCAGATTTTCTATTCTGTATCATACTGCCATTCAAGATAGCATACCATCTCAATGGAAACAACTGGATATTTGGAGAAATAATGTGCCGAACTACGACTGCCATTTTCTATGGCAATATGTATTGCTCCATTCTACTCCTCATGTGCATCAGTATCAGTCGTTATGTGGCTATTGTTCATCCGTTCACCTACAGAAGTCTGCCAAAGCGAACCTATGCAACACTAGTATGTGGAATTGTGTGGACAATTGTTTTCCTGTACATGCTGCCATTCTGCATAATGAAGCAAAGCTACTACTTGGAACAATTAAATATCTTTACCTGCCACGATGTACATAATGCCTGTGAAACTTTATCACCATTCCAATTCTACTACTTCATCTCTTTAGCAATCTTTGGATTTGTAATACCACTGACCATTATTATTTTTTGTTACATCTCAATTATCCAAACGCTCAATACTTATGAGTGGAAGTGGTTTTGGTATGTTAAAATAAGTCTCTTGATCCTTATGATTTTTGCCATCTGCTTCACACCAAGCAACATCATACTTATTGTCCATCACGTTAATTACTACTACAACAAAACAGATGGCTTGTATTTTTTCTATCTTATTGCTTTGTCTCTAAGCAGTTTAAACAGTTGCCTTGATCCATTCCTTTACTATCTGATGTCCAAAATCAGAGAGCAATCCAATGTTTATCTCACAATGGTAAAAATATCCAGGGAAGAATGAGTTTAATTAAATGTCCAACATTTATTATTTTGTGACAGATATATAAATGTCTGATAATTCAACAAAATAAAAATACTCTACTCAATTAACTATTGTTTTATAAATTCTAATTGGTCTTTTTTAACGAAAAAAGAAAGCAGCAGTTCAAAAGTTTCTTCTTAAGATTTACTTGCTTCCAAATTTTATGTTAAAAAGACTTCTAAAAATACAGTCTTGCAATTTTATCACAAGTTTTGGTGCTGTTCTTGAAGCCACTACTCCTGATTCAGGTGAGAATCTGTTTTCATTTTAAAAAAACTATTACGTTTCTAGCCCTCACTTCTATGGAGAAAGGTCCGAAAATGTGAATCCTAAAAATTCCAACAACAGAGGGCAAATAAAACTCGAATGGTATTTTTAAGCCAATATCACTATTTTTGAAAACTTTGGGTTGGCTACCCTGAAAATACCTAATACCGCTAACTTATGCTCAATGTGGATTTCTATTTTGCCCTCTATAGAAACATTTTCACTTTTGAAGTGCAGTAAGAAGAAAAGCCATTTACAGGCTGCAGCTGTGTGCTAATTGGGCTGCAGATGGGCCACGGGTTGAGAACCACTGCACTGAAGTAATGAAAATCAGGTACAGTCCTAACTAATACTTGCAAATCAGACACTTGCTTTTAACCTCCATACCTCATCCTTAAAACTATGACAGTTAAATTGGAGGCAACGTCTGCTTATATGAACAGGAGCTCTTCTAGGGGGCAGGAACGGTGAGTATGCTGGATTTTATTGAACTTTGGTTTTGCCAGTAAAAGGCCAAATAAAATAAAAAGTGGCTGAAGAAACTGAATATAGTCTTCACTGTTTAAAAAGGAGACAACTTAAAATCATATCTGTCTAAAAATGTTTAGCTGCCCCTGTTACAAGTTACAACCCAAATTACTGTAATTTATTAGACTGAATATATTGCGTTCTCAAATACATACTTTTTAAAAAAAATAATTCATTCTTTCCTTTGCAGTAATCAGTTATTTGGGTTGCTTTTTTGAGAGTTTTTCACAGAGCAAAAGGAGAGAAAGAGCACATTTAAAGTAGCAGAGAAAGGACTGCAAAAAGCAAGAAAAGATGCTGCGGCAATCGAGCCATTGTGGGGTTGATTTAGCGGGTCCAGTGAAGACCTGCTAAATTGACCGCCGATCGCTCTCCCATCGACTCTGGTAGTCCACCAGAACGAGAAGCATAAGGTAAGTTGATGGGAGTGTTTCTCGTGTAGACACTGCAGTAAGTCGACCTAAGCTACGTCGACTCCAGCTATGTTATTCATGTAGCTAGAGTTGTGTAACTTAGGTCGACTTAACCCCCAGTGAAGACCTGCCCATAGAAGGGGGACAGCAGGGCAACTGTAAGTACTTGAAAAAGGCACTGAACGTAGTTTTAAGCTGACTAAGTTTCAAGCTGAATACTCTTTAAAATTCCTTGTCCTGAACTATGATGAAGTTTGTTTTTAATCAGAGTACCACCATAATTTATAAGAATTGGGAAAAGTGAAAGGTTTACTTCAAAAGCCAATACAGCTTCCATAAAATGTTAAGCCCTCCCCTCATTGTAGTTACTGCAGATGACCAGAGAATAGTTTATAGCAGCATATATAAATAAGTACCATGCAGCGAAAGCGCCCATAATTTAGCTTAGGAATGTACAACGTGATTGTTAGACATAGAATACTTGAGAATACATTTTAAACACTTTGCCAAAAGCTATAGTTAATCTGGTGTTCAATTACATTCTGAAAGCAGTTATGCTCATCTGTTTACAATTCCTAAAACTCTGATGCTAGCCAAGGCACAGCTTTATATGGAAGCCGACATTTGTATCCTGCTAAGATGGTTTACCCTAAGTAGCATATCAGAAAGATAATCAACAAGCTGCAATATTATGACCAAACAACAACAAAAAAGGATGGTATCAAAGTTAAAGGGATCATAAAGACCATCAAAAACCCAAGTTTACTTTTAAGCAATGAGAGTATTCAGGAAGGAGTAATTTCCAGGAATTTCTTTTGAAAACTGTCAATGCTTCAAACCTCCCATTAGTGACAAAAGCCCCAGCTTTCCTTCTAGCTGTGAAATACCCATCCATCCCTAATCCCAGAAACAAGAGGCCAGATCTCCTGCTCAGCTCAGATAACCGCTTCAGCACAATTATGGCATAAATATCACATTCTTAAATATTTGAATTGACCATGACAGGATTAGCTAAACTAGGACATCACATGCACAATGACAAGCATGCACAACTGATTTTATCCTTCCCAGCTCCCATTCACACTAAAAGTTTCAGAGGGAGGTGGAATTACTTGATGCTCCGATAACATTTTAATTGGCACAGGAGAGAGACACAGACACCACAACCACTGCAAATATAGTGTGGTGGTGTTGGGGAACATGCATTCAGGTTTGGCAATTAATAAACTGACAAGTATCAATGAGTCAATTGAGATTCTACCTTGCATTTCTGCACTTTGGCATAGTGCAGAACATCTTGATAATGCCTTGCATTTGTTGGGTTCACATCGTGCAATTTGACCGTAGGCAACAGCAGTGTTTCTAGAGTTTTCTCAGGATTGCCTTGGTCAATAGCTTCATTAATGTAGCTAATCGCAACAATTCCTAAGAAAGGAAAAAGGGAAATTAACATTTAACAGAAAAAGCCCAGCCACATATCAGGTTTATTCAAAAAAGGATAGTGTCATAAATGAGTAAGTGTGAACATCAAGTTATGGTAAGTAGCAGCAGCAAATTCTAAAGTCTTTCTTCTCAGATATTGGCAGTTCATGCCAAGCCAGCCAGTGAGACCAGATTTTTCCTTCTCTGACAGCCAATTGTTTAACTGAATCTGATTTAAAAACAAAAAACCCATATCCTTTTCTATAAAGGAAAAGTTTCCCCATTTTGTTCTACAGTAGGATGATCCATATACATCTCTTCAAACAAACGGATTCAACACCTGAGTGTAAAGGTCTGGGCTTGTTTACGTTGCAGTGCTCAAGTAATCATTCTGAAGTGATTTTCATGTCTGACCATTCCAAATAATTTAACATTAGTTTTTCTAATACACATACATATTCTGACCTCTGAACTTATGGAGATTATAATATCTTTTCAAGTCATCAACATCACCACTTTAACATCACGGAACAATTTATCTGGAACGTGCATGTAAGTCAAAATTCTCAAACTTGGCTGCCTAAAGGAAAAATACCTTAATTTTGAAAACTGCTGCACACCCATAGCTCCCACTGAATTCACCGAACTATGGGGTATGCAGCAGTTCTGAGAAAAGTGGTCTGATTTTTTTTTTTAAATGTATTTAGGTAGCTATCTTTGACAACTCAGTTTAGAAATTATGACCCTAGTTAACAGAAAGCACTGAAACACACTGTCCTGAAGGCATAGAACCCTGCTACACCAAGTCTGTGAGTGAGTATAAAAATTCTTGCGGATTGCTTTGCCATCACCTGTGACAGTGTGCATTCCAGTTGGTGGCTGCCTGGGATCTGTTGAGGTTTTTCCATAGTGTGTATATATAACTGAACTGGTGAGGTCATAGTTATGTGACCTCACAAGGCCATAACCTCTTAGGAGACTGGCTATTTCTCAGGTGGATGTAACCTGGGTTTTTTATGACAACCATGGGGGC
Organism: Malaclemys terrapin pileata; assembly: GCF_027887155.1. NCBI lineage: Eukaryota > Metazoa > Chordata > Testudines > Emydidae > Malaclemys > Malaclemys terrapin. Next base: position 88,260,940 of record NC_071510.1, on the reverse strand, counting down.
ACTACCAGTGAGGAAAGGGAATTTCTGTGCACTGGGAAGCAGGGCAATTTAGATGCAGCACGTTTCAGAACGCTCTGTTGGTACTATGTACAGTTCCAAGCACAGCTGCCTCTTGCCAGGGGGCAATAGTAGACCAATGCAATCTGAAAACCGCTACTATTCATTAGGACTAAAGTTGCTAACATGAGGTCCAAGTTTGAGACACTGAGCACCTCAAGTTTGATGGACTTAAAGCAGCACTGCATGTGCTTAACAGCCTCCCCCTCCCAAAAAATCAATCTGATTATGTAAAAAGGCAGACTGTTTTAGTTATTGACAACTGCTCTGTTTGCTGAATACTACCCTTCTTTGCTGAAGTGTACACATCACAGCTTGACGTTTTGTCAAAAAGACCATGCTGAAAAAAGCATTTGTCTAGCAGCAAAAGGGTTACGCCAACCAAAACTCAATTCCCTAACATTTTTAAAGTCCAAAGGTTTGAAACCCACTTAAGAAACATGCACTATTTTTCAACCTGGAAAAGTTTTAAGGCATACATTGCTAGATAATAATTTAGGATAAGCACAATGAGCTGCTCTCTATATTACAAACCCCATTTTATTTTTTAAAGGAGAGCAGGAAAAGAATTGCTTTTGACACAGTTATGTACTGACTGCCTCCAGTAAGGATTATGTGAGGGATATTCAACACAGAAAGTGTGTAAAATGCCAACCACTACCACCTTTCCCCCCCCCCAACTGAAACTCTTCTTGTACTTAACTTAATCTCATTTTGGGAATTCACTGATTAAGTACCAGAATTATTGGCCCAATATGAATACAGATGAATAGAAGTCTTATTGCCTCCGCTAGAACTATGGCATTTGTGATGTCAGAGAAGTGATGTAGTCAGGGACCCCTTCAGCGAATCAGGAAATACCAAGAGGATTTCAGAGAGGTGAAAAAGGATTTAAAGGAGTAATGCCAGTAACTACTGCATTGAATGCTCCCTTCTCTCAAGTCAACACTTAGCAGGGGCATTCAGTCTTCGCTCAATTTTGTTTAAAATGATAACTGTTTTAGTCCTCCTCTCTAGAATTATCATCAAGATGCTATGCTGGGGAACAGGAATTACTAATTCCAAATCTACTTAGGAAAAAAAGCAAAAATCTTTTTTATAGGACAAAATACAAATCTCTATTGCCTACTACGAAATAGAAACTCAATTATATTTATAGCACCACATTTTATTATGGTGTCTGATACACATCTGTTCTCATTTTTAATTGCAGCTACCACAATTTCATACTGAAAATATTAGGAAAACAATTAGTGGTTTTTATTTTTGGCTAATTGCAATTTTACCACTAAAAATAAAAAGCATCTCTATGTGGCAAGCCGGCACTCTATAAACCTCCATCAAGTGCTCCAGGGACCACAATAACCTCTGCCTCTGACAAAGTCAGAGTTACTTACTGTCATTTTCTTCTTGAATTTGCATATTAACCATGTCAATACAATTCTGGACATCATTCCAGCTTAAATAATCTTGTCCTTGAGATGAAGCCTCTGACTTAATAGACAAGAGTGTGTCAGCATAACTGTAGGAAGATATAAAATATAAATCATCATAAAGAGTCATTAAATGTATTGTCCATCATTTACTGTATGTATTTCATTATTTTTTTCTTACTGGATGAATCTAGTGCACATGAAAGTGAAAAACTTTTATTATAAGTGTTTGCAGCCAGACACCATGTAAACAGGCAGCATGCAAGCTGCCTTACTTGGCTCTACACATACATTTCAGAGACTCAGATTCCAAGGGCAGAGAGGACCACTGTGATCATTGGTCTGACCTGTATATCAGAGGCCACAAAACTTCCCCACAATAATTCCTAGAGCAGAGCTTTTCTAAAAGCACCCAATCTTGATGTAAAAACGGTCAGTGATGGAAAATCCATCGCAACCCTTGGTAAATTGTTCCAATGGTTAATTACCCTTCCTGTCAAAAATGTATGCCTTATTTGCAGTTTGAATTTGCTTAGCTTCAACTTCCAACCACTGGATTGTGGTATATGCCCATTATTAAATATTTGTTCCCTATGTAGATTCTTTGTAATCAAGTCACCCCACAATCTTCTCTCTGTTTAACTAAAGAGACTGAGCTCTTTAAGTCTATCACTACAAAGCATGTTCTCTAATCCTTTAATCATTGTCCAGTCTCTTCTCTGACCCCTCTCCAGGTTCTCTCTGAACCCTCTCCAAACCCTTGAATCATGGGCACCAAAACTAGATACAGTATTCCAGCAGTGGTCGCACCAGTGCCAAATACGGAAGTAAAAATCTTTCAACCCCTACTTGACATTCTCTTGTTTATACAGCCAAAGTTTGCATTAGCTCTTTTGGCCACAGTGCCACACTGTGAGCTCATATTCTGATCTGAAATAATCCCATATCATGTCACCCCAAAGCACGTTCCTTACAGTAGCTCCACACTACTAATAGATATAAAAACATTCCAAGGATATGCAGTGTGTCAAGTAAATAATGATTTTAAGAGAAGACCGAAACATCTTCCAAGAAATTACAGAGATGTTCTTTGACATTAAAAGTTTATATTAATTCATGGCAACAGCCACGATTCCTTTTGTTTGCTTGTTTTTTAATTACACTATAGTCAAATATACTAAGGAGGTGTAGTCTTTTAAAAAAAAAATCACATCATAAAGTTAAATATCAGATATGTACAATTTAACACTTCATAGTCAATCATCCCAAAGCACTTAGTCCAGTGGTGGGCAACCTGTGGCCCATCAGGGTAATCCGCTGGCTGGATTTTTGTTTACAAGCAGCTGCCAGCACGTCCCTGCGGCCCGCTCCACTCCCCACAGCTCCCATTACCCAGGAACAGCGAACCACAGCCACTAGCAGCTACAGGTGGACGGTCAATGTAAACAAACTGTCTCACGACCTGCCAGCAGATTACCCTGACGGGCCGCAGGTTTCCCACCAACTTAGTCCATCAGTGAAATTCTTCCACTTGTTGAGTGTTTTAACAGCTTGTAGCAATGCTACGCATCTTAGAACTGTAAGTGAAGCACACCTCATCCAACTAAGACTGCAGGGGGTATATAAGGTAGGTAGAGTGTAATTATCAGAAGTGGAATTTGGCAAGGAGTTCAGGGATAACTCATTAAGTTTTGCCAAGGCTGTTCCGAGCACATCTAATGTTTCTGCAATAACCTGCTCATGTGGGGCCCTTAATTTCTCTTCCCCATTCTGCAGCATCCACTGATGTAATTCTCCCCTGCCCTCAAAACATTAATGTCTTGCTTTTGGCTGCAGGGAGAGGGAGCCCTATTCTCTCCTACCTTTGCCAAGGAGAAAAAAGATCCTGGGGGTTTGGTGGGCTGCGAGGGAGGACATTCAACGCAGACTCCATACCTTTCTCCTTTGGGTCATCCCCAACAGCCAATACAATACCAAGGAGGGGTTGTTAGTGAGAGATGCATGACACTACAGGCAGAAATTTTGAAGGTGTCCCTGAAATAGACAGACCTCTTAGGCAGCTCTGCAACACTCCAAGTCCAGGACAAAATTTCTATCTAACCGCTGGCAGCAGCCCTGTCCATGAAGGAGAGAGCAGTGCTCTACTCATTGCTAGTAGGATTTATGCACAATTTTTTTTTGTTACTCTGAGGTACCCTTTTCAACTCAGAGCCCCTTGCAAGTATAGGTTCTGTAGCCTGGAAGAACCAGACCCCATTCTTTTTAAAAATGCCATGAAATTATAGATTTTTAGGGCCAAAAGGGAGCATTAGGATCCTCTAGTCTGATCTGCAAAACAGAGGCCACAGAATTTCATCCAGTAATTTCTATATCATGCCCATAACTTCTTTTTGAGCTATCTTCAATGGTCAGGATTTCTCTTGCAACTCATCTAGCAGCAGCATGTCCAGCTGCAGTGCCCAGGGAATTCCATCAAGCACAACTGTGGTGAAAAAAGTATCACCTAATGCCTCACCAACACTCCTTACTGTAGCACTGTTAGTGTTCATTGGAGGTCTCCTATACAAGTACTGATTCAGCCTGACTGTCCTTTGCATGTGAGATATGACAGGATCAGAACACAAGGTGGTACACAGCTGTGACAAAAATCAAACACCAAACAAAAGCTACTAATCTCGAGTTTGAATTTACAACTTGAATGGAACATGTATCTACACTACCATGTTGTGCCCAGCTATTTAGCAAATAGGGTTTTTACCACATAGGCTTCTACCATTCTTAAGCAAGACAGGTCTGTTAGGATAGCCTTACTTTACATTACACACACAATATTCATTCTCAGGTCTTCTCTCAAAAATTCAGTAAGACACTAGTGACTAGCGGCTTCCAACTAAGTCCAGATATCCATTCCCAAAACAGCAATGCCTCTCAGCTCATGATGTTTAGCTTCCAAGAACATCCCACCCCCCCGACCTCTGTATCCTCAAACATTCAGTGATGTTTGATGGCTTATGTTTTTGCAGATGGAGCATTACAGCTGAGCAGCCCTAATAAACTCTCCTGTTAATATTGTGCAAATGTTTAGCTTGTAGCCTTTTCAACTTCATCTCACAACTCTGGAAAAATAGCTGATAATCGCCCACTCATCCCTTTGCAGAAGTCTTTGTTGCTCATTTGGACAAGACAAAATGAACTTTTACCGTTGAAAGTTTTCGTCTTCCAGATTATTGAAGCCAACGGATGGATTTCTGAGATGACTCTTTATTGCCAGGATGTCTTTGCTTCCCAAGGCCTGGTTTAGTAACACAACAGCTGACAACATTTCCACAGCAATAGACAGTTCATCATGTGCCAAATATCTCTATAGGAACATAGAATACGTCAGTCATGAAGCTAAACAAGTAGGGGTAACCAGTTTTAATTAAAGTCTAGATGCCAAAAGGAGGGAGGCATGGATTTGATTTAAAACAAATATTAAAAATAGGAGGAGAAAATGTCATAGCTATAGAAATGTCAGCTTACTGTACTGTGAGTGGTAGAACTAAATCACTAGGCATTCATTATATAGCCTCCCTTTCCTCAGCCTTTTCTTTGATTGTCCCACATAATACAGTCCTTCCAGTCAAGCCTAGTCTAATTTTAATCAAAATGTGGACTCCCCCCAGTCTGGCTGATGACTCTCCATAAAACACAGTCAACCTTAAGATGAGAGATAGTGTATGCAACAGCAAAAAAAGTGAAGGTCAGTCACTTTGTTGCAGTACAAAAGTTAGCACGGGCTAAATCAGTCAAGAAAACAATGTGACTAGGCAAGCACTTGCATTAATATTCCTGGATTTTAATATAATACACCTCAAGGCAGGAATTAGAAGAATCTGGTATGATAAATGGTCTGATAGTTCTAAGTAACAAAACTGCAACAAATGACAATGCATCAGTGTTCCTGATCCTTTATGGCTTGACTGCACACTATTGAACAGCAATTCGTAAGTTTTTCACTCTTACCACAGCATTCTGTTGCTGAAGGTTGAACAGTTCAGTCTGATAGACAGCAGCAGCAAATGGGTGAATGACAGGCAACTGGGCCTCTGGTTTCATCAGTGCAACCAATGTTTTATTAGCATCACAGTTACGAATTGCAGTATTGATATGGTCAACTGCTACAAGTTCTGGGGGAAGTAGGAAAAAAATCTTATCAATTTTTTTGTCATCTGCCTTTTTTTTTTGTTTTTTAAATATTGATGTTGTGTAGGCAAATAGTATCCCAACATTACATCATATGCTACCATTCCTCAAGAAAGCTATAGCTGTATACCTGCAAGAGATGCATTTTTAAACACACTGAAACTACTTCATATTCTTGCAAAAATGATTTCTGCTCAAAAAGCATGTGGAAGTCAACAGCTTAACATAAGTCCATGATCAATGCATTAGACCTGAAAGATGACTTGACTAGTCCAGGGATTGCCATGTCCTCTCTATTGAGTTTGACCAATAGGTTGACCCTGGAATGTCAACCTATGTTACTTTCTTTCTCGGTTTTATTTCTTCTACCTCCATTGTATTCCCATTTTCCCCCTTCTAGTAAGAGTCCAACACAGGTAGGAAGGACAAGTCTACACTTGAGGCACCAATGTGACCAACAAGATAAGCTAAGAGCAATGCCTTAATAGCCTGGTAAAATGTTTGTCAAGTTCCACAGTGGCTCACTTGTTGTGACTGGAATTTTCCATCAGCTAAACTGAGTAAAACAAACAGAAGCTGCATCTTATCCTTTGCTATTCTCTCCCCTTTTATGTGCACTTGTCTAATTTTTTTCATAAGGAAACATGACTGAATTTCAATAGCCACTGCAAGCACTGCTAACTAAAATGGTATTAAATTACTTTGGGGAAAGCCAATCTAAAAGACTGTTAAATAAGGAAAACTGTTAGTGACATTTACTGTAGTCCTCCCCCTTCAATATGGGTGAAGTATATCCCTGAGTGAGCTCAGAACTAGCCTCTAAAATAAAAAAAACTGTGGGTTAACACACACACCGAGGACAACACAACAGATGATGCCCAAGAGTGCTAGATCTCATCTTGTAGGTGAAAGAAACTGCAATTACAGTAACTTAGGCCTGGTCTACACTAGGAGGTTATGTCGAATTTAGTAGCATTAAATCGAATTAACCCTGCACCCGTCCATACAACGAAGCTATTTAGTTCGACAGAGATCTCTTAAATGCGATTTCTGTACTCCACCTCAACGAGGGGAGTAGCGCTAAATTCGACATGGCCATGTCGAATTAGAGTAGGTGTGGATGGAAATCGACGTTAATAGCTCCGGGAGCTATCCCACAGTGCACCACTCTGACGCTCTGGACAGCAGTCCGAGCTCGGATGCTCTGACCAGCCACACAGGAAAAGCCCCGGGGAAATTTGAATTCCTTTTCCTGTCTGGGCAGTTTGAATCTCATTTCCTGTTTGGACATCGTGGCGAGCTCAGCAGCACTGGCAACGATGCAGAGATCTCCAGCAGAGGTGACCATGTGATCTCAGAATAGAAAGAGGGCTCCAGCATGGACTGATCTGGAAGTCTTGGATCTGATTGCTGTGTGGGGTGATGAGTCCGTGCTCTCGGAGCTGCGATCGAAAAGATGGAATGCAAAGATCTACGAGAAGATCTCAAAAGCCATGACAGAGAGAGGATATAGCCGGGATGCAACGCAGTGCCGCGTGAAAAATCAAGGACCCGAGACAAGCGTACCAGAAGACCAAAGAGTCAAACGGACGCTCCGGATCCCAGCCCCAGACATGCCGTTTCTACGAGGCACTGCATTCCATTCTAGGTGCGGCCGCCACCACTACCCCACCACTGACCGTGGACTCTGAGGATGGGATATTGTCGACGGCCGCTTCCTCGGAGATGTTAGCGGACGGGGAAGATGAGGAAGGTGAAGAGGACGACGAGGCAGTCGACAGCGCTTACAACGCTGATTTCCCAGACAGCCAGGATCTCTTCATCACCCTCACAGAGATCCCCTAGCAACCGTCCCCAGGCGTTAACCCAGACCCTGAATCAGGGGAAGGATCAGTCGGTAAGTGTTTTAAACACGTAAACATTTATTTTGAACAGAACAGGAATATTAACAATGGGTTTTTCATGATTTGTTTGCCCTAGGCGCTCTACTTTTTAGTCCTTGCCAGTGCAGCTACTGGAAAAGAAGGTCTATATGTCCGGGAATAGAGCTGAAATCCTCATGGGACATCTCCACGAAGCTCTCCTGGAGGTAATTGGAAAGCCTTTGCATGAGATTCCTGGGGAAAGCGGCCTTATTGTGTCCTCCGTGGTAGGCTATCAAGTACTCTGGGATCATTGCCTTGCAGAGCATGGCGGCATACGGCCCTGGTTTTTGCTGGCTTTCACACAGCATGCGTTCTTTCTTGGTCTCAGAAATTCTCAGCAGAGTGATGTCGCTCATGGTGACCTGCTTAGAATTAGGGGAATGTTACTATTGGGACTGCTTGCCTGTTCCTTTACAGAACTGTCACCGGTGATTTACAGCCACGCGGTGGAGGTGGGAGAGGGGCAGCATACAGGGATCTTTCCCAGGGACAGCCGCGAGGAGGTGAGACAGGGCAGAGGTCATGCTTGCCGGATTGCCGGCAGCAGGAACTGCCCAACGATAGGAGCATTGCTTTGAACGTGAAAGGAGGGCACTGCTCTAATTTAAGTTTTAAGCAGCCAAAAGTCTACAGCTTATCATGTCAGCCTGCTACCCGAATTCTGCTGTCCTGCCCAACTTGTCTGATCTCCACTCCAAGACCCCAGGCACTGAATGCGAAGGCCGAAAATTCGACCTTGTCCTGAGTGCGCATGTGATAGGTGCTGTGCATGGTCTTGCTCACAGAGAAAGACTGTGTTCATGGGTCACAAAAAATTATCTTTGTGAGGAATTCACTCCCTTTTTCCCATCCCACAGCTGCAACTGTCTCCCGACCTACCCTGGCATCCCCCTCGCAGAGGCTGGCGCAGATTAGGCGGAGAAAGAAAAGGACACGGGACGACATGTTCTCAGAACTTATGGGCTGCTCCCGAGCCGATGCGGGCCAGCAGACCCAGTGGAGGGAGAACATGTCGCAATACCAGCGAGCACACAGCGAACGGGAGGAGAGGTGGCAGCAGGAAGACCAGCAGGCGACTCAAACGCTGCTTGGACTAATGAGGGAGCAAACGGACAAGCTCCGGCGCCTTGTGGATGTTCTGCAGGACCGGAGGCAGGAGGACAGAGCCCCGCTGCAGTCTCTCTCTAACCGCCCTCCCCCGCCACAAACTCCCATACCCCCCTCACCCAAACTCCCATACCCCCCTCACCCAAACTCCCATACCCCCCTCACCCAAAGTCCCAAGAGGTTACCCTGCTTACTGAGGAACCTAGCTTTCAAAGCCTCCTGGATGCACAGCGCGTCCTGCTGGGCTCTTCTAATCGTATGGCTGTCTGGCTGGGCGTAATTAGCAGCCAGGCTATTCGCCTCAACCTACCACCCCGCCATAAAGGTCTCCCCCTTGCTCTCACAGAGATTGTGGAGCACACAGTAAGCTGTGCTAACAATGGGGATACTGGTTTCGCTGAGATCAGAGCGAGTCAGTAAGCTTCTCCATCTCCCCTTGAGACGTCCAAAAGCACACTCCACCACCATTCTGCACTTGCTCAGACGGTAGTTGAAGAGTTCTTTTTCAGTGTCCAGGGCGCATGTATAGGGCTTCATGAGCCAGGGCATTAGCGGGTAGGCTGGCTCCCCGAGGATCACTATAGGTCCCCGAGGATCACTATCTCCACATCCCCAACAGTTATTTTCTGGTCCGGGAAGTAAATACCTTCCTGCAGCCGTCTAAACAGACCAGAGTTCCTGAAAACACAAGCATCATGAACCTTGCCCGGCCAGCCTACGTTGATGTTTGTAAAACGTCCCCTATGGTCCACCAGTGCTTGCAGCACCATTGAAAAGTAGCCCTTTCAGTTAATGTACTGGCTGGCCTGGTGGTCCGGTCCCAGGATAGGGATGTGAGTTCCATCTATAGCCCCATCGCAGTTTGGGAATCCCATCGCGGCGAAGCCATCTATGATGACCTGGACGTTTCCAAGGGTCACTACCTTTGACAGCAGTAGCTCAACGATTGCGTTGGCTACTTGCATCACAGCAACCCCCACAATAGATTTGCTGACACCAAAGTGATTCGCGACTGACTGGTAGCTGTCTGGCATTGCAAGCTTCCAGAGGGCTATGGCCACTCGCTTCTGGACAGTCAGGGCTGCTCGCATCCGGGTGTCCTTGCGCTTCAGGGCAGGGGACAGCAACTCACAAAATTCCAGGGAAGTTCCCTTCCGCATATGAAAGTTTCACAGCCACTGCGATTCATCCCAGACCTTCAGCACTATGCAGTCCCACCAGTCCGTGCTTGTTTCCCGGGCCCAGAATCGCTGTTCCACGGCATCAACATGACCCATTGCCACCATGATGTTCACGGCGCGGGGTCCTGTGCTTTGTGAGAGGTCTGTGCCACTCTCAGACTTCATGTCCTCACCGCGCTGCTGTAGCCTCCTCGCACGATTTCTCAGCATCTGCCTTTGGAAAAGGTGGATGATAAGGTGCGAGGTGTTGACAACGGCCATAACTGTAGCGATGGTCACAGCGGGCTCCATGCTCGCAGTGCTGTGGCATCCACGCTGTCACGCACCAGAAAAGTGCGCGAACTGATTGCCCGCCGGCGCTTTCAGGGAGGGAGGGCGGGAGTGACGGTTGGATGACGACAGTTACCCAAAACCACCCTTGACATTTTTTCCCCCAGCAGGCATTGGGGGCTCAACCCAGAATTCCAATGGGCAGCGCGGACCGCGGGAACTGTGGGATAGCTGCCCACAGTGCACCGCTTCCAATGTCGACGCTTGCCCCGTTAGTGTGGGCTCACAAAGTCGAATTACTGTCCTTAGTGTGGATACACACGTTCAACTTTGTAATATCGATTCCACATATTCGATTTAAGTACAATCGAACTACTCTCGTAGTGTAGACATACCCTTACAGTCCCCCTAACTGCACCAGTTACAACTTTGAAGGAGTTGATGGTCACAAACCTGGTTGAGGCTATCCTGAAGGAAACCTAACATTCTCCAGGGAAGAGTTAAGCACTCTGAAGTCAGACTTGAATTTAAAAAAAAATAAATAAAAAAAAAAAAAAAAAGACCAAAATCCCAGAGAGGAAAAAAAACTTGTAAAGTCATTGTTTGAGTAGGATAACCAGATCTGGTTTAAAAAAAAATAAAATAAAAAAAAATAGGATGCCTATTCCAAGGAAGGCAAGACAGGGCACTTGAGATGTGCTGCTGGTGGGGGGGTGAGGGGGCGGGAAATGGGGTAAGAGAAAAATCACAGCCATTCTTCCATCTTCAACCAAGCCACACTCTTCTGACTCACCCACTGCTTACTTTGGGTGAGAGGGCTGGAAAAGAAACTGGCAGGGGAGGCTGTAATGTCGGAGAATAGGGTATAAGTCAATTTCCATTATATGGCTTTTGAAGTGAGTGAGTACACACCCCAAATACTGGAGAGCTTCTCTAGGCTTTTTGGATAGTGGCAATGGCAGCTTCCAGAATAGGAGGAGGAGGATTCAGACTTTGCCTATGCTTTCCACCAACTTTCCGTTTGGCTTGTGAGTTCTTCAAGTAGCTAGTCTACAAGTCCTTACAAAAAAGACCACTTGAAAAACAAAAACCAGAGACACCAGGGCAGACCCTAAAAGGACATTTCATTGACAGATGGTCACCCAGAGGTTTGAACAGTTGAGACTTCTGGGGATTTCTCTCTGTATCTTAGGACTGCTTCCAACATGATAGACATTGGAACCTTAGACACATACCTAAATATAAACACAGTAATCCCACTGGTTTCAGTGGGACTCCTCTTACACTTAAAATTCAATGTTATTTATAGTCCTTGCTGAACTGGAGCCAGGGGGCGGAAAGGTGAGATGCCAGGTTCTTGATCTTAAAGTTTTTCTTATTATCTTAGGTCTTACGACTCTATGATCTTAGGAGGGCAGAGCTGATCGTGGCAGCTAGACTTCCAGTCCAGCAGTGTCCTTCACAGATGGCAGGCTATCAACCTTACAGAAATGATCTTTATATTTAAGGAACTTATCCCCTTTGAGTGCTTCTCAATGAAGGAGTGACTTATTTCTCTTAATTCAGTCTGTGAGTACCAGGGACAGATGGGATTTAACTATGAATTCTCTGTAGATCTCATCATTCACCAACCTTATGATGAGAACAGGGGGAGGGATAGCTCAGTGGTTTGAGCATTGGCCTGCTAAACCCAGGGTTGAGAGTTCAATCCTTGAGGGGGCCACTTAGGGATCTGGGGCAAAATCAGTACTTGGTCCTGCTAGTGAAGGCAGGGGGCTGGACTCAATGACCTTTCAAGGTCCCTTCCAGTTCTAGGAGATCTCCATTAATAAAAAAAAAAATGCTGGGACAGGCAATGTCAATAGTCAGATGCAGTTTAAAATTAGTCACATGTCCTCCCCAACCCGGCTACTCTTCAGGCCCACCCTCCACCTGGATCTGTGGATAATCAGGGCCTGCTTCCACCACCAACTACTCTGGTCTATGCTATGGGCTCTGTCCACCCTTTTCAGGCAGAAAACTCATAGTGGAGATCTCCAGTTGCACAATAGGGAGAACCTGACTGATTGGAAGACTCAGAGCAGTTCAAACCCATGGAGCCTGAGTACATTGGCCCCAGGACACTAGAAATAAATGAGGAGGAGGAGTCCTATTGGGCATTTTGTTTTGTTCTGCATGCTAAATATTTTAGCCGTTCTTGAGGTTAAAAAAAATAAAGGCGCTTGCCTTTCAGACAGCATACAGCAGCTTCAAAATAAAAAAGTTCCAGGAGCCAGCAACAAAATAGCATCAAAATCTGCAGCCATCAATTGGCTTCAATGACTTCCATGCTTAGGAACTGAGCATGCAACTGTGATATTATGAATCTATATCCATAGTGCACAAATGCATTTACCAAGTTCTTGGGTATTTATCATGTGGTAGCTTCAGTGGTACTGTCACATTTAGTTTTAGGGCTTGGCTACACTGGCACTTTATATCGCGATAAAGCCTCCCAGAGCGCTCTACCTTACTCCCCGTCCACACTGGCAAGGCACGTAGAGCGCTCTGACTCCCTGGCTAGGAGTGCTCCTGGTACTCCAACTCTATGAGAGGGATAACGGCTGTTGCGTATTGGCTGAGATGCCCCACAGCCAGTGTGAACGAGGATTTACATTACAGCGCTCTGACATCCCATAATCTCCTTAAGTCAAGTGGCCTCTCTTCTCTTTGTCGTGAAATCGGCTGAGAATTGCGGAAGTGCCTTTTCAGAGCTCCGTTTCAGACAGTGGCTGCTTATCTGCAACGGGGCAAAGCAAATGTTTACTGAGTGAGTGAGAGAGAGGAAGGGGGGCTAGAGGGATCTGAACTTACAAGATAGTGTCCTGACACACTCTCAGCACTCCAAAAACCCACTCTCTCTCCCCCCCCCACATACAAACAACACACTCCACCCCACCTCCCTCATTTGAAAAGCACGTTGCAGCCACTTGAACGCTGGGATAGCTGCTCATAATGCACTGCTCCCAATGTCACTGCAAATGCCACAAATGTGGCCATGCCAGTGCGCTTGCAGCTGTCAGTGTGGACAGTCTGCAGTGCTTTTCCTAGTGTGCTCTCCGAAGGCTGGTTTAACCCAAAGTGCTCTACAGCTGCAAGTGTAGCCAAGCCCTTAGTTTGTACCTTGGTCAGCTTGCCTCTACTCTGAGTTCTTTAATAGGTACCGTCAACTAGCTCCTCTTGAAGGAGCTAGTTTTATTTGTTTACCTGCCTTCCCCTAATGAAAACTGATCAATATGGGTTAGAAGTAAAACTGAATTGAAATTCTCCATGCCACATGAAGTCATGTGGGTAGCACAATATCGTGGCCTTCATTTTTTTTTAATCCACACAGAGGAAACAAACCCATTTTTCCTACTCCAAGACACTGATGGAGTTATACTAATAAATAGCACTACCCTGCTCGGAGTTTTCCATTACCCAAGAGCAATCGTCTCCTAAAAGGAAATACTATTCACCATGTCTGAATCATTCTAAAATCCAAATCACTACCTATACAAGAGACTTGGATGCTATACAAAATATGCATGTCTACATATAGCATAGCAAACTAGGCTTATAACTACGTTTTTTCATAGCATCAGAAGAACAATTAGATGGACTGAATTAAAAATATTAAATGACACAGAAGCCAGAACAGCCCCTAACACATGCCACAGACAACATAGGACAGCAGTTTATTCAAAGCTGAAGCTCCTAGCAGACAAAGAATGCCAGAGAAGCAATTGCCAATAGATGTGCTGCTGAAAATTTAGAACCCCCTTAACTGTAATTTTTCAAAAATAAAACATTATAGTCAACATATTGTAGATCCATTGTACCATATATAAACTGTACTAAAACATTAAGCAGGCTGACAGACTAGATTTTTAAAAGTGTAAATATTTTAAAAAGAGAAATCTAGTTTCCTCTGCTGCATATGACTGCAAGCTATTCTTCAATTTGATCATTTTATTTTTAACCCAGAGAAGATATAAATAAATTTCCTTTCGAGAGAAATTAAGGCTATTCAAAAAAAGTCTATTTACACAAGCCATGCATTATGTTCCATTTTAGCCATGTATGTCCACTAGTAGCTGAAAATATTCAGCCAAGAAAAGCATTAGCTACTTCAGATAAAATAATGTGTGTCTAAAGTGGCACAGATTGGTGACTTGGCAATTGTGACATTGAAAAGAGCAGTAGCAAAAATAAAATGCAATGTGGTTTCAATTTATAAAGAAACCTTGTTTGCATGCAAAAAAGGTGGATTTAGTTCTTCAATTTGATTAAGAGTAATGAAATGGTGATTATGAAAACAAGTATTAAAACATTTACTCACTAAACTTGAGAGCCTCAGCTTCCTCATTGGCAACACTAACTTCTTTCTGTATCTCACTTTTGTCGAGCAAAATTGGAACCCCTGCTAGCTAACAGATCAGACAAAAAAAAGACTTAATTATGCTTTTTAAATTTGCAGGGGAAGGGAAAATATTCCACTATGAATTGACCATGATGTTGGCTGAGTACCAAATACAATGGCATACTGAAGAATAGTGTTTGTTTTTTCATAAACTTCCGACTCACTTTTAAAATGACAGATTTTTGCCTTAATCCAGATGTTTTCTATAATGGTCTTTATTCACCATTGTTTATGTCAACATTACCTTTTTGCTATACTAAACTCCTAAGAAGTTTAGTTCCAAGATGAGCTTTGTATTAAGGGATTTATATATACATATATTCCCTTTATCTATCATTTAGCAGCTTTTTACCAATGCATCATGCTTTTTACAGTAAATGCATCTAGTTTTGTATTGTTTAGGAAAATATTCATTTAAAATACTTTACAAAATTCTTTACTGTTTCATAAAACAGTAGAGTTCAGGCTATAGAGTTCAGGATGATGTCACTTCTATTTTAAGCAGAGAAAAATGCAAACTCAAGTGTCATACTAGCATACATTCCATTCAATTACCTGCATTCTCTGCTCTTTACAGTCACACAATTGTGCTAGGTACCATGAGGAATTTTGCTGCAGAACTCCAGACAAGCTCAAAGCAGGACGGTTCAAACCTGCCATCAATGCCACTTCATCTTGCCTGTCAATAGCCTCATTCACTTGGACTAAAGCTACATGAACTGAAAGGAAAACAACGCTTACAAACTACAAAAACATTTTTTGCGCAAAAAAAATTTTTTTTGAATTGCTGCTTGTATCTACCTCTCTTTATACAAGCCAGTCAGTTACAGCTTTTATCCAGCAGAGGGTTATATTTTAAGGCTCCAATCCTACAAGAGCCTCAAACAGAGTCCACAGGGACTCCATGCAGGCATAAGGATTCTTCCACACTCATCCATTTGCAGGGTCAGGGCCTAAGTCTGAATCTCATCTATCTAAAAAGAGGGGTCAAAATTTACAGTATTCTGCAGCTAGTGGGAACTAACAGAAACATAAGGAAATAAAGCAGGTGAAACCAACTGGCTTCTGAACTGAGGAGTCGGATATCAGCAACAAGAACAAAAAAAGATATTATCCCAAAAGATTAATAATGGAAAAAAAGCAGCAAGATGCCCCACAACACTGAAAGTAACCGTTGTAACCCTGACAAACATTTGCCACTTTTAAAAGCTATTTCTGTAAAAGAAGTAAATGTATGTCTTTGTCTGGAATTTGACACAAATACGTACAGAACTGGTAGGTATGATGTGCCCATTTCCATAAGAAACTAGAATTACTTACTGTTGATCTTATTGATATTGCCTTGGATCTCTGCTTGGGTCAGCAATTCTTCATACACATCTCTTTCCTCTTCTGAAATTGAGCCATTCTAAAAACAAAATCCTTACTGGTTCACAAAGTGGAACACAAAGATACTTTCAGATGGTAGAATAGCCATTGTAGTATGAGTGGTTAAAACTTTATCAATCACAATAGGAAGATTTGCACTCCCTAGAACAAGAGCTATATTTAAAGCATCCTCTGCTTATTGTAAAGCGTTGTGTATATTTTGATCAAAGCCTGTCTTCTCAAATTGAAACTGTTACTGTGAAATGAATGACGCAAGTGCAATTTTGTATTAATGGAAAATTCTATCAATAGAATGCTATACTTAATAATTATGTTTTACTCCCAGAAAAAGGTACCTTAAAATATTAAGTTTTTATATAAATCTTTGGTTAACAAACTTTGTTTCTACCCAGTACGTAAAGGAGAAAAATGAGCATCTTTTGGATTCTAAAATAGAAGAATTTTATAATCCTTACACGTCTCAAATACATTCATGGGTTATGTGTACAAACACAAAATACCTGTACACGTTTGCCTCCAGCCTGTTTATTCCATAGATTCCAAGACCAAAGGGACCATTGTGATCAATCTTCTATAGTGACAATCATTCACCTAGTTTATCTTGAATACACTAGCTTATTCACGCAATCCTAGAAGAATCCTTTTAAAGAGTTTGTATGCACGCTTTTTATACAGCAATAACAAACTTATTAAGAATGTTAATAAAATCCAAATATGTTTCAATACCTTCAGTCTTGCATTCTCCTCTTTTCTCCTTTTAGCTTCCAGGAGTTCTTTCTGATATTCTGGTGCAAGGTCCTCAGCCACATTCATCAGCATTGCATTTGGGTTTCTCAGAGTTATAAGTGTTTGATCTG
Source organism: Malaclemys terrapin pileata (assembly GCF_027887155.1). Taxonomy (NCBI): domain Eukaryota; kingdom Metazoa; phylum Chordata; order Testudines; family Emydidae; genus Malaclemys; species Malaclemys terrapin. Next base: position 88,244,095 of record NC_071510.1, on the reverse strand, counting down.
CTACTCCCTTCTCAATAGCTTCATTAATTGCAATGACTGCAGCATGCACTGAAAGAGGTGGATAAGATCCAAAACTTTAAAAAGAAGAGCCAATGGGAAAGTACTTCTGGATCACACAAAAATTAGTGTTACCAATTCTCTGTTCTCAAGGCTTCATTTATTGCTTTTAAGAATATTATACAGTAGAACACCGTTTAGACTGTCAGCCCCCACCACCCATTCTCCAGTTTATTTGGATTTTTGGTTATCCAATCTGGCCCCAGTCCCAGCTAGATTGGATAATCGGGGTTCCACTGTATTTGATCATGTTTCACCATAGTTTAACTTTTTGGGACTCTCCAATGTATGGAAAAGTCAGAATGTAGCTGTAATCACCAGTATAGGACAGGTTACTGTCTAAATTTGCAGAGGTTTGAAGAGTATTTTGTCATCTTATTTCAACAACAGAAATAGCACTTAAAAAAAGCTCTCCGGTCATGATGGAAGTCCTGGATTTAAACCTTCCTCACATTACATAGCCTTGTGAAAAAAGGTTTGTGTAGAAGTTCCAATGCTCATCTTTTGTTTTGTGGCCACAGACTGTTCAAGATAGCAGAAAGATAAACAAGTAAGAGATTGGTAAAAGTTACAGGATAGTCGTAACTAAAACTAATTCAAAGAAAAAAAGACCAAAATAAATAGTTCCTCATTCTCCTCTCACACTGGTTTTACAGTGGTGTAACCATTGACTTTAGCAGAGCTACTCTTGGTATGAGTGGTGAAAGTCACTCAGTATGCCATATGATCCACTAGAATTTCCTCCTAACCCAAATTATTCTGAAATTAAACCTATAACAGCAGATACCAAGGTACAATGCCTCCTGTATCATGGATTGATTACATCCATCTATCTCCCCACCAGCACCCACCAATACTACTTCTATTTAGGTAAAGCAAGGGTATAATACAAACATACTGAACAAAGCTAGCTCTATGCATAAGATGTCATGGGGTTGTTTTTTTTGAGGGGGGGGGCGGGGAGAAGGGAACTGTGACAGAACGTACCCATGTCCACACCCTACACACTATTGTGATAATACTTGTACAAACTATGCCTTGTGAGATATTTAAAAACAATTTGCTAATCAAGAATACGGCAAAATGCACATAGCAGCATGATATGTGAAGTTATAAACAGAACAGATCATGACTAAAAGTACATTTTCCAGATAAGTCTGGGGAATGGCCAAACCAGTTCCTCAGAGACAAAGGGCAAGCTGATGCCTCAGCCAGGTGTAAACAACTCTGATGAACCATTACCTGCTACACGGCCATTCTTTGGCAAAGCAAAATAATCTACATCTTAGCAAAGAAACAGCATGGAGTTCCCTTCCACACAGCCTGCCTGTCACCTTGCTCCCAGCTGGAAATGCTCCTTGAAGGGGAGACAGGACTATAAAAAAGGGGCAGACACTCCAATGCACCTCTCTCTCTTCCCCCCACCCCTCCCTGCCCATTGGTTCAGTGCACCAGAAGGAACAAAGGAAATAGCCATTGAACTGGAGAAGGGTTCTGACCCAAGAAGTTTGGTCAGACTGCTGAAAGCATTTGGTGAGAAAAACTTTGCTTTGAATTTACCACAGTTTAAGTTAGGCACGAGCTGCATTTTATCTTTTATTTTTCTTACAACCATTTCTGGCTTCAATGCCTCTCTTTGTAGTTAATAAACTTGTTTTATCTAATCCAGTGTGTTTGAATTGAAGTGTTTGGGGTACTCCATTTGGGGTAACAAGACGTATGCATATCATTTCTACCAATAAAAGGATGGACTTTATATACGCTTGTATTGTCCAGGAGAGGGTTGGGCAGTACATGACATGTTTCTGGGGGGGAAATCTAGGACTGTGGGGGGGTGTTGGGGTCACCCCACAACCAAGTCTGGTAAGAGCCCAGGTGTGGCTGGCTGGCTTCAGCACACACCGAGACATAACTGGGAGTGACTTGTATGCTGGTGGCTGTGGTGTGTGAGCAGTCCAGACTCGAGGCTACAGCAGCAAAGCAGTATAGAAGGCACCCCAGGGTAGAGGGCAGGGGTAACAGCTACTCATTAGTCCGGATTGTACCCTGGGTACAGGCACAGTCACAGGCACATACCTGTTTTTAACAGTTTTTATTCCGTTAACAGTTGGGGAATCTGTTATAGTCATAAGTGACAGCTCCCTTACAGTAATGTATTTTTCAGAAATACACCATACAAGCAGGACAGCTAGAGACCCGAGACCTGACTAGGACAACTGGAGTGGGCCATGGGGGCTGAAAGAAAGAGGATACATGTGCCGTTCCCCTGAACGCAGCTTACCTAGGGACATGGTGGATTCTCCACCACTTGAAATCTTTAAACGCAGATTGGATCTCTTTCTGAAAAAAATATGCTTTAGCTCAGGGGTCAGCAACGTTGGCACGCGGCTCGCCAGGGTAAGCACCCTGGCGGGCCGGGCCAGTTTATTTACCTGCTGACGCGGCAGGTTCAGCCGATTGCGGCCCCCACTGGCCGTGGTTCGCCGTCCCAGGCCAATGGGTACGGCGGGAAGCCCGCCAGGGTGCTTACCCTGGCGAGCCGCGTGCCAAATGTTGCCAACCACTGTTCTAGCTCAACCACAAGTTATGGGCAGAATGTGGGAAGCCCAGGACAAAGTTCTATGGGCAGTGTTGTGAGCATCTAATCAGACTGCACAACAGTCCTTACCTCTCAGACCACCTAAACCAACTTTAGAAGTTGTCAAGGAGAGATTGGGACTCACCAGGAAAGGGAAGAGCTAAATTTGCATCATTTATTTGAGAGGATAGAGGGGAAAACATGTATTTGAAGGACGTATACACAAAGTGGAAGAGATTTAAGGTGGTTCAATGGCATACAAGTTAGAATTAATAAGAAATTACAGAAAAAGCTAGGTTCAATATTAGCAAGACAGTGTGTATGTGTTCACTGGTGAACTAGTTCCCGAACAAAGAAGTGGAAGCTCCACTTGACTTTAAAATAGTCTGGATAAAAGAAATACTAGAAAAATCTTCTCCAGAGAAATAATCCAGCATTAATAGGAAAGAGACTAATTGGTCTTTTCAGTCTCTAACATTTATGATCTTCCATTAGCACAAGAGCCCGCACCATCCATGTCTGAGCCCTGAATATCTTTCCATTTCTCTCCCCCCTTTGTATACTAAACCTTGAAGCACCACATTAGCCACTCTCCTTCTCCTAAGAAGGCAATTAAATTCCAACTTAATTTTGCAACAGAGTCCTGTGGCACCTTACAGACTAACAGATGTTCCAATACGTCTGTTAGTCTATAAGGTGCCACAGGACTCTGTCGCTTTTTACAGATCCAGACTAACACTGCTACCCCTCTGATACTAGACACTTAATTTGTCAGAGGTTTCCACTGAACAGCAACTACTTCCTCTTCTTGGCCAGAATGTGCTGCTCTGCAGCCCATTCCCAGCCTAGGGAACAGAAGCCAGCATCAGGAAAGATTACTTCACAGAATTTAAGAAACATGCCTCAGAATTAAGAGAAAAAGAATACACTTTATAAAAAGCTTTTGGGAAAGGAAGTTATGGCCCTTTTATCTCCAGGGGAGGAAGAAAATTTACTGTTAAAAAAAATTGAACCGGGTTGACAGTACCTAAACCTCAGAAAACGTGTATGGCTGATAGACTGACACCTTGTGTGCGTAAACTTAAATGAAGGTTACTTACCTGTACGCAGAGTTCTTAGAGACAGCCCTGCATATTCACACTTATGGGTAACTGCACCACCTCGTGGTGCCTTGAGGTAGAATAATCTTCTAGCAAAGTCAGCTAGAGCACTCTCAGGGCAGGTCTACACTACAAATTCATATCTGCGCAGCTGCACCAATGCTAGATGCAGAACCACAGGTAAATTACATAATAAAATACACCAATTCCACAGCCTTGTATCTCTGCACACAGTAGGGTGGAGTGATGGAGTGAATACTGCAAACCCCCACCCTTGGCAGCTTGTCAGTGGAATGCATTACTGATGTATTGTAATCACTTGTACAACCCTCCCCTGCAGGTGGGGGGCATAACAACTTGAGAGCCAGATGAACATCTCTTAATTCCAATACATTGAGGTGCAGGGTTTTCTCCTAAGCAGAGCGGTGCCCTTGAGTTGTCAAATAATTCCAGTGTACCGCGCCCCCCCCACAGCCCTTGGTTGATGCATCTAAACTCACTGACTGGGATGGTCCGAGAGGATTTAACTGTACGCCCCTGAGCAGTCATTTTGACTGACCACAATCTAGGGGGGTTATGATAGTCTAAGGCATGGTGATCAACAACTGACTTTTTCTGTAGAACAGACATCCAATGCTGCATACATCTCATTCTCAGATAGGCAAATGGGGTCATGTAGGCTACCATAAGACCCCAAAAAGAATTTCACTCAAACTTTAAAATTCTCAGACCCAAATTTTAAAATACTAAGTTAATTATAGAACAAACTTGTCATGATATTACTTTAGAGTTAAAATACTTGGAAATCTTTCTAGTGCCTTACAAATAACTAAGTTTCACCTATAAAAGGAAACGTATGTGAAGGGCAGAGGATCAACTTCGGACAATTGATTAAGAGCCCTAGATCTGAAAAGGTTTTTCGTGAAGACAATATGGTTTAACAGACCCTCGTGCACAGAGGCCTTCAGTAGCCCATCGACTAACTAAGTGTACAAACCAACCAACCAAACCTAATTCCTCAGATGATCCGCTACTGCAAAGAGGCATTTTGTAAAATTTCTGGGAGCCATGGAAAGGCCAAACAGGAACACCTGATACTGGAAGCAGCATCTGGCCACCACAAATCAAAGGCACTTGCAATGATTTTGATAAATTTAAGTATAAAAATACATGTCTTAGAGAGCCAAGAATCAATTCATGACCAACAACAAAGGGATTATGGTAGCTGGAGCCAATTTATGGAACCAGTATTTCCAAATGTACCCGTTTAATGCCTTTAACTCTAGTATCTGCTGAAACCTCCCATCTTTCTTCCATACCAGAAAACCGAGAGAATAAAAACCCTGACCCCTCAAGAATTCATGAACCTCCTCAACTGCTCCTATCAGAAGCTATTTTTCCACTTCTACTATAAGAATTGCCTCATAAACGGGGTCCCTGAAACAATAAGGTAGGTGGGAGAGAGGGGAGGCAATCTTTCAAATTGTATGGCATAACCCCTTTTGATGATCTGTAAGTCATTGGTCGAAGGCAATTTGCCTCCAAAGACTGACGAACTGGGCTAGCCGGTCTCCAAATACAGGGATAGTTCAGTCCTGGTTGACTGGTTCTTGACTGTGTATCATCTCATCAAAACCAGGGCTTGAGGTTGCACGAGGAGGAAACAAGTTGTTTAGGTTTAGACCTTTGCGTGAAAGGCCTTTTTATATACTGACTGAGAAACTGCCTGCTGCTGCTGCATCTGATCTGTTGAAAAATAGGATAAGGAAGGACTGCATCTGCTACCAGAAAGGAGGGAGTGGAGGCTCGCTTTATTGTGGACGAAATTAGGCACAGAGAACGAGGTGTTAATCTCATGACCTTCACATTTTTCCAAAAATGTGTCTGCTTTTTCATTAAACAGACCTTCACCTTTAAAGTAGATGTCCTCTGCTTCAATCTGGTGTCATAGCTAGGGATGAGGAACAAGGCCATGCATGTCTCCTAAGGGCATAGTAGATGCCAATGCTCTTGCATAGGAGTTTGAAGCATCACAGGAGGCTCAGAAGGAAGTTTAGCCAACCTTCCTCCTGTCATCCTGACATTTGATGATTTGCCCCCATAATACCAAGGGATGAGGAGAACCCCAGCAAGTTGATTTTTGCCTTCTTTATCAGCTGGTGTGAAGTGTTTTTGTCCAGATTTTGCCCTATTACTGTAGCAGCCATCACCAGGGAATTAGGCACAGGATGGTTTGAAAGCAAGAAAAAAAAAAAATGTCAGAGGGTATCTGGTACAGTTTGCCCATCTTCTCTGGAGTTGACCAGATGCAGAAGGGCACAAACTTATCTAGCAGGCTGTAACAGTACATCCAAGATGGGTAAGGATATCCTACTCTTAACTGTAGCACTAAGGATAATTGAATACTGAATGGAAAGTCTCTTTCACAGGCACTTGAAGCAGATTCAAGGTGGAAGTATGTGGTACCTCAGACTGTGGAACTACACAGTGTCCTCAGGTGGCGGGGGATGCTGAAGCAACATGTTCTTTGGGTGACAGAACTGGCTTATAATCCATACCCATCTGCTCCTGTTCAAAAAGGAGAGCTACTCCATCTTCTCCCTTGGACAAAACTTTAGGCATAATTGCCTGAAAAGTCAGCGGATCAGGAAGAATCAATTTCAAGGAACTCTCGGCTGCCAAATCCTTAGTAGTTGAGACATTACCCCTCTATCTATGCAAAAGGTAGCTGAAAAGTTCCTGAGGTGGCCCCCAATAAGTTAATGGGCCCAGGACTGCCAGTCTCCCCATTAACTACAATTTGGGAAAACGTTGGGCATCGGAGGGCCAAAGAGTGCTATCAGTCTTTGCATTCTTCCTCTATTTTTCTTGATAGAAATCCAGATCAGAGATAGAATGAACCAGGAACAAGAGGCCCAGTGGGAAATATGGGGGAAACCAGCTCTTTGTGGAAACCCTTCCGGGGTGCTAAAAGGAGAGATCATAGAGGGATCCATAAAAAGAGACTCAATATCTTCTAGTCTCTTCTTCCTAGCAGGAGATGAAAAAGAGGATCTTGGAATCAGAGAAACAAGTCACCTCTTCAAGCTCTTGCATTTCAGACTCTGCTCCAATATGTCAGGAGATAAACCTGGGCTGCCATTGTGATAGCACTTTCTGGAACCAATGCTGGAGCTGAAATGGAAGCCGAAGCAGGAACCAACAGTGGAACTGACAATTGAGATGATATTGGATCCAGTGTTATACACAAGTCCAGCTCCCTCGTTACTGATGCGGAAGGCAGACTGTGACAGTGCCCCCCATAAGGCTTCGTGGGAATATGCTTATGAATGCATATATGATATAATTGGAATATGTTTTATGCTACATATGCCATGTAACATATCTATGTAAAGGTTATGATCTACTGAATATATTCCTCCTATTTGTATGAATGTATCATTTTGGTACTTGACATTAGGATTATTGGCTGTATACTTGCTTGTATTTCGAAGTATCCCTAGTAAAGCATTTGGGCAGCTTCTTGAGAAAGGAATGTGCAAATTAAGTGCCCAATCAAGAACCACTTAAGCCAACAATGAACTCGAAGACACTAACCCACATCGGAGCTTTCCCAGGAATGTGGCCTGGTCAGTAAGAAACTCAGTCACGCATGGACATGTGACTTGCCCATGTGACTCCAAAACTATCTTGGAGCTGGACTTTGCATAGGAGAGAGGAGGGGGGGTCTCCACCCAAAAGAGAAAGTCTACTTAAATCCCTGGGAAACCCCTCCATTTGGTCTTCAGCTGGCTAAAAAGATACCTCTCCATCCCCAAGGATGCCTAAAAGAAACTGGAACAAAGAACAGTAACTGCAGGGGGTGTGAGTGATTGCTGGACCCAGACTAGAAGGAGACTAGCCTGTAAAAGGAAGCTTACTGGAATTCCTCTAAGGGTGAGGTTATCATCTGTACTCCGCTTTCTTACTGTATTAGACTCAGACTTGCGTGTTTTATTTTATTTTACTTGGTAATTCACTTTGGTCTGTCTGCTATTACTTTGAACCACTTAAATCCTACTTTCTGTATTTAATAAAATGACTTTTTACTTATTAATGAATCCAGAGTATGTATTAATACCGGGGGGAGGGGGGGAGCAGCTGTGCATCTCTCTCTATCAGTGTTTTAGAGGGCGAACAATTTATGAGTTTACCCTGTATAAGCTTTATACAGGGTCAAACGGATTTATTTGGGGTTTGGACCCCATTGGGAGTTTAGCATCTGTGTGTTAAAGACAAGAACACTTCTTAAATTGCTTTTAAGCAAGTCTGCATCTTTGGGGCATGTGGTTCAGACCCTGGGCTTGTGTTGGAGCAGACGGCTGTGTCTGGCTCAACAAGACAGGGTGCTGGAGTCCCAAGCTGGCAGGGAAAGGAGGAGAAGTAGTAGTCTTGGCACATCAGTTGGCAGCCCCAAGGGGGTTTCTATGATCCAACTCATCACACAGACCAAAGTCTGTATTTCAGTACCGTAGACACCTTGTGCTGTAGACACCTTGCCTGAATCAGATAGTAGTGCTGGTTCCCATGCATTAGACCTAACAGTCCCTTTGTCCTTATGCCTCTTTTCAGTGCCAACTGTCACAACACCAAAGGCACTGATGACTCCAGTTCTGGTGCATCGATGGAGTCTATCTTCCTAGATTTGGAAAGGGATGCTGAAGCTCATCCTGGTCCTGAAGCTGAGGGGTTCCACCAGGATCAGAGAACTGTGCGGCATGAGGCACAGCACCGGTGAAGATAGCTGAACTCTCTCTCTTCCGGAACTGGGGCAGTAGTGTCTGACCATGTGGCCCTCGGTTCAGCCATGCGTAGCCTCAGAGGCTTAGCTGAGGGATCAGATCCATTCCTGGATGTGGCTGTGGCCTCTTGGAACTTGTTGGCCCTTTGTTGGTGCCAACTGGTGGAGAGACTAGCTTTTTCAACCCTGGACCGGAGAATTGCTCAGAATCAGAGAGTCTGGCCCAGGCTCAAGGGCTTCCTTCAGGAGATGGAGCTGTAAAGGAGTCTCCGTATCCTTTCTGGATCTGCAAGTACAGGTCCTACAGATCAAACAACCAGAAGGCAAACATCTTTCTCCTTGGCATTTGACGCACTGCCCGGGCAGGAAATGCATCTCTTAAAATCCAGCCTTTTCTGCTTTGAAGTTCCACCATAACACAGGCCTGAAAAGAAATCACTAACAGCTAATGCTAACTATCTAAGAAGAAAGAGGCTCTGGTTCCAAAGAAACTAGAGGTTCACATCTGGTCATGGCACTCGGTTGGAAGGAAATGCGTGGTGAGGGCGCTACGTCCCCTATATAGCCTCACTTTGAGAACAATGTAATGCTGAGGGGAGGAGCAGCACTTCAGCTGACACAGCTAGCAGACTGTTCCATCGCAAGGCAGCATAAGGTGGAGCAGCACCCAGATACAGAATTATGCAGAGCCATTTGAAGAACCTCTAGCTCTATTCTTCATTCTATCACTGGTTAACTTATATGGCTTGAGCAAGACAATTAATGTCTCTGTTCTCCGTTTTGTATCTCTGAAATGGTATAGGCCAAATTCTTCTAACAAGTGTCTGAAGTTAAATATAGGCATATGTTATAGTCCACATTTTACCTTTAGGAATTTGTTAGAAGATTTTGGCCTATACCATTTTACACAAAAACTGAAATGCAGAGAGGTTAACCAATTTGCCCAAGGCTAGATATCTGTATTGTTAATAAAAGAATTATGAACTTTTATTTTTGCCAGACAGACATAAGAAGGTACAATTCCCTGCTCCAAAGAGCTCTAAGACCAAAAGCAAAAAACCCCCATGACAATAACTTAACAGTTACTCAGTCAAGATGTGCACATCTTGACAGTTATTAAAGGTAGAAAATATGGGAAATGATGGTAATTTAGACAAGGAATCAAAATTACTACTAACTACAACTGTTACTACCAAGTAATATTTTAAATGAAATGACTCAAAACCATCAACAGCTTATGCAAAAACGGTCAATTCAGATATTAGGTGGAAAACATGGTAAAGATGACTTACATGCAGCTTCATCCACTGATAACTCACTGGCCAGAATACCACCAATTTTGCTAAAAGCCGGCATCTGTATACCATATTTCTCCAACTCCTTTCGCATGTTACTGATTTCCTCCTCTATTTATATATTGAAAAAGGAAAGTTGGAAATGATTAAAAGATGAGCGCACTCAGCTAAAATTTATATAATTTAAAAAGCTAAGGCTTGTTTAACTTAGTAGTTTTTTTTATTTTGCTAGAATCTCAGTTTCAAAGCCATAACAAAGGTGGCATGTAAATTCCCTCCCCACCATTTTTCAAAGTCTGACATTCATTAAAAATAGCAGCCTCCCAATCACTTCAATTAGGATGTGTGCAGAATGTTGGGAGAGGAGAGGGAAAAACCTCACATTATAGAGAGTAGGTTGTTAGAAACAGTAATATTAGCAGGTTTTATTGATGCAATAGATTATCTACAATATGACTAATTAAAACCGACTTACCTGTAAAGTCTACTTTTCCCAGTAAATCCTGGATCTGTGGTGCTATACCTAGTTTGAACAGATATAAACTGCAAAGAAGAAAAATACTAAAGTCACAATGCCAGAGACTTGCATATTCAATAAAATGCTGCTTTTTGTAGAATCAAATCAAAGCTTATATGATGATCAACATAATTAGAATGTTACTACATTAAACTCATCTTTAACTATTGACTTCTGTGGACAGATATGGGATAAATTTTACTATCAGACTATTTTCTATGGAGCATCGTAAACTGTTTGAGAATAGAAAGGGAGAAGTAATCTTCAAAAGATGTAGATATTCCAAGGAGCTCTCTTAGATGGGGACAGGACACAGATGGAGTGCAAGACTTGTTGCCTGTGCTGAAATATTTCAGTATATGGAAAGGGAAAGGTGTACACAAAGATAAATCCTTGATACTGGATTCATACAAAATAGCCCTTTAAAATACAGAATTAGTACAGTGAAACTCAAAACCTAGTCTATCAGGAATCCCATAACATGAAAATTAAGTGAAAATTTTTATAAACTAATAATTACAATTTGGAATCACTCTATTGTCTGGTTTATGTATTGCAACAGGAAATTTAGATATTATTGGATCCATATAAATAGTAACAGGTGAAGGGAATGTTCCATATAAGCTGGAATGCAGTAACTAGCAAATATTGGATGGTATTTCCAACATTCAGCTTTAAATCCAAGTCTGGACACTGCATTGAAGACATAGTAGTCCTTTTCACATGCACTATTCAAACTTAGGAATACTGTTTGCAGAATCCACATGTTTTTGGTTAAAGAAAAAGTTTCATCTCAATTTTCCTAAGACTAAGCATATTTAATGTTAAGAGAGCGCGCTCAGTATTTCAACCTCAAATAGCCCCTCAAAAAGCCCAACCAAACTCTTCAGCTTACTCAGTGCTCTCATGCTTTTAGAGAACTGAAATGAGTTCAGTGCAATTGAGTGCTCTCCGGGAACCATTGTTTTCATTTTGGTGTAGCAAGAAAACCCATACTAATTATTCTTAAAGCTATATAGTGCCATCTGGATAACAGCTGAGTAAATTCACATCTTCTGACCATGTGCAAGGCCTTTAATTGTAAAAAGTCAGGAGTTTCCAGAATTTATTTTGGCAACAGAATTAATGGAAGTGATTTTTTTTGTGGGGTGACTCTCAAATTTCAAACAAGGCACTTTCATTCTAAATATTTATAACAGGGGTAAGCTATTTTGCCTCTTTTTTTTTTTTAAGTGCCTCCGCCCCAACCCCCTCGTCATCTCTACACATTGCAGCAAGTATATTCTGTCTTTTTTTAGTTGCCCATTAATTGCAGTAGGAGACATTACTAAGTATATTTGTTAATAGTTGCCACAGACATTTTCTGTTCTAATTACAAGGGGCACTGGGCATCACTGGTTCCATCTCTCCTCTTCTCCACCACCACTGGGACAGAGGAAGCAGATTCTTCTGCAGGCAGTAGGTCCCTGCAGCATCCAAGCCCATCATCATATCTCACCACATGGAAGTCTTCAGATTGCTTCAACACTCTGAATCATTCCATCTGCCATCCTCAACTTACAAGAAGGCATTAAATAAATTAGCAGATTAATGAAAAAAGTTAAAATTCACCTAAAACAAGCCCCAAACTACCCAAGTCTCTCTGCATTAGCAGTCCTCCCAAACTACTGCTTTGTTAGTCTTCCCTTGTAATGTTTTGAAAGGCTTTTACTGTAACCTCTTTAAGGCCAGGACTATGGGCTTGTACACTATCGCTTGCTTAGGTATAATTTAAGTCGCTCAGGGGTGTGAAAAAGCCGAGTGACATAAGTTAAACTGATCTAAGCACCCATGTGGACAGCCCTACATCGATGGGAGAAGTTCTCCCCCGTCGGCATTGAGCAGCTGCACTAGCCGTACTACAGCAGTGCAGCCAGGGCTGGCTCCAGGCACCAGACGAGAAAGCACATGCCTGGGGCAGCACATTGTAAGGGGCGGCATTCCAGCCAATCTTGGGGCGGCTCATTCCGGCCGCCGTGCCGTGGTTTTTTTCGTGGGTCTTTTTTTTGGCGCTTTGGCAGTCCGGTCCACAGCTCTGGGGGCCCCCAGCCGGCTCCCCGCACTCCGCCAGTCCCAGCCCAACCCTGCAGGGGCACGGACCCCAGCCTGGGGGGGCAGGAACTAGCCATCCCCACCGCTCACCGTGCCGCCGGGCTCCTCAGGACACGCCACTCCCCGCCACCTTCACTGCTCTCAGCCCGGCCCGGCTGAGCCACCTTTAAAAGAGCGGCTGAGCCAGCACCTTCTCCGCCTACCTGGCCAGGAGAGGCACCGCAAGGCCAGAGGGGGGAGCCCCTCTTGCCCAGCTGCGAGTGGGCTGCAGCACCTGGCTGCCCACAGGCAGTCACTGCCCTTCACCCCCCTGCGAGCCACCTTGACTGCCCTCCATACGCTCCCTGAGGCTGCCGTTTTTGTTGTTGTTGTTGTTTTGCTTCAGCAGTCCGGCTGCCCCCCCCCCCCCCTTTTTTTTTTTTTTGCTGCTTGGGGTGGCAAAAAAGCTAGAGCCGGCCCTGAGTGCAGCTACATCAGTACAGCTGCACCGCTGTAGCAATCCTGATATAGATTAGCCCTCAGTCTTGTCTGAAGTGCCCAATAAAAAAATGGCATAGATGTTAGCCTGGGAAATGCTGGCTTTTTAGCAGTCACCACTATATAATATTTAATACTGCAAAAGAGCAGAAGTGGTTTGGAATGTGGCTGATAAATGTAAGATATCACTCTCCTGTGTAAACTACAGTTATACTGTACATGGTTGAGTAATGTGGTCAATGTTCTATTCTTCTTGGCGTGGAGGAGTTTACCACAAGGTGGTGCTGGGAGCTTGCTTTTCATTTGCTTTTTACATAAAATGCAAGGGTAGTCAGGAATGCAACTTCCTTCTTTTGTATTAAGGAATATAGTCACTGGAAAACACGCATATCTAATGCACATTCTTTACAATAAGACTTAATTTTTAATGTGAATATTAAACTTGCATCGGAACACTGATTTAAACTAACTGGCTTTAAAGGAACATTTTACTGTGTGGGGGTGACTCAGTTTAATAGATTACTCATGGGGCAAATGTTTACTGGGAACCTTATTAGTGAGTATTCCTACTAAGCCTCAGGAATCAATACTCATAGCATTTAATTCAAGTGAGGCAGTTTGGAACTTGAAGTGGACACAACCAACTACTGCTATCAGTTACTCCATTATCTCAAGTAGCAGAGGTATGTGCTATGGATCTAAAGGTTCAAACCCAGCTCATTAGCCATGTGAGAATCAACATAAAAAACAAACCTGAAGAAAAGATTCCATCACTTGGACTTCTTTATTTTTAAAGCTAGGAATTTATAGAGATCAAAAGTTATGTTAAAAGAACATTATTACGGTTGCAAAGTCGACTGCTCAAAAGTTAAGAAGTGCCAGATTAAGGTTGCACAAGCATCCTTAATTCAGCCTGCTTGTGCATATGCATTATGGTACAGTCTTTAATTACATGATCACATTTCATTTCCCCCCCTCCCCCGACCCCATTCCTTATGCTATGCACTAATTGGATGCACTTAATGAGTAGCTGGTCAATATTTTGTTCTCTCCTTATTGTTCAAAATGTGGCCACAGACCTTATCCACTGGGCACCATTCAAACCCTGCTCCAAATACAGAATTCAGTGTTCCCTCATGGGCTTTTTCGTAGTGCTCATCACTATAGTATGATTGCGTCACAAATATTTTATTTTCACAACATTTTTGAGGCGGTACTAATCCCATTTTACAGATGGGGTACCAAGGCACAGAGAGATTAAAGTCAAGAACATTTATTAATTTTGGTGTTCAATTTGAAGTGACTAGAGCCTGATTTAGTTAGCATTATTCTTTTAAAGCACAGCTCCCATCGACTTCAGGAGCAGCTAAGAGTGCTCAGCATTTCTGCAAATCCAACACCAGGATCTCACACTGTGAATTCTCACAAAACAAGCAACAGTTAGTGTCCACGTCTGAAATGTTTAGTTTAAGCAACTTGACTAGCATCACTTAGGAGGATTGTAATACAGGCAGGAATAGAATCCAGTTCTACTCCAGAGCAATGTTCAGTTGCCTTAGGCAGAAGTTCATCCTCTTCTCTAATCCCCTGCCTCATTCACGACATACCTTCTAACTTCTGAAACAAATGGCTATAGGGTCCTACAGAACATAGCCTTTTTCACTGTACAACCATGAGTAAGGATACAATTTAGTCACGGATTTCGGTCTGTGCCATGCGTGCGTACATACACCCACCCACCCTTCCGGTGGGGCTCAGGCGGTCAGTCCTCCTCCCTCCCCCCCACGGGGCTCCAGTTGACATTTCTATCTCTGCCCCCAAGTCCACCCCCTCCCATATTTTTTTTTTTTTTTTTTAAACACTAAACGTAAGAGACAGGTCACAGAGTCCCATGATTTTTTGTTTATTGCCTGCAACCTGCTGGTTATTTTTAGTAAAAGTCACAGTGACAAAATCTTAACCTTAACCATGATTTACCCCCAGAGCACCATCCACCTTTTGTATTGAATCCATTTGGGGTCCTGCAGAAAAATATATGATCATGTAATTAAAGTCTATCATAATGCACATACACAAGGAGGATGAATTAAGGGTACATGGCCAACCTTAATTCTGGCATTTCTTAACTTTAATGTTGCAAATTCAAACATTTAAATGTTATTTTAATGCAGCTGTGTGTGTAATGCAAGACAAACGTTGGGGCTTAAGCTGCAAGACAATTACAGTTGAGAAATGTATCACATGGTCACGAAGCATTTTAGAAGAGGTCAGAGAAAATGTGGACAGCGTGCAGTGACTGTACGCCTGCGTCTTACACATAAAGTCAAAGCAGCACAGAGTTAAAAGCTGTCAAAAGGAAGGGTGGGCAATTCATGGCACAGAATCACCGGTTGATAGTACCATTTTGTTTTTTTGTTTGTTTTTAAGATTTGAGTGTTGTAACTTCGTGCTGATATGTACCATAGCAAGAAGAATTTAAGTGAAATGAAAACAAATTGAGAATGAAGGCCAATAAACTACACAGATCAGCTCTGATGGCTTGGCATGCGTCCTGACCAAGGTCAGGCTGCAGAAGGGAAAATGAATACCTCAAGAACCAAACCATTGCAAAACACAGTTCAAGAAGGAAGATACTAATTGATACACTGCTATTGCAAGCAACATGCAAAGCTGAAGCAAATGTATAAAAAAAAAGATACAGTAAATATGGGTAAAAAGTATTAGTCAATCCCACCAACCAATTAAAGTCTTCAGTTTCAGCAAATATAAACCATTTCAAAGACTGGTTCTATTCCCCTTTCTGGAGAACATCTGACATCTGAATAAAGATTGTGACATCACCGGAATGGAACTTAGCCCACCATTTCTTTATAAGCTGCTTAATATTAAGAGCCCCATGTGTCCACTTCAGGAAATCATTTCAAGCTTACACAAGACACTCACTGACAGAAAGACCAGCTACACAGTTTTTGACTACCCTCCTGTATTTATGTAATCATTGCAATGCTGTCCAGTTAATAATGTTTTCACCCCTCAGCTCACAGAGAGCTGAGAATGCAATAATTTAAATGGCAACACTTATTGCAAAAGAATTGAGATGACTGCTAATGCCAAACTCCCAGCATTTTGAAAGAAAAACATTAAACTTTGAATGTATACCTTATTTACTGGTATTAGGTACACTTCTTACACAAGACTGCAGGAGCAGCAGCAGCATTTCAACGATTATGCTATAAGTAAAACATTTCACCTATGGCACATTTAGTAGTTCCTAAGGCTACTGACATGCCAAATGGCTCAGCTATGAGTGCTGACAAAACAGAATAGTTAAATTATGCCCCAAACTCATCTTTACAATCCTGACACTAACAAAAGTTATGAAAGGAAAAGGCTTCCATCTATGGCAAGAGAGCTTAACAGAACCAGGAGGGAGTCTAGTCTGCAAATACTACCACCAGGATCAGAACATCAGAGACAGAGGTTCTAGACTCGCACTTTAAATCAAGAGGAAGAAGTTTTAAGGCAGAAAAAGCTTTTAGTTCCATTGTAGTGGTGTAACCAAAACTTCCCTGGCTTTGTACTGCATTACAACTAAACTAGCTAGATATCTAAGAGAAATTTGCCCAACACATTTAAAAACCTGAGGCAAAATAATTTGGGGGTATGAATGATTAAGAATGTATATACTGGTCAGTCTTCACTTTGGAAGGCAATAGTTCTAATTTGGTGTCAAGGCACAGCCTCATTTTCATTCCCCTGGTCAACACATTTCTACTAGCATTGTATTAACATGGAAGCTTAATTAAGTGTACCAGCACTTATTTGTAGAAATGGGAAATCAATACGGTGAGACAGTTTCAAGTGGTTTGCCATAGTCTATAATTTTAATCAGGTTCTGGAGGAAGTTACCATCACTCTAAAAAGGTGATTTTTGCTTAGTGTCTGAAGATTGAGAGGTGTCTAAAAGAGGTTTTTTATTTTACACAAATGCGTCAACTTTCCAAATGGTGGGTTTGTGGGAGATTCGTGCAAACAGCCCTCCTATTTATTTCAGTAGTTTGTTTTTGTTTTTTTAAACTTCTACTTCAGAAGTATTTGCCCAATAGTGCTGTAATAAAAATTCATTTAGGCTTATATTGTATTCAAAAACCCATGGCCCAGAACAAAGTCAATAAACTTAACAGACAATGACACACTAAAGTTTTAAAGTACAAACTTCTGTTAAGAACACCAGTTACCTGAAGCCAGTTGGAAACTACATGCCTGAAAGTTGGTCACCAAATCTAAAACTTCCCCCCCACCCCATCACTAGTTACCTTAGTGCATGAATGCAGTATATCATTTTAGGTATGTTTTTCCTATCATAGACATCTGTAGTCTCTGGATAAAAGATCTAAAAAATAAAGAATAGAATTGTTATTCTGACTAGTAATATATACTCTCTCATTAGTCCAACTGGGCCCTCTAGAGAACAGTGATGCTGCATTACAATAGCTTTAAATGGTCATTACTAGACAAATTAGCTATCTAGAACTGCAAGCACTGTCAAGGTGCTCTACTAGAGGGTTGAAGTGTGCCTAATAACCTGTAGAGAGCAGCAGGGCCTGCAAGGCCTAGAGTGGAGTGCTTATGTTGCCCATGTTCAGTGGAGTTGGGGAGCTGTCCTCCCCATTAGATACAGACAAAGCTTCCTCATGCTAAGGGCAGGTGATAATGAGGTGCCTCACCACCCAGAGTACCCACAGGAAGTCATAGGCAACACTCCATATCATTATGTCACAACACTTGTGGCAGATTCAGCAAGCTCTTGGCCCTTCTAGTACATGACCCTCCCTGGCACAGAGGGGACATGACATGAGTGAAACCTTTCAGAGAGGGAGGCAGAGTGGAAGTAAGAGAAGTTAGATGTCTGTTGAACTGACATAGCCAGCCACCAAATAAACTGAACAAGCCTAAAGCAAGCAATAGGGTCTGAAATAAGAGTTAATGTTCTACAGATATGAAGAAGTAAAACAGCTTTTTAAGAAACATTGCTGGCTAACAAGCTGCCTGGGCAAATGCATAAAGGCGCAGAAGTGCCATTGGTTCCGTGACTGAGAGGCACCAAGCACTGTTCGGAGAGTAGCCACAGCAAAGGCTTCCACCCAGCCTTGTATTAAATATCTTTGATCAGGAGAAACTGTTGATGGGCAACACAGAAAGGGAGAGAAAAGCAAAGGGAATGTGTAAGATGGGGGCAAAGAGAGAAGGGAAGGAGGACAGGAAGTAACATGAAAGAAAACCCAGAGAAATCATTACGAGGGAATCAAATGGAAGGACACCATGGGATCTACTGGGAAGATTCAGGATAGACTAAAAACAAAGTCACTGGAAATAAATAGGAAGAAAATAAGACAAAATAATGGAACTATGAGTAGCAGATGGAAGGTGACAAGAGACAAAAGACACAAAAAGCAAACAAACATTTCTAAGCTTTAGATTTATTTCCTGAACTAGGTCTTCCCAGTACTGAAGCTTTCAACAATATTTTATTTAAGCAAATTAAGGGGAAAATAATCTCACTGTTTTAGTCAACTTGGTCCATGGGCAGTTATTGTGTCATGTCATTTAAATACTTACCTTAGGTAGACCAATGGATTCCATTGCCCTTAGCCACTGCACAGTATTATCCGTGTGTCGAAAATGAAGGCCCGATCTCTAATATGGAAGAGGGAAGAAGGGAGAAGATGAGAGATTATTATTTTGAATGATTATGTTCTTTTGCCATTTACCTTCCTTTGCTTAACAATTTTACGCTTCTCCTGTGAATAAAATTCTAAGTTTTCACTAGGTGACCCTAAAGCCAGAATGTTTCAACTGCATGCCAAATCATAAGGCAGTTACATGCCATGCAACTCATCCTCTTACGTGGACTTTGTAATCCCAATGCCTGTGCCCCAAATCCTGTTTCCAAGCAAGTTTGTTCAAAGAGTCCCATTGTTAAGAGGCGAAGAAGCATTCTATAGATGCCTTCTTGCTTATTAGGCTACTGTTCCAGTTGGGCAAGGCAAGCCTGAATACAAATGAGAAACAGGGCTGTTACAGAAG
The DNA here is from genome assembly GCF_027887155.1 of Malaclemys terrapin pileata. Lineage (NCBI taxonomy): Eukaryota > Metazoa > Chordata > Testudines > Emydidae > Malaclemys > Malaclemys terrapin. Next base: position 88,225,113 of record NC_071510.1, on the reverse strand, counting down.
AGATGTTTAGTTGTTAAAGTCTCCTGGAGATCTGGGGAGTTCAGGTGATTTGTAATTAGAGATGTGTGCAACATAGAAAAGAGCACATGAAAAATCATTTTTGCCAAGAATTTGAGAAGTGGGCCCACTTAACTGAAATATCACATTAATTTTTAAACTAAAAGAACAAGCCCTTTTCCACTGAAAATTCACTTTTTTTTTAATAAAGTCCATTCTGAGCACAAGCAGTCTTCAAAATTTTAAGTTGGAAATTTGAAGTATCCATGATTTTAATGCAAAACATTTAAGTTTTGTAGAAAAGCAATATTTGAAGAAGGCAGAATTTCCTGAAATGTTGAAAAATTCTGCATGAAATTGTGGAAGTTCTTCCACCAGTTTCTCACAGCTCTCTATATAAAAATCAAGGATTTCAGATGCAAACAGTTTTCAAGAGGAGTGGAAGAAGCATTTCAGTATTTGGCCAGCTTGCCAGGTGTGGATTCAGAAATCCCTCCCTTTTCATGGGACAAGACTACGGACAAATCTCTGCTTTCTTTTGAGTTTGACCTAGGTCTCTTGGGCTCTTGGTTCTATATTTTTTCTACACAGTCTCCAGAAAAGGAGGCCGGGGAAAAAGGTGGAGGTACCTTGAAAAGAGACCAGAAAAGCCTGTTTTTCATCTTTTACTCATGTATGCAGGAAATCATACAATAGATTAGTTATTAGTTGCTACTGATGTAAGTTTAAGATGTCATATGTGCATGTGAATGTTAAGCACTTCAGAGCTGTGAACATGTTTAGGTCTATTCTATAAAGTGCCGTTTAATCACAGCTGGTCAAAAAATTCACAGAAAAATTTTAAGTTATTTAATTTCACATGATTAAAGCAGACCATTTAAAAAGAAATTTCCCATAAAAAGGCAGAAATTTTTTTAAAAAATGATTTTTTTTTTTCCAGTACAAGTTCTCATTTTGAAAAAATCAGTTTCCAAAATTGACAGTCCTAGAATCAAATCTTCTGAGGCATAATTTCCCAGTGAAGGCTTCACATGAACATATGAATGTGCAAAACTCAGATATCCTCTTCTCACAGCTCACTTAGACTAGGTCTACACTACCTGCCTGAATCGGCGGGTAGAAATCGATCTCTCGGGGATCGAATTATCGCGTCTCGTCGGGACGCGACAATCGATCCCCGAATCGACGCTCTTACTCCACCGCGGAGGTCGATTTTGCCGCCGTCCTCACAGCGGGGTAAGTCGGCTCCGATAGGTCGAATTCAGCTACACGATTCGCGCAGCTGAATTTGCGTATATTAAATCGAGCCCCCCCCCGTAGTGAAGACCTGCCCTGAAAAAGCAACAGAAAAAAGCCTCCCTAAGCACCATTCATCCCTCCACCCAATTTCAACAGGCAATATCTGAGAACCTATTCTGCATGCAAGTGCCCATCTGGCATTTCCAGGCAACTCCTTGATTGCAACTTTAGAAGTCTCACCACTGTAAGAAACCAACGATATCAAAATTAGGTCACAGAAATCATGAATTTGAAAAAGTATGTGAAATCTTGGAAATAGCTGTAAAAACACATTTGACTAGGTCCCCAAACCAAGCAGGGTCACGACATGTTGGAGTCACAGCACCACTCAGGTTCGGCCTGTCCACCCCTCTGTAGATTACATCAATCGGAATCTACTTCCTATGTGAAGCTGGAGGTGTGCTGGTTAGCCGCTCCGAGCTTCAGTCTGAAGGTAACTCCACACTAGCACATTCCTTTGAATGAAAGGTCTTATGAGTCATAATGGCTTGGAATAAAAGAGCTTTTCAGATCCAGTCTAGGTCAACTGTGACTAAAAAATACCATTTGATTGTTGTCCAATGACCTATGCAAGTTGAGTCTGGTTGTCTCAGTTTCCTAGTGGGCACATGGCCACATCACAAAAATTTGGCACCAACTGGCACTCGTTTTTTAGTCTCAGCAGTGGCACTAAGGAAAGCATGATTGTAAACATAGGGAATGAACTACTTTCTCCTTCATGGGAGAGGCCCCTTTAGGTGAGAGTTGACTCAGTGCTGAAGCAGTATGGAGAATTTTGCTTTTTTGTTGTTCTTGGGCTTCCCAAAAAGCTTTCAATTCTCTACTCACATGGCAAGACGATTTCACACTCAGGGCCTGTCAATTCATGTAAAAAAATTCACACTAAATTCATATAAAAGTTATGATGATGAAAAGAGGCACAAACATGCCAGTTTGTAAATTATACTAGTAAACAGTTATCCTTCTAATTTCAGCCATATAAGTACTGAAAATGAGGCTTTTTTGTTTGATAAGAGAGCTTGAACTGGCAGTTTTCAACATTTTTGGCTTTGAATACATCATTTCAGTTACCACACAACAGTGTATCTGTGTACAGAGAAAATATGACACATGAGAATATTTGTACCGTAGACTTTCTGTACTAACCATCAAAATTTAAGGTGAAGCATTTCTGAAAGTCAATCTACATTAAGATTATATAATATTGCCTGTCCTAGTGGTATCAGGAGTTCCTTCCACCTTAAGATCAATAGCAATGACAAATTTTCTAGTGGACTTCATATTTGGCAGTAATACTTAGTTTTTATGGAGATGAAACTAAAGAAAACATCATGTCTAAACCTCTATAGATTTCTTTTGAAAGATTGCAGTTTTTCATAAATTAAAAAAGTATTTTGTTATGTCTTCCGAAATCCATATCCGATTTGCAATGCTGTATGATAAACTGTTCAAGATTCCAACTCAGTAACAGGACTTGCGTATAACTTGGGGGCACATCTACACAAAGCACGTACATCGCAGCATGCTGTGGTGTAAATCTACAGCATCCCTGCGGGCTGCACATTGACTGACTGCGTGGAGCCTGCTGCTATGTACTAAAAGTTCCCAGGGTCATTTTTTTTTTTTTTTTAAATTGTGCAACAACAGGGTCCACAGAGTCAGCATGCAGCACTCTAGAAAGCTATAAATTTACACCACAGCTCGTGATGCCATACGTGTTCATGTAGACAAGCTTGTAAGTCACAAATATTTACCATCTAAAGTATATGGAATATAAAATCAGTTCGATCACCATTACATTTCAAGCCTCAAATTCAGGACCCAAAGGGCCATTTTCCCCTAACATTTGACAAAACCACTACTTAAAAAACAGAACAAAAGAAGGGAAGAAAAATGCTCCTGTTTTAGGGGCCACTTGAGAGACAGAAGCCTGAACTGCAGAGGTGGCAGGTAAGCAAGAGAAAATTTTTAATCTTTTAAAAGCATAATTTTTAAGTTATATAAACATTTTTTTAATCACATGAGATCCTGAACAGATTTTGGTCCTGCACAGAAAACACCCCAAAACATATGTACCTTAAAAATTTGCGTTCTCCAGCTGTCTTCTTATGCAAATTGAAGTAAAGCAGCTCTTAACGGAGGTCCCCAAATATAAACTAATGTGTATATATATATATATATATATATGCATTCTCCATTATCACCAAGTAACTATGCAGCTTGTGATTATAACAGCAGAGCTTGATTTGTTTGACTGATTTTTGTTCCTCCATGATGAAGTGTTTGATATTTAAACATGCAGATCTCATAAGGAGGATATTTGCTAACAAATTATACAGCAGTTCATGTAAGAACTTAGTAACTTTTTTTTAAATAAATAGAATAAGGATTTGGCCCCTATTTCCTAATGGATTGTAATTTTACAGTTGGTAATACTTTGTGAGCTTACCAAAAAGTTCTCTGGAGCTGAAAGCACTTTTTTTTGGTCTTAAAAAACCTTAAGTACAGCTATCATGTTTTTCCTGTATAGTAGTTATTCCTATTTTATCATATTGCCTCCCTGCTCTTCAGTGTTACAAGTTCATGTCCCAGCTGGTGACCACAGTCAGTCCTTCATTGGACTATGGGGAGTTATACAGTAATGTGTGTGTGCGCGCAACTGGTGGGAGAAAGGAAGGTAAGAGTAATGTTCCTATCTAAAGATACAACGATCTTAAAAAGTGAAACTAGGAGTAGAATTCCATATGTATTAGGATACAACAGTCTACTGATGCAGAAAATATTAACATGCTAGAAACAAGTACTCAGCTTTCTGCAACGCCCAGTGCTAAAACAAAGAGTGGGAAAGATGGAGCAACAAATATTTAACTCTCGGTTTTAATCAACAGCCAACGAAACTTGTTACCTTATATCGTGTCTGTTCCACATCATAGATTTTCTTCTCAGAGACCATTTTAGGGGCAAAGAACTTTGCTAGTTTAGCCAGGTAAACTCCATTTCTTAACCCTTCTTCCAATTCAGTAGTGGGTGGCAGTTCTTCAGCCAAACAGACCTCCATCCACCTACAAAACACATGGCCAAGAATTACATATTTCTGTTGGTTGCAATTTTAACATGGAACAGTATATTAGAACTGTGATCCCATTATGTGCTCGCATACTTAGTTACAACTGCAACAACCACCAACAAACAACAACAACTCCACACCCCTTAGGTGTTCGTAAAAGCACCGACGCATGCACAGAGCAACAGAAGAACTCCCCATGTGCTCATTGGCACCACAGACCAAAACTACTACAAAAAGGAGCCATGACAGCTTGTGTGTCAGGGATACTTTGGTAATGGAGTCAAAGTTTCTGAACTATGCCTTCTGACTTAGAATAAGATACTTTAAATATTGTACCAAGCTACAATGGGTCTCAGTACACTTCAATGTATCCTCAGATCTTGAGCAATGTCAACATTTAAAAACAGATTAGTCCCATTCAGACTTGTTTCTAAAATAGAAAGAAGTGCACAAGTCATTAAGACCCCAATTCAGGAATGCACTTAAGCACATAGTTAAATCCCATGGACTTCAATGGGACATAAGCAAGAGATTAAGTGCTGTTCTGAATAGGGACACTTTCCTGAGTCTAACAGTACAAAAATAAGGAGTTTGGGAAAAATCAAGATAATTCACACCCACTATCACCATGAAACAGTTATGCAGCTCTTTATCCTCCACCTACTATAGAATTACAGTTCTTTATTAATGCTAATGAAATATTTGGTACCACTCATTACAGTGAAGCCATTATTGACTAAACAGCAAGTATTTTCTTGCTGTTTCCATTCAAGTTATAACATTATGCCTGACAAATACACACAGAGACACAGACAGCCATGTAAATGTCATGTTCCCAAAGAACCTCAACTGTAGTAGCTAAATAGTTCAGTGGTACACAGCGTGAAAGTCCTTCCTCTAAAGGATATGATAATATTAAATTAGTAGGCTTGAAAGGATTTGATTTTTTTTTTTTTTTTTTTTTAAATCGGTAAATGTTAAACTGTCAATTTCACCACTCATGCAAACTGACAAATACTTCCATTGATAAAAATCAAAGTTTACAGATAGACTAAGTAAGAAAATCATGTGCAACATCATCCTGGTATGTATCAGGAAATAGTCAACTTAGAGAGAAACAAGCAGTTTTAGACCACTGAGCCCACAGGCAGACCATATTGTTGTTGTTAGAAATACTATAAAACAAAGCAGAAAGAAACTCGTGATAAGTTTTATAGATTTCGTGAAGGCTTTTGACAGCATACCCAGGCGGTCTCTGGAAACTTATAGCACTCTATGGAACACCACCAAAAATAATTAAAGTAATCAAGGATGTATGATGATGCTGAATGTGCAGTCAAACTGTGACAATATCAGCTAATGGCTTGCAGTGACAACTAGAGTAAGGCAAGGATGTATTATGTCCCCACTATTGTTTTGCACTGTCATGAGGAAAGTAACTGCAGAAAGCAATCAGGGAAATTTATGGACAAATGAAGCACAGTTGGATGGCCTTGTTTTTGTTGACAATATTGTCCTGTTTAGTCTAACTCAGAGGTTCTCAAACTGTGGTCCGTGTACCACCTGTGGTCTGCGAGCTCCATTTAGGTGGTCCACGGATAGTTCTCTCTAAGGTGCACGCGTGGGGGGCCACACACGAGAGAATTAAGGGTCACTCACCTAAACAGCAGAGCTGCGCAGGTGTGGCTCCACTAATTAGGTGCCTGGCCCATGAGAAGATGCACATGTAAAGTGAGGTGGCGGCCTTGGGGGAACAGGAGGTAGGTGAGAGGCAGTGGGGTCAGAAGAGGGGGCGGGGGGGGGGGAATTTGGGACATGCAGGGCTGTGGCGGCCAGAAAAAGAGGCGACTTTCCCACAATTCCAGGGCAGCAGCTGCTGGGGAGAGACCCTCCTCCTTCCCAGCCCCAGCTTGGGGTCTGCCACTGTGGGGGAGAGACGGCACATCCATCGCATTAGAAAGGCAAGACCACGGATATTACAATACGAGTTGTGTGCTTTTATTTGTAGAATAAAAAAAACATTACTTTTTTTTTTTTAATATAGCTCTTTAATCCAAAGCGCTTTACAATAGTTAGCTAAATGGTACAAACAACATTTGAATAGATCATTAAGTGGTCCGCTAAGACCCTCAGCAATTTTCAAGTGGTCAACGAAAAAAAAAAAAAGTTTCAGAACCCTTGATCTAACTTATTGTTTAATGGAAGACAAGACCGCTTTTGGCAGACACAGCAGAAAAAGTTGGTTTGTTCATCAACAAGGGGGGGGGGGGGGGAGACAAAATATATTGCTATCAATGTCCCAAAAGTAACCATTAGAGTGGATGAAGAAACACTAGAAATAGCACGTCATTTCTAGACAAGTGATAAGTGCAATGCTGGTGATGCCATGCTAGATGTCAAACAATCAATATCAAAATCAACAAACAACTTTCATAAACCTGAAAAGATTTCAAAACTGGCATAGACACAAAAACCTTATTAGTAGTTTATGGAGCAGAGTCATGGAAATAGATGAAAGAAATTGAGAAGAAGATCAACTCATTCCAAAGTAAATGCCTGAGGAAGCTCTTCACAGTCCACTGGAAAGAACTTCTTGCAATATTAGAAATTCAAAAAGGAGAGCAAACCAACATACAGCAAATATGGAAAGATAACACTGGACCTATTTAAGCCATGCTTTAAGGACATCACCAAAATGACTTCTGTGGCAAGTTATAATATGGACATCACTTGGAAAGAGAAAAAGAGGAAGACCTAGAGAAACATTATGTAGAATAATACACAAAGAAGCCAAATCCATTAACATGATACTCAGAAGCCTGAACAGACCAGTAGAAGACCAGAATAAATGATGGAAACTGGTGAACGCCTTATGCAACTGAGGATGTGAGAAGATAAAGAAAAGAAAAATGATGCTAGAGTTTAAGACTATTTACTTTGTATATTTTGATGTGATATTTGACAATTTGTGTTTTAAGTTATGAAGCTTTCACTCTGAATCTCCATGTCTACTGCTATTGAATAATTATTGACACCCCTCAATTTCCTGTGAAAATGTAAAAATCAACAATAGAAAATCTGAAAAACAAAACACGGATATTATCAAAAGTATATAAAAATCAATTTTTGCCAATCCTAATCAGTTATTGCTCTATACCTAGTTTATATTAAACCTAAAATGTTAGACTAATTAAACCTCATGAAGTTTTCAAACTAATCTTTTAGCTAATTTCCATTAGAATAATTAAAAAATACAAGTTACGGTTGACATGTAGTACCCCTCAGAACATTTATACTGAAACATTAAACAGAACAACTTAGCATAGAGTCTTGAAAGTCAGATTAGACTAGAGGTTCTCAAAACAGTGTTCCATACAGCACTGTTGGTCTTCAGCAAGCTGGCCGGCCCTGTGATACTGGGTTCCCTTTTAAGTCACATTAAAATGAACTACGAATACATTCAGTACTTTCTCCAATATTATTTTTCCACCTAAGCAATTCCTGTTGCCATAGGGATGTTAACATGATTACAGATGGGAGGAGAGGATGCTTTAGACATTGGTTTGTCTCATTTTCTGATCACTAAGGCAGTCAGAGACCAGTTCACACATACTGTACAACAGCCTGTCCACCAGAGGTTTAGATGTTCAGAAAACTGAGGTTGGAATCCAAGATTCAAAAACAAACAATCAGCCAATTTCTCACCCCAGAATGGAAAAAGCACACTTCATCATTATGTCTTAGGTTAGAAAGACTCATGAGACGATGACGTATTCTGTTGCATTTTGATTCATTACAGGATAGATGAAAGTGGTTTCACTGAGGCAAAGACTATCCAAATAGTTCTTCAGGAAACAACCAGCAATAGATCTTGGACAGTATCAGGCAAAACCGTATGGAACCAGTGTCATTAAGAAGCACTGCAGCGCCGAAACTGAGTGGAAAGTATGGTTTCACTGACATATTTCCCCCTGTTCCACCCAATATATTTACACTGTATGGATACATGCCAAGGTTTTTTGAGTTATCACTTTTTAATGACCATGGAAAAATATACATGCAAGAGCAAAGTGTCATACTATTTGTCTTCTCCAAAGCAGGAGAAGACTATAAGAAAAGCTATATTTGCCTCAGAGTTAGTGTGAATACAGACCCTGCTGAGGCCAATTATTTCCATGGATCATTTTTGCTATTCCTGACTTATGGCTTCCAAAACAGTTGTATAAGCAGCACATAGAGCTGGCCAACTGATGAATGGGAGTTAATGAAGGGTCAAATTTGAACTTTTACTCTAGTCAGCCAGCACTCAGGAAGTGACTAGTCCAAAACATAGCATGCTTCCTCAGCAGTATGGGTAGGGTTGGAAGAATTTGATTTTCACCAGTAAATGTCTGTCCACCATTTTATCATGCACACACAAAAACAAAAAGAAGTGTTTCCATAGACAATCAATTTAAAGTCAGGAAAAGAAAAATGCTGCTTGAGAACTTGGAGTTTGATTTAAGGATAGTTATTTTGTATATTTTGACATGTGACGTGGACGTTATAAAGCTTTAACTTTTTGAATCTCAATATCTACACAGGTCATTAAATAACACTGCTCTACATTTATTTCAGAAGCATTTTGGCTTTAGTCAAACTTTACTAATTCTGGGTCACTGAGAACGAAAATGATGCTTAAAATTGTTGATTGGCTCTAGTTTTCAAGATATGCTATTGGGTCAGTATATACGACCCTTGACTTGGGAATGGCGGAGAATAAGTGAGTTATAAAGGGAAAGGATCTCAATTTAAAGCAGAAATGACAAATACATCTTTGACTGGATCTATGAATAAATCTATGACTGGGTTTGGACAGTACTTGCTTTTGAGGCAAAACAATGAATGATGCAATCTGAAGCTGGTATTGTGTCATACATGATATGAATTGCATCATGTTATTCCTAGAAGTCATGGATGATGCAATCATAACGAAGAGATTGGAGATCGGAACAAGAGGTGGGCCCCACACATATGCTGCAACACTTGTGCAACAAATCTTCAACCACTGGCGAACAGGAAAAGGAAATCTATGCCTTTTGCAGTGCCAATGATTTGGAGAGAGCCAACAGATCATACCAGCAATTGTTACTTCTGCATGGTGCCTCCAGTTGGGAAAGGTGTGTCAAAGAAAAAGTGGACTATGCATTATCCAAACATTCCACAGCTATACGCCCAGTACCCCATGGAGAAGGGCTGCCGGTTCCTGATGCACCAGAATCATTCTCACTTGAGTCAGACGAGGAAGAGGATGAAACTTCTGGTCCTGAACCATCAATGTCACAGGACCCACATTTTCTCCCATTCTCTTCCTCTGAGCCACACCTCATAACGCAAGGTGAACTGAATGACCTTGTCAGGGATTTGGAACAACCCAAGAGTAAGGCAGAGCTGTTGGGCTCCAGACTACAGCAGTGGAATCTCCTGGCAGGTGATGTTAGGGTTTCCATGTTCCGTGACTGTCAAAAGGATCTTGTCCCAATCTTCTTCATGGAAGGTGATCTTGTAGCCTGCAACATCGATGGTGTGATGGCAGCCCCCAACATGGTTCATGATCCAGATGAGTGGAGACTGTTCATTGATTCATCGAAGACGAGTCTTAAAGCTGTTTTACTGCATAATGGCAATGTTTTGCCATCAATTCCAGTTGGTCTTGCAGTCCATATGAAGGAAACCTATGACAACATGAAACAACTTTTGAGGTGCATAAACTATGACCAACATCAGTGGCAGCTTTGTGGCGATTTGAAGGTTGTTGTTTTCTTGCTTGGTCTCCAGACTGGATACCCAAAGTACTGCTGTTTTCTCTGCGAATGGGATAGTCGTGCAAGAGATTCCTACTACATCAAGAAAGATTGGCCACTCTGACAGTCATTGGAGTCTGGGAGGAAAAGTGTTCAGCATCCACCACTTGTTGAATCAAGGAAGATTTTGTTACCACCCTTACACATCAAGCTGGGTCTGATGAAGAATTTTGTCAAGGCCATTGACAAAACACAAGCAGCTTTCAAGTACCTCTGTGGAAAATTTCCAAGGTTAAGCGAAGCTAAGATAAAGGAAGGTGTCTTTGTGGTCCTCAGAACTTCTTCGAGATGACGCATTTGACCCTGCACTGCGTGGCAAGGAAAAGACAGCATGGAAAGCCTTCCAGTTAGTGGCAATAAATTTTCTCGGAAACAACAAGGCAGACAACTACAGGTTGTTGGTGGAAAACCTCCTCAAGGCACACAAAAGCCTTGGTTGCAACATGTCACTAAAGATACATTTTTTGTACTCTCATCCAGATTTTTTTCTACAGAACTGCGGAGCAGTGAGCGACGAGCATGGCGAGCGATTTCACCAGGACATTGCAACAATGGAGAAATGCTATCAAGGCAAATGGAGCGCATCAATGCTTGCAGACTATTGCTGGACAGTGACAAGAGATGCTCCATGTAATGAATACAAGAGACAAGCCAGGAAGCGCCGAGTAGACACTGAATAGGACTAAACTATGTACATAATAGTTTTTTGCCTTTTGTTTCATAATTAATTTTATTTATATAACACTTTTGCTGATTTTTAAAGCATTACATAAACGGGACAGGTGAAATATTATCATGTAAAGCAACCATAAACACATGAAAAGACCTAGGTTTACAATTTATGATTAAAACTCTACTATCTACAATATACTTAGACCTAAAATGTAAAAACTTAAATATCTTAGAAACAGTAGCCAGTTGTTTTAATTGTCATATTTCAATTCAGCACATCAAAATACATAATAAATAGCACATTTTATCTCTGAAGCAGACGACTTCTCAAAAATTGTAGACCAGGTGTAATTATTGTTTAACCCCCCCTCCCCCCAATTTCCTGTGAAACTGGAAACTAAAATCAATAAAAATTAAAAATGCTTACAAATAAACATGTATATCTGTTGAAATTATAGAACAATAAAAATGGAATTCTGCCAATCCTAAATATGGGTTGCCATGAGTTCAAATGTATCCTCTGTTCCTTATACTGAGTCCTTATATAATATCACATCAAGTTCTAGGACTCAATCCTTCTCTTCAAGTTATTTAATGATTGGGACCCAGGACACTGAAAAGATCAACCTGGATTTTTAAACACAAGGACCACATGTGACATCTCCCCTCCTCAGGCACAACCGAATTGTCTGTTCAAAGTTAACAACAGTTATTTGTGGGCGCAGTAGAGCTTTCTTAGGGGAGTGGCTCAAAACTGGAGAAAACTCCTGCAGGATTCAAGAATTGCCACAAACCTCACGACTTTCCATTCCAAGGGCAAGGCGCACTTTCAGCTTCCCTTCATTAATAGATAAAGGGGACACCACCATCAGGTCGAAAACGGCATGCAAGAGGAAAAGCTCACCTGAATAGGTTGCAATACACACTGACTCTGCTATGGGTGCAGCATAAGAATTTGAATAGAATATTAAAGACTGCACCACCCAAGCCAGATTAAAGAATTTTGGGGCCCTGTGAACTATGGAAATTGGGAACCTACCACTTAGAGCATGTGACAGCGATAGTAGAGGGCCACAAAATCCACTAAAACCCTTTGGAGGGCCAAAGGCCTCTCTCTTCTCTCCACCCCAAAGTGGCTACATACTCATCCATGGGGTAACAACAAGCAGCACCAGCTCTCAAGGTGGTTAGTCAGCAGTAGAAGCCTGAGCATGCTTGCTTCTAAGGAAACAGCTCCTGGGGCAGCTATGCAATGCCATCCCCTACCAGAACAATAGAGCACTCTCACAGCAGCAGATTGCCTTTTATGGCCAGCAGTAGGTCCACACAAAGAATGCAGGAGTAACACAGTGGGGGGAGCAAACTTTTCCCTGTGCACTTTTCAGCATGTGGGCTGATCTGATGAGCTGGTGCAGTCCCCGAGCTACCAGCTGCCCATTCCTTTCCACCCCCCGCTTCCTTTCGGTGGTTGAGGGACCCACTCAGAGCTGTGCATGTACACATTGGTTAACCAGGTCTGGAGCCACTTCTATAGAAATATAAAGCCAGCCTTTGAGTAGGAATAGGTAATTATTTATATTCTTCATGAAGACTCTTCTCTTATCACTTAGGGGTAATAGCAGCCATGGGTAATGGGGCTAGAAGTTATCAATGGGTGGAGAGTGGGTAAGCTTGGACATGCCAAGACTTGCTAAACCAGGGACACCAGGAAAGTAGTGTTTAACTCCTCCCTCTCCCCACATGCTCTTCCCATTCTTTGCTTCGTTCCCACTGTTCAACAAGGACCAAATATTTTTGGCTCTCATCTACTGCCCGATGTAGTGAGATGAGACCCGCACAGTGCTCTGGGAGCCATCCTGTTGCTTCTGGGGAGTCCCCCTGCCAATGATAATGGGGCAGAAAGGAGCACCAGGAAGAGCACATGAGAGAAAAGTGGCTGAGGATAAATGGAAAAGATCTTTAGAACAAAGGGTAGCAGAGCAACAGAGGGAACACACACTGAGAAAGATAAATATGAATAATAAACAAAACTGTCATTGTAATCTGACAGGCAGCCAAAAAGTGTATAAGGTGTCTCAGATCAATAAAAAGGGCATGACAATTGCTCAGAAGAACTTACAATATCAGTGAAAAGAAGGAGATTGGTGGGGCGGGGGGGGAGGGAGAAGAGAAAGGTCATGGGATCAATAGGGAAGAGGATACAAATATGACTGCATGTATCTTGGCATTTCTTATTTTAAAGTATTTGTAAAATGGAAAAAAATAGCAAAATAAGAGAACCAGGGGCCAGGCCTCAGCTAGTTTAAAGTGGTCACAGCTCCATCATAAGAGTTTCAATAGTTTGCAGCTGATGATCTGCGCCAGTTTCAAGGTGGATGCCAAGAGTTTATTTGTTCAACCACATATGCAAAAATACATATACAATATCTAGACATATTTAAAGTCTTATCTGTAGCTAGTAATGCCCCAGAAATGTCAGCCTGACATTTTATAATATCGTAACATGTTCTCAATTTGTCCGAAAGCAAAAAGCATGAACTGATATGCAAGCAAGAGTTTTTGGTCTATCTAGGTACCTATATCTCTGCTCATCATCATTAGTATCTTGTCTAATACCTATGTAAATAATTGTAACATTTCTCAACAAATACTTTCAGTACATTCAAATACAATCATTTCACAGATTTAGTTACAGGTGAATGATGTGATATAACGGAAGGAAATAACAGATGTATAGTTTTTGAGGGGTTCCCCCCCAAAGCCAAAGACTAATATACGATGGCATTTTCATGTCATCTCAGTAAGTTTTCTGAGAACACAAGCGCCCTACCCTTTACTACTTTAGTATTCTTTACCCATTGCCGTAAACTGAACAGACTTTTGGCTATTTGCTTCCAGATGTCACCAGTCTCTCTTGCAATCCTGGAGACCATTAAGGCTTATTGGATGCTTGCATATACACCATATCAAAGGACCTGAAAATCCTGCTTTGAAGCCATGTGCTTATTCAACCACCATCTTTTCCTCTCTCCTTTGTTATGGTTTTCCAAATAAAGTTAGCTGCATAAACGTCTTTAAAATAATGGTAGTGTTAAAGACCGAGTATGCATAATTAGGGCACTTGGGAAAGAACATGTTATGGGTGAGAACCATCAAAGCTACGCTGTCCGTATACGTGACGGCACATTTGTAGCCTTGTCAGAGTGCAGCGAGCTGCATGGTAGGAAACTCTAATGTTCAGAATTCAGCCTCGCATTCTTATTCCCCATATGATCATTCTCAAGTGGCTGCTTATCCTGCCCTTTATGTAGCTACTAGAGTGCATAGTTGTATGCAAATTTGATTGTCATTAAATGACAGAGAGTTGTAGTATATAGAGATGAGATACACATTTGACAGTGCCAATTTTTGAAGATAGCTTTGAAGTTTTAAAAGTAAATTTTAATCCCGCAGTCGAGAAATCAAGGTTGTCTTGGTGGAGAGCTCTCAAAATGTTTTTCTTGAGCACTCAACCGTGAGCATAAATTTTTATTTTTTGAGGCTGACTAATGCATGAGTTACAAATACAAAAAGGCTAAGTGAGGACAGATTATAATGGAACATTGGACAGGACAAAAAAAAGCAGTTATTTTGCTTCAACACAGAAGCAGCAGATACACTTTTGGCTATCAACAAACATCATGAAGCGTTTGCCAATTTAGGCAGTCAGCAAGACCAGAATTTCCGCACAAGGGTTGCAGAACACATTTTCCTTATTTCTGCTATATAGCATCATAATCCAGTCTAACATTGTCGCCTTAACAGATCTGAAACTATTGCTAGCATAGGTTCTGTGAATATGGGGAAGGTGGTGGACGTGATATACCTTGACTTTAGCAAAGCTTTTGATATGGTCTCCCACGGTATTCTTGACAACAAGTAAATAATTATGGATTGGATGAACGGACTATAAGGTGGATAGAAAGCTGGCTAGATCGTCTGGCTCAACGGGTAATGATCAACAGCTCTAGGTCTAGTTAGCATCTAGTCTGGTATCAAGTGGAGTGCCCCAGGGGTCGGTCCTGGGGCTGGTTTTGTTCAACATCTTCACTAATGAACTGGATGGATTGCACCCTCAGCAAGTTCGTGGATGACACTACACTGGGTGGAGAGGTAGATATGCTAGAGGGGAGGGATAGGGTCCAAAGTGACCTAGACAAATTGGAGGATTGGGCCAAAAGAAATTGGATGAGGTTCAAACAAGGACAAGTGCAGAGTCCTGCACTTAGGACGGAAGAATCCCATGCACTGCTACAGGCTGGGGACCGACTGGCTAAGCGGCAGTGCTGCAGAAAGGACCTGGGGATTACAGTGGACGAGAAGCTGGATATGAGTCAACAGTGTGCCCTTGCTGCCAAAAAGGCTAACGGCATATTGGGTTGCATTAGTAGGACCATTGCCAGCAGATCCAGGGACCTCTATTTGGCACAGGTGAGGCCACATCTGGAGTACTGCATCCAGTTTTGGACTCCCCATTACAGAAAAGATGTGGACAAATTGGAGAGAGTCCATGGAGGGCAACAAAAATTATTAGGGGGCTGGGGCATATGACTGATGAGAGGTGGAGGGAACTGGGGTTACTTAGTGTGCAGAAGAGAAGAGGGAGGGGGATTTGATAGCCTTCAACTATCTGAAGGGGGGTTCCAAAGAGGATGGAGCTAGGCTGTTCTCAGTGGTGGCAGATGACAGAACAAGAAGCAATGATCTCAAGTTACAGTGGGGGAGGTCTAGGTTGGATATTAGGAAAAACTATTTCACTAGGAGGGTGGTGAAGCACTGGAATGGGTAAATTAGGGAGGTGATGGAATCTCAATCCTTAGAGGTTTTTAAGGCCCGGTTTGGTCCTGCTTTGAGCAGGGAGTTGGACTAGATGACCTCCTGAGGTCTCTTCCAACCCTAATCTTCTATGAAAGGCGGAGTCAAAGTGCAATACAGGATGTTTGACTATTTGTATTTCTCTGTGACTACAGTAAGAGAAGCCCAGACCAAACAAAGCTTGGCTTGGAGCCCCTATACTTTTCTTAAAATAAGGGCTTAATTTGTGCCAAGGCTTGCCAGGGCTGAGCCCTAGCACCTCTAGGCTTGGCGGTTCATAGCCCGAGCACCTCTGGGGTTGCCACGTCAGTTATTAAAGTAAAAAAATTGCTTGAGCCCCAGCACTTTTCATTACAAATTAAGCACTGCCTAAAATCAAGGGTACTATACATGGTATGGTACAACAAGATTCAATGGATGAAATTTAAAGATAGACAAATTCAGTCCAGAAATAAGGCAAATAATACATTTTCCACAGTGAGGAACTGACCCTTGGAACAATTTACCAAGGGTTATGGTGGATTCACCGTCACTGGCAATTTTAAAATTATGATTGGATGTTTTTCTAGAATATTTGCTCTAGTTCAAAATGAAGTAATTCAGGGAAGGTCTCTGGCATATGATATGCAGGAAGTCGGACTAAATGCTCACTGTGGTCTCTTCTGGCCTTAGAATCTGTGGTCATCCTAGTTCCAAATCTTTAATAAGTGACCACAGTAAGGACATCTAGCAAAAAGGAGAAAGGAGTTTGAAGGCAGGATTCTCAGCTCCTGTATGTCAAGTAAAGCGGCTGGGATAGCAGAAGAGGCTCCACAAGCCCCAACACCGGCAAGGGCTGGTGTAAGGGGTGTATCATAGCAGGAGGCACAGTATCTCACCCTGCAAGTGTATGCCTAGCCATCATTAAGGTAACTATCACATATAGCTCAAGAGATTAAACAAACAAAATGGTACATAAAAAGCTTATTTCTCTGGCAAGATCAGAGTTCAAGGATGTTTTGCCTCCAGACAATCAATGACATTAACATCTAATGCAGAGGAAGAGCTGTCATCTTTACACTACCTGAGGGAATCAGTGATTCCATCAACTGTAACAGGAAACAATCTTAAGGGCTTGAACTCTGAGCTTGGTAGGTAAGTGAGGGGGTTTTCAGTTCTCACATTTTAAAAGTATATTTTTAACTTAAGTCTAGATATATTCAACCAATACAGCTTAATATTTATTTAAATGAAATCATTTTGGTTCATCTTTAAAATCTGCTGAAATTATTCCTTCTTGAATATCTAAACCAGGTGTGGAAAAGATGAATAACTAGGTTTTTATTAACCTTGCACACTGGACTTTGATAGAAGCAACCGTATCTAATTTTTTTTTTTTAAGGAATGTAATCATATATTTCCCATACAATATATGTTTTAACAAACAGAAAGCTTTCCTTAGAATACAAAAGTTCTTATATTCTGCATACTACAGTATGTGTCAGCTTCGAGACAGAAGAATTTGCCTTTTTAGATATTGTACACTACCTAATCCTCAAGAGGAAAGAGTCCAAAAATGTAACTGATACAAAGCCACTGACAGACAGCCAGGACTAAGTGCTGAGCTTCTATCTACAGTACAATGCTTTTTATTCTTGGCACCATAAGTCAGAAGACATCAAAAAGTTAGCGAATTCCTGCCATAGTAACAGTGATTACCTCTATGCCAGACCTGATGAGTGCCACACTGCAAAAGATTCCAGTTTCTAGGTTTTACTGTGCAATATAGAAGTAACATGAGAGGTCATGCTTACACTTGGAAAAGGCATGTCCTTTTTTTAAAAAAGTCATAACAGACAAGAGGAGAGTTGGTGGAGTAACTAGAAGCACTACGACATCACCATAAAATTAACTGATTACGAAAATATACCGTTCTTAATTTGTGCTCTGGTAAATAAAAAGGGCACTGCAAAGGCATAACTGCATTTGAATTGTTACATTTAACAGTCAGCATTGGGCATCAAGACAAGTGCTGGATGCAAGCTCCAAGCAATAAACATGTTTGTGGCAAATATTAAATATTGCTACATTATCTGAACTGCTTTGTACTTTAAAAACAAATTTATTTTGAGTTATTCTTTAATGTGTAACCAAGACCATAAATATTTTCATGTGTTTTAGTAGGCAGCTTCAATGAAGCACGAAGAGCAGAAAGATCAGTAGCCAAATAAATACCGAGTTGTTACTTAGAAGAATTACTAAAATAATATAAAAGATTAATTACCACCCCCATTCCTTTTTAGAATGTTCATAGCTGACCACCACCATCTTTTTGGTCTGTTTTCTGATGAGGTGAGCACACATACTGTGATGAAGTGAAATGTGTCTGACCTGGAGATAAACTTACAGTGATTATTTGGAGTTCACAGTCTATTTAAAAATCCTCTTCTTAGAAGACAAACAGCAGCAGAGGTTAGCATGCAAAGCTATTTTGTTTTTTTCCCCTTTTTAAATGCATAGGGATTTCCACAGACATGTGTCAACTATACACAGACTGGGTATTCACCAGTGTGGACTCCAATCAATTGCATATCTGGCAACTGAAATGTTGTTCTATTAAGGAGAACAGGAAGGAAGTGACTAATACAGGGTATGCAGATGACACTTCACCTCTTCATTATACCTGTCCTCCCACTATTCCAGAAACAATCAAAAGTACCTAACCCTTCAGAATTTAATTCCTATAACATCCCCATACTGGCTAGTGCATGTGTATTTTAAATAATCTGAAGACATGGCTTTAGTACAAGGGCACAACTGTGCTGTATTTTCAGCATTTCCGAATCTATCGGAACTCCTTAACTCCGTTCTTCAACACAGGACAAAGAACAGGGCCTTATGCAAGGCACAGTTGATATTTCATGCCTAGGTAGTGAAGCAGAGAATGCTATGACTTATTACACTCCCAAAAATCTTGTTTTAATACAGGGCAAGTTTAGAACTTTAATCTCTACTACACCTATCTGAGTCTTCCTAAGAAAAATTATAATACTTATAATTTTACTCCTGCTGAAGTACCCTAACTTGTACTAGTAAGAATGCTTTGCATTTCAACCTTGATACAATAGTTTAAAACTATATTTAAGGAATCTATTAGTAGGGCATATATACACATTGTGCATGTGAAAGCATTGACTATTATGGGCTGAATTCTCCATTACCTGTTTAGCCAATCACACCCATGCAATATTAGCATAACAGTATGGTTCTCTTGAGGTAGCATTTTTTTATGCACTGTGTTCAACTTGCACAGGTATAAGTGATTACATAAAATAAGGTTACCATACGTCCGGTTTTTCCCAAACATGTCCGGCTTTTCGGCAATCAAACCCCCGTCCGGGGAGAATTACCAAAAAGCCGAACATGTCCGGGAAAAATACCGGCCGGGCACTTCCTCTCCCGCGGCTGCTCTGCTCCTCCCCGGACAAAGACTTCGGCTCTGTTTAAGAGCCAAGCTGCCTGAGCCAGCACTACCGGCTTCGGGCAGCCCCCGTGCCTCCGGACCCTTCACTGCCGGAGCAGAGCAGCTGGAGCTGGGAAGAAGTGCCCGGCCAGTGGCTGGGGTCCGGAGGCACGGGGGCTGCCCGAAGCCGGTAGCGCTGGCTTGGGCAGCTTGGCTCTTAAACAGAGCCCAAGTCTGAGTCTGGAGAGGAGCAGAGCAGCTGGAGCTGGGGAGAAGTGCCCGGCCGGGGGCGCAGGGTCCGGAGGCATAGGGGCTGCCCGAAGCCTGAGTGCTACCGGCTTCATGGTTTGCCGGGCAGCCTCCAGACCCTGCGCCCCCAGCTGGGCGCTTCCACTCCCGGGCTCCAGCTGCTGGGGAAGCGCCGGCCGGGGGCGCAGGGTCTGGAGGCTGCCTGGCAAACCGTAAAGCCGGTAGCGCTCGGGCAGCCCTTTTCGCGTGGCTGGGAGAACAGGTATAATGTTAGGAGTTGGGCAGGGACTTTGGGGAAGGGGCGGGGAAAGGGCGGAGTTGGGGCGGGGCCGGAGTTGGGAAAGGGGCGGGGCTCTTTTTTATTTTTTAAATATGGTAACCCTACATAAAAGATGCAAGACAGTGGAGAATTAGGTCCTGTGTGCAGTATATTAAAAGTAAGTGACAACTTATATAAATTATATTTTCATGCCAAGCTTTTGCTGCCACATCTACAAATTGAATCTTGAGGATACGGTTACAAAATCCAAGTTCACAAGGTGGCAGCACAGAAACTATTTGCTATTTTAATCTGTTTTATCCCACTGTGCTTCTATGTGGGTTAATTAGTGATTAGAGTTCAGACTGTAAACTGCCACTCAGAATACTGTTCTAAAGTTTAGGATGGCCCATCCAGGCCGGTGTTTGCTGTCTCAATCAGCAAGTCATCTGACAAAGCCAAGCCTTGTTTACTCAGCACCTAATAGCTAAAAGGTACAGAGCCTTCTAGTATCTGCAGTCACCATTCCAGTTTATAGCAATATGCACTTGCACATTTCACTGCACTCTGACATCATTCTCCAATCTCTACAATTAAACAAGTACTTTCATGCAACTCCTGTAAGAGATTTCATTTTGCTACCTTTTCAGATATGCAGTGACATTAAAATTTAGCGTTTCATATCATGCCCATCAAATTCAGCAACAGCTCTCGAAGATAATATATTGAACAGGGTTCGACACTAACAAGCCATGAGTCTGCATCATCATGAGGCCCCTCTTATTTTCCTGTTCCTGGCTTGACTCCAAGCTGCCAAGGGCTGGGAAGAAATGCTGGCAAGGCAGCAAAGACCGTGGGGAGGAAGCAAAGAAAGGAGGGAGGGGGACTGGAGTGGAGTTCGCAGTGCAGTAGTAGATAAAGAAACCACAATGAGTAGCTCCAGAGGAAGCCTTATCTAGTTCTTCCTAGCTGCAAGAATGGCAGTCAGCAGGCCAGCTAATTAGGCATGATTGAGTTATGAGTCTCAATGAATTTATGTTAAATTAAATGTTAAGATGCCACAGCAACATTTTGGGGGGGGGGGGGGCGTTAGGTAACTTATTTTCAAGATCTTAAAAATCTGGGGTGGTTTCTTGGGGACAACTTGGGAGATTGTTATAATTTTTTGTTTGTATTACCATAGTGAGTAGGAGCCCTTATTCGGGACCAGAACCCCACTGTGCTAAGCACTTATAGAAACAACAAAAATGGTTCCTGTGTCAAAGAGCTGAGAATCAAAGTATAAGACAGTAGAAGGATACAGACAGGGGAGTACAACAAAAACAGTGAGACAGCATTGGTCAGTATGATAGGCAGTGGTATCAGCACACCACTGGCCTAATTGGTGTCAAGTTCTTTGTAGCCATCATGGGAGAGGTTCAAGAAGGGATGTGAGGAGGATGGTTTGGAGCGAGGAAGAGAAACAGGACCTACTGAAGGTCAGCATGGAAGAAAGCATGAAGATGCCTGTTGGATAGAGGTTGGAGGCATGGGCTAGTCACAGGTGGGAGTTGACATTTTGATAGCAAGTAAGAGACTATACATACAATGAGATTAAGCCAAAGAAGGGCCTTGAGAGTGACAAACAGTTTTTGTTTGATGCAATAAAGAAGGGAGAACCTGTGGAGGGATGCAAAGAGAAGGGTGACATGGTTTCATAACTATAAAGGGAAGGGTAACAGCTGTCCTGTGTACAGTACTATAAAATCCCTCCTGGCCAGAGACTCCAAAATCCTTTTCCCTGTAAAGGGTTAAGAAGTTCGGGTAACCTGGCTGGCATCTGACCTAAAGGACCAATAAGGGGACAATATACTTTCAAATCTTGGGAGGGGAAGGCTTTTGTTTGTGTTCTTTGTTTGGGAGTGTGTTCGCTCTCGGGACTGAGAGGGACCAGACATCAATCCAGGTTCTCCCCATCTTTCTAAACAAGTCTCTCCTATTTCAAACTTGTAAGTAAAAAGCCAGGCAAGGCGTGTTAGTTTTCCTTTGTTTTTCTCAACTTGTAAATGTACCTTTTACTAGAGTGTTTATCTTTGTTTGCTGTACTTTGAACCTAAGACTAGAGGGGAGTCCTCTGAGCTCTTTAAGTTTGATTACCCTGTAAGGTTAATTTCCATACTGATTTTACAGAGATGATTTTTACCTTTTTCTTTAATTAAAAGCCTTCTTTTTAAGAACCTGATTGATTTCTCCTTGTTTTAGATCCAAGGGGGTTGGATCTGTATTCACCAGGGAATTGGTGAAGGTTTCTCAAGGCTTCCCAGGGAGGGAATGGTGGCAGCGGGACCAGAGCTAAGCTGGTAGTTAAGCTTAGAAGTTTTCATGCAGGCCCCTACATTTGTACCCTAAAGTTCAAAGTGGGGATACAGCCTTGACACATGGTCAAAGCAATGGGCTGGGAAAGTGATCTCTGCAAAAGGACTCTGAATGGATTAGAGTGAAACAAGATTGTAATCGTCAAGGCCAAAGAAGAGTATTTGCAGTAACATAGATGTGTTATCATGAAACCTTGGATGAGAGCTTTAGGTATGGGGATGGGTAGAAAAGCCCATATCTTATTTCTTATGCAGAAAGAATCTGCCAGATTTATACATAGACTTGATGTAGAGAGGCCCAAGGCCAAAAATGATCCCAAGTTATGGGTTCGAATGACAGGAAAGATGGTGGTGATGTCACAGTAACCAAGAAAGGAGGTAGCAGAGAGGGCTGGGCCTGGAAGATTAAGAGTTCTGTTTTAGTCATTTTGAGTTTGAGCCGACAGCTAGACATCCAGAAGATGTCAGAGGGGGCAGAGATTTTAGTTTGGACAGAAGAAAGGTATGAAGTAGAGAGGCGGATCTGTGAGTGTTCAGCACAGAGATGCTAGTTGAATTTTGTGTGCATACAAGATTACCCAGACAAAAAGTGTAGACGGAAACAAGAAGGGGACCAAGGACAGAGCCAAGTTGATCATATCCCAGGCAGCTAGAAAGGAAGGGTGCATGTAACAGAGTTAACAAGGCTCGGTGGTTGCAATGCATGTTTTATCATGCTTCTTCATTCAGGGTCTAGGTTTGTTTTTAAAGGAGTATTTACGAACAACATGGATTGAAGCCAAAGAGTGGCAGCAGAAGCTCAAGCCTTTCCTTCATTGTGTTGGCACTGGATGGTGAGTGATCTCCAGATGGCCTTATGTGCAAGATGTCTGACAGTATCAAAATTTGATCTAATGGCTTTCTAATTAACCAGTAGCACCCACATAAATCACATAGCATCCTCATGTGAAAATGTGAAAGTTAGCTTAATCTGAAAGGGAAAAAGCCACCTTAAATTTGGATTGGAGAGAAGCTTTGTCTTAGTCCATATTTAAAAAGTTTTGTTGGTGTAGTTATACTAGTTCAACGAGCAAAAACAAACTATACCAACAAAAGCACTTTAATGCTGGTATAAATGCATCTGTACCTGTGCTTTCACCGGTACAGAAATGTTGCATTTGGCTTTATGGGTAAAAAGTTTCTTGCACAGACCTGGCCTAAGAGACAAATCCAGTGTGGGCAAAGAATCCAGTACCACAGCAGTGTGGTCTCTCTCTCACGTCCCTTCTATAGGTGCTACAGCAGTTTGAATTTTTTCTAAAACTGACTTCTGCAGTTACAAGCTCAGCTTGTATAATGTGGTTCACACCCCCAGGAAAAATGAGAATTAGCATTTCACATTAATCTATACTAGATAAATTTGCCAGGCCACAACCCTCTTGCCTTCTAAAAAACCAGCTTCTTCAGTGTCAACTAAATTGCAGAAAAAAGTTTTTTTTTTTTTTTTTTTTTAAACAAGCCATTAACATGTCCATATACCATAAATGGAAAATGATCTTATAACTAACCCTTATTCCTTGCTCACTCAAGTTCCCTTATTGTTAACACTCACATCACACCTAAAGTTAAATGGTACATTTGTGTCTTTGTTCTGCAGAGTACCCAATTGCATTGGACACTCTATAGGTAATTAATTACTAACAGAAAATTAGTAATGCTGAAAATAAAGGTTTTAGAGATGGCTGTTAAGAGGTCCCAAATAACATGTATTTTGATTAAACCCACTGAAGAAACCAAACCTGCCAATCAGGAAACTTGCTATTCAGAAGACACAAAATAGCTTTTTGCACTTGGAGTGTACTAGTGTTAGCAGAGAACTTCAGTCTGCATAGAAGAAGCAGAGCTGTTTGAGCTGAAACATTATAACCAGACACGGGGGACCAAAGTGTTCATTGACAAGGTTTTTGTTTTAATTTCAAAAGAATTATTTAAAAGATCTATGCATGCAGGTATAAAATAAAGAGGTACAAGTTTAATGTATTACTAGTTGTCCATATTTCTCAGGTTGCTGAAGGTGTTTGGCTTCCAGCCTGTCTCAATATACCCATAAGCATGTACAACTACTGTTGAGAAATATTGTTTAAGTTACAGTAAGACTCAGACTAAGACTTTAAGGTCACAAGGGACCATCTTCTAGTCTGACCTCCTGCAGATTGCAGTCCACAGAACCTCACCCATCCACTCTTGTAATAGACCCCTAACCTCTGGCTGAGTTACTGAACTCCTCAAACCATTTAAAGACTTCAAGTTACAGAGAATCCACCATTTACACTAATTTAAACCTGCAAGTGACCTGTGCCCCGTGCTGCAGAAGAAAGTGAAGGGGGGGAAAAAAAAGAAAAAAGAAAAAAGGTGTCTCCGCCAATCTGTCCGGGGGGTAGGATTCCTTCCCGACCCCAAATATGGTGATCAGTTAGACCCTGAACATGTCAGCAAGACCACCAGCCAGACACCTGGGAAAGAATTCTCTATGGTAACTCAGAGCCCTCCCAATCTAGTGTCCCATCACCAGCCACTGGAGATATTTGCTGCTAGTCATCACCGATCATCTATGTGCCATTGTAGGTAGTCTCATCATACCCTCCCCTCCATAAACTTACAAGTTTAATTTTCCTTCAGATGGTATCACCTTCTGGGGAAATTTGGCAACAAGGGATCAGAATTTATATATTACTGCTCAGAAGAGAAACTATCTCCTGCTGTTCATGGTAGACCACACAGGCTGTATTCTTAAAATGATCCACAAGAGAAAACTCTGGTAGCCATTTGATGTTTTAAAGACCCTTTACAGAATTTTTGATCTGCAGAAGCAGCTTTGTCATTCCAATTTTCATGTCTTATTTAAATATTGCTATATATTATATTTTAAGGTAGCCAGATGCAACTCAATAAGAATGTTATTAGTAATTTCTCACGTTCTATATAAATCTTCATGGTGGACTGAAAATCTCTTTGCTAGCACAAATTTAGTCTATGCTTCAATATAGTTAGAAGTCCTGAATAACTGCTAATCCTAGGTAGATTTCATATATTTTACAAACCACATTTAAAGTTTGGAATAATAAAAACACCCCAATTCGGCTAAGGAAAAAAATACAGAAAACCAAATTAGAACATAAGAATGACATACATCAGATACATACCATGCAAGTCTCAAAATCACTTATTGTGCCAAACTGGAAGGAAGCAAATATAATGGACTTCTAAATCCTGGAACTTACAGACTGGGGAACCCTGTTTTGTTACCAGGTAAACAGATTGTGAAAATAACTGAAGAGGGTTATAAGACACCTATAGAAACATCTCTTTTGTAAAAGGAAATCAAACCTGACCAGCCTACTAGAATTCTCTCAAGTGTTAACAAAAAGTATGGAGAACAGATTTATTTAGGCTTTGAAAAAGGCCCCCGTCCAAGTCCCTCATAAGAGGTTATTAAAGAAACTAGAGTAGTCATGGAGTGATGTTTAAAAACGCTGTCATGGTTCAGAAGCTAGGTTAAAATTAAAAAAAGGCAGAAACAAATAGCCAGTTTTCAATACGTCATAGGTTAACATGTAGTACCCAATAATTCCTAATGGTGCCAGCGGTTAATGCATTTGTTTTAGGATAGCACCTCAATCTCTTATTTGGGGCCTCCAGGCCCACAGTGCTAAATACT
The DNA here is from genome assembly GCF_027887155.1 of Malaclemys terrapin pileata. NCBI lineage: Eukaryota > Metazoa > Chordata > Testudines > Emydidae > Malaclemys > Malaclemys terrapin. Next base: position 88,199,380 of record NC_071510.1, on the reverse strand, counting down.
GTACACACAACAAAAGAAAATTCTGCCCCAGGGAGAGACTGCGATCTAAATTATATATTTGTCAAAATTAGTGGGTGAATAAGGGGGTGGTAAAATCTGCTGAGTACACAGTATTATTTAGGTTACTCAAGCAATTCCACAAGGACTTAAACCAACAGGACACTGCCAGGCTAGAACTTCAGTGTTTACAAATACAAAGTAGCTCACATGGGGGGGGGGGGGGGAACAACAACAATTTGAGCTACTTGTACTTTGCTGCGTTCTAAGATTAACAGTAGCCATTTAGGGAAAAATATCCAAGAGTTATTGTGGATAGCTCAATGGAAGCACTCTGTTAATGTGCCACAGCAGTAAACAGAAGGTTAGGATATGTAAAGAACAATACGGCTACACAATTGCCTTATGTAACGGCACATATTCATTTATGGTTATCTGATCTGGGGGAAAAAAGAGGTACAGCAGAAACAAATGGGAAGAAAAAACAAACCCACCCAACAGGTCCAAAGAGTCTCGACAAAAGTTATAGGCATGAGAACACTCCCAGTGAAGTTTGAAGAGATTAAGGCATGAGAACACTCCCAGTGAAGTTTGAAGAGATTAAGGCGGGTTGTTAGTGGTATACATAAAGTAATGAATACTGTGATAAAGTCAAAGTCAAGCACTCTGCCCCCCTTCTCATAATTCAAGAGCAAGAGAACATCTAATTAAATTGAAAGCAATTTAAATCTGAAAAAAGAAGCTTTCTTCCCAATCAGTGACTATATATTTTATTTGTCATATTTTTATGAATGACACATTAGTAACAAGCATTTTTATGGGGCAAATATCTGAACTGCTTTGTAGTCTATGCAGCTACATCCATAAAAAAGATCAAGATTGCAGTCCTAGATTCCAGAAAGGCCCAAAAGCTTTCATAACTTTCAGAGCTGCCAATTCTCAGAGTTAGGAGCTGCAAAGAAAGAAGGAAACATTAAAAACAGAACTGCTGCCAATTGTTTCAGCCAATACAGTCTATCAAACTCCTACAGTTTCTCCTCAGGATCTCAAAGCACTTTACAAACACGAAAGTTAATTTCACAATGTCCATTAGAAATAGGTAAATATTTCTCCTCATTTTATAATAAAGAGATGGAAGCACACAGGTAAATTGCCTTACCTGAGGTCACACAACAAACCTGTGTCAGACCCAAGACTGGAACTTAGATATCCCAACTACCAGTGCCAGATTTTAATCATAAGATCAACCTCCTTCTTTAAGAGGTTAGAGACTCACTATTTGGCAGTTTAATAAACCTCATTATAATCCACACAAAGTTACTCTCCACCAATAATATTGAAGATGCTCCAATAATAAATTAAAAAAAAAAGTCGCATTTTACTAGTATATTGTAAGTGGAAAAAATAAAATTTGAGTATTTTAAATTGTTGGTTTTCCCACTGCTATTTTGCAAAGTTCAGTTAGCAAAAAACAGTCAAAAGTGGTGTGCACAAAGGCGAGGGGGGTAAACAGGGGCACAAGCCCGCCCAATAATCAGTAGTGTCACAGACATCCCCCCAACTCCAGAAGCTGTCTCCCGCCCTGTCTTTTGCTATAAAGAACCCCTGACTATAATGGCCAAATGGCTTGGATCCCCAGGGGTTTGTTATAGCAAGGGTTTACTGTAAATCCTCATAACATCATGTGTTTAACATGCCCCTCCAAAAGCAGTCAAATTTAAATTCTTGCACACACCTCAAGTAGTCAATTAACTAATTAGAGTGTAGAACATCACCAGACTGACTTCATTTGAAGTGCTCTCAAAAACAAAAATAACCCAAAAAAATCTACTTCTGTGAACCTGAAGCAAAAATATTCTACTAAGTCAATTTATATCACAGCCAACCCTATTAAACTACCTAGACACATTGATTGTGTTAATTAGTGAAACATCAGAGCTCGTTAACTTCTATCACTATACAAAGGCCTAAGTGACTTAAGTTGCTATTTTGATGAGAGAATCTGCTCTTCCCTGACTCCACATCAGTTCACTTAAGAACATAAGAACTTAAGAATGGCCATACTGGGTCAGACCAAAGGTTTATCTAGCTCAGTATCCTGTCTTCTGACGGTGGCCAATGCCAAGTGCCCCAGAGGGAATGAACAGAACAGGTAATCAAGTGATCCATCCTTTCACCCATTCCCAGCTTCTGGCAAACAGAGGCTAGGGACACCATCCCTGCCCATCCTGGCCAACAGCCACTGATGGACCTATCCTCCATGAATTTATCTAGCTCTTTTTTGAACCCTGTTATGGTCTTGGCCTTCACAGTATCCTCTGGCAAAGAGTTCCACAGGTTGATTGTGCACTGTGTGAAAAAAATACTTCCTTTTCTTTGTTTTAAACCTGCTGCTTATTAATTTCATTTGATGGCCCCTAGTTCTTGTGTTATGAGGAGTAAATAACACTTCCTTATTTACTTTCTCCATACCAGTGACGATTTTATAGACATTTATCATATCCCCCCTTAGTAGTCTCTTTTCCATTTAAATGGAAAGGTCTTTGGTGGCAGGGGTTGTTTCTTATTATATGTCTGTACGGGATCTAGCAGAATGAGGCTGCAATCTGCTACCGTAATACTAATAAGATACAACTTTAAAAACACCTCAAAAGCTGTAATCCACTTTCCTGTATTATTCATGAGTATATATGAATATATCTTCTTAAACAGACCCTCATCAATATAATTGCAGCCTGAGGAAACTGACTATTACCCAATCAGCTTTTGGGCTCTGTAGGAGAGAGGTTGAGAGCACCGTCTGGCTGTTTCAAACCATGACAGCTAGTAATAAGGGTACGTCTACACAGCAACGTAAGCCCAGGGTCAGTAGAACTCAAGTTAGCAGACCCTGGGTTTGTTAACCTATGGCTTGAGCATCTGCACTCACTTGTAACACCAGGTTAGGAAATGTTGAACCCTGGGTCTTAACATGCGGCTCCTGTATCTAAACTGCATTATGAAGGCACTTCAAACCCCCATATCCTAGACTTCCTACTGCCCTCCCAAAACATAGCTATTCTAGCCTTTTGTTCATGGTGGAAAACTGACTGTCCAGAAGACAAAGTCAGACTGCTTATGGGATACTTTTGATGGACTCCCAGAACATGAGTCCAGTCTGACTGTATCTACACTGCAAACCAACAGGGCTTGAACCCTGGGTCCTGGCTTGGTTCAGGCTCAGACCCTCCACCCCTGTGAGCCTGCGTCTGAGTCCTGGGTTAGCATGATTTGTGTGTAGACAAAAGGGGGGGGATGGAGGGTTAGGCTCGAGCTTGAGTTTGAACCCTAGGCTTACACTGCAGTGTAGACATACCTAAAAGGGAAGGAAGCCTCTGCTGGAACCAGAGTTGCTAGCTTTAGTACAAATGATCTGCCAGATGCTAAATCAATCCAATCAATTTCAAAGAGCGTGAAACATTATATGCAAAGTGGTGTCAGAGGTAGCATAGGGGTGCCCACACCTCCACTGGTGCTGGTGAGAAATAACAGGCTGCAAGAACCATCCGTTATTGCCAAAAGGAAGAGGAGTCTAACTACCACCACTCCTGTCAACAAAGGGGGGAGCAGGAAGAGCCAACCACAGCAGCAGATAGATAAGGGGAAACCAGGAGATAACTGTCAGAAGGATATGAATTATATTGGGCAATGTGAAGCCTTACCACTACCCTCAGGAGTTTGAAGGGGGCTCAGCAGAGGAGAGGAGCAAGGTGGGCCAGTGTGCTGGACTTGAGAGGAAGGAAGGGAGGAAGGAAGGGAGGGATCCTTGTACCACTGGCATTGAAGCACAGCCTCTTTACTAACACAGCCTCAGCAATGCCTGCTAGCAAGGAGTGGCTGTAATTACTGTCAGGAGTCTCAGCTTGCATATCTAAACAGACTATTTGTCTTAAGTCCAAGCACATTTTTCTGAAGTAGTTTTGGAAAGTAGAACAAGATCTTTAAAAAGAGGCAAGAAGCTGAAATCAGAGCACCCTTTAGCAGAGCGCACACAGCTATACCAAGTCAACAATTAACTCAAAAGCTGAAGAATACATTGTTAATGCTTTCATAAATTGCCTGTATTGTTCAACATTTATCTTGTTTGAAAGGTTAAAAAAGTAAGCCTCACACACTTCAGATGCAACTTGATCACTCATTTCTTTATAGGCCACATCAGATCATGATCTTTTATTAAAAAAATCTTACATCTTGTTCATATGGCAAACTGAAACAATCAAAATGGGTTGCTTCGTTAATAGCTTTATTTGGATATATATCTTAGTTGTAATAATTCAGTTTCTCCTAATTTTGAGCACACAAGAAATTTTTTATATTTAGATTCAACTACAGTAGATTTTAGGAGTTCTGCACTGTAATAATCATGATTTTGTTGTTACTTTATGCTGTTTACTATACTGTGAAAGAAACTATTCAAATGGTGGGGAGAGAGCAGCGCAGGGGAAAAGCATGCCTGTTCAAAGTTCGTGTCTTCAAAGGTACACATGTCCAATATAGAAAAGGCTTAATATAATCCATTACCAATTAATTACTTTGCCCTTTTCATGGAGAGCCCCACAACACACAAAAAACACACCACACACCTTTCCCTACTCCAGGCAGAGAAAAGGGAACATGAAATGACTATTCTTCCACTGGCTCTACTACAACTCAGTCAGAGCAACAGTGGTCTCCAAAACACTGGATCCTGCCTGCAACTACTGGAGGCAGCCACAGACAGACAGTGTAAGGGTATGGCCATTCCCAGGCTGCCTCAGAGGTCTGGTTTCTGCCTCCAGTAAGCTGTAAGGAGGGGAAGGGGAGATGCTCTGTGACTGTAGGGCCTATTTCCATTCTTCCCTTGTTTCATGTATCCCATCCGAGTTCCTCTGGGCAGCATCTGCTGGCTCTCTCGACACCTTTGAGGTGCAGTGGGCGCTGTCTGGGGTTCTCTGCTCTGTGTCGCTCTCAGAATCCCTGCTTATGGCCCTGTAACCCTCACTTCTGTTTAATCATTTGTTGTCCCCCACAATTAGTTGAACTCTTGCTTTAGTGGCTCCTCCCCTTAGGCTGGGTGAAGGACCTTCTGATAAGGACCCAGCCCTTACCCAAAAAGCCATCCAGATCACCAAGCCTCCCCAAACTACCACCACAGGCATGTGATATCATCAGTATTTAAGTTCTTGAGCCAACTGAAGCTTCTGCAGCAGTGTAAAAAAAAAAAAAAAAAAGGCAGTTTTTAAACAAACATTTAAGTGGTACATTTTTGTGATAGTTACTACAATCAAAATAATTTCCCCCATTAATCATACACTGCCACAGAAATTTAGCATTGGTGCACTGCAGAAATCCATCTGTTTTACCACAGATTTTAAACCTTATTTGCTACCATACATGGGGCTCAGAGTATAGTGGTATACCAAGAGGTATGTATTTTGGAAGTACATGAAATATTTCATTTGTACATGTGTCTGCATTAGGCTCTTTAGGACAGGAATAAACTCATGTACTGATAGCCCTATTTAATGTATACATACAGCACACAAGGCATTCTCCCCTTAAACCAAAGAAAATAATGCAAAGTTAGACACATTTCTTAGGCCAACCTAAAAATCTGAAATGTGAAAAATAATTTGATATTCAAAATGCCTCAATGTACAAGACAAACATCATGGAGAGTCTCCCCCAGGGCCACTGCCTGTAGCAAATCCTTGGGTAAGGGTTGAATAGCTATGAGCAAGCCTTAAATTTTGGCTGTAATTTAAAATTCATATTGTAGTAATGCCTAAAACCCACAACCAAGTTGGGCCCCACTGCACTAAGCACTATACCAACCATAAAACAGTCTCTGGCCCACAGAGCTTATATAGTCAAAAAAGTCAAAAACTTAACAGGGATATGAGCTAAACAAGTGGACAGGGGTGGGATAACTGGATAACATACAAGAGACCAGTAAATCATTCAGTGTTTAATGAACTGGCTTGATAGCTAATGGAAATGCTAAAGTCATAGTATTTAATAGCACTTATTTTTCCCCATCAATACTTCTAAGCTTCTGTCACTATTCAACAAATGTAATCAAGATTATATGCAGTAATACAGCAGACCTACATCAAAAGAATTCCCAGACAGCAAAGCCTTTTGTCCGTCAACCACTTGCTACAAGAATATCATCGCCATTATTACTTCCAGTTCCAGTATAAGAATGTATCCTATAGATGCATAATACCCTTACACAGATACCCTCTCACAGAGGCATGAAGAGAGAGCCTGAAATATTCTTTTCTGAATGTCTGCACAGAAGTGCTTTGTGTATTGTTGATGGGTGGTAGGAGAGAGCTCAAGTACTTATTCTACACAGAGTCAGTTACTCTTTCCCCTCCCACCCCACCCTACCCATTGATCTTTTTGCAAACACGGTACAGAAAACAGCTTATCTTTCACTTAACAGTGCTGCAGTAACTGAATCCAATCTTAAAAATAAACAAAACAAGCTGAATTTGTCCAGGCAAATCCTGACACATTTATTATTGTGTAGATGAATATGAAATATGTATATTATACTATGGCATGCTCCCTTCACTTAGCTTATTAGCTTTTCAGGGTAGGATCTGTACTTTCAAATATGTATCAACAGTAACTAGCATATTGTGAGCATTTTCAGACACTAACAAAAAATGTAAGTAACCACTTCCTCTCTGATCCTACGGAGCCCTCTATTAATATCCAAACTGTATAAACAGCACCCTACATACAAAACTATGGGAAATCATTCCAAATACTGCAGTGTAACAAACAAGTCTCTTAACTGCAGGTGGCATGAACACATTCATACTGAAGTTCAAGCACTGCATTTACAAACCTTCAATTAGCTCAATGACTGCAAAACATGCTTAAATTCACTGCTACGTATAATAAAAATAGTTCGCTGGCATAATTTTCAGGCAATAATGCAATATAAACTTCTACTCAAGAATTATTTAAGTGTCTGGTAATACAGTATGATCAACTAGATCCAGATGTTCAGAACCTCATGGGACTGCTCCTGAATGAACACATTAGGCTTCAGGAATGTATAAGGAACATGTATGTTATTTCTTCTGAATTAAAATTAGGAAGAGACAGCTGCCTGCTGAACCCATTGGGCAGCATCATGCATTAGGTATAATCTATTAAAACTGTTATAATGCAGTAGTCTCAGAATGATGGCTGACGTGTAAGCAGAAGCTCAGGTGCTGCCTTTACGCCAGCGTTTCTCAAACTGGGGTCGCCACTTGTGCGGGGAAAACTCCTGGCAGGCTAGGCCGGTTTGTTTACCTGCCCCGTCCGCAGGTCCGGCCGATCACGGCTCCCACTGGCCGCGGTTCGCCGCTGCAGGCCAATGCAAGCTGCTGGAAGCAGCGGCCAGTAAGTCCCTCGGCCCACGCCCCTTTCAGCAGCTCCCATTGGCCTCTCACAGCCAGTGGGAGCCGCGATCAGCCGGACCTGCAGACGGGGCAGGTAAACAAACCGGCCCAGCCCGCCAGGAGCTTTCCCTGCACAAGCGGCGACCCCAGTTTGAGAAACACTGCTTTACGCTGATAGAATTGTGATAACTATCTCACCATTTATACTCAATAGCCGTTTTATATGTTGTAGTGAAACTAAACTTTTAGAGTTGAAGATATAATAGGAGAGCATAGTTACATTAGTTTGAGTTTTCCTTCATATTTTTCTTCTAATTCCTCACAGAAGGCCACTTTGTTGTAGTTTATGACAGAAGTTAGATTGCTGGGGGTTTCAGTGGTTGTAGGGATAAACAACAGGTCATTCTTTAGCATGTAGACTATGTGGGTCAAAGGAAAGGAATATTGCACAATAGCAGCAATTTATCCTCCTAAAAACTAGTTTTGTGCTGGGAGAGGAGGGGAATGGTTTTTGGCTTTAACAGCAAAAAGAGTCTCTCCCACGGCAGCAGACGGAAGGGGATCAGATCAAAGTAGGTCATGAGCCTCAAAATTTATTGACTATCCCAAAATAAGTCAGGTTAAAAAAATTAAAGAGAACATACAGGTAATGTGGGATCGGACTTGAGGCAAAAACAAGATATAAACATGGGGGGAAAAGAAGGTACGAGAACAAGTGTTGGTTTTCTTGCCTACCAACCTTTGGTTAGTAAAACCTCTCTGCCTCCACTATTCTGTATGTATAAATCCAACCAGTTGTGTTTTTAATCCCAATATTTAACCATACCTATGTGCAATAATTTGAAGGCTTGTTAGGACTGAAAGCTCTAAAAACAAAAGGCAGTATCAATAGAATTTCAGTTCTGGGAACATTACAACCAGCTCATCATTAAGATTTACACCCCAGCCTTGCCATTTACTGTGCATAGGTACAGTATTGCATCAGCATCCAGTGAATTACAGGACTGGAGTTATGGATGCTCAGCCAGAACTAGAGCCACACATTCATGTTGGTGAAGGAAGGCATTTGAGTAAGTGAAGACGAGCAAGGTCTCCAAAAGCTTTTAGGCCCTCCCTGAGTAAGCATTATAGCTGAGAGTGATCTACATCTCCAGGGGCAGAAGTCAAGCTACTTTTATTGCAGTGCCTTAGGTCATCCACATTTGAAAGCGTTTGTTATATTGTACAACACAAACTGTACAAATGACTAGGTTACAAAATATAACTTTGTATTTTCCTAACACAAACCACTACCACCCACTAAATATACAGATTGAGAAATGTGGCTATAAGGATGTTCAAAATAATACAATTGAGGTACATATCTCATGTAATAACTTTTCCTTTTGTCCATGTCAGCCTGATTGCTATATAAACCATGTACAAAACTGAGGATAAAGTATCACACTTATCCAAGTTAGATCATTTTCTGGCAACTAACTATATGACAGGCATAGCCTGTGAGTCACTTTCCAAAACTAGGGAGAATATAATTACACCAAGAAAGAATGTGTGACTCAAAGATTTCTATTGTTCAAATGGACAACTGGGTCCTCTAAATTTCAGTTTGCTTCTCTGTACAGAAGAGTTACTAAAATGTCAATAGCAACTTAATAAAAAAAAAAAAAAAAAAAAAAAAAACACACCACACCAAGCAAATGAAAGAAAAAAGAAAGAAAAAGAAAAAGAAGGGGATTACATAGCAGCAAGCAGAAGCTAATGAGATAGGATGAAGTCACAGATTATGACATTGTAAAGACAGGCCACTATGATGAAACTGGTATGTTTGACTCATGACAACAGCCTATTTAATTGCTACCAACATTAATATCACCTAGACCCACCCCCAGATCCCCCCCCCCCCCCCCCCGCCAGCTGAAGGAAGCTCTGCAAACTCTTTCCTCCCCCAAACCTCCTGCTTTCTGCACCCATCACTCCTCAGCTGCAGGGGGAGGAATCCTTGTGCAGGGAGCTGCTCCCCAATCTGCCCAATTGCTGTACATCCAGACACCTTCATACCCAGACCCTTCTGCCGAGCTTCACACCCCTGCACTCAGACCCCCCCCAAATGAGCCCCACTCCCCCTGCACCACTCCGACGAGTCAACTGCACCCAGATCCTCACCCCACTGAGCCCCAACCAGCTGCATCTGGACCCTCCCCTGAACCCACCCACACCCTCCTGTCAAGCTTTATCCCCCCCCCCCCCCAACCACCTTCACCTGGACCCCCTGCAGAGTCCCATTACCGTTGCACCCAGACCCCCCACCCCAAACAAGCCCCTGTGCATCCAGATCCCCCACTGAGCTGCCCACACCGCCCCACACAGCACCCTCTCAACCCAGACCTGGATGCCTACACTAAGCCCCTCCACACTTGGGTTCTGCCTTGCTGAGTCTGCCGGCCCACACCTGGTGCACCTGGGATGGAGGGGCAGGGCCCTGGGGTGTTTCTGGGGCAGGCCCAGTCCTTGCGCTGTGTCAGAGTTGGGAGCAGCCTCACCGCTGAGTCTGTATCCCGGGGGGAGCTGCACAGTGATCTCCCAATTCTGTGCAGCCTGTGGCCTGTGCTCCCTAATGCCATGCTGGAGCCTCCACATTTATTTGAGAAATAACATTTGCAGAAGTTTGCACAATTTTAAAATACTGTGCACAGAATTATTGTTTTTGGCGAAGAATGCCCTCAGGAGAAATTGTTTTGGGAATATTACCAAGTGTCTTAACGGTTTCCTAGCCATCTCTGAGCCAAGGAAGTCCGTACAAAGAACACTCCCTAGTTAAATAAGGGCCTACACCTTGGATGAGAATCCACTTGTATATGAAGTAGAGCTTGATTCTGAAACAGCCTCCTACACACTTGGGGACTCTGAGCACTGTTGATTGGTCCATGGATAGAGACAAAGCACTGGATAGGTGGTTTAAAAGACTGACAAAAATAGAGTTTCCACAAGAGAGATGGGGTGGAGGCTTTACTCAAGCTTGCTTCCTTTTCATTTTTACTTGGTAGATTACATAAGACGCAGTACTAATGCTTGTCCAGAGAGGATAGAACCACCTAATCCTGCAATGATACACAGCCCTTATTTCCTTATAGCTGGCCCGGAAGAGCTAGCCACATAGTCAGTCAGTCAAAAAGCCATCTTTATACATACTACATTACCCGTGGGATTTATCAATTGCAAAGGTTTCACAGACATTCTTGAAGAAAACGCTCGTTAGGTTTTCTAGCTAAATTGGTAAGAGGAAAATTTTTCAACTGAGAAGAGTTCTCTCTCTCAAAATAAGAAGCAGAGAACATGCTATGGTTCAATTCATGGCCACCATAGCATGAGTTTCAGTGGTGAGAGAAAGCAATAACTAACTATTCATTCAACCAACTTGCTACTTTTCCTGGTAAAGTATTTATACTAAAGTTTTTCCCACTCTTGGCACCCCAGCTCAACTTCTATTCCACTTGTATTTTTCACATCATCCCCAGTTTACTGCTGAAGTAAGCCGCTCTGCAATACTACAGCAACAATAAACTAAGATTTTCTTCTATCCACAGAAGCTGTAGTCCCCACTGTTACCAAGGCAGTGAGAAGAATGTTAGAAAAAAAACACTCAAATCTGGTGATTTATGTCTCATTCTTACAAGGACATATTAACCTGGTAAAACAAAGAAAAAATGAAGTTGACCATTAAAAGTGAAAACTCCCTTTATTACAGATTTCTTTATACTTACAATACACTTACCTGTTGCGTCATGTTTCTGACCTTTAGGCAAAACGAGACCAAACAAAAACTACTCCATCCTTTCAACTCCAGAACACTGCACAGCATGCTAAAGTGTTTTGGACTACAGCCACACAGCATCTGGATTTCTCCCAAGCAGAAATGTTAGGTTAGAAATAGCCAGTTTAAGATACATTGGCCAGATTCTGTGTCTGACTGAGATGCATTCAGTACAGATCTGGAACAGGAGAATGGTGGCTTTAAGCCACTGTATATGCTCATTGCCCCATCAATCCTGTGCCATCTCTGCTGTGGTTTCAGTTGGAGCAACCTGAAAAAGACACTAACTTATACCCATCCACTCCCAGCTGCTAGGGCTACTCTGGCAGCAAGGGATTGCTGAAGTAGAAGAAATGCCTCAGCCATGGCCCCCTCTCCCATGGGAATGCTCTTCACACTAGGGCTGCAGAGCTGCTACAGCATATGTGCCACCCAGAGATTCTCCTTATATGAAGATCCATCGTGCTGATCATGACTATCTGCTGGAGAGGTGCAAAGCTGTCGGATCACAACAGAATCCGACCTGAACATTCCTTGCTTGGGTAACGAGTAACACCTTCAATTATTACAACAGAATTAAGCAAGCCTCTTAAAATGGAACTTGAGCTATTTTAATACCATCAACCCTTGCACATAAAGTATTTACTTTCCTTCTAATGCCTTCTGGGCAAAAAAGCAGGAAATTCAGAACTTAAGTTCCAATATCAACCTTAATTTTGATGTGCACTTCTGCCTACTTTCCATATATGGGCTGGATACCCCTGCCTATTGCTACACAACCTTCACTTGGCCATGTAATTCATTCACTGAAGTTAATTCTATAATATAACCTGCAGCAGTACTGGATGGTGGGGGGCGGGGGGGAGGGAGACAATAGGAGAGAAGACGAGCCCCCACTCCATTTCTGTGAGTCAGACAAGCAGTAGAGGATAGCATATGGTCCCTAACAGGCAAATGGGGAAGTATCTCTCCACAGTTGGTTTCATTGGGACTGGATGATGCAATCAATTGGTTTCAATGCCTAACAGATTAGGTCTTTGATGAGAGCTTCTGCAACTGAAGATCAGCCCCGGTGAGAGACAATGCAACTCCCACAACCTTGAAGGCAGGGAGAAGTCTAGTGAGAAAAAGGGTTAGCATCTCCCTTAAGGATCCCCACTCAAAGTGTTCGATGCCTTCCTCCCTGCTCCCATCACCTGAGCTGGTTGGGGTTCAGGTAAACCACTGTAGTCTGCACATCTGATTGAGGGTCTATAAACCCTGACATGTTAGCCTGACCCCCCCTCCCCCGCACAGATTAACAGATAGACATGGGCACAAGATGAGTAAATCAGATGGTGGCTGAATTAAGTGAGTGTCCATCATGAAACTGCACAGGGCTTGCAGCAGAGAGGCAATTAGTCACGGACATTCAAATGCATACCAGATGTGAGGCTCACGGTTGAGAGTCTACAATGGTGCCAATGTGATAATTTTGCTGTTTAATCCAATTTTTAGAAACTAGGGAATGGATCATGACAGCTGGTATTTCGATCTATGGGCACTGTATTTTGCACTGGGACCACAGTTTCCCTGAAGGTTCACAGCTCAGTGTCACTGGTGAGATGATTCTCAGTTGGTTTGGCCAGGGTATGAACTAGGACCAGCTGATGCCCCCTCAATCTTTGGCAGCCAGGAAGCAGCTACCTGAAGTTATTGTACACCTGGATGAAAACATCTGGGATTTTGTAAGGGGGATGAAGAGAATTTGAGCTTACCCAGGACCTTTTCCCAGGGGTGACTAAGCTGGACAAAAAATGCTGCAGCAGAGAGTCGCCAAGCCTCCATGGGTTGATAAGGCCAGAAGATGCATGAATTGTTTAGGAAATCTATTTGGTACCTGAATTCTTCCCATATGTCCTGAATAATGCTCACTGGCAGAAGGAAATAGTCTACTCAATCATGGTTAAAAGACATTTACGTAACATTCGAGGGAACTATGTAATGAGCATGAGGAAGGGTAATCATCAACTACAGTAAACTACAAAGTTAGAACAAACCTGTTTTAATCTAGAAATAACTTTATATTTCAAGTTGGTGACCTGCAGCAATCCTGAATAAAGTTTTATGGCCCAGGATAAAGTAGCGTACAGTTTGGTAAATATGGTTATTTTGCTCAAGCTTCATGAGAAAGTTTCTGCCTTTGGCAGTATCCTACCAGACTAGCCAGATCATTGGTCTGCTGCGGCAACTCCAATGGAAACCCTTAGACTAAATGAGATAAACAATGTCTAATTGCATCAACTACTATACTATATTTAGGGCCAGAGTCTGATCTTCCTCAGATTGACTAATACATTAACAGTCCCCATGAGGTCAGTAAGACTATCTGTGGAATAAGGTGCTACTCAACATGAACAAGGGCACCCAAATCTGACCCTCACTCAGAATTTGAAAAACAAATCCAACTAGCCCTCACAGCTGATGGCTCAAAAGTATTCCATCTTGCAATGGCACTGAAGTACAAAACCTATTTATCACTTCACATGCAAAGTTAGTTAATACTGGAACTCTGATACGTTTAGATAGACTCATTCCTGCAGAACTGTAGAGTGAGTGAGTGACGGAGGTTGGAAAAAGAAGTAGGAAAAGAAGAAATCTATTCATCCTGGGATTTGCAGAAATGTTCATGAATTTTATCACTACTCATTTTACTACCAAAGTCTATTTGTTCATAGCCAAAAAATTGGATTTTCTCCTAAGGAGGGATCCAGAGCTTACCTAGTTATCTGATTCTGAGACCATGTTGTCCCAACTTCTCTCAAAGTTAGTCAAAAGAGGCAAATGGAGATGTATTTGCTCCTGAAGCCTTGATGAGAACAACATATTCTAACAGAAGAAGAATATTCTAAGGGGGGGGGGGGGAGGGAGAAGAGACTTTATTTGACTGCTGTTATTTTGGAAAGAGTGATTAGCATATGCCCAAAAGTCTGTGGAAGTGACTGGGCCTGGTAGATGAAAAAAAAGTAGAGGTGATAGAATCTTCTGACATTTCTTTACTTATGCAAAGAGTGCTCTCAAAGTATACATAGTGGACAAACACCACCAGCTGTGCACCTGTGTAATCTAAGCTTTTGAGAGCTCATTCCACTTTATCAAAAGGCATTTCAAGGAAGTAGTACTCATTACTGGTAAGGAGGATTTGCAGGGTTTGCTAGATAAGCTTTCAGAGAAGTTGTCCATTAGAGATTACTTCTCTTGGAGACACTACACCTTTGAAAAATGATGATACTTAAGACAAGGGTTTCCTCACATTAACTAAATGAGGGTGCACTGCATATGGAATAAGAAGCATTTTCAGGTCCTGGGTAATTTTTGAGCTAAATTTCTAGGACTGAAGGGTGGAAGTGTAGATTTTTTGCCACTTGTACAAGTTGTGAAAGGTTCTCTCCTATTAATTTTTTAGATACTTGGGGCTCTCATGGATATGCCATAGAAGCTTTTCCCTTCCACAAGAGGGAATGAATCCTCCACTGAAGAGAGAGTACTAGCCATGTGTCACACCAAAACCAGTTATGCCTCAAACTGGTTCCTTCAATAGATCTAACCAATTATGGTTGGAGGTAAACCTGGAGATTACTTAGCTACCCTTACTCTCCATAAATAGTTTGTCACAATGGCAGTAAAAACTGAAGTACAGTTTCTGGAGTTGATCCAAAAATGAAGGCTTACCTAAAGTCATCTTTATTGCAGTTTATGTTTTATGATCAGTCCTTCACATACTGCACCACTCTTCAGCCTAGTATTAGTAATTCCAGTGTAATCGCCATTGCACTGGATTAGAGGAAAAGGAGAGGAGGGTTCCCCTAAGGAAGAAAGCTAAACTCTTTGTTATTATAATCTGAGAACAGGCCAGGTTTTACCCTGGCAGCCAGCAAATAAAGAATTCTTCAGACATTTTCTATTGTGTTACTGAGCTCCAACGATTTATTGGCAAAGTGGTGCTTTGCTTGCATATAATGTGTTATGGGAAGAAGAGGGAGAAATCAGACCCTAAAAAGCAACAATTCATTTTCAGAAATCAAGTTGATCTTGATGAGGCATGAAAGTCAGTAGAGCTGTATTAGAGAGTGGATGCACTAGATCACCCATCGCTCTTACTTCAGATGCTAAGCAGAAATACCAAGTGAACTGCAATAGCTTCCAAATTCAACAACACACATTCACTGTTCTAACACCTGAGAAGTGTGGGATGAAGATGAACAATACCCAACATCTGGCTGCCATCAAGTTGTCATGTAGGAATCACAGCAGAACACTGAAGGAACCGAAAAGGATTTGATATTTCTGCCTTGGAACTCAGTGACCCTCTAATGGGACAAAAGTTTGCTCACAAGGAGTAATAATCCACAGGCTACTCTCCAGATCTTCCCTTTTGAAAGAGTTTCTATTCAACAGGAGGGAGGAAAGAGCACTTCTGCTTTGTCACTGGAGTCTCATACAGGGACAATTTCAAAAAATTAAAAGCCAGTTCAGGGTAGCTAATGACAGATTCCTAAGCCTACCTCAAAGTGATTCATGTTGAGTAGAAAAGCGCTAGAAATGAGGGGATATAAATGGCATCCATGAGTTAATCTCTGCCAGAAGCAAATGTAGGACACATACTTTTATTTCTTGGTTAACAATTGATTCATTTGCCTGAATCAACTGCAACAGCAGCAATAGTATCTGCTCTACAGAAAATAATGAACAACTGTACTGATGCCAAATTGATTCTCTTCCTTTTCAGTGATAAACAATGTCAGTCAGCTGTGAGCATAGCACCCATGCTGCAGCAATGCCATAGCAACCATTTAATTCCACAGGATCTTGTAGTGCAAAGTTTCAATAAGGGGCTTGGGAAAAGAAAGTTTCTCCCAGGTTACATCACAATTGTGGTAGTACAATTTTGAAAGGAAAGGAAAGCTATTCATGACAGAGAGGCTTAGACAGTATCCTCAGATTTGCATAAAAAAAGACCACATGCAAAAACCTACGAGAAGGTGTTAGAGTGATGTTAATCTGAAAGTCTGGATCATTCATACAAGTATATTTTGCAACCTACTTGTGTTCAATGCACAAGAAACACTAACTTCAAGTTGAAGATAGCATTTAGCAGTGAGAATGAATATAGGTAGATTAGTTGTTCCTTTTTATGGCTCTTCTATATGCTCTAAAATATCTTCATCCTGTAGCTGATGTGTAGGTGGGGTGTGTTGGAGACAAGTCTGCTTACTGGCATCTATGAATCCCTGGCAAGTGGGCCCACATTAATTTATACAGAATTTAAACAAAAAACAAACAAACAAAAAAGATATATTTCTAGCCCTTAGGATTGCTAAGATATCCTTCCAAACGTGAATCAAGCATAAACCAACATAGTGCCATCTAGGGTGACCAGACAGCAAATGTGAAAAATTGGGACAGGGGGTGGGGGTAATAGGAGCTTATATAAGAAAAAGACCCAAAAATCTGGACTGTCCCTATAAAAATCGGGACATCTGGTCACTCTAGTGCCATCATCTTGACTCTGCAATCACATTTTGACAGAACATAATAAAGAGCTACTTATCTATACTGAAATGAACACTCATTAGCACAAGTACTGAGGGAGGAGTTTGATGTTCAGAACTGCAATCATCTAGCAATTCAGAAGCTGATAAACTTAATAAAAGTGCTTATCAGTAATGAGGGATAACTGTTATTCCTCATATCTTATAATCTATGTTTATCCACAAACTGCTGTCAAGCAGAAAAATAGCACGAATAAAACTAAGATTCCAGATAGAACTTCACTGCAGTGCTCCCATGGTGCCAAATGCCTCTGGGGAAAGTCCCACGACCACATTGACTTCCTTCAGCACAAAGCTAGTTCTGTCCTCCTTTGCTTCTGCCATCTTCTTCAGGTAGTATTACTCTCCCCTTCTTTATTGATTACCATGTTATTACTCCTGCTCTGGCTGGAACTGCCATCAGTACTGTCTCACCACTTCTGACTATCATCAAATCCTTCCTCATCCCCAACCACCACCCCCCCCCCATGCTCTCCCTTCCCTCTGCATACAGGATCAGGTCCATTCCCCCCCCCCCTTTTTTTTTTTTTTTTTTTAAAGTCACCAAGATCAGCACCATCTCCAACTCCATCCTCCAATCCAGCTTCCTCCTCTCTGCTGAAAGGCTGTTCTCAAAGTCTCCAATAATTTCCTCTTGGCCAAATCTCAGGGTCCCTACTCCATTGCCATTCTCTGACCTCTTGGTTAACTTCTGACAGCTAATTGTATACCACTTCTCACAAATCTTGTCTTCCTTCGGCTCTGGCAACTGTCCTCCCCTGGTTCTCCTCTGACCCCTTCAACTGCTCCTTCAGTGTCTCATTTGGCAAGTCCCCTTCACTTCCATTGTGCTTCTCACATGGCTCCATCCTTGGCATCCTCTCCAAATATCAGGGGGTAGCAGTGTTAGTCTGTATCTACAAAAACAACAAGGAGTCTGGTGGCACCTTAAAGACTAACAGATTTATTTGGGCATAAGCTTTGGATGCATCCGAAGAAGTGAGGTTTTTACCCACGGAAGCTTATGCCCAATAAATCTGTTAGTCTTTAAGGTGCCACCAGACTCCTCGTTGCTCCTCTCCAAAGGTGATTTTATCTATACAGAACTTCAGCTACTATCTTTGTGACAAAGATTTAAGAATTTACTGTGTTATTCTTGTGTTTTCACCCATTCAGCCCCATATATCACCCCATTTCACATCTCCTTGTGTAGCTTCTGCCATCAACTACATGAAGGCCACTAGGGACTTTCCTATTGCTAACTGATTTTTAAGTGAAAGGTGCTCTGCTACTATGGTGATGGGTGGCAGTACAAATCCCTGAGACATGATCATCGTATGTCCAAAACAATGCTCATCTTCCCTATCATGCTGTAGTCACTTAGGATTAGAACCTATGTATCTTACCAAATGTCATCATGCTCCATGCCCCAAATGTTTGTTTCTTCCTCTAAAGTTTTATGTAGAGAGAGACAGCAATTCACACGTAAGAGGGCATGAACAGTCACCAGCAAGGCTAAGGAAGACGACCTCATGTCCCCTCCATAGAGTATGTTCCATGCATTATTATGGTTCTACAGCTTCTTCTGAAGCGTCTTGCATTCGCACTAGCAGAGACAGGATACTTTATTAGATTAATCATTGATTTATTCTATTATGCCAGTCTTAAATTCAAAATGCTACATGCTCTACAGTCACTATTAAGAAGTCGGCATACACTACAGTCACTACACAGTGGTGGCTGGAATACTCCACATTCGCCAATGTTTAGAACAGGAAATAAACATAATAATGCCAGAACCCACTATGTGCACTGTAGGTAAAAAACAACCTCTTCAATGGCCACCACTGTCACAAGCTTAACCTGCGGGCTTATGGTCTCAGCCTCAACATTGAGGTAATGGCATTTTAAAATGAGACTTATCAATAGAGGGCATTTCACTCACCATTCACATCCTGGAAAAGGACCAAGCTTGGGATTCCATTAAATTCATGAGCAATCCACACAGCTAAGTTACCTGACCCCTTCTCCACTCTTGTCCCTTCCCATAAAAGTATGGAGCATTCAGGGAATACATTATATAATTTACATTCAGCAGGTATTCTATAACACACCATGAAGTTTAATAAAAGGTAAAAATGTGTATATGATGATCCCTACAGATCAGAAAATGTTTGAAGCGTAGCTCTCTGAAGTGACTAAAAAAATAGTCCTGTGGGGTTCCATGTCTGTGTCCAATTCCATATCAAATGCATCTTTACTTATACATCTGATTTTGGGGGGGGTGGGGGTGGAGGGAGAAGAACCAAGCTTGAAATCTCAGCCTAGGTTCTGAGAATCAAGATGGGATCTTTCCTTTTCACCCACCACTGCCAATTGTCAAAAAAGGTTCTGCAAACTAAGTTAGGCCCTTAGTGATATCTAGGGCCCTACCAAATTCACTACCATGAAAAACTGGGGTCCTGCCCAAAGGAGTTGCGGGGGGGGGGTCACAAGGTTATTTGGGGGGGAGGAGATGGTATGGCCACCCTTACTTCTGCACTACTTTCAGAGATCGGCAGCTGGAAAGCGGCGACTGTTGGCTGGGTACCCAGCTCTGAAGGCAGCGCCCTACCAGCAGGAGCGCAGAAGTAAGGATGGCAATACCATACCATTCTTTCTTTTGCACTGTTGCTGGCAATGGCTCTGCCTTCAGAGCTGGGTTCCCGGCCAACAGCTGCCGCTCTCCAGCTGCCCAGCTCTGAAGGCAGTGCCGCCACCAGCAGCAATGCAGAAGTAAGAGTAGCAGTATTGCAACCCCTTCTATAATAACCTCGTGATCCCCCCACAACTCCTTTTTCGGTCAGGACCCCCTACAATTACAACTGACATTTCAGATTCAAATAGCTAAAATATTAAATTTACTATTTTAAAAATCCTATTACTGAGAAATTGACCAAAACGGACCGTGACTTTGGTAGGGCCCTAGCGATATCTGTGCAACTCCACTGCCCTCGAGGTGTTGAACAGGTGTAATTATTAAAATGTAGTATAAAACTGCCTGACAGACAGAAAGACTCCAGCTCACTCTTCTTAGGTGTGCTGGCTCTGCAGTTGTGTTAACAGCAATGAAATGCAGCAATTTTTTTTTTAAATCATCATGAGCACAAGTATTTGAAACTGTACACACATGCAGCAGATCTGTTGATCTTGCTTTTGCTTCTCTGCCGAGTCACAGGTTTTGTTTTTTAAGCTTTAACCATCTTAACAGAAGGCACAAAATTAGAATGCTACATAAAATCCTATGCATACTGTGAAAGCACAATTAAACATTCTAACTAATGCACTGGAGGAATAAATGCCCAAGATTAGTAGATTTTTGGCTCCTTGGTCAGAGACTCAGAGTAATATGCTCATCTTGAAAATATTCTATGAAGACTGACTCAATGGTATTTTAATGTCTAAGTGTCAGACTAGAATAAAGGCAGGATTGTGTAGAAAACAATGATTTTAGACATGCTTTATCAAATATTACCAAAGTTGTTCTGCTAAACAATGAAGCAGTTTTAGTATCTTTACTTGCATGTTTTAATATACTCCAGGTCAAAAATTAGGAGAAACCCAAGGTATAGGAATTCAGTTTAAGCTGAAGGTCATTTTCAAACTTTGCCACGTGCTTGCCTGAATGTTTTGGACACAGGACGACGCAGCATTTGGTTAGAGTATAACTAACCATTTAAGCACCCTACATTTCTGGAAATCCACGCTCACCCATCTTGAAATCAGCAGAAGCTCCCCTTCCATCATCGGAGAAGGGAAAGCCCAGCTGCAACTCTTCCTTCTCTTCACCCCTACAGATGCAGCCCATTTATTAATGCCCAAAGGAGACCAGAAGCACTCCTGCAATGAGCACATCTGTGGGGTAAACAATGTACTGCCCTGGGTCTGAGCAGGCTTCCCACTGGGCTGCAAATACCACATTTTTAATTAAATAAAAAAATAATCAAATTACAGGCTAATTAAAGCCAGAAATACACAAACTAGAAAAAAAACATACCCTAGATTGGAAGCTTAACATGACAGTTAAACCCTTAGGCCTGGTCTAACTAGCAAGTTATGTCGAATTTAGCAGCGCTAAATTGAATTAACTCTGCACCCGTCCACACAACAAAGCTATTTAGTTCGACATAGAGGTCTCCTAAATTGGACTTCTGTACTCCTCCCCAACGAGGGGAGTAGCGCTAAATTCGACATGGCCATGTCGAATTAGGGTAGGTGTGGATGGAAATCGACGCTAATAGCTCCGGGAGCTATCCCACAGTGCACCACTCTGTTGACGCTCTGGACAGCAGTCAGAGCTCAGATGCTCTGACCAGCCCTCAGGAAAAGCCCCGGGAAAATTTGAATTCCTTTTCCTGTCTGGGCAGTTTGAATCTCATTTCCTGTTTGGACATCGTGGCGAGCTCAGCAGCACTGGCAACGATGCAGAGCTCTCCAGCAGAGATGACCATGCAATCTCAGAATAGAAAGAGGGCCCCGGCATGGACTGATCGGGAAGTCTTGGATCTGATCGCTGTGTGGGGCGATGAGTCCGTGCTTTCAGAGCTGTGATCAAAAAGACGGAATGCAAAGATCTACGAGAAGATCTCCAAAGCAATGACGGAGAGAGGATACAGCCGGGATGCAACGCAGTGCCGCGTGAAAATCAAGGAGCTGAGACAAGGCTACCAGAAGACCAAAGAGACAAACGGACGCTCCGGATCCCAGCCGCAGACATGCCGTTTCTACGAGGCACTGCATTCCATCCTAGGTGCGGCCGCCACCACTACCCCACCACTGACCGTGGACTCTGAGGATGGGATATTGTCCACGCCCGCTTCCTCTGAGATGGTAGTGGACGGGGAAGAAGAGTAAGGAGATGAGGAGGACGAGGCAGTCGACAGCGCTTACAACGCTGATTTCCCAGACAGCCAGGATCTCTTCATCACCCTCACGGAGATCCCGTACCAACCGTCCCCAGGCGTTAACCCGGACCCAGAATCAGGGGAAGGATCAGCCGGTAAGTGGTTTAAACATGTAAACATTTATTTATAAAAGAATATAAATATTAACTGTGGCTTTTTCATGATTAGATTGTCCTAGGCACTTAAAGTTCTAGTCTTTGGCAGTGCAACTGCTGCAAAAAAAAAAAAAAAATCTAACAATGTCCGGTAAATCTTGATTGGTTTGCCCTAGGCGCTGTACTGTTTAGCCCTTGCCAGTGCAGCTACAGTAAAATTCGGTCAATATATCCGGGGATAGAGCAGAAATCCTCATGGGACATCTCCATGAAGCTCTCCTGGAGGTAATTGGAAAGCCTTTGCATGAGGTTCCTTGGGAGAGCGGCCTTGTTGTGTCCTCCGTAGTAGGAAACGTTTCCGTGCCAGGCTACCATCAAGTACTCCGGGATCATTGCCTTGCACAGCATGGCGGCATACGGCCCTGGTCTTTGGAGGCTTTCCTGAAGCATGCGTTCTTTCTCGCTGTCAGAAATACGCATCAGAGTGATGTCGCTCATGGTCACCTGCTTTGAATTAGGGCAATTTAGTATTGGGACTGCTTCCCTGTTCCTTTACAGAACTGTAACCGCCGGTTTACAGCCTTGCGGTGGAGGTGGGAGAGGGGCAGCATAGAGGGATCTTTCCCGGGGACAGCCGCGAGGGGGTGGGACAGGGGCAGAGTTCATGCTTGCCGGATTGCTGGCAGCAGGAACTGGCCAACGCTAGGAGCATTGCTTTGAACGTGAAAGTAGGGCAGTGCTATTATTAAAGTTTTAAGCTGCCACAAGTCTACGGCTTACCATGTCAGCCCGCTACCCAAATTCTGCTGTGCTGTTCCGATTCTGTGATCTGCACTGCAGGACCCCAGGGACTGAATGCGAAGGCCAAAAATTCGACCTTGTCCTGAGTGCACGTGATAGGTGCAGTGAATGGTCTTTTTCCACAGAGAAAGACTATTTTCTTTGTTCACCCAAAAATTTATCTGAGGAATTCACTCCCTTTTTCCCATCCCACAGCTGTGGCTGTCTCCCGACCTACCCTGTCATCAGACTCCCAGAGGCTGTCGCAGATTAGGCGTAGACGTAAAAGGACACGGGACGACATGTTCTCGGAACTTATGGGCTGCTCCCGAGCCGAGGCAACCCTGCAGAGTCAGTGGAGGGAGAACATGTCCCAAAACCAGCGAGCACACAGCGAACGGGAGGAGAGATGGCGTCAGGAAGACCAGCAGGCGACTCAAACACTGCTTGGACTAATGAGGGAGTAAACTGACACGCTCCGGCGCCTTGTGGATGTTCTGCAGGACCGGGCCCCGCTGCAGTCTATGTGTAACCACCGTCCCCCACCACAAAGTCCCATACCCCCCTCACCGAAAGTACCAAGAAGGAGGGGCTGCAGAGCCCGTGAAAACTGTCACTCTACCCCTGCAGACTGCTCAAGTGGCAGGAGGCTGTCATTCCCCAAAATTTGGTAAGTCCTTTCCTTCCCGCATCACCCAATCCCCCATCCCAGTTTCATCCCCTAACTGTCCATTTGCTAATAAAAAAATACGTTTCTGTTAATTGCTGTTTCCATCAGGTTTTTTTTAGATGACAGTCTGTTTTAAGGGGGGGAAAGATGGTTGGTACAGACACAGGGGCAGGTTCAGCAGCAGGTCACACACACAGTGCAGTCACTAGGCACCCTGGTCAGTCTGGGAGGTGGTTTTCATTGTCTGTTGGGGGCTGGGGGCTATGAGATTTTTTGGCGGTGGCAGGGCGGTTACAGATCTTATGCAGCGGTCCTTATCCTGGATCACAGAGCCACGCAGCAAGGAATCTGTAACCGTTCTCCCCCTGCCACAAAAAGTCACATAGCCCCCACACACAGAGCCCCGAACAGGAGGGGTGGCAGGCTCCGTTCAAACAATCAGTCCACCAGTGCGGACCACTGTAGAAGCAGGAGCCTGGCATTCCTCGAGTTTAGAAGCGTCCTTTGCATGAGTATACTACACCCGCTCCCCACCACAGTCTGCGTCCCAGTTTCAACACTTTCCCGCGAAAACAGTAATAAAACGTTGTTCATTAACAAATTTTCAGTGATTTTATTTTTAAATGTGGGTTGGAAGGGGGTGAACGGGGTACCAAACTGGAGAGGATTGTGAACAGTCACTGGGTAAAGAAACGGGGGCAGGTTCAGCTTCTCTGAAAACCAACAAAATTGTCACAGGTTACCCTGCTCACTCAGGAACCTAGCTTTCAAAGCCTCCCGGATGCACAGCGTGTCCCGCTGGGCTCTTCTAATCGCACGGCTGGCTGGCTGGGCGTAATCATCAGCCAGGCAATTTGCCTCAACCTCCCACCCCGCCATAAAGGTCTCCCCCTTGCTCTCACAGAGATTGTGGAGCACACAGCAAGCTGCAATAACAATGGGGATATTGGTTTCGCTGAGATCGGAGCGAGTCAATAAGCTTCTCCATCTCCCCTTGAGACGTCCAAAAGCACACTCCACCACCATTCTGCACTTGTTCAGACGGTAGTTGAGGAGTTCCTTTTCACTGTCCAGGGTGCCTGTATAGGGCTTCATGAGCCATGGCATTAGCGGGTAGGCTGGGTCCCCGAGGATCACTATAGGCATCTCAACATCCCCAACAGTTATTTTGTGGTCCGGGAAGTAAGTACCTTCCTGCAGCTGTCTAAACAGACCAGAGTTCCTGAAAACACGAGCATCATGAACCTTGCCCGGCCATCCGACGTAGATGTTGGTAAAACGTCCCCTGTGGTCCACCAGTGCTTGCAGCACCATGGAAAAGTAGCCCTTTCGATTAATGTACTGGCTGGCCTGGTGGTCCGGTCCCAGGATAGGGATGTGAGTTCCATCTATGGCCCCACCGCAGTTTGGGAATCCCATCGCTGCGAAGCCATCTATGATCACCTCCACGTTTCCCAGGGTCACTACCTTTGACAGCAGTACATCAACGATTGCCTTGGCTACTTGCATCACAACAACCCCCACGGTAGATTTGCCCACGCCAAAGTGGTTCGCGACTGACCGGTAGCTGTCTGGCGTGGCAAGTTTCCAGAGGGCTATGGCCACTCGCTTCTGGACAGTCAGGGCTGCTCGCATCCGGGTGTCCTTGCGCTTCAGGGCAGGGGACAGCAACTCACAAAGTTCAAGGAAAGTTCCCTTCCGCATGCGAAAGTTTCTCAGCCACTGGGATTCATCCCAGACTTGCAGCACTATGCGGTCCCACCACTCAGTGCTTGTTTCACATGCCCAGAATCGCCGTTCCACGGCATCAACATGACCCATTGCCACCATGATGTCCACGGCGCGGGGTCCCGTGCTTTGTGACAGGTCTGTGCCACTCTCAGACTTCATGTCCTCATCGCGCTGCCGTAGCCTCCTCGCCCAATTTCTCAACATCTGCCTCTGGAAAAGGTGGCTGATAAGGTGAGAGGTGTTGACAACGGCCATAACTGCAGCGATGGTCGCAGTGGGCTCCATGCTCGCAGTGCTGTGGCGTCCGCGATGTCACTCAGCAGAAACGTGCGCGAACTGATTGCCCGCCGGCACTTTCAGGGAGGGAGGGCGGTAGTGACGGTTGGATGACAACAGTTACCCAAAACCACCCTCGAAACATTTTTTCCCCCAGCAGGCATTAGGGGCTCGACCCAGAATTCCAATGGGCAGCGGGGACTGCGGGAACTGTGGGATAGCTGCCCACAGTGCACCGCTTCCAATGTCGACGCTTGCCCCGTTAGTGTGGACTCACACAGTCGAATTACTGTCCTTAGTGTGGAAACACACGTTCGACTTTCTAATATAGATTCCACATATTCGATTTAAGTGACATCGAAGTACTCTCGTAGTGTAGACATACCCTTAATTCCAATGCACCATTTATTACTATCTACTGCTCAAAACATACTACAGCCTCTCCAGAGCACAGAAACCCTCAGACTACTTACAGCTGGCTTTGCGGTTATTCCTGCACACATCTCCACCTCCCTCACTTGTCAAACTCTTCACATCCTTCCAAAGCGCTGGCAGCACTCAGCTGCCTCTCACTATTGATATATATTGGGCAGCAGAGCTGAAGTTCTTTGACCAACTAAGATCTGCCAAGTAAGGGCTGGCAAGCCAGCTCAGAAACAACCACCACAGCTTACTGCTTACCTGCTCTGGGCTTCCCAGCTGCCTTCCTGTCATGTTCTGGGGTGCAACCCAGACCAGTAAGAGGTAGTGTCACTGCCTGCTCTGCAACCCTGGGTACCTTAAATGTTCTGCTGCTGTGGCCTACAGCCCAGACACCAACAGCCCACAGAGAAGCATGCGATTCCGTGAGTGGGATGCACAGCACACACTAGTTCAGTGTTCGGACCTCAGCAGCCTGCCTACAACATAACAGCCCCACCGTGGCTTCCACCAGCCTGGGTTACTACTCACAAGGTGATTCCAACACAACCCCAGACCTGAATATCCACAAAAAACTGTCCACCTTGAAATGTCCAGCCCTCTCCTGGAAATTCAGAGGAGTAATAAGGTGTGTTGCTACTTTAAAGAGACAAACAGCAGCTTGCTGCTTTAACTGGCATTAACAATCACTTCAACTCATACTCTGCACCGGGATGGTTTAAATTAAAAACAAAAAAGACTGCATTTGAACTCACTTAAAATAGAAGGATAAAGACCAAATGGATAGAAGCAAATAAAAAGTAAAATACTCTTTGTAGTGGCTAAGACTTAATAAGCTACAGCCTTGGTTCAAGATAGATTTCTTACCAATCTTTTTCTTTCCAACCATGGCTGATGTTCTCACTCAGGACCTTCCACAAAAATATGGAGTACTGGTTTCCCTCTAATTTCTGGGGATTGGGGGGGGGGGGGGGAAATCTTTCACCGCAGGAAAATAATCCCCCCCCAAGCCTCCCTTCTCCTGAAGTATCTAGTACTAGCAACTGTCAGCAACAGGTTACTGGACTAGACGGGCCAACAGTCTGACACAGTTTGGCAATTCCTACATTTCCTACTCTAACATCTCTACTTTTGCTTCTCCCATAGGAGCTGAAAAATTATGTTTGGCTTTTCCTACTCCTTAGCTCTCTTGGAAAGGGCTGATGTTACTGTACAACATGCTTCGTTTTTTTCTAGCCCGCTGTACCCATCCAGATGAGCTATTAACTAATTCTACTGCAAATGCAGACATTTCATGCCAATTTTAACTGTTGGAGAGAAGATTCCAAATGATCAGAAAGAAACTCAGCAGCCATGTGAGAGGCTGGTAAGAAACTTGAGCCAACGTGGCTCATGCACACACACATAACTTTTCAGTAGGTAGGTATCTGGAAGTCCTAAACATGAAGGCAGATCTACCAACCCTAAAAAGTTCTTGATACTTATTTTCCTCCCCAAACTGCTCTATTATAACTGAAAGGTTCTTATAAGTAGTATGTGAGACGACTTTGTAATCATCAATTATCTACTTCTTAACAGCCTTCTGAGTTACGTAAATGGCACGACAGCATGCACCTAACCAGCTATTAATAATTAACAGTCTTCTAGTAATCAGGTTACAAAAGCACCAGCTATGCAATGCCATCATAAAAGCTTTAAGGTTCTTCTTGAGAGAGACTGTTCCTGTACAGCCTTGAATTAAGCTCAGAGTAAGTCATACATGTGCCACCTTCAGAAAATTCTGTTTCAAATGAAACATGGCTATATCTTTGTGACATTAACAAGGGTGGGAAGTATTGAATGCCATTTGTCTAGCAGTTAAATATTAATGGCTTTGAAGTTTAGAGGTATAGCTTTAAAAAAAATTACAAACTTATCCCTGACTTGTCAATGGAAAAACTGCACTGTAATTTAGGATTTTTTGTTTAAAGTCTATCAAAATTTCTTGGAGACACTTTAAAGCAATGCCTTTGAGCAATGGCAGCCCTCTGCATTCTTTTGAGCATATGGTTGCTGGAGTGAGACTTCAAAATACAGGATCATCCCTGGAGCTTGACATCCCTGATCAAAAATTGCATTAAGTGGAAAAACTTTTAGTTACTAGAGATAAATCTGATTTCTTTCTACACTGAAATAGATTCACCACCACCACCACCAAAAATTTTAACAGTTAAATATCTAGATTTTCACCCTAATTCAGCAAAGTTTTTAAACAGGTGAGTAGTCTCACTGCAGTCTATGAGACTACTCCTGTACGTAAGCAAGTCCTCATTCACGAAATCAAAACCAATCATATCACCCTGCAATACCCACTATTAAACACCTACACATCTTAATTTATACATCTTTCACATCCTCCCAACTCGCTCGTCTTCCATGCACTCCAGGGGGGCATGCCCCAGACTTTGGGAAACTGCTGTAGATATCTGTAATAGTACATTCCTCCCCTGCCTCATGCTTTGATGATCAGCAAAATAAGTTAATGTTGACACTTAACTCAGATGCCCATAATATTTTAAGATGCACTGAAATGAAAGGTCAATTCAGGCTTTAGAGCTGCTGTTTCAAGCAGTGGGCAAATCCAGGAAGACATCACTGCATCAGTTAGTCGTAATCATAACATACTTAACTATACCATCCTTTTTAAAATTAGAACCAAGACTCTGGAGAACAACTGAGAGGTCTGTCCCTACCCCCTGGCTAGTCCTTCACACCAAGCGGGTGCACCCCACACTTTGGGAAACTGGCTTAAAGTTAGGCACATACATATGAATCAGGGCCTTAAACATGTATGAAGAGCATGCTCTGTGCTGTACAATATAGAAGACAACCCATCTTCAGCCCATCCCAGGAGCCAGATTCATAGCGTAGGTCTGTGCAGCCCAGGCTCTGAAGCCTAGGGAGGGCAGTGGGCTTCAGAGCCTGAGCTGCAAGTTCAAAGTACTGTTTATGCAGCCCTTAAAAAGAGCGCTAGCATGAGCCTCACTACCCAAGTCTATCAACCCAAACTGAGGCTTGCTCCTGCAGGCTGTGTATACATACCCACAGCAAACTATTTGTAAAAACATTAACTGCACTGTAGTAGGATTCTCTCACCCACAACTGATAAACCTATATTTGGAGTTCAGAACCACTAGTTTGCTGTACATCTTCTATAGGGAAGTAAAGCCTTGACACCTATCTAGAAAAGGTTTCCAATATTTTATTTATAAGGTCACGCACAATGTTTACCTACATTCCCTCTGAGGGCAGTATAGAGCCTTAAAAACATGCGTTTGTACTAGTTTGCATGAAACTTATTTTCTTTTCTGGTTCTTACCTCTTAACCAAATCAATACTTTGATAAAAAAAAATCATCATGTGATACCACTTTGACCTTGAGGAGTTGGGAATAAATATTGCAATGAAATGTCACACACAGATATATTTATTTAGTGACAGCAGATCAAAGTCGGTTTTCTGAGGATGCAAAGCAACAAGTTTGTTGTTTTTTTCAAATCAATTTGGTAATAAGACACTGAACATATCAGAACAACAGACACTACACAACAACATTTTACTTCAGATCATCAAAGCTGCAGCAAAATCTGTAGGTCTCCCAGATAGGTGTCATTATCTTTTCATTTCAGTGCTTGATATCAGACGAATAAGAAAGTTGAGACTTAATACTACTGCAGTTTCATCTCAGCAGCAGAGGAAACAGGAGAAGTGTAAGTGCCATAAAAAAGTTTCATTACTTAAAATTCATATAATTTGTATGTTTTGATCCTTTTTTAAAAAGGCCCACCATTTTCTCCCATGAGATGTCATATGTATTTTTCTTATCCAATTGCAGAAATTCAGAAAATATAAAGTTTCAAATCTCTTTTCACATTCTCTGCTTTAGACCTAGACAAAGCTGAAACAAGGGCAAAACTCAGATTAATGGCTGCATGAAAATGCTTCCTTATACTGGGAACTTCCTGTTTTCAGGTATATGGCTAAAAACTACAAACCCCCAATCATGAATCTAGTCATATTTATCTAGACACAAGGCTGTCAGCCTAGGAAGAACACAGTAGAGGCTGACAATTGAAGTTCTCTCCCACCAAACATGCTCCAAATAAAAATATATTAATATTATAGAATCTTTACACCTTGTAAGCACAAACACTTTTATTTAAATAAGTTTAAAATTTCAGAACTAAGATCTCCACCATGAAGAGGGGAGGAAAAATGAGTTAAGCCAGGAAGGCCAGGGGGAGGGAGATGTACAACAAGCAAGAGATGCAGTAATTTACACTTAGAAAGTTGACAGTTTTTCACTTAACTACAGTGCCCATTAAACCAGGGGTGAACAAACTACAGCCCACGGGCAGGATCCAGCCCATCAGGGCTTTGGATCCGGCCTGCGGGATTGCCACCCCTGTGGTGCCGCAGGGATGAAGGCAGGCTCCCTGCCCAGGCCCCGCTCCGCTCCCGGAAGTGGCTGGCACCACACCCTGGAGGCCCTTGGAGAAGGGAGGACAGAGGGCTCAGGGCTCCACACGTTGCCCTTGCCTGCGGGTACCTCCCCCGAAGCGCCCATTGGCCGCGGTCCCCGTTCCCAGCCAATGGAGCTGTGGGGGGCGGTGCCTGCAGTTGAGGGCAGCGCATGGAGCCCTCTGCCCCCCCCCTCCCCAGGGGCCACAGGGACATAATGCGGGCCGCTTCCAGGAGTGGCATGGGGCCAGGATAGGCAGGCAGCCTGCCTTAGCCCCACTGCACACCGCTGCCACCCCGGAGCCACTCAAGGTGAGCAGCGCTGGGCTGGAGCCTGCACCCCGAACTCCTCCGGCACCCTGAACCCCTGCCCTGAGCTCCCTGCCACACTCTGCACCCCAACCCCCTGCCCTGAGCCCCTCCCAGCACACTGCACCCCCTCCCATACCCCGCACTCCCTCCCGCACCCTGCCCCAGACCTACATTCATGGCCCTGCATGCAATTTCCCCACCCAGATGTGGCCCTTGGGCCAAAAAGTTTGCCCACCCCTGCATTAAACAATACTTCATTGTTTTACTCCTTCAGCTTGCAGGGGATGTGGCTGTAGGAGGGGATATTTGACATCACTATTTTTTTACTATGGCTAGTAGGCATCTGGTACAGTCAGCATTCTCCTCATCTTTCTTAAATGGAAATCAGTTGGAGAGGATTAGGCTGCCTTGTAGAGAAAGATATTCCCCTACCACAGAGGAGTTCCCTTTCCTTAGGGTATATTTAAGGCCCCTTGTTTTCAGTTTACTGATTTTTAACTAAAACTCCAGTTTTTACTGAGTTCCAGCTTTTGTAAAATGTAGAATATGCCCAAATTCTGGGCCACTCAAATACAAGAAACCACAGATTAGGTTAAGAAAATCCAATACATCAGGTAGATGTGTTTATGTTAATAATAAATTGCCTTGCATTTACACAGTCTCTTAAAGTAAAATCATGAGTGGAATCTACACACCTGCATGTATCTACTGTTAGGGTACACTTTCATGAAACTAACTGCATTAAACTGCTCCTAATTTCAATACTCTGAGTTTTCTTTATTAGTTGCTTTCTTCCTGTCCTACCATTTCCCATTATTAATCCTGATATTTATCCAGAAAACTGGTGCTAATTTTTGCACTGATTTTCACTTGTTTAATTTTTGTAATAAAAACACTGATAAATTCCAGGGAAATTTTAAGCAAAATGAAATGAAAACAAGAGGGCCTTTGTTAGATTTGCTGTTTTATCACTTGTCATCCTCCTTCTCTCTCTCCTATTTAAACGGCCTCTTTTCCCGTATTCTCTGCTCTCTCCCATACATCCTCTCACCTTCCCTTCCCCAGAAAAATCTGACCCTTGTTTACTTTTAACTCATCATATTCTTCCTCCTACTCCCTTCTACATACCAGACCATTCACATCTCAGACAGGCCTGGAAAATTTTACCCAACAGGTATTAAGTTTAGTCATCTTTCTGTTAGATAACACCAGATATGAAAAACGGGTGACACCCACTGTGCAGGGGTATTACCCAGCTGAAAAGCTAAACGCCAAGGCAATGCCCGTAGACCTGGCTCCTTTTCTATTAGCCTCTGGATAACTGGTGTCTGAGATCTGAGGCACCCCTTCTCCCTCCCTCCTTCTGTGAGCATTATGTCTCTTCCCTTTTGACATTGCACCCACAGCTTCCTTACTGCTCAGAAGGATGGAGGTGGACATAGGCACCCACTCCATAGGTACCAACGGAGAAAAATTAGTAGTGCTTAGCACCCACCGGCAGCCAAGCTCCCGCCTCTCCCCTACCAGCGGCCCCGCTGATCATCCCTCCCCCTCCCTCCCAGCACCTCCCACCCGCTACGAATAGCTGTTTCCCGGCATGCAGGTTGGCTCCAGAACGGAGGGGGAGGAGCAGGGACGGAAAAGGTGGTGCAGGGGCTTGGGGAAAGGAGTGGAAGGGGCAGGGCCCGGGGCAGAGGAGGGGTGTTGAGCACCCCCTGGGTAGAGGGGAAGTCGGCACCTATGGAGATGGAGAAGGCAAATAATAAGATCTGTTATTCTACCGCTTGCTCAGTCTTTGCATTTGGCTCTCTTTCTTTCAAGCAAACAAACAGAGCACATGCATGCTTCCAACCCATCAATCATCATCAACAGCAGGTGAGTGATACTGGAGTATCAGTTTCACTAGTGCTCCAAGTTTCCGAAATGCTCCAATGAAAACTGACATGTATCACAGCAATTTCAGTCAGCTGCAGCTTGACAAAAACAACATGCAGCAGCAGCACTGGAGCAGTCTGCAAACATCACTGCTTTGGTTTATACTTACTTCACATTTGGATTATTGTTTTTAAAAAGAGGACAGAAGCTTAGATGCTGCAGTTGGTGCCTGAACTCACCAGGGTTGCCAGGCATCCAGTTTTCGACCAGAACACCCAGTCAAAAAGGATCCCTGGCAGTCTGGTCAGCGGCGCAGCAGAACTAAGGCAGTCTTCCTAGACTCTTGGAAGCGGATGGCATGTCCGGCTCCTAGATGCAGGGGTGGCTATAAGGGCTCTGTGCACTGCTCTCCTGCCCCAAGCACCAGCTCTGCAGCTGCCATTGGCCAGGAACTATGGCCAATGGAGCTACAGGGGCGGTGCCTACGGGCACAGGGAGTGCACAGAGCTCCTGTATCCACCCCTGCACCTAGCACATGCCAGCCACTTCCAGGAGCCGCCTGAGGTAAGCACTGCCTGGCCAGAACCCGCAACCCACACCCCCTCTCACACTCCAACCTCCTACCCCAGATCAGACCCCCTCGTGCACACCAAACCCCTGCCCAGCCCTAAGCCTCCCACACTCTGAACCCCTCCTTTCTGGACCCACTCTGGAGCCCGCATCCCCAGACAGAGCCCGCACCCCCTTCCACACCCCAACTCCCTGCCCCAGCCAAATGAAAATGAGCAAACAACGGGGGGGGGGGGTGAGGGATAGAGTGAGCGGGGGCAGGGCAGGGGTGTTTATAATCACACAAAACCAAAGTTGGCTTTGTCAGGTATTCACCCACGAAAGCTTATGCTCCAATACACCTGTTAGTCTTAAAGGTGACACAGGACTTTTGCTTTTTACAGATCCAGACTAACATGGCTACCCTTCTCATATATGCAGTTGAGATACTTAAATGTTAGTTGTGGAACAACAGAATAGCTATCTCCAGGCCTGTTCTAGAAGATGGGGGGAACATGGGCTGTTATAGCACGGATAAAGGAGAGACAAGACAGAACTGGGTGGGGGAAATCTTATCAGTATCTTAGATGTCTGTATACGAATACGAGAAGTATGGGGAATAAGCAAGAAGAACTTGAAATGCTAGTAAATAAACACAACTATGACAATTTGCATCAGAGACCTGGTGGGATAATACACATGACTGGAATATTGGTATAGAAGAGTACAGCTTGCTCAGAAAGGACAGACACGGAAGAAAGGGAGGAGGGTTTTGCTTTATATATTAAAAATATATACACTTGGACTGAGGTTGAGATGGAAATAGGAGACAGACTTGTTGAAAGTCTCCGGGTAAGGCTAAAAAGGGGTAAAAAAACAAGGGTGATCTCATGCTAGGGGTCTACTACAGACCACCTAACCAGGAGGAAGGGGGATGAGGCTTTTTTTTTTTTTTCCCCTTTAAAACAAAAAATCATCCAAAGCACAGGACTTGGTGGTGATGAGGGACTTCAATTACTCAGACATCTGTTGGGAAAATAACAGCAGGGAACAGATTATTCAACAAGTGCTTGGAATGTATTGAAGACAATTTTTTATTTCAGAAGGTGGAGAAAGCTATTGGGGGGAGGCTGGTCTAGATTTTATTTTGACAAATAGGGAGGAACTGGTTGAGAATTTGAAAGTGGAAAGCAGCTTGGGTGAAAGTGATCATGAACTCATTTCATGATTCTAAGGGATGGTAGAAGGGAGAACAGAAAAATAGAGACCATGAATTTCAAGAAGGCAGAATTTAGCAAACTCAGGGATTTGGTAGGTAAGTTCCCCTGGGAAGCAAGTCTAAGGGGAAAAACAAATTGAAGACAGTTGGCAGTTTTTCAAAGAGACATTATTAAGGGCACAAGAGCAAACTATCCCACCGCGTAGCAAAGATAGGAAGTATGGCAAGAGACCACCCTGGCTTAACTAGGAGATCTTCAATGACCTAAAAAAAAGGTCCTACAAAAAGTGGAAACTAGGTCGAATTACAAAGGATGACTATAAACAAATAAAGTATGTAGCGACAAAATTAGGAAGGCCAAGGCACAAAATGAGATCAAACTAGCTAGACACAAAGAGTAACAAGAAAATTTGCTTCTAATGTCTTTGTAGAATGAGGAACACCAAGGACGGGGTAGGCCTGTTACTCAATGAGGGGGGGAAAATAATAATAGAAAATGTGGAAATGGCAGAGGTGCTTAATGACTTCTTGGTTTCAGTTTTCACCAAGAAGGTTGGTAGTGATTGGACATTTAACATGGTGAATACCAGTGAAAATGAGGTTGGATCAGAAGAGGCTAAAATAGGGAAAGAACAAGTTAAAAATTACTTTGACAAATTAGATGATGTCTTCAAGTCACCAGGGTCCAATGAAATGCATCCTAGAATACTCAAGGAGCTGACTGAGGAAATGTCCGAGCCATTAGCAATTATCTTTGAAAAGTCATGGAAGATGGGAGAGATTCCAGAAGACTGGAAAAGGGCAAATATAATGCCAATCTATAAAAAGGGGGGGGAAAAAAAAAAAAAAAAAAAAAAAAAAAGAAGAGGACAACCCAGGGAATTACAGACCAGTCATCTTAACTTCTGTACCCGGAAAGATAATGGAACACACAAACATCTAGAATATAATAAGGTGATAAATAAAACAGTCAGCATGGATTTGTCAAGAACAAATTGTGTCAAACCAACCTGACAACTTTCTTTGACAGGGTAACAAGCCTTGTGGATGGGCGGGGGGGGGGGGAGGAGGGAGGAAGTGGTAGACATGGTATGTCTTGACTTTAGTAAAGCTTTTGATATGGTCTCACATGACCTTATAAACAAACTAGGGAAATACAACCTAGATGGAGCTACTATAAGGTGGGTGCAAAACTGGATGGAAAACCATTCCCAGAGAGTAGTTATCAGTGGTTCACAATCATGCTGGAAGGATGTAACAAGTGGGGTCCTGCAGGGATTAGTTCTAGGTCTGCTTCTATTCAATATCTTCTTCAATGATTTAGATAATGGCAGAGAGAGTACACTTAAAGTTTTGTGGATAATACCAAGCTGGGAGGGGTTGCAAGTGCTTTGGAGGATAGGATTAAAATTCAAAATGATCTGGACAAACTGGAGAAATGGTCTGAAGTAAATAGGATGAAATTCAATAAGGGCGGGGAGAGACATGATAACAGTTTTCAAATATGTAAAAGGTTGTTACAAGGAGGAGGGAGAAAAATGTTTTTTCTTAACCTCTGTGGCTAGATCAAGAAGCAATGGGCTTAAATTGAAGCAAGGGATGTTTAGGTTGGACATTAGGAAAAACTTCCTGACTGTCGGGATGGTTAAGCATTGAAATAAATTGCCTAGGTAGGTTGTGGAATCTCCATCATTGGAGATTTAACAGCAGGGTAGACAAACACCTGTCAGGAGCGGTCTAGATAATACTTAGTTCTGCCATGAGGCAGGGGGATGGACTAGATGACCTCTCAAGAACCATTCCAGTCCTCTGATGCTATGTGTTTAACTTTAAATCCTTATAAAAATCCAAGCTTAGGGCTGCTTAAATCACCTTTGTATAGGATGTATTCACACCCATTCTCAAGGGTCAAAAGTCAACAAGTATAGAGGTTAGGGAGTGCTATGGAAACCTTCTCCCACGCATACTAGATCTAGTTAACCTTACTTGCTCTTATTTTCTAGCAGGGAACCTGTACAGAGGTTGGGGGGGTGGGGGGGAAGGAAGCAATGACAATGAAATCCTTCCAAATCTAAGCCAGGACACAAAGCAGTGTACAAGCCACTCCATAACTGTCAGCACAGATCCAACAGTAGTAGTAGTCCTCTATGAGCTCTACTTAGGAGAGCTATTAAGGGGAGTTGCAATTTGCTAGTCTACTGTCCATACCTGAGCCCTCATTTCAACCTCCAAATCCCTTTCTCACACAGTTGCTCAGACCCAATGCAGAACCTTTGCTCCATGATGTGCAGCGACTGCAACACCATACATGCTGTTCATGTCTCCGGATGAATCACCACTAGGCCATCTCAGTTACACCCAACATTAAATAGGATCCATTCAATGCACAAAACTGAGCATCAGACTTAGATGGACAACTAATCTTATGAATTGGGTACAAGGGCACATTAGCTTTCAAGTTTTGCCCAGATAATTGTTAATAATTGGGAATGGTTTTAGAACATTTTACTAGATGCCCACAAAGCAAGGAAGAAGACTGCACCAGTTAAAAACAAAAAACAAAACAACAACCACCATACACTGGCTTAGACACAGACAAAGTGAAGACCACTACAAGAAGAGTTAAGGACGATAAGAAAGGTATTTTTAAATGGTACAGGTCCGTTACTAGATGGAAGTAGCAGAACTTCCAATAATACAGAAGAGGCAAGAGTGTTCAAGAGACATTTTGGTTCTGCACTTGAGGAAACATGATTTAGTCATATCATGCAGTGAAATCCTTACCATTCCAATAGCGACTCAGGAGAATGTTATACAGCAGCTACAAAAAAGTTTAACATTTTATTAACTTGCATCCAAGAGTTGAAAAAAAAATAAAGGAGTTGCCACGGAACTCTCTAGACCATTAATGTTGATTTTCAATAACTCTTGGAACATGGGTGAAGTTCTAGAAGACTGCTAATGTTCTGTCAATATTTAAGAAGAGTAAATGGAATGACCCAAGTAATTATGGGCATACCAACTTGACAACAATCCTAAGAAAAATAATGGAGGGGCTGATATGGGACTATTAAGAAAGAATTAAAGAAAGGTAATATAATTAATGTCAAATCAACATGGATCTATGGAAAATAGATCCAGCCTAACTTGAGGGTTGTTTTTTTAAAAATGTGATTACAAGCTTGGTTGATAAAAGGTAATAGTGTTGATGTAATATATTTATTCCTCTGTAAGGTATTTAACTTGGTATTGCACAATATTTTGATGAAAATCTAGAATGATGCATTTAATATGTGCCATGTTAATTTTTGTGTGTGTTAAGAACTGGCTAAGTGACAGTCTTAAAATACAATTTTAGATGGTGAATCATTCTCAAGCATGTGTATTTACAGCAGGGTCCCTCAGGGATTGGTTCTTGGCCCTAGGCTATTTAACATTTTTATCAACAAACCTGGAAGAAATCAAACGATCATTGATAAAATATGAAGATGAGACAACGATTGCAGGAGTGGTAAATAACGAAGAGGACAGAACAGATTAACTGATGACCAAGCAACCCAGATTGCTCTGCGTTGCTTGGTCAACTGGTCATAAGCAAACAGCACTGCCAAATGTGAAAAATCTAGGAAGAATGCAGGTCACACTTAGTGAGTTGGGGACTATCCTGGGAATCAGTGACTCTGAACAAGACTTGGGGGGGAGGGGTGTCATCGTGGTTAGGCATTTAAACATGAGCACCCAGTATGATGCTGTGGCCAAAAAGGGCCATCATAATCCTTGGATGCACAAACAAGGGAATCCCTAGTAGGAGTAGGGCGGATATTTTACTTCTGTATGCACTGGTGCAACTGCTGCTGGAATAGGAAGTCTAATTTTGGCATCCACAATTCAGGGATGTTGATAAACTGGAGAGGGTTCAGAGAAGAATCATGAGAACGATTAAAGAATTAGAAAAAGGATGCTTTATAGTGATAAATTGAACAGATTAAGCGCCTTGACTCCAACAAACAGAAGATGAAGAGGTGACTTGATTAGTTTGTTTATATGTGAGGAGCAAATATTTGATAATGGGCTCTTCAAGCAAGCAGAGGCATAACACAATACAATGGGTAGAAGTTGAAACTAGACAAATTTGGATGGGAAATAAGGCATATAAAAAAAAATTAAGAGCAAGTGGAAGTGACATACCAGCAAGAGGTTGTGATGAATTCTCTATCATTGGCAATTTTTAAAATAAAAATTTAATTAACGGATATCTTGGGGGGGAGGGGGAAACAAGACAAAAGACCAAAATTAGTTCAGGGAAATTCTATAGTCTGAGGTACTGCATAACAAGCCAGATAATCACACCATTAGTTTATACCTGAACCAGTTAAGCACTTCAGTGCTTGGCCTGTTAAGCATATTAAGTGGTGTACATTTTTACACTGCTGCTTTGCTGACTGTGATCCAGCCAATGTCATAAATGACCATTTCATACCCAACTTAAAGTTATACTACGCATGAGAGTTTGGAGAGTTACACTTGAGAATCTGGTTCCCTCTAACAAAAGAGGAGGCAAAACCCCTAAACACCAAAAGCCTCATTTATCTTGAATAGAAACACTTCAAAAACTAAACTATTTTCCTACATTTGCAAAATTCCATGAATAAATAAATAAATAAATAAAGTCTGCCTATCCCATAGTGGACAATATCTCATAGGAATATCTTGTTCCTATTAAAATGGGAAAAGAAGGAGGCGGCAAAAACAAGGCTTAAAGTTGCAACCAGAGATCCATTTTAACTACGCAATTACAACAGATACCTCCATAAATGAAGTATATCAGTTTGACAGGGAAGGAGAAATTGTAATGAAATAGAGATACTATGGATTAAATTCAGCCTTAGCATAAGTGGGTGTAATTTTCATCAAGTCAATTGGAGCTGTCCCAGCTTATTCCATGGATGAGTTCATCCCCACAGCCAACCATGCTAGATTACGAACTCAATGTATGCAGCTAGCACACCACAATTCCAAGTGACCGCTACCATAACTCAAATCTATGTTGCTGTCCAGAACAAGACTGTTATTGCACACAGCTCTGTGGAAAGACAAGCAAAAATGAAAGCCAAGTTGATGGGGGTGTCTATGAAATTCTAGTTATTACAAGGATAATACCATTTAAACCTGTTTGGAAGAGTTTCTTTCACTATTTCAATTAATTTCACCCAATTAAAAAGTGTACAGCACAATTTCTTAAGACACTTTGCAGGACAAGACTAGCGTGTTTATTGAGAAATCTTATGGTACAGATACTGCTCTTTTTATTTATAGTAGCTTAATACTAATCTTAAGAAGCCTGAAGTATTTTACTGTAGGATTTGTAAAACTCACTAAGGAAACCTTTCTGCTTCCTCTCACGTGTCTTCCATTCTACGCACCCATGCTACACTGCTTAGAGGAGGAAGAGAAAGATGAAGATGGAAGTCTGGCAGTTTTAATCTTAATTTTATTGCTTTGATAAATTTTAGACACTTGAGAATATTAATTTTTCAACAGTGTGGAAAAACATTTTCCTTAGATCATTTCCATACTGTTGACATTTTGAGGACAAATGGTTCAATTCACAACTTTTAGGATTTACATTTGCCATCCACAGGTGGTAGCTTTTTTTAGTAGTATAACACAATGGAACAAACATGTTTGATTATCAAACATAACACCCTATACAAACACTGCTGATCTCTAGATATTCCAAGTCGGCTGATTATATTTAAAAATCAATTTCCTATTTTGTTACTCGAGTAGCATAGGGACACTGTACCTAGTACAGAAGGCACTATTTACAGAAGTACAGAAACCAACGACAAGAGATTCCTCTTTCAGATTCAACACAGGAGGATTTCTCAAAGTTGCAGTAGAGAAAGTAAGCGTGCAAACTATTTAAAAAAAAAAAAAAAGTCTGACAGTACACATTCTTCACCTTTTAATTAACTCTGGCATTTTGAAACACACAGCTGTTATGACACAATATTTTGATTATAAACAGTGCAAAAAAAGACTGGCCCACATTGCTAGTAAAGAAAAAACACTGCTACAGTACTGTATAACTCCTCAATAGATCAATATCCATATTGTGGCCCAAATCTTTTAGGCACTTGACACTTTTACTAAACCTTTCAGAACAGGCCAAAATAGCATACGTTGTATTTGCACAATACCACTCCTTAATTGCAGCAGAGTATTTGCTATTGTTTCTGGAGCTAAAAAATACTAGCATTCAAGTTCCCCCCCATGAAACTAAAAGCAAAGTTTGTAACACAAAACATGAACTAAAGATCCAGAGCAGAGAGATCTCATACATTAGGTAAGAGAAAAAGAGCATTCCCCCCATCCCCCTTTTATGGTAATTTCTGGATCATTTACTTTGCAGGACTTTGAGAACTGGCTCTGGGCTCCATGACAGCAGCAAAGACTTTACTGAAGATGTGATGGGTGCATACAAGCATACAGCCCAGACTGGAAACATCCTGGTTGGGTTAAGGCTTGAATTCTGTTGCCATTGCATCTGCTGCTCTTCCACTGTTTTGTTGTGAGAGGGCTGCAGCCTTACCAGTCTCTCTGGTAACGAGCTGTCGCAGGCATTTCAAAGGGTAGCTCTACACTTACAGCAGCGTATAGCATACAGACACTATACCCGTGTTAGCTGGACGTGCAGACAAGAGTGTGTAGCTGGTGAGGCACAGCTTTGGTGAGTAAAGTACAGACATGCCAGAACCCTAGTGTATATACCCCATATGGCTCGCTACATGCCCAAGCGGTGCTTTCTACATCTACACTGCTACTTTTCTGCTGCCAGAACCCTTCCAGTGAAGGGACTTGGGCAGCAGTGAAAGACTCCAGCAGGGAGAGGCTCCCCACTGCCTCCTCCCGCCAGAACCTCTCTCTGCCACCTGTAGCTATACACTGCAGCGTGAGTACAGCCTGCCTGTCACTGCAGCATGTAGCAGTGGTGTGCAGGGTATGCATAGCGAGGTTAGAAAAGGCCAGAGACTGCTGTCCTGCATCTTGTGAGGCAGAGGTCACACTGTCCTGTTTGCTGTGGTTCACCAGACTCTTATTTTCTGCTGGAGGCTGCTATCTTGTGCTTCAGAATCTAAGGTTCCACTTCAGCCTTATTCTTGAAAGGAGAATCTCAAAAACATGAGCGGAGCATGAACAGATGCAGACACGTCACCACTCTTTCATTACTAATTTTAAGCTATAAATAGAAAAGAAACAACTCTGGCTCAAAGAAAGGGAAGGAGGAATGAGATCGGTAGAGTGCACTACAGTAAGTACAGCAGCATAACAAATGGGACGCTGAATGAGGAAAGGCAGGAGCCTTTAGGACAATGTAAGTCATCATGATAAGGTCTCTGGTGCAAGATAATTGGCAACCGTATGCAGGGTCATAGCCTTGTTGGTCCTAGGATATTGGAGAGACAAGATGATTAAGTAAGATCTCTTATCAGACCAACCTCAGGAATAGTTCTGTGTAAAATCAAACTTTTCTCCCCCCCATCAGTTGGTCCAATAAAGAGATTGCCTCACCCACCTTGTCTCTCTAATTGGCAGCTGACTCCTGTGCATAGTGACTGTTGGCAAAAAGAGAGATACAAGTATAAGTGTCAGTTAAGATTAGAGAGAGGGGGACATTTCAGGAGACAAATGTCTTAAAAAGTTTAAAGTTTTAAAAATAGTTTCCAGGGAGAAACACTGAATCTCTTAGTCTCAATCTGCTGTATGTGTATAATATTATTTTAAATCTTGAAGAAAAAAAAAAAAATCAGAAAAAAAGTAAGTCATCTAGAAATTTTTTTGTATACAGGAGGACTGGTATTTAAATAAAAACATCCAAGAGAACTCTTTCCTCCCACACAGATTTTATCCTCAGAAAAGCACAAAGAGGAAAGAGACCCATATGGAGTTATCGGAAAGACAACACAGAAGCAGAACGAGCCTCTTAGATATCAATTTTTACATGAAGAGTAGTCATTAGGTGTAAAAATGGTTGTATACGTGACATTAAGTACCACATCATGCTACTCCGTCAGCAGGTGATTTTGCCACCTTCCCCAGCCCAAGTCCAATAATGATGAAAGAGGGGTCTACTGCTGGTTTAAGAAACCAGCACATACCGTACTCTATTTTTGCATGTTGTTCATAAAACCCTTTGCCCTGTGCAGTCAGTACTCCACAGTTAGACTTTAGTGCCCATTGCTTGTGTTAATTTAACATGACCACTAGTTTCTGAAGATTATTTCTCTCTACTTCATAAAAAGCTACTATTATCTGGCTGAATTATAAAAGCCAAAGCCCTTCACCACAAGATTCTTGGTATTATTTAAGATTCTATAAAATTTCATAAATAAGACTGGGTCATTCAGGAAATTTTTTCAAAGCTATAATCTTGAGATTGCAACACATTAAAATTCAGTATTGGATATTTTTTAGAATATATTTTTATTTATTTACCTTTTTGCTTCCTCTAGATGGCATAAATACTCATAAGCAATGTTCTGACGCCTCCGCTCATCCATTTCTTCTGCTGAAAGCCTTTCATCATCCACAATAGCTGTAAACAGAAAAACTATGTCAAATTACACATAATTAGAGGTGACCCTCAAAGCAATTTTACTAAAAAACAAAACAAAAAACTGCTGCAGCTGAGAAAATGCTCTTTATAGGACTTCACTGAGAAACATTTGCCAAATACAGAAGTACTCTTACCACACCAAGTAAAAAAAGATTAACCGTGTTAGATCTTAAAATGTTGTGGTTTTAAGTTTTATAAAAGTATTGGGGAAATTTCCTCCAACACTCTCTTCCATGCACCACATTCAGTATCCTAACATTCACACTTTCCCCTCTGATTTTAGATTCTTCATACTATTTATCTGAGGGGCATGCAGAGTTCAATTATTTTTTTCCACCACCTTTTTTAATATGTGGAGGGAAGATAAACTCCCCAGCAACCACTTCTTCAGGCAAATACTAAGATAACAGGTAGTAGACCTTCTAACTGGAATTCTTCTTACTCCATTATATACAATCCCCATCACCAACCTCCCTCTTTTGTAAAAATTAAAGTCCTGACCCTCAAAGGATAACTTCTCCAGTATATGTGGGTACAGTTACCAAGATTGCACAGATAATTTCCTGCATAGTCTTCTGAAAATGTAGGCCTACAGCTTCTATGGCACTAACTTGGCGAAACTACCGGGTAAGTCCTGCAATTACATTCTGCCTATTAAAAACCAAAAAACCCAACCACCACCACCTGTAACTAACAAAACTATGCCAGTCACCATGCTTATCTATTTGCACGTTATTCCTCATCACCAGCCTTTGATCTATTTGTTTCTTTTGGATTGTAATGCTGCTGGAGTGGGGACTCACGTTTGTACAGCACCCAGCACAACATGTCTCCATTACCCTAGCATAAGTAATTAATTCTCCCTGTGCAGTCTCCACTGGATAAAGTAACCTCCATTTTCAGTTCTAAAAACGATTGTGGGGGTAGCATTGCTATGTGCTGTCAAGAAGTTAGGTTGCACCCCAGCGATAGTTGCATTTCTGTGTGGGTAAAGTTATCTCTATAGTTTGCAAGAGCACTTAGTGGATAGAAAATTCTGTATTTGTACAATTTCACTTCGCAATCAGCCATCAGTGCCACAAGCACACTGCCAAAGCCAGAAAAATAAGAAAATTAAACCATAGTAAATAGGGCTGTTAAGCAACTTTAAAAAAAATGAATCATGATTAATCGTGCTGTTAAACAATAGAAAACCATTCATTTTAAATATTTTTGGATGTTTTCTAAATTTTCAAATCTATTGATTTCAATTACAAACACAGAACACAAAGTGTACAGTGCTCACTTTATATTTATTACAAATATTTCCAAAAAACAGAAGAGGTAGTATTTCAATTCATCTGATACAAGTACTGTAGTGCAATCTCTTTTTTGTGAAAGTTGAACTTACAAATGTAGAATTATGTCAAAAAAATAATTACACAAAAATAAAACAGTGTCAAAGTTTAGAGCCTACAAGTCCACTCAGTCCTATTTCTTGTTCAGACAATTGCTTAGACAAATAAGTTTGTTGACATTTATGGGGGATATTGCTGCTCGCATTTTGTTTTCAATGGCACCTGAAAGTGAGAACAGGTGTTCGCATGGCAGTTTTGTAGCCAGTGTTGCAAGGTATTTACATGCTGAACGTGCTAAACATTCATATGTCCCTTCATGCTTCAACCACCATTCCAGAGGACACGCATCCATGCGGATGATGGGTTCTGCTCGATAATGATCCAAAGCAGAGCGGACAGACGCATGTTCATTTTCATTATCTGAGTCAGAGGCCACCAGCAGAAGGTTGCTTCTCTTTTTTGGTGGTTCCGGTTCTGTAGTTTCCATGTCAGAGTGT
The DNA here is from genome assembly GCF_027887155.1 of Malaclemys terrapin pileata. Lineage (NCBI taxonomy): Eukaryota > Metazoa > Chordata > Testudines > Emydidae > Malaclemys > Malaclemys terrapin. The sequence continues at coordinate 88,154,754 of NC_071510.1, read as the reverse complement.
TTCTCTTAAGACTTCTGAAAGCATGCTCCACACCTCGTCCCACTCCGATTTTGGATGGCACTTCAGATTCTTAAACCTTGGGTCGAGTTCTGTAGCTATTTTTAGAAATCTCACATTTCTTTGCATTTTGTCAAATCTGCTGTGAAAGTGTTCTTAAAATGAACATGTGCTGAATCATCATCCAAGACTGATGGAACATGAAATATATGGCAGAATGCGGGTAAAACAGAACAGGAAACATATTCTCCCCCAAGGAGTTTAGTCACAAATTTAATTAACACTTTTTTTTAAAATGATCATCATCAGCATGGAAGCACGTTATCTGGAATGGTGGCCGAAGCATGAAGAGGCATATGAATGTTTAGCATATCTGGCACGTAAATACCTTGCAACGCTGGCTACAAAAGTGCCATGTGAATGCCTGTTCTCACTTTCAGGTGACATTGTAAATAAGAAGCAGGCAGCAGTATCCTCTATAAACGTAGACAAACTTGTTTGTCTTAGCAATTGGCTGAACAAGAAGTAGGACTGAGTGGACTTGTAGGCGCTAAAGTTTTACATTGTTTTGTTTTTGAGTGCAGTTATGTAACAACAACAAAATCTACATTTGTAAGTTGCAATCTCTTTATCATGAAAGTGTATTACAATACTTGTATGAGATGAATTGAAAATTTTTTTTGTTTTTTTTACAGTGCAAATATTTGTAATCAAATATAAAGTGAGCACTGTACACTTCATATTCCGTGTTGTAATATAAACCAATACATTTGAAAACACAGAAAAACATCCAAAAATATTTAATATATTTCAATTGATCGTCTAATAAGAACATAAGAATGGCCGTACTGGGTCAGACCAAAGGTCTATCCAGCCCAGTATCCTGTCTACCGACAGTGACCAATGCCAGGTGCCCCAGAGGGAGTGTACCTAACAGGTAATGATCAAGTGATCTCCCTCCTGCCATCCATCACCACCCTCTGACAAACAGAGGTTAGGGACACCATTCCTTACCCATCATGGTTAATAGCCATTAATGGACTTAACCTCCATGAATTTATCCAGTTCTCTTTTAAACCCTGTTATAGTCCTAGCCTTCACAACCTCCTCAGGCAAGGAGTTCCACAAGTTGACTGTGTGCTGTGTGAAGAACTTCCTTTTATTTGTTTTAAACCTGCTACCCATTAATTTCATTTGGTGGCCCCTAGTTCTTATGTTATGGGAACAAGTAAATAACTTCCTTATTCACTTTCTACACCTCACTCATGATCATATCCCCCCTTAGTCTCCTCTTTTTCAAGCTGAAAAGTCCTAGCCTCTTTAATCTCTCCTCATATGGGACCCATTCCAAACACCTAAACATTTTAGTTGCCCTTCTTTTCTAATGCCAGTATATCTTTTTTTTTTTAATATATGAGGAGACCACATCTGTACACAGTATTCAAGATGTGGGCGTACCATGGATTTATACAAGGGCAATAAGATATTCTCCGTCTTATTCTCTATCCCTTTTTTAATGATTCCTAACCTCCTGTTTGCTTTTTTGACTGCCGCTGCACACTGCATGGACGTCTTCAGAGAACTATCCACAATGACTTCAAGATCTTTTTCCTGATTAGTTGAGGCTAAATTAGCCTCCCTCCCGCATCATATTGTATGTATAGTTGGAGTTATTTTTCTCAATGTGCATTACTTTACATTTATCTGCATTAGATTTCATTTGCCATTTTGTTTCCCAATCACTTAGTTTTGGGAGATCTTTTTGAAGTTCTTCATAGTCTGCTTTGGTCTCAACTATCTTGAGCAGTTTAGTATCATCTGTAAACTTTGCCACCTCACTGGTTTATCCCTTTCTCCAGATCATTTATGAATAAGTTGAATAGGATTGGTGCTAGGACTGACCCTTGGGGAACACCACTAATTACCCCTCTCCATTCTGAAAATTTACCATTTATTCCTACCCTTTGTTCCTGGTCTTTTAACCAGTTCTCAATTCATGAAAGGATCTTCCCTCTTATCCCATGACAATTTAATTTACGTAAGAGCCTTTGGTGAGGGACCTTATCACAGGCTTTCTGGAAATCTAAGTACAATATGTCCCCCTTGTCCACATGTTTGTTGACCCCTTCAAAGAACTCTAATAGATTAGTAAGACATGATTTCCTTTTACAGAAACCATGTTGACTTTTGCTCAACAATTTATGTTCTTCTATGTGTCTGACAATTTTATTCTTTACGATTGTTTCAATTAATTTGCCCGGTACCTATGTTAGACTTACCGGTCTGTAATTGCCGGGATCATGTCTAGAGCCCTTTTTAAATATTGGCGTTACATTAGCTATCTTCCAGTCATTGGGTACAGAAGCTGATTTAAAGGACAGACTACTAACTATGGTTTGTAACCTATGTTTAACAGTGTGATTAATGTTAACTCAAAAATTAATAGTGATTAATCGCATAAGTTAACTGCAATTAATCGACAGCCTGAATAGTAAATAAATTTCACATCATCCCAATTCTATGATATGCCATTTACAACTGTTAAAATAAACAGGCTAGCTCCTCCAAATGAAAGATATAGGTAGGACAGATGCTTCTGTGCCCACAATTGACAGCAACATGCACTATATAACAGCACTTCCCTGATGAATCATAAAACTCTTAAAGAACATCCTTACTAAGCACATGTGCAGTTAAAACAAGTTGAAGTCCCTTGCCCAAAATTCTGACCTAGAGTTGCTACTCTGTAAGATACATTCACCTATATTGCACTGAAACTTCAAGCTTAGCAGTTTCAGTCACCTCTGTGCATCTATCCTTCTCTGCATTTCTCCTCTTCTTGCAACTTTTAAGATAGCACCTTTAGCCACCACTAAAAGTTTCATCCACTGATAAAGCAAATTCATGTTTTATTCTGACTTTTTTTCAGTCCATTAATTCCAGCAAGCATGACACGCTAATTTACAGACTGCAAAAAAACTCAAGTCTATTTTTCCTCTGCAATAAGCATCAAATCTAAAAAATTATTATGTAGTCTGTTGCTAAACCTAATGGTATGGAATATTTTAAGTATGTTTATACTGTTTTAGGATTCCTTCCATTTGTCAATATAAATAGTTCGTGCTTTCTCTATACCGAGACATTTTCTATTGTCTGGTGTCTATTGAGCTGAAGAAAGGGACTGTTCATTTGAAGCACCGACAGTTCCATCAGAGCATTACTAAGAGAAAACTGGATGTTTGAGAGAGTTATTAGCACAAAGCAAGTCGCTTGTTAAAATTACTCACCATGAGCCAGTCAGTGCGATATCAGTATCCTAGACTAACTATGGATGACACAGTATTGATTCTCTAGTTCAGGTTGGTAACGTTTCCATTATAACCCTGATATTTTCTCCAGGCACAGACCAGCTACTACAGCATCCAAAAAGAAGCATCTATAATGTCGGTTATAATACAAATCCCTAAAGTGGAAGGAATTTAAGTGAGCTGGTGGAGTTGTCTTTATGAGCTACTGAAGTCACGAAGAATGGACAAGTTTCATAGGGTGTGGATATTTAACAAGTGCCAAATCCTCATTTTAGGGCTCCAGGAAGCTTGTCACCTCCACTGAGAAGACACCCTAGTTTATAATTTATGCAATTCTTAAATGTATCAGGGACTTTTGAGGTTTAAAGGTGGTTGTGACAAAAACGGCAATTTCCTGACATCTCCTTAGGAGACCTTATTGAATTAAGTTAAAATATCTTTGGGACCCATTGTATTAAATGAATGGTTTATCTATTATTGTGGGCTGGAATTGTATGTACCCTCGGGTGCAGGGGGGGGGGGCAGGGAGGGGAGACGAGAAAGATGTGACAGATGTGAGATCTGGGGGTTTACAGGACTATAGCGAACAATGTGCCAGATAAGAATTGCTTTTTGGAATAAAAAGCGTTAAATGGATTTTCCTGGGGAACATTTAGGAGAAGGGGAATGCAAATTCCCCAAATCCAGTAATGCAAAAAAACCCAGCCTTTTGAAGCTATACCTTGAGGAGAGGATCTTTGTTTGCTCATCACCTGCTACCAAAAGGCCAAGATCAAAGGCTGGAGCTGTATAAAAAAAGTTAACTGCTCAGCCTGGGTTTGTTTCTGAATCTTAGACAGTTATGAACTTGTAACCCCAAGAAAAATCCAGTGCTGGGTTTTGAAGGACTGATGCCTACCAGAGGCCAAGGTTGGTTCGGGTGATCTCTGATAAGCTTTAGAATGCATGTAGATTTTATTCTTTAATACATTTTCTCTACAGTGAGAATAAATGTACTTGCTTGTAAGAACTGTGTGGTAACTTACTCTGCAGGCCAATATGCTGTTCATAGCCTTTGGAGGGAAAGCAAAGCACAGAGGATTGCCTGTCTGGCTTACTGGGCATATCACAGTGTAGTCAGGGAACCATACAGCTTGGGAAACCCCTTGTCAGGAGGGAGAAAGATGTGGGTCTCCGCCTAATAGAGGTGACGGCTGAAGAGCCAGGAACCTAGAGTGGGTGACCTTGAGGGGCCATGGAGCTGGAATACAGGTACAGTTGCCTTGAACTATGAGAGCGGTAACATCTACATTCATTATGTATCAATCTCAAGTCAGTGAAATTCAAAGTTTGAGACAAATAGCATTGTTTCATGAAAGTTACAATCATCACTAGAGAGGCTGATACAGATGCGTACTTTTTGAAATAAACTTCAGGGTGCTAGGAGCTTTACACACTTTTGGCAAAGCAGCTAGCATTCCAAGAAGAACCCAGAAGAGGTTACATTCTCCACAGTGTTTCATATTAGAACCTCTGCTTGGATCTCGCAAGTTATAACATGCGCCAGAAGGGCCAGCGCCCGCGTAGGGCATGACAGTTATGCTGACTGCTGGTCCCATCCACAATGTAGTTCCCAAACCTACTTTATAAATGAAGCGAGCCTAGGAATTAAGCAGGTACACTAGGTCCTTAGATTGGTATTTCCCCAACCCCAGACTACACTTCAACAGCGCTGCTACTTCCCTATTCTATTAAACAATGGACCACCCTCTCCCCCCTCTGCAGTCAGAGACAAAGGCGCACAGTTAATTGTCCTCCAGAAACAGATGAACAGAAAACAGTCCACCTGATACATATTTACAAGCCATCGCTGTTTGTCTTTAGATAAATTCCAAAGCATGCTTCTGTGCCTCCGCCCCCCCATTACTGTATTTATCCTCACAGCCCCATGAGGTAGGGAAAAAGCTATCCCCACTTTATAAGTGAGGAACTGAGGCAGATACCCATTAAGTGACTTACCCAAGGTCACAGATGGCCTGTGGCAGAGCAGGAAACTGAACTTGAGCCTCATGTCCCAGGCTAATGCCCTAACCACCAGGCCATCCTTCCTCACTTTACAAGTGCGGATTTCAGTTCTAAAGAAAAATTACTTTAGCTGTAGGATTTCAAGCGTCCATAAGGTCAACCTTCAATCACATCTAGCATGAACTTTTCAAAGATGCTCCAGTTCTACAAGTCAGAAGTTTGTCCCACCATCTATTTGGGAAGTATGGTACACTTTTACCATATGTCTGTCAAAGCCTCCAACGCAGTGTGGAGAAGTCAAAACCCCACTATGAAGACAACTGGGATGGGACAGTAACCAAGAGACCTGTCACCTATCCTGCAGTAACTGCTTTACATTTTTTTGTCCAGGTGGATCCCACATATGGTGCACATGCGATTAGAAACTTTTGACCAGCAGTGTCAGATGGTGCCACACCAGCACCCTGCATGTCCTCATGGTCCCCCACTACCTCATGGCACAGAGGCAGTCTGCTCTGCCTTCTTCACTTCCCTCAATAATTCAGAATGCCAGCACAGATCAATGCCAAAGGAGCAGGGATGGAGAGCAAGCTGTGCAATCCACACATATTGTAAGGCAAGTAATCAATCCCTCCATTTATGTCCAATTTGATCCCACTTATGGTGACTAGTTAGCAATTCCTAGATTAACAGGAGGAGGGATCTGATGAATCCTAGATACAACTAGCTAAATAAGTTAGAGGTAGGAGATGAGCCCCAAGTAGCTGCCCTGCAGAGATCAATATAGGAATATCTCAGACATACCGAAGTAGTTGCCTGGGCTCTAGTCAAGAGGGCCCTAATGCCGGAGGGAAGGGACACATGCTAGTTAGTAACAGATTATGATGCACCAGGGTGATCCATTCGAAAAGTCTCTGGGAAGACGTGGCCTGACTTTTCACAGCCTTTCCCAATGCCACAAATGAATGGGGTGCCTTAATGAATGGTTTTGACCTATTCAAAGAGGAATGGGCTCTGGAAACACCTGAAGTATGGACAAACCAAGCTCCAGAGTCGGAGTATGGTTTGAGGAAGTGAATAGGAGGTTCATTGATTGATTTAAAATCAGATACCACCTTGGTGAGAAGTTTGAGATGGGATCTGCCCACCATTTTTGATCACAGAAGTTTCGATTACTTTTTGAAATTTAAGATTGGAATTCATTTGGTTCTTAACAGTCTGCCCTGAGATTAGTGCTAATACTCTTGAGCCACTGCAGGACAACAGGGAAAGTAATTCTGAGAGATTCATAGGTTACAAGGCCAGAAGGGACCATTGTGATCATCTAGTCCAACCTCCTCTATGACACGGGGCATAAAGCTTCCTCAAGATATTTCTTAGAGCAGATCTTTTAGAAAAACATCCAATCTTGATTTTAATTTTTAAATGTAGAATCTATTACAAGTTCTTGGTAAATTGTTTCAATGGTCAGTTAGTCTCACTATTAAAAGTTTGTCTTATTTCCAGTCTGAGTTTGCTTAGCTTCAACTTCCAGCCCTTGGATTGTGGTATACCTTTCTCTAATAGGCCGAAGAGTCCATTATTACATACGTGTTCCCTGTGGAGGCACATAGGCTAATCAAGTCACCCCTTAACCTTCTCTTTGGGTATGTCTACACTACGAAATTAGTTCGAATTTATAGAAGCCGGTTTTATTGAAATCGGTTGTATACAGCCGATTGTGTATGTCCACACAATAAAATGCTCTAGGTGCTCTAGTCGGCAGACCGCGTCCACAGTACGAGGCTAGCGTCGACTTCCGGAGCATTGCACTATGGGTAGCTATCCCACAGCTATCCCACAGTTCCCGCAGTCTCCGCCGCCCCTTGGAATTCTGGGTTGAGATCCCAATGCCCGGATGATGCAAAACAGTGTCGCGGGCGGTTCTGGGTACATGTCGTCAGGCCCCTCCCTCCCCCGTCACAGCAACGGCAGACAATAGATTCGCGCCTTTTTATCTGGGTTACCTGGGTTACCTGTGCAGACAACATGGAGCCCGCTCAGCACAGCTGAGCTCACCGTCACCATATATCCTCTTGGTGCCGGCAGACGTGGGACTGCATTGCTACACAGCAGCAGCTGCTAACTGCCTTTTGGCGGTAGACGGTGCAGTAGACTGGTAGCCTTCATCGGCGATCTGGGTGCTGGCAGCCGTGGGGCTTGCCTTTTGGCAGTAAATGGTGTATTATGACTGTTAGCCGGCCTATTACAAGTCGGGTCATCGCACATTAGCAGAGTCCTCCCTGAGCAGCAGCTCGTGCAATAGGCCTGAAGACCATCGTCATACACCGCCCCGTATTTGCTGCCAAGCACCCAGAAAGATGCCGAGGGCTATCAGTCACGCTGCACCGTCGTCTTAAGATGTAAAAAATAGATTTTCTCTGTATTCATTTGCTTCCCCCTCCGTCTGTCAAATCAACGGCCTGCTAAACCCAGGGTTTTCAGTTTAATCTTTGGGGGGGACCAGTCTGTGACAGTTGTTTGTGTCTCTCCCTGATGCACAGCCACCGTTCTTTATTTTAATTCCCTGTGCCTGTACGCCATGTCGTCACTCGGCCCCCCTCCCTCCTTCCCCTAGGCCGTCAGATACTACGTTTGCGCCACAGCTCGAGCCGCGAAGCGGTTCACGCCTTTTCTTTGAATTCTGGGTTGAGATCCCAATGCCCGGATGATGCAAAACAGTGTCGCGGGCGGTTCTGGGTACATGTCGTCAGGCCCCTCCCTCCCCCGTCACAGCAACGGCAGACAATAGATTCGCGCCTTTTTACCTGGGTTACCTGGGTTACCTGTGCAGACAACATGGAGCCCGCTCAGCACAGCTGAGCTCACCGTCACCATATGTCCTCTGGGTGCCGGCAGACGTGGGACTGCATTGCTACACAGCAGCAGCTGCTAACTGCCTTTTGGCAGTAGACGGTGTAGCATGAGTGATAGCCGTGGGGCTGGCAGCCGTAGGGCTGCATTGCACCAGCCCCTTCCAGGCGATGGTATATTATGACTGGTACCCGTCGTCGTCGTACTGGAGTGGCTGTCAATCATGGCCACCTGGGCAGACATGCTACTGTCTCGATGATGACGGTTACCAGTCATAATGTACTATTTTCTGCCAATTGCCCAATATTGTCTGCTAAGCACCCAGAAGAGGCCGAGGGCGATGCTGGGTGCTGGCGGACGTGGGGCTGGCAGACATGGGGCTGCATTGCTACACAGCAGCAGCCCCTTGCCTTTTGGCAGATGATGGTATATTATGATTGGTACCCATCATCATCATACTGGTATGGCTGTCACTCATGCTGCAGCGTCGGCTGCCACCTTAAGATGTAAAAAATAGATTTATTCTGTGTTCATTTGCTTCCCCTTCCTCCGTGAAATCAATGGCCTGCTAAGCCCAGGGTTTCCAGTTTAATCTTTGGGGGGACCATTCTGTGTGACAGTTGTTTGTGTTTCTCCCTGTTCCTGTACCTGTACGCCATGTCGTCACTTGGCCCTCCCTCCCTCCCTCCCTCCCTCCCGCCCTCCTTCTCCTGGTCCATCAGATACTACTTTCGCGCCTTTTTTCTGACCAGGCGCCATAGCTAGCACTGGGATCATGGAGCCCGCTCAGATCACCGCGGCAATTATGAGCACTATGAACACCACGCGCATTGTCCTGGAGTATATGCAGAGCCAGAACATGCCAAGGCGAAACCCGGACCAGGCGAGGAGGCGATTGCAGCACGGCGACGAGAGTGATGAGGAAATTGACATGGCCATAGACCTCTCACAAGGCACAGGCCCCAGCAATGTGGAAATCATGGTGTCACTGGGGCAGGTTGATACCGTGGAACGCAGATTCTGGGCCCGGGAAACAAGCACAGACTGGTGGGATCGCATCGTGCTGCAGGTATGGGACGATTCCCAGTGGCTGCGAAACTTTCGCATGCGTAAGGCCACTTTCATGGAACTTTGTGACTTGCTTTCCCCTGCCCTGAAGCGCCAGAATACCAAGATGAGAGCAGCCCTCACAGTTGAGAAGCGAGTGGCGATAGCCCTGTGGAAGCTTGCAACGCCAGACAGCTACCGGTCAGTCGGGAATCAATTTGGAGTGGGCAAATCTACGGTGGGGGCTGCTGTGATCCAATTTGCCAGGGCAATGAAAGACCTGGTGATAGCAAGGGTAGTGACTCTGGGCAACGTGCAGTCAATAGTGGATGGTTTTGCTGAAATGGGATTCCCAAACTGTGGCGGGGCCATAGACGGAACCCATATCCCTATCTTGTCACCGGAGCACCAAGCCACCGACTACGTAAACCGCAAGGGGTACTTTTCAATGCTGCTGCAAGCCCTGGTGGATCACAAGGGACGTTTCACCAACATCAACGTGGGATGGCCGGGAAAGGTACATGATGCTCGCGTCTTCAGGAACTCTGCTCTGTTTCGAAAGCTGGAGGAAGGGACTTTCTTCCCGGACCAGAAAGTGACCATTGGGGATGTTGAAATGCCTATCGTGATCCTTGGGGACCCAGCCTACCCCTTAATGCCATGGCTCATGAAGCCGTACACAGGCAGCCTGGACAGGAGTCAGGACCTGTTCAACTACAGGCTGAGCAAGTGCCGAATGGTGGTGGAATGTGCATTTGGACGTTTAAAAGCGCGCTGGCGCAGCTTACTGACTCGCTCAGACCTCAGCGAAAAGAATATCCCTATTGTTATTGCTGCTTGCTGTGCGCTCCACAATATCTGTGAGAGTAAGGGGGAGACCTTTATGGCGGGGTGGGAGGTTGAGGCAACTCGCCTGGCCGCTGATTACGCGCAGCCAGACACCAGGGCGGTTAGAGGAGCACAGCAGGGCGCGGTGCGCATCAGAGAAGCTTTGAAAACGAGTTTTGTGACTGGCCAGGCTACTGTGTGAAACTTCTGTTTGTTTCTCCTTGATGAACCCTCCAACCCCCCCCCCCGACCCGGTTCACTCTACTTCCCTGTAAACCAACCACCCCACCCCACCCTCCCCTCCCCCTTGCAGAGGCAATAAAGTCATTGTTTTTTCACATTCATGCATTCTTTATTAGTTCCTTACAGAGGTAGGGGGATAATTGCCAAGGTAGCCTGGGATGGGTGGGGGAGGAGGGATGGAAAAGGACACACTGCATTTTAAAACTTTAACTCTTATTGAAGGCCAGCCTTCTGATGCTTTGGCGATCATCTGGGGTGGAGTGACTGGGTGGACGGAGGCCCCCCCACCGTGTTCTTGGGTGTCTGGGTGAGGAGGCTATGGAACTTGGGGAGGAGGGCTGTTGGTTACACAGGGGCTGTAGCGGCGGTCTCTGCTCCTGCTGCCTTTCCTGCAACTCAACCATACGCTCGAGCATATCACTTTGATGCTCCAGCAGACGGAGCATTGCCTCTTGCCGTCTGTCTGCAAGCTGACGCCACCTATCGTCTTCAGCCCGCCACTTGCTCTGTTCTTCCCGCGATTCAGCCCGCCACCTCTCCTCTCGTTCATATTGGGCTTTTCTCATCTCCGTCATTGACTGCCTCCACGCATTCTGCTGTGCTCTATCAGCCTGGGCGGACATCTGCAGCTCCGTGAACATCTCGTCCCTCGTCTTACGTTTTCTCTTTCTAATGTTCACGAGCCTCTGCGAAGGAGAAACATTTGCAGCTGGTGGAGGAGAAGGGAGAGGTGGTTAAAAAGGACACATTTTAGGGAACAATGGGTACACTCTTTCATTACAAGGTCGCATATTTCGGCTTGCAGGCAGCCATCGTAGGCCACAGTGTTTTGGCTTTTTTAACCTTCTTAACATGCGGGAAAGGTTGCAAACAGCAGCGCATTTCCCATATCAAGGATGAATTGGGTTGTCCATTTAAAATGGGGTTTCAATGTAAAAGGAGGGGGCTGCGGTTTCCCGGTTAACATGCGGCACAAACACAAGTAAACCACCCCCCCCACACACACACACACGATTCTCTGGGATGATCACTTCACCCCTCCCCCCCACCGCGTGGTTAACAGCGGGGAACATTTCTGGTCAGAAGAGCAGGAACGGGCGCCTCTGAATGTCCCCCTTAATAAAATCACCCCATTTCAACCAGGAGAGCTTTCTGGAGATGTCCCTGGAGGATTTCCGCCCCATCCCCATACACGTTAACAGACTTGCTTGCTTGCTTTTTTTTTGTAATGTTTACAAATATTTACAAAGTTACACTCACCAGAGGTCTCCTGTGTGCCCTGAGGGTCTTGGGTGAGTTCGGGGGTTACTGGTTCCAGGTCCAGGGTCACAAACATATCCTGGCTGTTGGGGAAACCGGTTTCTCCGCTTCCTTGCTGCTGTGAGCTACCTACAGTACCTCCATCGTCATCTTCCTCGTTCCCCGAACCGTCTTCCCTGTGTGTTTCTCCAGTGAGAGAGTCATAGCACACGGTTGGGGTAGTGGTGGCTGCACCCCCTAGGATCGCATGCAGCTCCGCGTAGTAGCGGCAAGTTTGCGGCTCTGCCCCGGACCTTCCGTTTGCTTCTCTGGCTTTGTGGTAGGCTTGCCTTAGCTCCTTAATTTTCACGCGGCACTGCTGTGTGTCCCTGTTATGGCCTCGGTCCTTCATGGCCTTGGAGATCTTTTCTAATACTTTTCCATTTCTTTTACTGCTACGGAGTTCAGCTATCACTGCTTCATCTCCCCATATGGCGAGCAGATCTCGTACCTCCCGTTCGGTCCATGCTGGAGCTCTTTTGCGATCCTGGGAGGACTCCATGACGGTTACCTGTGCTGATGAGCTCTGCGTGGTCACCTGTGCTCTCCACGCTGGGCAAACAGGAAATGAAATTCAAACCTTCGCGGGTCTTTTCCTGTCTACCTGGTCAGTGCATCTGAGTTGAGAGCGCTGTCCAGAGCGGTCACAATGAAGCACTGTGGGATAGCTCCCGGAGGCCAATAACATCGAATTCCGTCCACACTACCCCAATTCCGACCCGCAAAGGCCGGTTTTATCGCTAATCCCCTCGTCGGAGGTGGTGTAAAGAAACCGGTTTAAAGGGCCCTTTAATTCGAAAGAAAGGGCCTCGTTGTGTGGACGTGTCCAGGCTTAATTCGGTTTAACGCTGCTAAAGTCGACCTAAACCCGTAGTGTAGACCAGGCCTTTGTTAAGATAAGCAGATTGAGCTCTTTGAGCCTATCATTGTAAGACAGGTTTTCTAATCCTTTAATCTTTCTCATGGCTCTTCTCCGAGTCCTCTCCAATTTATCAACATCCTTCTTGAATTGTGGGCACAAGAACTGCACACAGTATTCTGGCAATTGTCGCACCAGTGCAAAATGCAGAGGTAAAATAACCTTTCTATTCCTACCAGAGATGCAATCCTTAGGTCCCCCTGTTTATGCATTAGCCCTTTTAGCCACAGCGTCACACTGGGAGCTCATGTTCACCTGAGTATCCACCATGACACCCAAATGTTTTTCAGAGTCCCCCCCCCCCCTCCCCACCATCATGTAAGTATGGCCTACGTTCTTTGTTCCTAGATGCCAACATTTACATTTAGCCATATTAAACACATTGTATGATTACACCCAGTTTACCAAGCAACCCAGAACACTCCATCAGAGACCTCACTTACCCTCTTATTTACCATTTTCCCCAATTTTGGGGTCATCTGCAAATTCTCAGTGATTTTATTTTCCTTCCAAGTCAGTGGTAAGTGTTCAATAGCATACGACCAAGAACCTATCCCAGCAGGACCCCACTAGAAATACACCTATTCAATGATTCCCCATTTACAATTGCCTTTTGACCTGCCAGTTTTTAATCCATTTTGTGTGCGTCACGTTCGTGGCAAATAGGTCTACTACAGGTCCTCTCCAACCCCCACCCCTATCTGTGGAAGAAAGGCTTGAGAAAGAGTCCTTCAGCAACCACTTGTGCTTGGCTGAGTATTGCCTGCAGAGATAACCCGTCATATTGTATTTTCCTCATAGGTGAAGGGCCATGGGAGTTGTCCTGTACTTACAAGAGTTGCACTGCTTGGGGAATCCCTAGGAAGGAGCAGGATGGATGGATGCCTGGAGGAGACTCTCAGCTCGATTCTAGGGAGATACTGGGAGAGCAAAGGGGAGCAGCAGCAAATCTGTTCTAGAGTTGGTGCTGCCCTCAGTAATAGAATACTATCAGTACTGAGGGTTTAATGCCTTTCTGGCACCAGGGAGATTGGAACCTAGGCCACCAGTACCAAGGACAGTGCCAGGGACTTGGTGCTGGGAAGTCAGGGACAGGTCTGCCTGTACAGGTAGGTCTGGTACTGTGGGTGCTGATGCCAGGGAGGAGTCAGCCAGTAATGGGTTCAGTTCCACTCACAGCCAGGTGAGGTACAGATTTGGCCCTGCTAATCTGTCCAGGTCCATCAGGCCTCTGGACTCCATGTTCAGAAGGAGTATGACTCAATTTCTTTGCTCTCCTCAGAAAAAAAGTTCTGTATGTAGACTCCTCCCTCACAGCACTGGAGCAGCAAGTGGCGGGGGGAGGGGGGGGGGAGGGATGAGAGGGAGGAGAAGAGAGGAGAAATTGCTGGAAGGAGCATCCCTTTTTGGAATGGTAAGGGGGAACGGACAGGTTCGGGGAAGTTCTGCCCATTATGCCATCAGGTGGGGGCATGAGCCTAAACATCCTCACTGGTCAAAGGTTCCAATCTCGCATGCATGATGTATACAGAGGCACCATATGTGGAAGCTACACAGACTAAGTTCTCTTAAAATATGGTTTTGTGAGCAAGTCAGTTTTAGCTGCCAAGTTGTGGGTTTTGTTAGGATTCTAAACGATATCCCAAAATGCTATGAATAGAACTGTACATACACTACTTGTAAATGAAGAACTGTTCTAAAGAGTGTTGACAGGGCCAATGCTACCATTAAGGCAAACTAGGCGGTTGCCTAGGGCGCCAAGATTTGGAGGCGCCAAAAAGCAGTGCCCCCAATTTTTTTTTTTTTTTTTTTTTATTTACACACACACACACACACACACACACACTTCTTGTGACCTAAAGTCTCCCCTGCAAGTGGGCATTCGTGAATGGTAACAAGGTTTAGCCTCATATCTCAGCTGAAATAGAAAGACTCCGGACTACCCTTGTCGGTTTTCTGGAAGGAAAAACAAACCACCACAAAAAACACTCTGGCCATGGCACCTGTGATAGCAACTACAAGAGCACTAGTACAGACAAGATGGTACACGGAGAGTTTAAAGCCACTAGTTCATTTAAGAGAGACTGTCACTTCAAAGATCTGCACTCCAAATATTGGCAGTTGGCTGCATCTTTGTCTACATTAGCACTCTGACCATCACTACAATGCATATGTCATAACTATAAAGGGAAGGGTAATAGCTGTCCTGTGTACAGTACTATAAATCCCTCCTGGCCAGAGACTCCAAAATCCTTTTCCCTGTAAAGGGTTAAGAAGCTCAGGTAACCTGGCTGGCATCTGACCTAAAGGACCAATAAGGGGACAAGATACTTTCAAATCTTGGGGGGGGAGGGGGGGGGGGAAGGCTTTTGTTTGTGTTCTTTGTTTGGGAGTGTGTTCGTTCTCCGGGAATGAGAGGGACCAGACATCAATCCAGGTTCTCCACATCTTTCTAAACAAGCCTCTCCTATTTCAAACTTGTAAGTAAATAGCCAGGCAAGGCGTGTTAGTTTTCCTTTGTTTTTCTCAACTTGTAAATGTACCTTTTACTAGAGTGTTTATCTTTGTTTGCTGTACTTTGAACCTGAGACTAGAGGGGAGTCCTCTGAGCTCTTTAAGTTTGATTACCCTGTAAGGTTAATTTCCATACTGATTTTACAGAGATGATTTTTACCTTTTTCTTTAATTAAAAACCTTCTTTTTAAGAACCTGATTGATTTTTGCTTGTTTTAGATCCAAAGGGGTTTTGGATCTTGATTCACCAGGAGTTGGTGGGAGGAAGGAGGGGGGATGGTTAATTTCTCCCTGTTATAGATCCCGGGGGGGGGTTGGAACTGATTCACCAGGAGTTGGTGGGAGGAAGGAGGGGAATGGTTAATTTCTCCTTGTTTTAAGATTCAAGGGGTTTTGGATTTGTTTTCACCAGGGATTTGGTGAGGGTTTTTCAAGGCTTCCCAGGGAGGGAATCCATTGATGGTGGCAGCCGAACCAGAGCTAAGCTGGTAGTTAAGCTTAGAAGTTTTTCACGCAGGCCCCTACATTTGTACCCTAAAGTTCAAAGTGGGGATCTCAGTCCTGACAGCATACAACTGAACTAATAGAACACTAATCAGCACCATAGAGTAGAGAGCCTAAAATGTGGTTGAGAGTTCAAGTCTGAGTTTAACCTGGAGGAAAACAGAATCATTTAACCCTAGAAGAAGATGCAGAAACAATATTGATGGTCACAAAATTGCAGTAAGATTAGGTAAAATAACTAGACACTGTCTGAACAAAGATTTTTCAGGGGGTTGTAAAAAAACAAATCTGCAGCCAAAGTAGTACTTGATTTAACACTTCTTTAGAGCACTGTTACATAGTTTGAGATTCTTACTATGTGGAAGATTATGATCAATCCTCTGGATTAACATCAGAATCTGACCCAGAAAGACGACTCCATGCATACACCTGCTATAAAATATCAGATTATCTAAACATTAAGTTAATTAATTCACATAAAAGTCATTTTCCCCATGTTGTGGTCCTCCTGTCAAGACGAAAGTCTATTTTCATTTGATATTAGAAGTTTACTTGACTGAATTTATATTAAGAGCCTTTTAAAATAGCTGTCCCAACCCCACTATATAGCATGGGGGACAGAGGGAAGTTAACAGTACAGGAAACATACCTGATGATAAACAGGAACTTAGTAACAAAGTATTTGAAGTATCGGTTTCTACTCTGAAAAGTGATTCTAAAAAACAAAAAAAACCCACCACCAACTTGGTATTCCATATCAAAGTGTGTTCATCTTACATAAATAAACTAAAAATATAAAATCAATTTAAGTTAAGTACCGGACTTGTAAACTCAGCCTAGGCCCAGAGTTAAGCCAATTCTTTCCTTTTCACATATCACCACAGAGATTCTTCAAGTCAAGTGATATTGCACATGGGTAACTGACAGCATTACCTCATAACCTAAGTCATGCAGAACGCAATGCCATCCACAGCCTCAGAAACCACCCTGACATTATCATCAAAGAGGCTGATAAAGGAGGTGCTGTTGTCATCATGAACAGGTCTGACTACCAGAAGGAGGCTGCCAGACAACTCTCCAATACCAAATTCTACAGGCCGCTTTCCTCAGATCCTACTGAGGAATACACTAAGAAACTGCACCATCTACTCAGGACACTCCCTACACTAACACAGGAACAAATCAACATACTCTTAGAGCCCCGACCGGGGTTATTCTATCTACTACCTAAGATCCACAAACCTGGAAATCCTGGACGCCCCATCATCTCGGGCATTGGCACTCTCACTGAAGGACTGTCTGGATATGTGGACTCCCTACTCAGACCCTACGCCACCAGCACTCCCAGCTATCTCCGTGACACCACAGATTTCCTGAGAAAACTACAATGCATTGGTGACCTCCCAGAAAACACCATCCTAGCCACCATGGATGTAGAGGCTCTCTACACAAACATCCCACACATAGATGGAATACAAGCTGTCAGGAACAGTATCCCTGATGATGACAGAGCACAACTTATTGCTGAGCTCTGTGACTTTATCCTCACGCACAATTATTTCAAATTTGGTGACAATATATACCTCCAGACCAGTGGCACCGCTATGGGCACCCGCATGGCCCCACAATATGCCAACATTTTTATGGCTGACCTGGAACAACGCTTCCTCAGCTCTCGTCCACTCATGCCCCTTCTCTACCTACACTATATTGATGACATCTTCATCATCTGGACCCATGGGAAGGAGACCCTGGAAGAATTCCACCATGCTTTCAACAGCTTCCACCCCACCATCAACCTCAGCCTGGACCAATCTACACGGGAGGTCCACTTCCTGGACACCACCGTACAAATAAGCGATGGCCACATCAACACCACCCTATACCGAAAACCCACCGACCGCTACGCCTACCTTCATGCCTCCAGCTTCCACCCCGGTCACACCACACGATCCATCGTCTACAGCCAAGGACTGAGGTACAATCGCATCTGCTCCAACCCCTCAGACAGAGACCAACACCTACAAGATCTTCACCGAGCATTCTCAAAACTACGATACCCACACAAGGAAATAAAGAAACAAATCAACAGAGCCAGACGTGTACCCAGAAGCCTCCTGCTACAAGACAGGCCCAGAAGAGAAACCAACAGAACTCCACTGGCCATCACCTACAGTCCTCAGCTTAAACCTCTCCAACGCATCATCAGTGATCTACAACCCATCCTGGACAATGATCCCTCACTTTCACAGACCTTGGGAGGCAGGCCAGTCCTCGCCCACAGACAACCTGCCAACCTTAAGCATATTCTCACCAGCAACCACGCACCGCACCATAACAACTCTAACTCAGGAACCAACCCATGCAACAAACCTCGATGCCAACTCTGCCCACATATTTACACCAGCAACACCATCACTGGACCTAACCAGATCAGCTACAACATCACCGGCTCATTCACCTGCACGTCCACCAATGTTATATATGCCATCATATGCCAGCAATGCCCCTCTGCTATGTACATTGGCCAAACTGGACAGTCACTACGCAAGAGGATAAATGGACACAAGTCAGATATCAGGAATGGCAATATACAAAAACCTGTAGGAGAACACTTCAACCTCCCTGGCCACACAATAGCAGATGTTAAGGTAGCCATCTTACAGCAAAAAAACTTCAGGACCAGACTCCAAAGAGAAACTGCTGAGCTCCAGTTCATTTGCAAATTTGACACCATCAGATCAGGATTAAACAAAGACTGTGAATGGCTATCCAACTACAGAAACAGTTTCTCCTCCCTTGGTGTTCACACCTCAACTGCTAGCAGAGCACCTCACCCTCCCTGACTGAACTAACCTCGTTAACTCCACACTGATATATACCTGCCTCTGGAGATTTCCATTACTTGCATCTGAAGAAGTGAGGTTCTTACCCACGAAAGCTTATGCTCCCAGTACTTCTGTTAGTCTCAAAGGTGCCACAGGACCCTCTGTTGCTTTTTACAGATTCAGACTAACACGGCTACCCCTCTGATACTTGCATTTTAAAAGGCGCTCACTTCAGTTTGTGGTGCGAGTGTGAGGAGCTGGGAGCAAGAGGCGCAAGGAGCCGAGAGTGAGAGGGTGTGCTGCTGGAGGACTGAGGAGCACAAGCGTTATCAGACACCAGGAAGAAGGTCCTGTGGTAAGAATAAGGAAGGTGTTTGGAGGAGGCCATGGGGAAGTAGCCCAGGGAGTTGTAGCAGTCATGCAGCTGTTACAGGAGGCACTATAGACAGCTACAGTCCACAGGGCCCTGGGCTGGAACCCGGAGTAGAGGGCGGGCCCAGGTTCCCCCAAACCTCCCAGTTGACCTGGACCGTGGGTTTTTCCAGAGGGGAAACCCACATGGTGAATCTCCGAGGCAAGAAAATCCGCCAATAAGCGCAGGACCCACCAAGATAGAGGAGGAACTTTGTCACAACACACACACACACACACACACACACACACACACACACACACACACCTACTTTGAGGCCTAGAAGGAGGTGAGAGGCAGGCCAGTTGAAAGTTTCTGGATGAACACAGAAGGGGAAAAAATAGGGGCGAAATCCACCAAATCAGGAAGAGGCAGTGGCAGAGGCATTTCTAGAACGAACAGAACTATCCAAAACACAAGAACTGGTAGCAATGAGGGACTTAAACTACCCAGACATCAGTTGGAAAAGTAATATAGCAGAGCACAACATTTCCAATAATTCTTGGAATATATTGGGGACAATTTGTTTCAGAAAGTAGAGGGAGTAACTAGGAGGACAGCCATTTTAAACTAGATTCTGCCTAACAGGGAGGAACTGGTTGTGAATCTAAAAGTGGAAGGCAATTTGGGTGAAAGGGATCATGAAATGATGTCATGATTCTAAGGAAAGGAAGGAGTGATGGCAACAGAATAAGGAAAATGGACTACAAAAATGCAAACTAATAAACCCAGAAAACAGGTAGATAAGGTCCCTTGGGAAGAAAATTGAAGAGGTAAAGGACATCAGAACTAGGAGAGATGGCAGTTTCTCAAGGAGACAGTATTAAAAAAGACACAACCACAAACCATCCAATGTGAAGGAAATATAGGAAGAATATTAAGAGGCCAATACAGCTCCAGCAGGAGCTCTTTAATTACCTGAAAAATTAAAAAAACAAAATCCTATGGGAAAAAAGAAGAAATGGGTAAGGAGAAGTACAAAAGAATAGCACAAACATGGAAGGACCAAAAAAAAAAAAAAAAAAAAAACACAGAGGTATAAAAAAGGAGTTAAACCTAACAATGAACATTAAAGGCAATACGAAGAGGTTATTTTAAATACAATAGGAGCAACAGAAAGATGCAGGAAAAAGTGTTGGTCTCCTACTTAGTGGGAAGGTGAGCTAATAACTGAGGACATTAACAAGGCTGAGGTGTTTAATGCCTATGTTGCTACAATTTTCACTAAAATAGGTTAATGATGACCAGATACTCAACACAATATTAACAAAGAGGAAAGGAACACAAAAGCCAAAATAGGAGAAGAACAAGTTAAATAATATTGTGAAAGAGATAGATGTATTCAACTTGGCAGGGCCTGATGAAATTCATCCTAGCATATCTCAGGAACTAGCTGAAGCAATCTTGGAACAGTTAGCAATTATCTTTGAGAACTCCGAGGATGGGTGAGGTCCCAGGAGACTGGAAAAGAACATACATAATACCTATCTTTAAAAAGGGTAACAGAGCATCTGGGGAATTATACATCACTCAGCCTAACTTCAATACCTGGATAGATACTGGAACAAGCCATTAGACAATCAATCAATTTGTAAGCAACTAAAGAAGAAAAGGGTTAAGGAATAGCCAGCATGGATTTATCACAAATAAATCATGCCAAACCAACCTAGATTTCTCTTTGACATGGTTACTGGACAAGTAGAGGGGGGACGCAATAGACATTATATATAGATATCTATAAATAGAAATCTACATCTTGATTTTACTAAGACAGTCCCACATTACATTTGCATAAGCAAGCTACTCAGCGCCGGAGTCGTAAGCAGAACGGTTGCTGCAGAGTGACCATTACCAATTGCACCAGCGGCCCTCCTCTGTGTGGCGCCAGCCGCCGTGCCTCAATGTCAACCTGGACGATCAAGACGAGTCCCTCATGCAGGACCTCTAGGATGTTTGGCGGATTGGCGTCAGTAGACCAGCGATCTACACCCCACACTGCTAGACCAGTACTAGGACCAAGAGTGGGACCAGGAGCCTGAGTGGGCCAGTCGCCGGATCTCCCTGACTGTGGGGATTCGCGTCTCTGCCACAGGTGCCAACGGGCAAGTGACCAGTGACTCCATTCAACCGATAGGTCGTGGGATCGGTGCCGAGGCAATGAGGACACGAAGGGTCAGTCTCTACAGTCATGCCGGGGGCTGGTGCCTCCACAGATCTGCACCAGTTTACCAGCAAGCCGTGCCTTGAATCCAGCTGTTGGTGCCCTGGGTCCAGAAACTGAAGAGTGCTTCTCTGAGCCTGCCTCCCTACTTCCGAGGCACGATGTCTCCATGAGAGCGAGCACTGGCGGGATGTCCCCCACAATGGGGAGTGGTACCGCTGAGGCGGGGACATGCGGAACGGTCCCAAGGTGGGTTTACCCCTGGACTTGGGTACTGCTGGAGTCAGTGTGGGCGGCACTGGTAGTGTCAGGATCTCCTGCGCTGCCTGCAGGGCCTCGGGTATTGACAGGACTTCTAGCTGTTGGAAGCCCTCTCTGCTGTCCGGTGTGGCGGGCATAGTATGGGAGGAGTTAGTCTGCTAGACTTGAGCTGGGGCTCGACTCCCTTACGGAGGTGTTGAGCCACCCAGCATAGGTCTTGGCTCTCCTCCAGCCCTCTCCTTTCCCTTACAGGAAGTGGGAGATCTTCCCCTCGTGGTCCCCTTGGGCTTCTTGGCCAGTGGATCGGTGCCGGCTCATAGATGGTGCCAGCAGGGCACGCCACACCGATGCCACGGTGCTTGGGGCCAAGTCAGACCTCTGCTCCAGTGCTGGGGTCAGCACTGACTCCATCAGGAATGCCCTGAGATAGATGTGTGTCTACTTTTTTGTTCGGGGTTTGAATGATTTATAGTTGTGACACATGTTGCTTATGTGTCCTTCACCTAGACATCTTAAACAACTAACATGCGGGTCGCTGATGGGCATAGGCCGCTTATAACAATCGCATGGCTTAAAGCCTGGAGACCGGGGCATGCCCTGTCCCTAGGCTGAGTCCCGTCCAGAACCCCTAACTAGAACTAACACTAATTATATACAACTATTTTACAGGAAGACTCATTTGTGAAACACAGTGAACAAAGAGAAAAGTATCAGAAGCAGCAAATGTTCCGGCACCGTCACTGGCGGCAAGAAGGAACGGAGGGTGGAAGGAGCTGTCGGCGCCCCGTATACCATGGCATGTGGCCAGGGGGCACCAGAGCCGATCCCCTACAGATACCACTGAGGGGAAAAAAAAAAAAAAAAAAAAAAGAGCTTCCGGCACTGGTGCATGTGGTGAGCACACACACCTAATATGGAATGGACATGAGCAAGCATTCTAAGAAGTATTCGTTATTTTCAATTACAACTTGGATAGTGGAGTGGAGAGTATGCTTATAATCTCCACACGACACCAAGCTGGGAGGACTGCAAGCACTTTGGAGGACAAGACTAGAATTCATAATGACTGACAAATTAGAGAATTGGTCTGAAAAAAATTAACATGATGAAATTCAGCAGAGACAAGTGCAAAGCATTTCACTTAAGAAGGAAAACACAAATATACAAACACAAAATGAGGAATAACTGGCTAGGCAGTAGTACTGCCAAAAAATAAAAAAGGTCTGGGTGTTATAGTGGATCACAAATAGAATGAGTCAGTGTGCTGCAGTTGCGCAAAAAAAAAAAAAAAAAAAAAAGGGGGCAACTATAATTCCTGGGTGTATTAACAGGAGTGTTGTACATAAGACACAGGAGGTAATTGTTCTGCTGTGTTTGACATTGGTGAGGCCTCAGCTGGAGTTGTGTCCAATTCTGCATGCCACACTTTAGGAAAGATGTGACAAATTGGAGAGAATCCAGAGAAGAGCAGCAAAAGTGACAAAAGGTTTAGAAAATCTGACCTATGAGGAAAGGTTAAAAAACCTGGGCATGTTTAGTTTTGAGGGAAAGAGAATGGGGGAGGGCCGGGGGTGGGAGGAAGACCAGAGAACAATTTTTAAAATACATTAAGGGCCGTTATAGAAAGAGGATCGTGATCAATTGTTCTTCGTGTCCACTGAAGAGAGAACAAGTAGTAAAGGGCTTAATCGAGGTTAGATATTAAGAAAAACTTTTCAACTACAAGGGTAGTTAAATCCTGGAATAGGCCTCCAAGGCAGGTTGTAGAATCCCCATCATTAGAGGTTAAGGACAGCTGGGACAAAAGCCTGTCAGGAATGGTTTAGGTTTAATTATTACCTAGACAGAATCAAGTTATTTTAATTCATATCAGTGAATTCATGAGCTTGCATGAAAAGTTATTAGAAGCTGTTCTGGACCATTCTGTTCTATAAAATGATTGTTTTGTATTGAAGTATTTATTTTGCTACCAAAAAAAGCTACTTTGGGAGAAAGTTCTCATTCTCTGATCCTGTAGGTCTTCTACAGAATTCCATATTCAAAGAGCACAGTAGCAAATGAGTAGGACATGTCCCTGGACAATAAAAGTGGCTAGCCCAGCATGGGTTTTTTTTGTTTGTTTGTTTTTTAAAATGGCTCCAATCCATGCCCCAAAAGTTCTCTACACCAGCTGACACACAGCAAGCTTTCAAAAGCTATCACTGCTGAGAAAATGCAGGCCAAAGACAGACATTGGGTTTTGTTTTTGTTTTTTTTCTGAAAAAGTGGGATTTGAATAAGTAACGAACATCTCTAAATCTGCGCTTTCCAAATCTCGCTCTAAATAAAATAAATAAAAACACATATATATGCAAAGAAATAAGTTGCCCTTGTCAAGTTACTGTATGTCTGACGGTCAGCTTGAGAGCTCTTGGAAGACTAGCACAACAGAAGTATACACATTTCTCTTCTGACCAGGAGATGAAGTCTAGTCTATTATTTTTACTGCACTAGTACCCAGTCATGATCCAGGACCCCACTGTGCTAGGCACTATACAAAAAGAGAACAAAGACTGTGTTGCACCTGAATTTAAGTGCGTATTTATTCACTGAAAAAAAATAAAAAAAAGTTATCTGGATATAAAATTAGAGAGGTTTTGTAAGCCACCTCTTCCTTGGACCTTTTTCATGGGAGTGCGGGGGAGAGGAAAGGGGAGACACTTCCCTTCCCCGCAAAAAAAAAACCCTCCTTTATCTTATCTTATTGTAAGAACTAGTACTTTAAATCCCAGAAAAATCCTTCTCCCACACCAGAAGAATAAAACCAGACTTTGCAGCCTGCTGTATCTGCTACCACATGTTCAACCACAACCATTTTCAGAGATTTAGCATTGCTTCTAACACATAAACATTAGGGCTATCATACCAGGGAAGTGTGATGCAACAATGGCCACAACCTGTGGTTCTGGAGCCAAGTGTCTGATATATTTTATGGAGTCTGTCAAGTGTCAACATTGGCAGGAAAATGCTGGGATTCTGGAACAAGTCTCAACTTACTTGGCCTAATTCTTCAATTCCCACAAAGTTTTTTTTTGTTTTTTGTTTTTTTTTTTTTAAGTCAGATTTAGCTCTACAGACACAAGCTGGCTTTGAGATTCAACTCAGCGTCACAAATATTGCCAGAGCCTTTAATATTCTATTTTTATTATATACTATGTTAGACCTCCCTTGGAAGGGGAAGATTCTATCCTTAATCTGAGACTTTCTGCCTCCCCACAAAGTGAGCAGTTTAATGTCCCTTAAAACAAGTTCACCTATGCTAGAGAGTGTTCTGGCATTAAATTTGCCTATTAAAAAAAAAAAAAAGAAAAAGAAAGAGTGACTGACTGTATGGCTCTCTTTCAGGAGATCTTTATCCTACACAGAAGATCTAGGATATCTATTTTGTTTTAACTTTAAGACACTAATATGAAGAGCAAGAGGCACAGTGGGGGAAAAAACATTTTAGAGCCAAGCCCCTCAAGCATCTGGAATTCCATCAGCTTTAGGAGGCAGGGAAAGAGGAACAAGAAAAATATACTGCTCTTCCCAATGACCACAAACCTGAAGTAATTTGATCAATTCTGTCCACCTTTGTATTTCTATCAGGCTGACTCCCTTGGCAAACATCTTCAGCAAAGTCTCAGTAAGGTTACTGCTCTTTGCCATTGCACACTGATACTTGCTCTTAAATCACATTTTAGGATTAGCACATGTACATGTGCTAAAGACTTGTGCCCTGAAATTGCACTTCCTCTCTGCAAGCTGTTCCCCAGTGTTAATGCTGTGTTTGCATCATACTATCACTAGGTACCGTTCAACCTATACCAATTACATGACAGTCAGGGCCGGCCAACAACATTTTGGTACCTGTGGCGGGGAGCTCAAACCATGCCCGCATCCCCCCCCTCGCTTGGGCCAAAACTTTGAAAGGTCTCAATTCTGCCTTCTTCCTGTTCTACTACTCTCATGGTACTGCTCTGCTACCTACCCCAATAAAAGGAGAACAACTTTGAACCTTGTTCAAAAATTTTAACTAACACTTACATTTGCTGTTCAGGCGTTTGAAAGTTAACTTTTCTTGCCTACATAATAAGCATTGGCATTTTTATCTGTTTGAATAATTAAAGTGAGGCTTTCAGTGCCTTCTTGGTTGCAAAGATTTGAACTGCTTCCTGAAGGTCCGCAGTCTGGGCCAGCTCATGCTCTATTGAGATGGTTGCAAGGCCGCCCAGTCTCTCCTCTGTCATTGTGGAGCGTAGATGTGCCCAGTCTCTCCTCTGTCATTGTGGAGCGTAGAAGTGTTCTTATTAACTTCAGGTTGGAGAAGCTGCACTGGCAACTGTTCCATGAAGTGTTAGAAGTATGCGTAGAGCAACAAAAGCATTTGGAAAGAGGGTGGTCATCTTATTTGTGCACATACATTCCAGAACAGCCTTTGGAGTTGATCCTGCTGAAATGGATCTTGAAAGGGCTTTCAGTTCATCACCTAAATCACTTGCATCAATATCACACACGTCATCCTGTGTCAACACTGTCTCATGCCCTGCATTGCTGGTGTATGTCTTTTTCCAGGTATAGTGAGGAGTCTGGGATATTGTATGATATTCCAAAATATACTGCTGTGTTCCTTGAGCTGCATGAAATATTCAACTGACAACCAGGTGCTAGATTGTGCAATACAAAGAATTCAACTTTGAATTGTTGTTTGGGGTCTCTTATGGGATCATCCTGTGCCTCAATCAAAATGTCATCTTCTTTGGTGACTCTTGTATTCTTGAATGGGTGGAAAAAATAGCTTCAGTGTGAAGTTCCTCTGCCAGCTTCTGTGCACTCTTCAGAACCTTTTGAAATCCCTCATCTGACCGGTAAGACTGTAGGTATGACTTTGCTTTGTCCAGTTGTTCCATTGCTCCAGATACAAAGTCAACACCTTGGAGTCTCTTGCTTACAACATTTATTTCAAACAGTATGTCATGCCACAACACTAAGCCACACAGAAATTTGAAGTTGTGTATGTTTTGGTGATTCCATTTCCCTCTGCCACTGTTCTCCCACAAATAGTTCCGGTCATAGCATTATCCTCCATAATAGCAACTATGGCATCATCTATCTTCCCAATTTGGTGTTTGATAGGCTTTATTGCCACCACCTGACTTTCCCATCGTGTGGCACTCAGTGGTTTCAATGTCAGAGGGGATGTTCCCAGATGTTGCGTCAAAATTTGCCATCGGTGAGTTGATGCAGAGAAAAATACATAGATGCTTTGAATTGCATTAAAAAATTCAACAGCCTCACTAGAAGCTGATGCTGCACCACTAACCACCATGTTCAATGAATGAGAACTGCATGGGACCAAAAAAAAGCTCAAAGGTTTAACCCTCGGATCCGTGTCTGCACTCCTCTGTTCTTTCCTCTCATGTTGGCACCATTATTGTAGCCCTGAGCTCTCATGTCAGCTATTGCAATTCCTGTATCTTCCAGCTTTTTAAGAAGCACATTTGTCATACTAGCTCCTGTAGTATCACCAATGTCAATAAATTCTAGAAAATGCTCTGACAGTCACCATTGCAGGGACATTTTCACTAGATTGTTGTGGTTACAAAAAATGCACCATTAAAAGTAATTTGTTCCGTATGGCTGATGTCAGGTGTGTACTCCAGAATAAGAGTAATATCTTGCTGACTGCAGATCTACCACAATCTTCTGTTTGACTTTTGTTGCCAGTAACTGTATGATCTCATTTTGAATTGTTTTTCCAAGATAGTAGTGGGTTTACGTTTCTTGGGTGGTGACTCTTCTTACATGCTCCTGGAGTACAGCATCAAACTCAGCCATCAGCTCCACAATTTTGGCACATACAGCTGATCTAAAGCGCCACAGTGCTAGGTTTTGGGTAGCAAGCATTCTCAATGGCAATGAGCCTTTTCAGAACATTTTGCCAGTAAAGAGAGACTGATGCACTCTTCTCTTGACGCTGATCATCTATGGTGGCCTTTAACCTTAGTCTCATCTCAAGCTCTTTCCACCTATGGAATGCTCTCTGGTGATTTGCTCCCGTCTCATGGCATGCCAGATTTCTAGCCAGATTTTTCCAGTCCTTTGTTCCTGTAGAACCCAGTGTGGCTGGAACATTAAATTGGAAGAGTTTGCAACAAAAACAGTATGCAGCATTCTGTGTTTTTGAGTACATAAGCCATGGCCTCTCCACTTTGTCACCATTGGGGATTTCACACCAGTAATGTGTCAGATGGAAACTTCTATTTTCGTTGTCTTTGGGGAACATGAAGTTTTTCACTTGCTGTGGCCCATGAAGTACAAGGAAGTCCCTCAGGCTACTGCTCAAGAGGGTCCACAGTCCTGGATCATCTAGACTTAAGGAACTAAACTCAGCGGCAGCTGTTTCTTGCGCCTCCACCACACTCTTCTCTGATCTACACTTTTCTTCAGGAATGTGCATGGTTATGTCCATTTGAGATGGAGATATGGATGCTGCAGTAGCTGCCAGGTCACCTGCACTCTGACTAACTGGAAGATCAGGCATCTCCTCACTGCTCACACCCTCACCGGGGCCAGTAGGCTCACCATGAACATTTGTGTCTATATCTCAGGAGAGCTCCTTCCTGTTTAGATAGAAAAGCTTCCTTTCTTTTTCTGAATGCTGCCCCAGAGGGGCGTTTTCTTCTTTCACTCATGACTGCTGTTCTGTGCCAGCTATAGTGGCTCTCAACACTCAATTGAAGGGGACAAATAAGCAGGCTGGTAGCAGGGTCCTCTCACCTTTTCTCCTGCCTGTTAAGTCTCTTGTGCCCTCCTTCCTCCAGCACAGCACTCCACCTCTCTGCTCTAGATGCACAGAGATGAATACATATGCACCAACAACAGCAGACACGAATTTTCTACACCCTGGGTCCTAGTGGTGCCTCCGCCCCCAGTCTGGCACCTGAGGCGGCCACCTCAGTTCGCCTCATGGTAAGGCCAGCCCTGATTACAGTCCTGACCTGACACTGAATAAGCTGGATACAGATAGGGAAGTGAACTGCAGCTGTTAGTTATCTGTTCATTCTTTCCCTCAGTCTACCAGCTGTACCGGGCAGCCTAGAAGTCTGTACCAGCCATAATGCAGTCAAACTTTAGGCCAAGTGAGAAAAATGCTTAGCAATCATTTGGAGGGTGTTCTGGTTTCATACACTTGGAAAAAAAAAAAAAAAAACTACAATGACTTTTGTTCATATTGGTTTTACACAGACAGCAATTTTGTGGAAAGCTGGTCTCAGATGAACACATCACAGCAGACTCTAGACATTCAAAATAGCATAGTGTATTCCAGCAGGAATTCTGAATGAGACTTCGTTATCTGTTTCCTCTGAAGTTAGCCTCTCAGGAGAGGCTAAGTACTGGTTCTTTAGTCAATGTGCCCTCTTATCAACATTGTTTTCCTGAAGAAGCTAGCAATTTGATCTTGTGTTATTTTAAACTCATTCACCATGTGTTCTTTACTTGTTTCTCTGGAATTACTATAAGTGCTACTGTGCTTACCAGGAAAACAAAAGTTTGATTTTATTTTTCTATCTTTAGCAGTGTTCATGATTCTTCCATAGGGATCACACTTGTTTACATTTTATCTAGATGTAACCTTCATTCACCGTAACAGTATAGCCAGTATGTCAGTTGAACACAACAAAAAAATAGTTTCACCTTAAGTCATGAAAGAATTCAAGCCATCAATCAACTACAGTAAAATGTAACTCCACTTCAGCATGGAATTAGTACTGACTGGTATGCTATTGTTTTATTCACAAGATAAATATTTTGAAGTCACACTACAAATGTCATCTAGTTTCTTTCTAAATTGTTAGACAACGTATATCCTGTAAGTTTGTATCAAACCCTTTATCTAGCACACACAAATTACACATGTATGAAAAGAATTCTATATTAAGAATAAAAAAGTGGTACTGGGATTTTTCCAATGAGTTTCATTAAGAGTTCATCTGAAAAGTAATCACCCATGCACCAAGGGGAGGAGGGGGGAGAGAAGAGGAGAGCAACGTGCAATAGGAAACATGCCATCTACCACTTTCTCCTGAACTCTACACAACTTTTTGATTACAGGGAACCCCAAAAAGCTAGCCCACATATAGACAAAACTCCATCAACAGCAGTGGCTCAGTGAGTAAGGGAGGTAAAATGCTACAAAGGTACTGAAGTTGGGGAAAGGACAGTAGTGCTATAGGAAGAAACGACACCGCCAACAGGCAGCAAGTTAGTAGGAAAGATAGCCAGAAGTGGAGCAGAGTGTAAACAGAGTTTACCCACTTCTCATTTGAGGCATATGGCGTTTAGGTTAGGTTAGTTTACCCACTTCTTTAAAACCATTAAATCACTAGGTAGATTATGAAGACATCACAGTGAGGAAAGAAAAGTAAATGGAAGACATTTAAGTTTGTGACTAAGCTGTACTTAAGCTTCCCTTTGGAGACAGAGCCGCAAGTAAAAACAAATAAATAAATAAATATACACACACACACACACACACACACACACACACACACAACACGCCACACAGACCGAACACCACACACACCCAGGTTTTTTGACAGACAACAGAATTAACTAAACCTAGTTCCACATTCCCATTCATGTATTTATGTTAATAATGAAGATCCTGGATGGAGCTTTGGTTACAGTGATGTCAATTTAGACACATGTACAGTACAAGTACTAAAATTTAGCTCAAAGAACAACAGAACTTAGGAGTTCTCTGTATACTAATAAACTGACTTTATTAAAGCTACGTTGTTTATTGTGTCTTAGTCCACAAAGACAGGACCAAGTTATGTTGAACCCTGTGCTTTAACATATTTTAGTAGTAAAGAAGGGCCTCTAGACATGCAAGAAGCTAAGCATGTTTTCATGAACCATCTGACAGCTCTTGAATGACAAGCCAGTTAACATTCCTTTTCACCAGAAACATTTTTTAGAGGTTTGCTATTTAGTTTTTGGTAAGAGAACAGAGTTCTGAAACATTAAGAGGTAACCAAAGAGCAAGAATATATTACTAGAATAATCCCCCACAGCATAACATTTTTAGCTAACAGTGTCTTGTTGGATTTTTTTTTTTTTGAGCGATAAAATATTTAAGAGAGCCTTAGCCACATTACGTTTAGAGAATAATCACGAACAGTAGGCACCTTTACATTTTTCCTTGTAAAGAGACAATTTGTCACCTAAGCCAGAGTAAATGCAAGTAAAATTAAAAGTATGCAAACCCTCACACAACTGCAGAATTTGTTTTAGGACGCTTCCAGAATCTTTGTTTAAGTGTGTCTTTTCCCCACGTGGGACAGCCTAATATGCTGTCCTTGTAGGAAATCCTTAGCAAAGCTGCTAGCCGCTTTTAGTAGGGGACTATATTTAGCAGTGAACAAAGGCCACATGAGGAAGAAAAGAAATAACCGATCTTCTGCTCCTCTCCTCAACCTACAGGCCTGGGCAGAAGAACCCACCCACTGTGTCGCCTGGAAAAGTCTAGTGTAAGATTGTGAGTGGAGCAGTTGCTCATCCTACATTCTTAGTGTAGTGTAGGGTTGCCAGCTTTCCAATTTCTGGAAACTGGACAACCCTGCTCCACCCCCTCCCCTGAGGCCCCGCCCCCTCCATCCCCGAAAGTCCTGCCCTTTGCTCATGCCTCTCAGTCCCTGCCCTATGCCCATCGTACTCTCCCAACCCTACCAGTAACATGCAGACGGGGGGGGGGAGCTCTTTCCTCTCAGTGCTCCTGCCCCCCCTCCCGGCATGTTCAACCCCTGTCCCCAGCAGCCAGGGCAGAGTGGAGGGTGGCCTGCTGCCACTACCTCCCACCATTAGGCTCTCTCTCAGGCAGCCCAGCCGCCATGCTGGATGGCTGGGCTCTCACGCAGACCCAGAGCGGAGTGGCCAGTGGGAGAAGTGGATGGTCCCGTCCCTTCTGTTCCCTGGCACGTTTCCGACTCACTCAGCCAGCCTCTAACCCTGGTAGCCAGACCCAGGCGAGACCAACTACTTCTCCCACCAGGGAGAGGGAGAGGTACTCCTGCAGGCGACACTGACCAGACATTGTCAGGGGCCGGACACCTGGCAACCCTAGCGTAGTGCTCAAATTCTATTCTGTATAGGTTTTTATACCACCACTTCTCACCCTCGTATTTGATCACCTTCCAGTAGTGCATTAGGCAACATGATTAACATCTGTCACATATGGTTTCTTCTCATCTTTCCCCCAAAGGGAAAAGCATGTAGAGGGGAGTGTCTTGTTTTGGTAGTTTTTAAACATACCTTTTCCTAGGTGTATATGTTAGAAGAGGCAAGGTCAAAGAAACAGGCCTTGCACTTGAGAGCAGAAAGCAGTGAGGTTTGTGATGGTTCTTAGTGCCTGGGGGAGTTCATTCCATGGTCTTGGATGCCCCCCCAGAGACGGGTCGGTCTTCATTCACTGGAACTGTACACCAGAAATGCTACCCACAGCATACATTTAGTGCAGAAAGTAGATGAAGGGAGCATGGGAAGAAGCTGCCAGAGAAAGTGATAAGGGGAAGAGGAATGAAGAGAACAAGCTTGGCAAGAAGATGGTTGGGAAGCAGGTCACAGAACTGGGGAAGAGGAGACCGAAAGTTTTCTTCTGTCCCAGAGACTCTCTCCGATCAGGTCAGGCAAGAAGTCCTGCCTCCACTAAAGCTAGTTCAGGATGTCTGCAGTGTTACTATAGCTGTGTTAGTCCCAGGATAGTAGAGACAAGGTGGGTGAGGAAATATCTTTGATTGGCTCAATGAAAGATATTACCACAACCACCTGGTCTCTAGTTCAGGAAGTGACAGGAGTGATAAGGGTGGACTAAAACACCATAGCGAAGGAAAAAGCCTGTAGAACAGCCTGACTTTTTGAATTTGCCTGCTACTTTTCACATCCTAGACAGAGAGAGATCCCCATGGCAGCAAACTGCAGTGTCTTTGCTCCAGGCTGGTAAGTAGTGACATTCAGCAGTGATGTCTGGTCTTAAGTTTTTGTTTTTTGCTTTGCAGATCACTTTCCCCTCCTTGGGTGAAAAACTACTCCAAAGGGTCTCCTTCCCAACCCTACAACCCTTCATCTGGTTCTCTATTAGACTTCAAAACTCCGCTCTATCTTCCCTGCCTTGATATTCTGAAAGGAGCTTCAGGATCCACCCAGTTTTCTTGAGCAGTTTAATAGAAAGTTTTTGGTTTTTTTTTAAAATATAAAAAGATAAACATCACCAACTGAATAGAAAAAAAAAAATCAATTGTACGTACACAGTGATTTACATTGTTATAATTTAAACATTTCCTCCCCAAACTTGGCTCATTTCTCCTTCCTCAGTAAGTACTGCTATCATGGCAGCTTTGAAGTTCCTATTTTCAGCTGTTTGAGTTTTGGATACAAGAGAAGTGGATTTTTTAAAATCCTAACTGGAAAGGTTAATTTAAATCCTTTATAAAACAGCTGAAACAGTTCAGTTCCAGCCCACCAAGTAAGTTCACTTGCAGGACA
Organism: Malaclemys terrapin pileata; assembly: GCF_027887155.1. Lineage (NCBI taxonomy): Eukaryota > Metazoa > Chordata > Testudines > Emydidae > Malaclemys > Malaclemys terrapin. The sequence continues at coordinate 88,122,011 of NC_071510.1, read as the reverse complement.
AGACTAAACAGGAAGAGTTTTCGTTCAAAATGATTGTTTGAGAAAGTCAATGGAAAGAGTTAAAATAGAAACAATTTCATATTGTTAACTTGCACTGCACAGGTGTTTTGTTTAAGTGCAGAACAGAACTGTTAATCTATATGTTAGAAGTAAATCCTCTTGCATCTTATTTGGCATTGCTATGTATTCAGTCAAATTCCCCTCTTTGTACCCAGCACACTGCACCACCAACCTTGCATCGGTGATACAGTGGGGAAGTGCAGGCACAGCAGCCACGAAGAGGGGACACACTCTGTCCTGGCCCACAAACTTGTGCAGAAAGGTACAATGGGGCCAGGAACATGCTATCTGCATTTATTTGAACAATTGGGGTCTTGCTGAGAAAAGCATTAAGGGAATGGCAAAAGGGACGGTGACAGTTAGAGTCTCATAGGCAATCATATCAGTAGTGATAGAAATTGTTATCTGATGCCAGTGAGAGGCCTCAGTTCAATGTTTCGTTGCCAAGTTTCACAGACCTACCAGCAAAAAAATTGACACTCAAGTCTGAGAGACTTTGCCCTCTTAATCCCTAGCTATTGTCTGGAAATGACTGCTGCTAAGTACAAGGCAGCATAAATAGGCCTTGCACTGCAGCTGCCTATGCTACCACTATTTCTTTCGTATGGCTTGGGTAGGTACCAACAATTACAAAATGTGTATCTAGATTCTATAAACCGCACATTGCCACAGCAGTGAGCTGGTGAATGTCCTTCATGCCCCTGGTAAAAGAACGAAGGGGACACTCAGATATGACGTGCTCCATCGTTTGTGTCTGGTAACCACATTCACATACAGGTGTTTGACTCATTTTCCATTTAAAGAGGGTTTGTCCACATCTCCCATAAGATGTCCTGATGCAATTCAATCTGCACCAGTCTTTCTGACATAAATCAAAACCTGGTGGTTCTTCAGCAGGGTCATTGACAAGCTGTTTATTTTGAGCAGTCGATATGCTCTGTGTGACTCTCCATTAAGCCTGAGCATCAAAGTTGAGTGCAAGGATCTTGATGCAGTTCCATAAAGGGTTGTGGGATTTTAAATCTTGTTTTCGGTGGGTTCTGCAGGTCATCGTGCAGGTCATGGGTGCATTAACATGATTGATAAAGCAAGATGTTTGTATCGTTATTGATTTGAACTGGGACCATATAGAACATGGTTGCAACCAAAGTCCTGTAGTGGCACCAAATCTTGTATAAAGGTGGTCAAATGAGGTGTCTAAGACAAGGTTATGGTTTGCTGGTTATGATTATGCAGTCTATGTGTGTGTATCAATTTTGTAGTTGAAGTTTTGAATATTGTCTCTATACTGCCTGTATTTCAAACTTCTGCTATGCTTCTGGGAAACTTCCCAGACAAGCTGGTGTTAGCTCTGCCTAGCCTGCTTGATGGCCCATTAAGGACCATCAGCTATACAACTGACCCATTGAGAGAAGGCAAATATGCCTTGCAACTCAGCAAAGTATGCAGGGACTGGCCCATGTGATTCCAGACTCCATTTTGCTGTATTTTTCCAAAGTAAGAACAAAAAGGTGTTCTTACACCTGGAAAGGACTATAAAAGGCTGATGCCTCTCCTTCATCTGGTCTTCAATCCTGATTCATACCTCTGGAGGGACTTTGTTACAAACTGAAGCTCTGAACAAAGGACTAATGACCCATCCCAGCTGGGGATGTATTCCAGAGACTTGATTTTGAACCTGCAGTTTATTTCATCACTGTTACAAACCTGAACCAAGAACTTTGCCATTGCTGTATGTAATTGATTCCATTTATCCAATTCTAGCTCTCATCTAGATCTTTTTCCGTTTATGAATAAACCTTTAGATTTTAGATTCTAAAGGATTGGCAACAGCGTGATTTGTGGGTAAGATCTGGTTTGTATATTGACCTGGGTCTGGGGCTTGATCCTTTGCGATCAGGAGAACCTTTTTCTTTTACTGGGGTATTGGTTTTCATAGCCATTTGTCCCCATGATGAGTGTCTAAGGAAATTGCTTGTGTGACTTGTGGTTAGCCAGTGGGGTGAGACCAAAGTCTTCACTGTCTGGCTGGTTTGGTTTGCCTTAGAGGTGGAAAAACCCCAGCCTTGGGCTGTAACTGCCCTGTTTCAGCAATCTGTCCTGAATTGGCGCTCTCAGTTGGGTCCTGCCAGAACCGCATCGTTAGAGCTGGATGTGCAAAAAGACCAGGAGCAACAGACATTATGTGCATGGTGTTACGGAGCTGCGTATCAAGGAGTTTAGCGTGACTGCCATGGGACCACACTTGTGCACAGTATTCAACCGCAGAATATACCAAGGGAATTATTGCAGTCGTAAGGTCCAGGGACCAGAACCCCCATGATGTTCCAGACAATTTCCTGATAAGCGGGACACAAGACCTGATCTTATTATGAGTGTTCAAGGTGTTGTTGAAAGGTCAAACTCCAGTCCAGTGTCATGGAGAGATACTTTGCATTAGCCTCGTGGCTGAAGCACTCACTGCAGAACTGCACAGAGTTTGTTATTAGCCATTTTATTGTTCAGATTAAAGTGGTCATCATGGGGTTTTTTTTTTCAGTTAGGCCTAAGTTTCCAGTGTTGGAAATAATCAACCACCGTATTAAGATCTCAGGTTAGGATGGAGCTGATGATATGGAGGCTTATGTGCTGCATAGCTAGGGCAATGTCACCTGCATACGTGAATTTCCTTGACTCCGTCACTGGTATACCCATGGTATATAGATTAAAAAGTACAGGGTCAAGGTCGAGCCCTCAGGGATGCCAGAGTTAAGAGTTCTTGGTCTACAGATCTGGCCATTAAGGTGTACCTTAAGCAGCGGTCCCCGGTCATCACCGCCAAGAGATGGATTGTTCACCAACAGTGAATGACATAGGAGATCTTGAGGAGGAGACCCTGCCTCCAGACAGCGTCATATACTGAGGACAATTCAACAAGGGCTATCCCTGTCTTCAGCTTATGTTGGAATCCTACCTCAATGTGGCCGGTGAGTGAAGGTACTTGGTCACAGCAGTTCCTCCCAGCAGAGCAGGCAAGATTTTGCACAAACAGGATGTCTTCAGTAATGTCAGACAGACAGCAGAGCAGCACCAGTTCCATGAGCTTACTGGTGGTTGAGAGGAGAGAGATGGGGTAGTAGCTGCATCCTATGGGATTTTTCCCAGGCTTCAGTAGGGCAACCATGGTTGCCTGTCGCCAGCTTGTTGGCACTTCTCTGGTTCTATGCACAGCAGTAAAAAGCACTCCTAGCCATTCCCGTCCCAGTCTGCCCAGGTTCTGAGAAAGTCTGGAGGAATGCCATCAACCCCTGCAGCTTTCTGGCTTTTGGTCTCCAACAGTGCAACATTGATTTCCTCAGAGTATGGAGAGGAGAGTGGAGATTCTCCAGGCATCAGTGAAGGTTTGAGGAATTCCCATTGAACCTCCTAGTGTGTAATCTTGTCTGTTGGCAACTTGCTGTTAGAAAGAAGATGAAAGGTGACATTATTTGCTGTCACCTTTACTGGGCGTCGTGTTACTGGCTGGGATCCTCCAAGTTGCTGCAAAAGAGCCCATTCCTTGCAGCTCGAATGGACATGGCACTACTGATCTCCCAGTGAAAGTAGCACCTTTCTCTGAGTTTACAGTTCAGAGAAGTACTCTTCCTCCCCCTTTTTTATCCCCCATATATAAACAAGGGAAGGGATATGGAGGAGGAGGAGGAGCTGCTTCATTTTTCCAAATCAGAAATAGTTAAACCACATTAGAGAACCACAGCCACCGGTAGCAATTTAGCAATCTGAGTTTAGAATTTATACTTTTGACCTTATTTTAGGAGTAGGTCTATGCAAAAATAGCCCTCATGTATTCACAATCCCTATCTACTTAGAGCAAGGGTGGCCAACCTGTAGCTCCGGAGCCACATGCGGCTCTTCAGAAGTTAATATGCAGCTCCTTGTATAGGCACCGACTCCAGGGCTGGAGCTACAGGCGTCAACTTTCCAATGTGCCAGGGGGTGCTCACTGCTCAACCCCTGGCTCTGCCACAGGCCCTGCCCCCACTCCACCCCTTCCCCAGAGCCTGCCATGCCCTTGCTCCTTCCCCTCCCTTGCCCCAGAGCCTCCTGCATGCCACGAAATGGGTGATAGGGAGGGAGCAGGAAGGGCTGGGAGCCAAGGGGAGCTGCTTAGAGGCTGCTGACTTATTACTGTGGCTCTCTGGCAATGTACATTGGTAAATTCTGGCTCCTTCTCAGGCTCAGGTTGGCCACCCCTGACTGAGTGACAAAAATAAGATTTTACTACCTGCTCCACCCTGCAGTGCCAGAGATATGGGAGCGATTCATATTTTATTCCTCCTTGTGCATCTATAGAGTTAATAGGTTTCCAGTTGTAGGACCAGTCATTTGCACCTGCATATCCTACCAAGGCATGCTGTTTTCACTCAAGTTAGACACTCATGTTTAGGAATTCGTTAGTGCATAGTTTCCATTAAATTAAGATCACCAACTAGGTGACAAGTTTTTTTATTGTGTATTTAAATATTTCAAGGCAGATATACGAGTCATCCCTAGTGTCTACCTCCACGATCCACTTTATGAACTGAAATTCAAGATTAGTGTAATAATGATTAGATGACTTTCTTCTACCCCAAATTTACTACCACTAGTGACACGAATTTCCTTTTTTAAAAACTTAAATATGGCTTACCATGACTGAAGTTTCAGCAAAAAAATTGAGACAGATGTCTGAAGAGTTTGAAGCCATTTAAAATTTAAACAAGAGCTCTGTCTGCTTGAAACAGCATTACCAAGACCACTAAAATCTGATCTTGCTTCCTGCATTTCAGACATTGCTATGGCAACTGCAGGGCATGCTATGCATAGATTTAATAAAATTAAACTATTAATTTGAAGGAGGTATTTTTAAAGCCACTTCAAAGCTTCAGCGGCACGGGCTGAGGGATGTGCTGGCTGCCCTTCCTGCAGCCCCTATTGGCCTGGAGCGGCGAACCGTGGCCAGTGGGAGCTGCGATCGGCCGAACCTGCGGACGCAGCAGGTAAATAAACCAGCCCGGCCTGCCAGGGGCTTTCCCTGAACAAGCGGCGGACCAGCTTTGAGAACCACTGCTCTACACCAAAGCATCCTAAAAACCATAAACAAAAACCTGATTTTGCTTAATATATTTCTATTCCTCTATGCATTCAGTTTCACTGTTGCAAAGGTGGGCAGGTCAACATGACTGCTTCAGGAGAGAGAAACTTGTTTGTTTTGTTCCATATTAAAATGGTGTCCCGGATGGTAAGAGGCTGAAATTTACTACTAAGACTGGTCCAAAAATCTGTTAATCTCCTGTTTGAGGAAGGTGGTTTTATACAGATTCAGGGATATTTCCTAGCTAATTACAAGCGTCAGTTATTTCCATGTGGATAACAGAACTATGACAAAGTTGTCCAGAGTGGCAAGAGCAGTATGGGCCTGTAGCTCAGGGTTACGTACTCTTGCACTTCCCTGATGGACTTGCAAGATTTTGAGCCACTGACTTTGTTTAGAAACTTGTTTTTCAAATTATGATTAAACCTACTTGTTAGCCGGGATATTTTCTAATTCAGGGCTTTTGTTGCAATTTGCATGTATGTTTGTGCATTGAAAGGTTAGTGAAACTTCCAGAGAAAAATAATTCTTCATGTTTATGATAGTTGCAATTAAGCATAATTTTCATCTATGGATTTCAAAGTGCTATACACTCATTAATCAATCAAGCCTCACCACACCCTCATGAGGTGCAGTAGACTATTACATATCTATAACCTTACACTCAAGGCCACCCAGAAAGTTGAGAGACTCCCCAACAGTTTAGCTATGTAACGTTACTTAAGAAGTTACCAGGCAGCACAGTAAAACAAAAAAAAAGCCAATCACCTACACACCACAGAAGAGTCAACCATATCAGAAAAGATTAAGCCTGATTTACTTAGAGCATATTATGAGCCTCTCTCAATTTGTAATTAATTCTCAAAATAGCCATATTTTCTTGAAGCTCTAACCCTGAATTCCTCTCACATCTCATCCAGGATCCCTGCATCTTCACTTTGGTTCCATCCTGTGCAGCAGCTTGTTCTTTTTGAAGCTGTACCACTATATACAAATCCACACTGATAGTCACCAGAAAATAAATCACTGGCCTTCCCTCTCTTATCTTCATCCACTTATATATAATCATGGTCGAATACTATTAGGGTTATATGCTGTTCAGTATAATTTGCTATAGGACAGAGCCCAATCAGCTATTAAAATAATAATTTGTAAAACAGTTGGCCTCTGATGAAAAAGCCCACAGCTAAGCTAGCATGCACATCAAATCTGATCTCACCCTTACAAAATATGTTATGAGCCTTCCAAGTCGAGAGTGAGGTCATTGACAACAGTATAGAAAAAAACTACTAAATCTGGCTTGTAAATTAGAAATGTTTCATGTCTTCAAGCAATCTAGTACTCCAAACAGTTCATTATTTTGAGGAAATTATTTTAGCATGCTGTGCAATTTAAGGTTATGTCACAGTCAACAGGTATTATGCCTACCTATCGCAGAATTTGCCAAAGAAAATCCTTTAGTCTTTTCAGTGGTAACATCCTCTAGCAATTTCTAACCATTCTATCCCCATTTTGTTTTGTGTGTACACTTCTGAGACTAATCAATAAGGCTAGAGACAAGAGGAATATTGTAAAGATATATTCAAATAGCTAGAACTATATTTTTATTCTAAAGGAAAGTCTTATGGTTGACAATCCCATGACTTGGCAAGTTTTCCCTTTCCAGTTAATGTTACTGTTTATTCATTGTAAACAGCTTATAAGATATTTGAGGAAACCTACTCATTGTGAGTAAGTGTGAGACTTGTCACCTTCTGCAGGATCTAAGCCCACATTAAAGAAGCCTACCATCTTAATATTTTTGCCCTTAAGGTTGTGAAGAAAGTCTTCACAATGTTAAACAAGTGCAAACCCATACAGTGATGTCTGCCAGAGTCTGTAGACAGAACACACCAGTGTCTCTGCTGCTGCGTTACAACAGCAGAGCTAAAAGTGACCAAATCCTAGCAACTGTCACATCTGTAATTCAAAACTCAGTGGGCAGCAGGGAAACCCACAACAATCTGGTCAGTTTCACTCTGTCCTTGCTTGGGATAGCTACCAGCAGCAGATGAAGTCACTAGAGTTATTCACTGGAAAAAAGAGGACAACCCAAAAACAGAAAGGGCAGAGTAGCAGAGACACCTCAACCCAGCAGCCAGAAATTTGAGGCAGGGTAGAAGAGCAGAACCATAGAACTTCTGGCTGCTGCCTTAGAGCTTTCTCCTTTCTAGCACACAAAGGGGAAAGGAAGCAGGGCTTCAAGTTTTAATGGAACATCTACTTGACCCTGCAATCTAGTCACCTTAGATCCCAAACCCCCAGTTGTTTAGATATTATTCCAGAGTCCACCTGGCTGTGGATATCTGGTTTCTAGATAAACCCTTCAGGGAAAACTTGACGTGAAAAGAACACAGGCTTAGCAAAGTAATTTTTTTAACACAGATGCTTCCTTCTTAATGATGTGCATCAGAGAGCTACATATCCTTGAAAAAACAATCCTGAATGCAGTCCCTCCTCAGAGCCCTGGGCTTGGCCAGTGTTCTGAGGCTAGGCAGCACTTCTTGCTTTCTCCAAAGTCTAGTCATCTTGGACACAGCAGCAGTCTGGCCCCTTGCTTAGAAGGTGTGCCTATCTTTGAAACAATCCATTCCTTTTTTCCCCTTATGCTTCAGCTGGGGGAATTCAAGGCTCAAGCCACTCTTTCCCCAGTCAGGCTTTTAGAAAGGTATTCAAAGTCAGTGGCACTACCCATGGATGATCCATTATTCCAGTAGGGAAGAGCCATTTCATATTGGTGGCTTTCATTGTTAGACATCTCTGCGGTGTTCCACACCCAAGTAGAGAGAGGGCAATGTCTAGAATAGACTGGCCTTGTCAAGATAAGGCTGGTTTTCCCACACAAATTGGATGTCTTAATCCAACATGGAGGTTACAATACAAAGTGAAGGTCACAATGAAGGTTATAATAAAAAATGTCATTCACAAGACAAAGGAGTTCACCATTTGACAGACATATCCCTAATCTGTCACATTTTATACTATTATTATGGCTCATGATAGACAGAGGACTAAGTTTAGTTCTGGGTTGTAGCCCACGAAAGCTTATGCTCTAATAAATTTGTTAGTCTCTAAGGTGCCACAAGTACTCCTGTTCTTTTTAACTTGTTTAGGGCCCTCTGAACCTTTGCAGTCTTCCTTGGTCCAGGCTAAACTAAGTATCTGTGTGTCATCTGCAAATTTTGCCACCTCATTACTTACCCCACTAAATCATTAACTACATCTACATAACTAAACATAATGGAACTGAGTACAGAACCTTGAGGGATCCCACTGTTATCCTTTTGCCACTATGACAATTGACCACGTAATCCTACTTTTTGTTCTGTCTCCTTGTCCGTTTCTGATCCATGAACATGCATTTCCTCACTCCAAGAATACTTAGCTTATCCGATAGCCTCTTGTCCCGGACTTTGATTTAGACTTCCAAGAGGTCTCCAACAATCACGTCAACTATTTTATCAACATGTTCAAAGAATTCTAAGGCCTCGTCTTCACTAGGAAAAATCATGTTCTTAACTCATGCTAGTGAACATACAGTAACTAACATGAGATCAAACCCTAGCAAAGACAAGGAAGTTTGTAGTTTTAACACTGTTTAGCAGGCTAGGGTAAACCCAGGGCTTCCTTGTAGTCTCCGCCTAACTCATGTTAGAACTACATATTGCCTTGTCTGCACTAGGATTTTCATCTCATGTTACCTAATCCAAGAACACCTTTTTCCCTAGAGAAGATGTACTCTAAGAAATTAGAGAGACAATTTTCCTTTACAGAAATTGTGCTTGTTAGACCCTATCCTATTATGATCTTCTTAGTGTTTTGTTATTCTGTTTTTAATTGTTTCACCAGTTCACCAGGGAAAGACTAAAGGCTTACTGATCACCCAAAGCCTTTAAATAGAAGTAATATATTTTGTTACCCTCCAGTCCTCTGGAACAGTGGCTGTTCTTAATGAGTGCATATTTTGTTAGCAGCTCAGCCACTCCATATTTAATCTCCTTCAGTGTTCTTACACACTCTGCTGACAACGCTAGTATAACTGTTTAAGTCCTGATTCTCCCCATACTCCAAACAAAACAAAAAAAACAAAACAAAAACACAAAAAACCTTCAGTCTCAACTACATTCACATGAATAATTCTGCTGATTTGAAATCTGTAAAGCTAAGCATGTGTCCCCCCACTGGATTAGTGCCTTAAATTGCAGTGGGCCTGACCTCTGGGGGCCATGGCTAGTAAACATCAGGAAATCTTTACAAGCCCCCACGCCAAACTCTGGAATCAGGCAAGAGTCAGCATTTTGGCTTCATATTTGTAGATTTCATTATTTATTTGAGATGGATTTCCCATCTTTTATGTGCCTTGGCAATGTTGTTAAAAGTTTTAAAATAACCTTATTGGAAAATTTATGTACCACTGATATCAGCACAGCTCTTAAGACATATGCATTTATAAAGTACCTTCCCAGAGATCTCGCAAGTCTTAATATTTGTGAAAGCTTTTACCATCCCACTTAAATAAGGCATTATCCCTACGTTACAGATAACATTAGTCTGTTCGATTACATCTTTGCGTGAAAAATAACATCAGAGAAGGTAGAAAGATCTATTACTAAGATGTACTATGCATGTGTGCACATTTATAAACATTTGCTAGAACTTTAGTAAATATCCTACAAATTACTAAAACAAAATATAAATTTGCTACTTTCATAGCATTTACACACTCTGTTTTCAAAAAAATTCAGTAATTTGCAGTGGGTAGCTGTGGCAGTCCAGGATGAATCATCTTGATCTGGAGAGATCACACAGCAAGGCACAGAATGGACACTGGCAACAAACAGGCCTTTATTCCAGTCTTCCTAGAGAATTCTCACAAAGAACACACCTTGTTCCGTCACATCTTGACTTGGGCCTGGTCCCCACTTAGTCCGGACTTCGGACTAAGGTACGCAAATTCAGCTACGTTAATAACGTAGCTGAATTCGAAGTACCTTAGTCCGAACTTACCGCGGTCCAGACGCGGCCGGAAGTCTCCCCCCGTTGACGCCGCGTACTCCTCTCGGCGAGCTGGAGTACTGGCGCCGACTGTGAGCACTTCCGGGATCGATCCGGGATCGATTTATCGCGTCTTAACCAGACGCGATAAATCGATCCCAGAACATCGATGGCGTGCCGCCGGACCAGCCGGTAAGTGAAGACTAGGCCTCAAAAGTGATGCAGCAAATGGACTAAATACACATTCTCCAACTTTTCAGGCATGGCACTAGCCCACACATAATGAGTGCTCTTTTCTGTGCGAGCTGCAGGCAGAGTTTGTTCCAGTGCCTATTTGTTCCAGCCCAAATACCCCTTTCCTTAAGGTAAGTCAAGTCCTAAAACCTTACGAAATACTTTTAAGTGAGAGGATGCAAAAGGAGGGGAAAAAAAATGAAATACCTCTAAGTATTGTGTGTTTGTATTGCAGTTTGCAGAGATGAAGTTCCATGCAAAAAAAGTGAATTTCATTTGAGATATATAATCCAATTTGCATATCAAGATTTTATATATACAGTATATTCTAAAGACTTGAGTGCTTTTGAGTCATAAGCCTTAAAAAAAAAAAAAAACCCCCACACCACTCCAGTCCTCCTCTCCCCCCCCCCACAAGTTCACTATAATATGCTTTCTACAGTAACACATGGATTTATGCAGCAACGATACACACTTATGTTCATAGAACGTAAATTCATAAATAGGTAGTGGCAATACCAAAGAAATCTTTATATTGTATCAAGTAAGCAGTCTGATCAAATTTACCAGAAGTCTGTCAAGTGACCTGATTAAAGATTTAAATTTTACACAAACGCATTAATTTTTCAGTAAGCGTGCAAGTTCTTTAAAATGGCCTGAATTTTTATAGAAATATTGAAGTTTTCAGCCTCCACCAACACATTTATATTGTAGTAATTCCCAGAAGCCACAATCAGGACTGGTGCTAACTGTGCTAAGCAATGTACAAACACACCCCCCCCAATTATTCAAACTCAAATTGTAAGCTAGCTAGGATGCAGATGTAAGACCCTGATTCTGCAATCAGATCTCTGAGTGAGGATCCCTGTGCCCATGCGCAGCCCCTTTCATTTCAGTGGGACCCCACCTAAGTGTAAGGATCCAACTATGCGGATGAAATTATTGGAGCAAGGTCTAATTTTCTAAGTTTTATCAAACACCCTATAAAATGGGGATACTTCTAATGAGGTCCTGCAGGAATTTGTTCTTGGCCCAATACTATTTGCAATCATGAACAAGAAAACAAAATCTTTGCTGGATTAAGTTAGCAGATAAATATTATATTGGTAAACAGTGATAAGAATAGTGATCAGTTACAAAGGTTTGGTCTACATTAGAGACTTATGTTGGTATAACATCAGTGAGGAGTGTATAACCCACACTCCTGGACAACCAACCAAATTCCTGATGTAGACAGCCCTCAGGAAGGCTTCTCCCATTGACATAGCTACTGCCTCTCAGGGACACAGATGGGAAAAGCTCTCCCATTGGCATAGGTAGTGTCTTCATTAAGCGCTGAGCAGCGCAGCTGCTGCACCACTATGTGTGTGTAGACAAACCCATAGAAATATCAGGATTTAGAATACAGCTCTTGGACACATACATTAAAACAATACTTTCCACATTTATGTAGCACTTTTCATCTTATGGAGTAGTGCCACAGGATCTTTAATCTCCAAGCAGGAGGAAGACCAAACCTGTTTACATGCCAGGGCCCTACCCCACAGTAGATACTTAATCTATAACAGAAGGAGCAAGGGCTGACTAAGCCCTACCAGGATTTTAATGTTGTTTCAGGAAGACTAGGTGCAGCAAACCTAATATTTCAAAGACGAACTATCCCTTTATAGGCCTTTATACAACTTCCATACTTTTGTGGTACAGAACCACAAGAGTTAGAAAACTTGTTTCCAAACACATACAAGGATAATACATTCAAAAGAGAAAATTCACTTTTTAGGGTTGTACTTCAGTGTAACAAATGACATAGGCCCTGTCTACACTGGCAAGTTTCTGCATAGTAAAGCTGCTTTACATGTTGTAACTCCTAAGGTGTACACACTACCAAGCCACTTACTGTGCAGAAACTGCACAGTTGCAGCGCTGTAAAAAAAATAAAAAACCCCACACACCCCAACAAGAGGCATACAGCTTTCTGCGCTGGGAGTACAGTGCCGCAGTGCCAGTGGAGACATCTGGGTCGATTACAGCACTGCGATTGACCTCTGGGAGGTGTCCCACAATGCCTGTTCTTGCCCCTCTGGTCATCGGTTTGAACTCCACTGCCCTGACCAACCAATCATCATCCCTACCCCATAAATTCCTTTGGAATTTTGAAAGCCCCCTTCCTGTTTTCTCAGTGATGCGTGCAGTGGTCTCAGTGCATCTTTCCAGGTGGCCATGCCTGCTCCACACACCAGGCAATCCCCTGCTTGGAACAATGCCGACCTGCTGGACCTCATCAGCATTTGGGGAGAGGAGACAGTCCAGTCCCAGCTGTGCTCCAGCCATAGGAATTATGATACCTACGGACAGATTTCACGATGCATGACAGAAAGGGGCCATGACCGGGACACATTGGAGTGTCGTGTCAAAGCGAAGGAGCTGCGGAATGCATACCACAAGGCAGGGGAGGCAAACCACTGCTCCGGTGCTTCGCCCACGAGATCTTCTACAAAGAGCTGGACACGATACTCGGTGATGACCCCACCTCCACTGCGAAAGCCACTGTGGATACTTCGGTGGCTTGCGTGCCAGTCGAGTGTGGATCAAGCCAGGAGGAGAAAATCTTGGACGAGGATGTGGAGGGAGAGAGGGACCCAGAAGCAGAGGATGATTCAGAGGTCAGAGATGCATGCAGCCAGGAGCTCTTTTCTACCCTGGAGGAGGCTAGCCATCACAGCAGTCGGATTTTGGCGAAGCACAAACAGGAGAAGGCAGCCCCTGGTAAGTGGATTTGATTTGGGGAATTGCTGAAGCAAGTTGTTGGGGGCAGGAGGGTTGCAGAAAGCAGGCTTGTTTCTCTGTGATGTGCATACCACCACATGCCTAGTCTGAGCAGCGGAACAGGGAAACTCTCATGGAGATACTGGGCAATCCACTGCCACAAGTTCTTCGGCAGAGCTGCTTTGTTTCTTGCCCCATTAACAGTAACTTTTCCACGCCACTCTGCCGTCACAAGGGTGGGGGAAAGGGGACACCATTGCTGCACACAGGCAAGCCGCCTAAGGGCCAGGGCGGAAGCCGCAGGCTTGGAGAAGACCCTCCCTTGATTCTCTGCTCACCCTCAGCAGTGAGATATCTTCCATAATGAACACAGCCAATAGAAAATGTGGGGACAGGAATGATTATAAGGTCCCACCTCCCCTACAGTGCTGGCTCTCCCCAAGAGCCATGTGCCCAATGTACAGTACAGTCCTGGAACACTGATTAACCCTGCAGTTACTCACCATTTTGGGGGTCTTGTGGCTCACGTGTGTTTGCCTTGGGTCAGCCAGACAGTGACAGGTATGTGAATACTGGCTGTGTTTTAAATCACTGAATTAGTGTTCTTTGTTTTGCAAATACTGCTTCTGTAAAATGTTGCGGTTTGGCTTCACAGATATGACCTCGAGAAGCTGGGCTCCCCCTTTGTTATCGGCGGCTGAATGACTGCGCAGAATTAGAAAGTGGCTACGAAGAACTAAGGAGGACTTTCTGCGTGATGTTACGATGCACTCTGCCACCGAGAAACAGGAATTGAAGGACTGGTGGGACAGCGAGAAGAGGGACCAAAAGGAAAAAGCGGCATGCCAGAATGAAGCCACAGAGCACCTCTTAAAACATTATGGAGCGCCAAGCAGACACACTCCAGGTGCTACTAGCACTGCAAACCAAGCAGTTCCACACTCGCCCTCCCCTGCAGCCACTGTTGCTAAACTCTTTCCCATTGGCCCCCAGACACCAGCACACTCTTATCAACCTCTGGGCTCTAGTCTGTACCCGCAGCATTCCACTGCTCTGCCGTCACAGTCCAGCACTGTGGACTCCCAGTACCCACTGCACTCAACACCCATCCCTCTGCAATTTGACCTTTCTGAAGTATAGTACTGGCTGCACTGTATTACAAAGGAGAAGGTTGGATATGATCCCTGGATATACACAGATCTTTAAATGTCCCAGGACCCCACCTCCTCCTGGGATCCTCCCTTTCCCCATTCCCCTCAGTGCTGAAGTCTTTTTTGTTGGACTCTCTCCTCCTGTTTTTTTAATAAAAAAAATTGTGTTGGTTTGAAAGCAATCTTTATTCTATTAATTGAAAGCAAACAGAGCCCTGCAAAGCAACAGACAATTATCTTAAACCTTCATATTGCATCCTCTGAGCCAATCACAATCACCTCCTAGCATTACAAGCATTGCACTCCCGAGCATAGCAACAAATATTAGTGGCTTTCAGCCTCAAATTGCTGCTCAAGGCATCCCTGATCCTTGTGGCCCCACGCTGCGCCCCTAATAGCCCTGATCTCTGGCTGTTCAAATTCAGCCTCCAGGCGCTGAGCCTCCAGGCACTGAGCCTCAGCAGTCCAACCCTGAGTGAAGTTCTCACCATTCCCTTCACAAATATTATGGCTATAAGCATAGGAATATTGTCATCGGCCATCAGCTTCCCATATAGGCAGCGCCAACGGGCCTTTAAACGGCAAAAAGCAAACTCGGTAATTCCGCACTTCCTCAGCCTGTTGAACTGCTCCTTGCTGCTGTCAAGGTGCCCCATGTATGGCTTCATAAGCCACAGCATTAAGGGGTAGGTGGGGTCTCCCAAGATCACAATGATCTTCTGGTCCGGGAAGAAAGTCCATGCTTGCAGCTTCCTGAAGAGGCCAGTGTTCCAAAGTATGTGTGTGTCATGCATCTTTCTGGACCAGCTTCTGTTAATGTCTGTGAAACACCCACAAGAACCTGGAGAACCATTAAGAAATACCCCTTCAAATTAACGTACTCAGGGGCTAGGTGGTCTGGTGCCAGAATTAGAATGCGTGTGCCATCTATCACCCCTCCGCAGTTAGGGAAGCCCATTTGTGCAAGGCCATCCACAATGTCCTGCAAGTTGCCCAGTGTCATGGTCTTTCCGAGCAGGATGCGATTAATGGCCCTGCACACTTCCATCAACACCAGTTCAATGGTTGACTTTCCTACTTCGAACTGGTTAGTGAACAACTGGTAGCAGTCTGGAGTAGCCAGCTTGCACAGTGCAATTGCCACATGCTTCTTCAACAGAAGTGCAGCTCTCATTCTTTTGTCCTTGCACCACAGGCTGGGGCGAGTTCATCACATAGTCCCATGAATGTGGCTTTCCTCATCTGAAAGTTCCGCAGCCACTGCTCATCATCCCAGATATGCATGACGACGTGATCCCACCACTCAGTGCTTGTTTTCCGAGCCCAAAAGTGGCATTCTGCTGTGATCAGCATCTCTGTCAATGCCACAAACAATCTCGTGTCGTAGCTACTATGTGTGGCGAGATCAAGGTCACACTCCTCTTGCCTTTTTAGTTTAAGGAATAACTCCACTGGTACTTGTAAGGTGTTAGTCAGAACGAGCAGCGTACTGATCAACAGTTTGGGATCCATTCCTGCAGACTGAAGAGGCAGAGTGCACAGTATACAAACCGTTGAAAGATGGTGCCAAATAAGGACAGAAGTACAGGGATTGCTGGGATGCGAACCAAAGCATCATAGGGCATTGGGACAGGACCCAGGATGCCCCATGACCCCCTACAAGTCTTAGCGGCAAAAGAGAAAGAGGTGCACTCCGGGTAGCTATCCCACAGAGCCTCACTCCGAAGCCACGCTTGCAGTGGTAAAGTGTGAACACGCAATTGCGCAGGCAGCTGACAGTGTGAACACACAACAGTGGTTTCCCTTCAGCGGCACTGTAACTGTGCCAGCGTAGACATACCCACAGAAAACTAATCATGCGCTGCAAAGCACCGACCACATATTTGAGAATTCCACTGGCTTATAATTCAAATGAAACATGACCCCTCAAAATCTGCCGACCACTCAAGACTGAATAATTGTTTTAATCCCTTGCAAACAAATTTAAGAGCACTACAATAAATCCAGCATATCAGAGCCAATTTAAGTCATCAAATGCATAACTCAAATACTGGGATGCACTGTAGTTATTTATATTGCATACACCACTGTGATATCTAGAAAAAATCCAGTATGTGTGGCACAGAACAGGAAATGCACACGGATTTGCATAACTCATTTGTACAACAAAAATGAGTACTGCATAACTGAAGTAATATTTCCAGTGCAACATCAGCACTTCCTGTTTCAATCACATTCCAAGTAGCTTTTAGATATGCTCTAACTATTCAGTCTTCCGTGCACACAAGATTTCAGGGAAACAAGCCCATTTTGTACAGAATAAAATGCAGGTAAGAGCTCCTACAACTAAACACAGATTGTGTGTACTTGAAAAGTTAAATGCTTTGTTTAATCAAGTCCTTGTTCAACAGTTAATGATTAACAATGTACTAAAGACTGGTTGAGATAAACATTGTATTTGGTTGCCAAATTGCACCCATCAATAAAAATGGCCTAGCAGAAAAGTGTTTGCACAATCCCACAATAATCACAAGCGCTAGGCAAAGTGTACACCCATAAAGTATACATATGTAGGATACAGTTAACAGAATATTTTTGAAGGTGTGTATTTACCCATCTGTTTTCACATAGTAGACCCTTTAAAATTTTTTACAAAGAATTTATTTTACTAGTTGCACTTGAGAAACAACTGTTTGTTCCCCAACATCCACCACAAGAACTATATGCAGACAAGATTATAGGTTCTGAAATTAAAACTGAGAAATGGCAGATATTTCTGCAAGGTGCAAAAAGTTAAGCCAGTGGCTTTTAGCAGAAGTAAGAACTTCATGATTTCTCTATAATTACATAAAATAACAGGTTACAGTATTTTAAAAATCTTACAACCCACAATTGCAGTGGGAACTTGTTAGTAGCAATCTCTTTTATAAAACCTGGATATCATTCTTTTCTGTAAATATGTTCTGTCAAGATCAAGATTTCAGAAGGTTTTTCAAAGACAAACAGCTGCATAATTTACCAGGTTGGCTGTCTTCATCACGACTTCATTTAATATGAAAGAAAGTTCAGCACATCCAAAATTATAGCCCTCCATTCACGATTTTGTCACCAGTAAATCAGCATTTTTACTGTAAAAATCATTTTTTTTTAAAGGGAGTTTAAATCTTAGGAGTTGGTCCTGTGTAAATTTGGTGAACTGAAAGTTTACTGCCATTCTTCACTACAGATTGCATCTGTTTGAGATTTAGAAAAAAGTTAAATGGCAGAAATATTTATACTGAAAACAGTTACTGTACATGCAGTTGCCATGAGGCTGCTATAGTGTAGTTTATGGACTATACTTCACACTGATAGAAACATCTTAACATATCTACTCAAATTAGTTTATGGATTAGAAGTTTCATGATTGTCTTATGGAAGCCAATGAAATGGCAACTGAAGTCTTTCCTATTTCTTTTTAAACTGCTGGTAGCATGCAGAGTTGAAGTCATCGATCAGAGGGTGTTTTACACCCACCAACCCTCCCTCCCTATCCACCTGGCCAAAACATCTTGTGGAGTCAAAACTTCCAACTACAGCTCCTTTGCCTTCAGTTGTACAAATGTATTTCCTTGCTTGGCATTAGAAAAATATTCCCTTTGGAATGCATTTTTCCTTCTGCTTTGTTTAATTCTTTCCACTGTGACATCAAAAATTAAAATATCAGATAATTATCTAGAAAAGGTTATCTTATATCAATGCAGATCAAGTTATTGGCATTGCAGCATGAATTGTAAAATAAAACTAGTTATTTAGCAAGTTAAGGACATAACTTATTCTCTCAAAGCAACCTGAGATTTCATGATACTAGCAAGAAATTCATTAGCACTTAAATGTTCAAGGGCAGGATTCCCCTCACAATACCTGTCAGGCTACAATAGACTACCTGTATTTTACATGCCTTTCTTTTAGCTGTGGAACTGCCTTGCTAACAATATGCAGGAAGAGAACCATCTATTCTAAACTGCATATGAACATGGGCAGTGAGTTTTGTAGGCGGGGGAGGCTGAGCCTTCCCAAACAGCCTGGTGTGGCCCCACCCACACTCCACCCCCAGACTCCTCCTGCCTGCTTCCAGTTCCCTTCCTGCTCTTCCATGGTCCAGAGGCTGGGGCTGGCAGGCTGGGGCCAGTGCTCGCAAGACCTGGGAGTGCTCTGGGGCCAGGGCGAGAGGGGCCGCGAGCAGTTGCAGTGGGGATGCTCTGGCACCGGCAGGGGAGAGGGAGAAGTGGGGCCTCGGAGAAGAGGAGGAAGGGCCAGGGGCTAGCCTCCCCCCAACAGCTCATTCACCTGCCACCCATGCATATGAGACAAGAGAACTATCATCTCCATTAAAACTGAGCTTGTTGAAAACAGCAAACTTGCCTCCTGAACTCACAGGCTGGAGTACAGCAAAATGTAAGATTACAACAACCTCTGTCAAAAACCTGAAGTCAGAAGTCTAAGGTTATGTCTATACAGGACCGGTGCAAGGAAGTTTTGCGCCCTAGGAGAAACTTCCACCTTGCACCTCTCCCCTGCCCAGCCCTGCGCCAGCTCCCCACCCACCCCATCCGCCCTGAGGCGCCCCCCCCACGTGGCAGTTCTCCCCCCACCCTGAGGCACCGCCCACACGGCAGCTCCCCCCCCTGGGAGCCGTGCGGCAGCTCCCCACCCCAACTCACCTCTGCTCTGCCTCCTCCCCAAGCACGCCGCCGCTTTAATTCTCCTCCCCTCCCAGGCTTGCAGCGCCAAACAGCTGATTGGCGCCGCGAGGCGGGAGAAGTGGAGCGGCGACCATGCACTTCAGGAGGGGGCGTAGCAGAAATGAGCTGGGGTGGGGAGCTGCCGCACAGCTCCCCGGGCCGGGGGGTGGGGCTCCCCACCCCAGCTCACCTCTGCTACACCCCCTCCCCAAGCACACCGCCCCCACTGGTAATGACAATAATTGCATGGAGCAGCCGCTGCGCTAGGAGAGGGAGTCTGAGCCGCACGTGTCAGTGCGCCGCCGGCAGCCCAGCCCAGGAACGCTGAAGAAAAAAAAAATTGGGGGCACCACTTTTTGGCACCCCCAAATCTTGGCACCCTAGGCAACCGCCTAGTTTGCCTTAATGGTAGCACTGGCCCTGTGTTTATACTAGAGACCTTACAGTGGCACAGCTGTACCGATACAGCTGCACTACTGTAAGATCTCCTGTGTAGCTGCTCTACGCAGACAGGAGAGAGCTCTAGCAGCATAATTAAACCATCCCCCAACAAGCGGAGATAGCTATACCAACAGGAGAGCATCTCCCACTGACAAAGTGCTGTCCACACCAGAGCGCTTCCATCAGTGTGATTTACGGGGGGGGGAGGGAGGGAAGCTTTTTTCACACCCCTGAGTGACATAAGTTTTACCAGCAAAAGCGCTAATGCAGACATAGCCTTAGTTAGGCCAAATGCTTAAAGCACCAAAAGGTCACAGCAGAAAGAAAAGTCTTGGCGATTTGCTTGCCTAATAAATTATATAAGTTAACTCTAGCCTCTGTTGCAGTCTTAACTGCAGGTGCAGGCCCACCGATACGGGGGACAGCCCTGAGGCCTGGAATTACGTAAGCAGGCATGTGCAGATGTGTGACTCTGATTTGTTTTTACTGTAGTCAACTGTGCTTGGCAAAGACCCATCAGCAGTGTGTGTGTGTGTGTGTGTGTATTTTTATTTATATATAAGCAGCCCATGAGTTACAATGGAGGCATCTACAGTTCTAAGGCCAGACCATGTTTTCTGATTAGTGAGATCTTTTAAAAGTTGTTCTTCCCCTTGCTCCCCCAGACAAATCAGCTCTAAAACTGAAAATTTTGGTTCTCTGCTTTTTGATGCAATAGCTATAGCTAAAACATGCAACTCAGACATACGCCAATATAGGTATAGGTTACAAATAAGTATGCTTTTGAAAGGTGCAATCTTAGTTAACATTAATGATATATGAAAATATCAGTAAAATTTTAGTAATTTAACAGATATTTAATAAATAGCATCATTTTCAAATGTGCTGAGCATCCGTAACTCCTGTTGACTTCAAAGGGCTTGCTCTGTTTGTCTGCCATACCTACTTCCTCTAGCCATCTAAAACGGGGTGGGCAAACTACGGCCCATGGGCCGGATCTGGCCCCTGATGGCTTTGGATCCGGCCCCTCAGGGCTATGGGGGATGATTGCCCACCATGGCGCCATGGGCCCCATGCCGCTCTCAGAAGTGGCTGGCACCACTTCCCTGTGGCCCCTGGGCAAGGGGGCAGTGGGCTCCATGTGTTGCCCTTGCCTCCAGGCACCACTCCCTGCAGCTCCCATTGGCCGGGAATGCAGAACCACAGCCAATGGGGGCTTCGGGGGAGGTATCCACAGGCGAGGGCAGTGTGTGGAGCCCTCTGCCCTCCCTCCCCCAGGGGCCGCAGCACTTTCTGGAGCTGCGCGGGGCTGGGGCCAGGGCAGGCATGCAGGGAGCCTGCCCTGGCCCCGTGCACGCCCCTGCCATCCCAGAGTCACTTTAGGTAAGTGGCACCGGGCCAGAACCTGAACCCTGCCTGCACCCCACCCCGAACTCCCTGCCCTGAGCCCCCTGCCGCAGCCCACACCCCTCCTGCACCCTTGCCCTGAGCCCCCTCCTGCACTCCACACCCCTCCTCTGCCCCAATCCCTTGCCCTGAGCTCCTTCCTGCACACCCCACACTCCCTGCCCTGCATACAATTTCCCAACCCAGATGTGGCCCTCGACCCAAAAAGTTTGCCAACCCCTGGATCTAAAAGCTAGTCTACCATGGCTATCAGTCTGGTACCTTTCACCATCAGGAAGCATAGCAATGAACCACCACTTGCTCCCCATCAGAGTAAATATATCCATTGCCCAGTATAGGGTGCTTAGCTGTCCCAGGAAAGTAATTTACAGAAGAAAGTAGGACTAGTTTAATTTCTTATCTATATCCAAGGTACTTATATGCCCCCTCCCCCATCACCACAGTAACTGAGCACCCCACAATTTTTAAAATATTTATCCTCACACCCCTCCAAGGTACTCATTCCCATTTTACAGATGGGAAACTGAGGCAAAGGATAAGCAACTTGTCCAAGGTCAAATAGGAAGCCTGTGGCAGAGTAGAGACTTCAACCT
The DNA here is from genome assembly GCF_027887155.1 of Malaclemys terrapin pileata. Classification (NCBI taxonomy): domain Eukaryota; kingdom Metazoa; phylum Chordata; order Testudines; family Emydidae; genus Malaclemys; species Malaclemys terrapin. Next base: position 88,100,488 of record NC_071510.1, on the reverse strand, counting down.
ACATCCCCAAGTACTAGGCTTACCCGCTACCACTGGACCATCCCTCTTCATAGGTGTTTGGTAATCACTCCAAAACACATCATCAGTATCCGCAGCAGTGAAAAGGGCTTAAAATATTTACCACACACCTATTAACTAGGGGCTAATGCAAGAGAGAGATGGAGCTCTCAAAAATGATCCAATGACAGCTCCCAGGTAGAAATCATGATGGCTTAGCTGGCTCAGCTCTCAGTAGGACACTGCCAAATAACATCTTTGGCAGGATGTCATCACCCCACCCCCATCTTTTATATTAGCCTGTGGCTAGAGGTCTTTTGACGTCTGTGTCTGATAACTTCATAAGGACATGAAAAACTCAAGACGTTGCAGACCACAGAACAAATCAGAACTGCCATGCTAAAATCTGGAAAGCTGTATCAGACCATAAAGATTGATTAGTGTTTTGAGTTGTGCAAATTTTCACATTAGCATGTATTTGTCTGAAATATTACGAGAGAGATTTCTGAAAGTATGCAAAAGAAAGTAGTAATATCTGACTCAGAGGGCAGGGGAGAGAGTAGAGCAGAATACAAAATATGAATACAGAAGAGTGATGTTATATTATGCCAAAGGTTTTTTTTTTTTTTTTTTTTAAATGGTTGTCGAACGTTAGCCTCCCAAATCCTTATTTAGGCAGTAAATAAGTGATCTGATTTCCAAAAGTGCTGAAACACCAGCAGTTCCCTTTGAAACAAAGATCAGAACCATTATGTACATTAAAGTATGCAATTGGGAGCCTAAGTTTAACGCAACCTTAAAAAAATATATACATCTTTGCAGGCTACATTACACTCTTCCTGTGGCCAACACTAGCTGTTTGAAACTTTTTGATTTGAAGGCAACTGTATTAAAAAGCATTCAAAACATGTAATAGTTTATTATAAAATAATACCCATACAGAATTGTAATTCTTCCAGTTTATGGTTAATGCTGCAGTGCTATATTTGTAAAACCCACATTTTAATATTAAACTGATAAATACAGACAAATGAAAATCTATCCTATAGTATTATTTTCTTTTGTTAATTATTAACACTAACCATCCAGCTCTTAAAGAGCAGAAAATAAGTAAGCCAAACTGAGCCAATTCTATATGTGGCAACTGAAACAAAACAAAATTCCTAGAACATTCAGAAGTTTGAAGTCTTTTGTTTTTGCAGATGTTATTTAATGCTGGAAAGGGGATAGCACTAGTGCTACCATTTCATATGGCTAAATTGGACTATGAAACTAACCTTAAGAGGTTCCGTGGTTTTTATATTATCACTCTTCAATGCAGAGGAGTCAAGTATCAGGGGGTAGCTGTGTTAGTCTGTATCTACAAAAACAACAAGGAGTCTGGTGGCACCTTAAAGACTAACAGATTTATTTGGGCTTAAGCTTTCATGAGTAAAAACCTCACTTCTTCGGATGCATAGAGTGAAAGTTACAGATGCAGGCATTATATACTGACACATGGAGAGCAGGGAGTTACTTCGCAAGTGGAGAACCAGTGTTGACAGGGCCAATTCAATCAGGGTGGATGTAGTCAACTCCCAATAATATATGAGGAGGTGTCAATTCCAGGAGAGGAAAAGCTGCTTCTATAATGAGCCAGCCACTCCCAGTCCCTATTCAAACCCAGATTAATGGTGTTGAATTTGCAAATAAATTTTAGTTCTGCTGTTTCTCTTTGAAGTCTGTTTTTGAAGTTTTTTTGTTCAATGATAGTGACTTTTAAATCTGTAATAGAATGACCAGGGAGATTGAAGTGTTCACTTACTGGTTTATGTATGTTACCATTCCTGATGTCCGATTTGTGTCCATTTATTCTTTTGCGGAGGGACTGTCCGGTTTGGCCAATGTACACGGCAGAGGGGCATTGCTGGCACATGATGGCATATATGACATTAGTGGATGTGCAATGCAGAGGAGAAATTTCTCAGATTGTTAGTCAAGAAAGATGTATAAAACCAGGGTAATTCTAGCACTCATCTTTGAGTAATATCAGCACATCAATACAAGCAGCATAATAGTACTTTCAAGTATAGGGCCAATGATAACAAAACTTCAGAGAAGTCTATGTAATTATTTTACCTACCATTGCTAGAACACCTAAGATTACTGAAATAAAGGTGAGAAAACATGTATATGAAATTGTCCAGTTTGTTTACTTTGTGCATAGTCAGTTCTCCCCATCCTCTTCACACACCTGCTGGGGTGTGAAGAACTTCCTCCTTTAGCCCCCCTCCCCCGAAAAAAAAAAAAAAGGTACAGGAAAATGTGGTGTAAACCCAGGAGAGTTGGCAGGATAATGCAGAGACAGTATCAAAACAGGTTTTAACATTGTTCTTTTAACTGACTAGATTTCATGTCCCTTTCATTAGTTCCCCACTCACTCTATGGCCCTTCCACATCACTTTTCCACCACTGCCAATACCGCGCCTCACGCACATGTGACCACCGCCCTAGCAGCAGGTCTAAGCGCCTACAGATTTGCGCTTTTTACTCGTCGTTAACTCTCGCCCTGCTGTTTCCTCCCTCGGCCGCTCTGGGTTACTGTCAGTTTGAAAGGTGCTCTACTCTTCCCCCTTGCGAGCCACTTCCTGGCTCACGCTAAGGAAGGACTCTGAACCCCTGCCCGGGGCCACGTGCTTCACTGTGTAATCCCACCAGTCACTCATTGTCAGAGCTCCTGCCAGCGCCTGGCTGCTCGGGCACACCACCGAAACCAGAGCGCACTAGGGCATGGCGCTGGGCTGCGCTCGCTGCCTGGCTGGGGCCGGGCTAGAGGCGGACACCTGTGCAATCCGCCCGGGATTCCCTGACCCACAAGGCGGACTAAACCCCCTGCTGCAGCCGGGGGAGGGGGCCGCGCTATTTCCGACACGCAGGTAACTCGCCTCCCCCAACAGGTGCGTACCTCGGCGGCAGCCTAGCAGCGAGCCCAGCCCTGCCCCGTCTGCACGCAGGGAGCTGCGTTTTCCCCGCACACGTGTCTGTCTCTGGGGCACTGCAGGGCGCAGGGGGCCGCCACTCACCTGACTCCCAGCGCTGGCTTGGAGCTGCTACCTCAGCCCCGGGGAGGCTATTAAACCCCAGCCTCCACATTCCAGCCACAGCCCTCACCCCGCACACCAGGGTCACCGCAGCCCCCCGCGTAACCCAGCGGCCGCAGCCGGGAGCGGCGTGCAGGCACTTACAGCCATAGCGGGGTCTCTGCAGCTCCTCATGGTACATCCTGGAGGCTGCTCCCACACACGCCGGGGGAGCCTACAGGGGCGCTTCTGCCGCGCTGCCCCGGGGCGCGCGGTGCTGGCACGCAACCCGCCGCTCCGCACCCACGGCCTGGGGGTGAGAGGGGAAGCTGCAGCCCCACTGCGGCCCTGCCCCCTCCTGCAGCTGGAGCCTGCCTGGCCCCGCACCCCCGCAAACTCAGGCTGGGCTTGTGTCTAGTCCCGCCACAGCCTCCCAAACTTCGGGCGCGCAGGCTACTCGGTGCAACTTCAGCCCTTCCTGGTGCCTGGCTGCCGCTGTCTTATCCGCTCCCTCCCCCTCTCTGATTTGCTCGCTCTCTCTGCGGAGGGGGCCGGCCCTTCACCTGGGTGCACCCTCCCTCCTGCCCAGGCTGCTCTGTGCGCTTACTCAGCGCCCTCCTCCCCCACTCCCACTCCGTTTCCTTTCTCTCCTGCCAGCCCCGTTATTCACCCGAGGGGAAGAGCCGCCGGGCAGCGACCCCTACCGCCCGCAGCCGGCCAGCGCACCCCGGCTCCAACCTTCTGGTCCCCCCCTCCCGGCCCTCCAGTCCGCCCACAATCACTTCAGCCGCCGAGTCCTGAGGGAGGCGGCAGGAACCAGCCATCCCCAGCTGCAGCAGAGCAGCAGCCCGCGCACACTGAAACCAGCCCCTTAGTGATCTGTCAGCCTGCTGGTGACAAACCTGTGGCTTGTGCGGTTTCCAGCACCGAGGAAAAGCGCTAGAAAGGAAACAGAAGAGCAAGGGAACGTGCAGCCTGTTTCTGTCCCAGCTTGTTGCTCGGGTACAAATAGGCAAACACCCTGCTTCTCCGTTTGGGGCCCTTCCCCCCAAAGCTATTTCTTACACGTGAGTGCTTCTTACTAGAAAGAAGCACAAAATAAAGAGCTGACGTTGCAGCCCCAGAAAGGCGGGGCAAACCAGCGGCATAAATAACCGTCTGTTATAAATATTAAACACCAGGCTTCTCTAGTGATATTTTTAAAAAAAACCCTCAACTGAAACAATCATTACTGAGTTGTCATCTTATGTGTAAATAACCATATTTAAACGTGTTAGTGGACAACCCCTGTTATAATACTATTTATCCTTGGCTGCATGGACAAAAAAATACCCACAACACGGTAAAACATAGTAGAGAGCCATGTTTTAACCATGGCAGAAATGTAGGCTAAAGCATGGCTCTCTGAAATGTTTATAACATTTTCCATCCACATAAGTAATATATAATAAACCATATTATAATGTGTTTTGCCCCATGGATGGGCCTGGTTCTCATTTATACTCAACACTGCTCTGATAGTGCACGGGAATCTTAAGGTGGATGGAAATTACAATCAGTCCTGGATGTCTCTGGAGAATACTGGTACTAACAACAGGGTTCTTGCAGGAATATATTTCATCTCACCAAGGTAACTCGGGTGAGTTGAACTGTCCTTTATCAGAGGACCCAGAATGTTAGATTTAGGCTCTCAGCAATGGGACCCACCTGTAGGAACTTTCAGAGAATGTGTCCAGTCACTGCATCTCTGTAACTGTTGCCAGAACTCATCACAAGTCCTTCCTGTTTAGATGAGCGTAATCATCACCATTTACATTTCCAGGGTTCCCATTTGCCAGTATGCACAGTGTGGTTGGGGCTGCAATGAGGATCTGCAGTTAGGGAGCTGGACTTCGTTTCAGATTTAATGTAGCTAGTAGGTGTATTTTTGCTTGTGGGTGTTTATATAAATAAATATAAAGACTTTGTTATTTCAAAAGTCAGGAGAATCCAAATGAAAACTAAAACACACTTTAACAAACAAATAAAAAAAAATCAGTAAGCTCCTGCCAACACCATCAGTTCTGTTAAACGAGTAAAGAAACTTTCGTTGTTAAGAGGGAGATTTAGGTTCTGTTTATTATTCATTAGGAAGTTTGTTTTCTCTTTGGCACTGTTTGGGAGTATGAAATGGCCCGGAGGAATGTGTGACCTCTCCTACCTGTCTGCATCGGGGCCAGGCCTTGCTGCTGGAAACCACTTACTTAGTTCAGTGTGTAACTGATTTGTCTTATCTGCTTATTTTTTCCCTATGGAGAGAATATAAAAGGGGGCAGGGGGAAGATACATATGCTTTCACAAATATCATAGCAGTTCCATTGACCTATTTAGGGCCTATGTTCTCCCCTTCATTAAGGCAACCAGAGGGAGCAGAAAGTGGCAGAACTGGGTGGGGCCCATAGAAGAGGGGAAGGATAGGGGTGAGTCAGCAGCTAGGGTTGAAGCTCTGAAGAATAGCAAGCCAGGGTAGCATCACTATTTCCTTATCAGCCCAGCAGAAATCTATAGAAGTCTTAAGCTGCTGCAAGCATTATTAATACCAGCTTCATGCTTGCAACCTTGTTTGCACAGGCACAAAGTGCTGTGAAAAGAGCAAATGGCAGCACAGCTTGCACAGGAAGAAGGCCCAGCCATCACCAGTGAGAAGATGACTCCCCATAGACCCACAGGGTACATCTACATGACCAAAAAAAAAAAAAAAAAACCCTCCGGCAGCATATCTCAGTACTTGGGTCTACCGACTTGGGCTCATGCTACAGCTAAAAATAGCATTGTAGGCATTCCCACTCAGGCTCCGAGACCCATCCCCTTTGCCAGGTTTCAGAGGGCAAGTCCACATCCCAATGGGAACATTGTTTTTAGTTTAGCGCCGTAGCATAAGCCTTGCAAGCCCAAATCTGTAGACTTGGGCTCTGAGACTTGCAGCAGTGGGTGATTTTTTGCAGCGTAGACACACCCACAGTTTCCTCTCCGCACAGAGCTTTAGAATCCCCATGGTTTAAAGGCATCACTGCTTCTCCGTAGCCTCCCACCCCAAATCTCTCACTTCTGAGGGTATCTACACACACACACACACACACACAATCTTCTGACTCGGAGCCTGAGCTAGTTTATCCAGCTGAGAGTTGTAGGTTAGAGCCAGAGCTCCACTGTAACTTGGGTTGGAACCCACCCACTTTGTAGTAAGGATTCAGGCTACAAGTGCTGATAATCTTCCAATGCCTTCCCATTCCCACCCCCTCACCCCACAAAGGACAAGTTCTACAGCAGTTAACACAATTGACTGGGAAAGAATCCTAGAGTGTCTCCGCAATAAGAATCATGGGATATGCCCCCAGACACACACACACGTGATGCAGAAACAATGAGGACACAGTGATGCAATTAGCACTTTGCAATGGGGATGCTCACCCCCATGCTAGACTAACCTGGGTGCTCAAATCTAGGCGCCAAGCACCCAGGTTAACTGTGCAGTATAGGCATAACTTCGGGGGAGCATAAGGAAACTGTTAGGCAAACCTTTCAGAGTTTTCTTGGTCTTCTATTCTGCATCTACAAATATGCATAAGGGATAAGATGTGGACCAAGATTCGGAGAGTACGCAACACTAGAAACTATGACATACAAGGTGAAATCCTGGTTCCATTGACTTCAAGAGGGTCAAGCTTTCACCTACACTACCCTGTTATTGGAAATACAAATATGGAATGTGTATTATAGGTAATTGCTGGTTTTGATTGTAATCATGAAGACTCACTGTACTTCAAAATATCTGACTGAAGTTTAATTTTATGATTAAATGTTATTTTAAATATATATATTCAACTTATTTTAAATGCAACATTTTGACAGAAGAAAGAAACTGGTTACTTTAATTTAAAATGTTTAACCTAAAAGAATGTGATTTATTTGTGCTTTCCACTGCAAGTTGCTCATAAGCAGTGTGGAAAAAAATGCAAAAGATCATTGAGAAATATGCCATATTTCATGATAGATGGAGGAATTCATCTTGTTCGCCTCCAAGGATTTTATTCCCAGGAGCACAGTATAAGTTGTAAGTATCATGCTATAGTTTAAATTCCAGGTGTCATATTGTCATGGAAGAAGGATGTGGAAAGACAGATCTATTTTATTTTTCTGTTACTGCTTGACAGTGGAAAACAACTACCAATAAATACCAGGCAAAGTGCCAGTTTCATTTCCTCCATTTGAAACTGTGCCAGAAGAGTATTAAAGTAAAAAGTGAGACCAGCAAGCAAGAAATGTTTTTAATGGAGCATTAAAAAGGGTTGGTGGGGTTTTTTTGGGGGGTGGGGGGGTTGTTTGTTTGTTTTTAGGAAAGGGATGACATTGGAAAAATTCTAGACGTGCTTTTAAAAGTGTTATTACAAAACTCCATTGACTGCAATTGGGGTCTATCCACATCAAACACAGTGCAGGATTGGAACCATAGACAGGACACTATTTGCTAAAATATTTGTCGCTTCAGTTACAGATGCATGATACTCTGCAATCCTCTGGTTTTTATTCAGGAATAAAAGTCAGTGAGTTCAGTAAGTTTTTGCCTGAGACAGCAGAACTGGTCCCATAGGCCCCAATTAGCAAAATATTTAAGCATGTGATTGGCTTTAAACATGTGACTAGCCCCATTCCTATTCTGCAAAACACTTAAGCCTGTGTTTAAAACTTTAAGCACTACTCTTGTGCTTAAAGTTAAGCACGTACTTAAGGACTGTATTGAACGGGGACATTCTGTATTGAACTGGGACATTAAAGCTTGAACCAAAGTCCAAGGCTATTATAACAAGATTTCTATTGACTTAAATGGGCTTTGGATCTGGCCCTTAATCACAAAGCACACTAGAAAACTATGGTCAAAATTTCTTAAGAGACTACTTACTTACACTTTAATTCAAAAAAATTATTTATTAATGTTTAAAATCTCATCGTTGTTTTATACATTTTGAGAAAACAATAACAATAGTAAAAAAATAAAGAGATGGAGGAAGTTGCAAGATGCCATCTTCCTAACAGGACCTTCTAATACTCACCTAAAATAACAGACTAATTAATGGCAACTTGCATGACTAAAGGTAAAGGACAAAGTAAAACCTGAGTCAACACCTCAGGAGTATGACTTTGTCACATTCTTCCTGTGGTGTTAATGGGAGTGGGTTAAATGGGCAATCTTTTTGCTTTAAAATGATGTCATTCCTAATTTTCAAATACTGTATTAATTTATAAGGTAATAAACAGATTTAAAATCCTAAAGCAGTTTTGGAAATTGTGGCAATAAATTCCAATAAGGTTTTAATTTCCACAGGTCAAAGTCTGCTTCCAGTAACACCAGTGTAAATCCAGAATAACTCCACTGGCTGTATGCCAATGTAAGTGAAAGCAGAATTTGACCTCATATTCTTACTTTGTACTTTGGATTCATGTGATTGATTTAGAAATCAGGACCTTAAAACCCTGCTGTTACAGTCTGGTTTGTAAATGCCACACACATTTTTTATGGGTCTTTTGTGTTACAATCTTGGACCATGGTAGTGGTGCAGTCAACAAATTATTTTTTTTTAAATGAACAATGATCCATCTCCCTGTCAAAGATCCTGCAGGTGCACCAGGCTAGGAACTGGGAGGTTTCCTGTGACATGCTGCTCCTGCAATACAGGCCCTAATTAGCACTCCATCCTCTACACATGTATTAGGCAGAGACATATGCTGCAGAGAGACGCTACTACCACACTGTGCAGACCCACAAGCAGGTCTACCTGTCTGAGGATAGAGGAGGAATATGGAGAAGAACACTGCATAAGAGAGATACCTATCCATCCAGAAACTAGCTCTTTTTCAGTTGAAGACAAGAGCTACTTCATCAAGGAGAGTGTGTTGAGAAGCACTACAGTAAACAATAATAATACTCAAAAAGAGCCAAGAACTAGAAAGGGCCAAACAAGAGAACTGAAAATAAAAGAAATGGCTAGAGAGCACTGAAATCTAGATTGTATACACTTTTCACCATTTTCTAGGTGAGGCACTGTGCCCTCCTAACCTCCATCCACCTATACGAATACACAGGTCTGACACCGTGAGGGACTGATCCTGCAAAGTGCTGGGGCATTTGGATACTACTATAACACAAATAACCATAATAACAAAGGACATCTCCATCTTGGTTAACATGGGAGGATGTACAGGATGGGAAAGCTGAAGGAGGATAGAGTAGAAAAACAAGAACTAAAAAGTGAACTTAAGATCACCTCTATCAATTTGCATATCTGTTGTCCCATTCCTTCCATACTTTGTCCAGCTTTGTCTTTTAGATTGTAAACTGTTTGGGGCAGGGACCATGAATTTCTAGGTATTTGTGCAGTGCCTAGAACACCAAGTCCTCAACCCTGACTGGGATATTTGGATGCTACAATGCTATAAATATTCAATAATCAACATGTATGCTTCCATTTTTCCAAATGGGAAAAAAAGTCCTATCAGAAAATGAATTGTTTTAAAATTTATTTAATTGAAAGAAACTTTGTTTCAACGCTTTCCATTGCATCAGTCTAAAATTTGACGTGGACAGCTTCTTTTCAAATACACTTTTTGTTTAAAACAGCCAAAAAAATACCTTAAGACACTATGGAATTAACAGAGGTAAACCATGATGAATGGAACATTTCCCAGGCAAAAATATTAACTTCTATGCCCTATTCAAATGAATAGAACATTTGCATTACAGATTTCAGTGGGACAATGGGACATGGTAAGAACAGTACACAAACTGATTCTGTGGGTATCCTGATTTTATAGTCAAGAGTTTCTGCTCCACTGGCACCAGTCTTACCTATTGGGAAACTATTTACAAATATATAGAGATCACATGTTTTTTATAGTTACAGAGTGTTCTATAAAAAAAGATGTCTCTCTATTTGTAATTAGTTTCCTACTAGCTAAGATGTTCGTAGGTGGTGCTCAAGAATATGTAGTGTTGTTCCTGGGTTTTGTAGGACCAGTAACACTTCTTGTTGTGCACTACAAATGGCTTCCTTTGTAAAGCTCTTTGCATGCAACATTTTAATCCAGCCACTTGATATAAGTAAGAATCTCACAGAACTCTACGGGAAAGATGCCACGGTGGACTTATTTTCCCTCGTCAGCAATGCCTGAGTAGAAGGTGCCAGCCCTGGGTGAGGTTCTTTGCATCCCATCCCTTCCATGGTTTAGGGTTGCCACCTTCCCAGTTTTTCCAGGATCATCCCTATTTTTAGGTAGCTATCCCGGAAAATCTGAGAGTCTAGTCAGGACATTTTTCAGAGTAGCAGCTGCGTTAGTCTGTATCCGCAAAAGGAACAGGAGTACTTGTGGCACCTTAGAGACTAACAAATTTATTTGAGCATAAGCTTTCGTGGGCTACAGCTCAAAGGCTGTTTGTTGGTCTCTAAGGTGCCACAAGTACTCCTGTTCTTTAGTCAGGACATTGTAAGTTCCAGTTTGTGTCAGTCATGCCTTTGCTGGCTCCTCTAGTCGCACATGGCTGTAGTGGCAGGAGCCGCAGGGTGCTGGCACCTGCACAGAGGGAGCTCTAGCTCCAGAGTGTCTCGGAGCCACAGTGAGGGGGCAGTTTGGGACCAGTGAGTGGGACAGGGGAGGGTGGGGCTGGCAGCATCTAGTCACCATCGTGCAGGTACCAGCTGTGGGTTCATCCCAGAGGGTGGCAGCAGAGTTGATCTGGCCACTGCTACATCCTACTTGGTGAGGTCAATGCCCAGGACAGCACCAGCAGCAGGAGGCGGCATGGGCTGGTACCCTCTCCCAGGAATGGGATGGGGAGACAGTGCTCTGGGTGGAGACAGGCAGTACCCAGGGTGTATGTGGTGAGATGTGGGGGTCAGGCAGATGTCCCATGGTGAGAAGGAGGGGGGAGAATGTGTGAGAGTGAGGCATGGACCAGGCATTGCTAGGCTCAGTGGTAGATTAGACAGGTGAAGTGAATATCAAATTTAATGAACAGAACAAATATTGGTGCAGTTTATTTCATCAATATGTGTTCTGTTCATTAAATTTGATATTCGATTTGCCTATTGAATAGTTTCTGTGATTTCAGAGAAGTGAAAAACCCTTTTAATGTATGTTGTAGTAAGATTTACATATCTTTTGTAAACCAGCCACTAGAGGGGGACATGACCACAGAGTCTACACAGTCTAATCCAACAGAGGGCAGCAGTATACACATCATACCAATGTACTACAGAGAACATATTACAATAAATAAAATAAGTCAGACTTATTCTGCCTGATACAGAGGACTATGGCCTATTTCCTCAAAACTATTTACATAATTAGGCACCTAAAATATGTTTGAGGATCTGGGCCTAAATGTCTAATAAGTACACACTTTAGATATCAGTTTGGTCAGTAATCTAGTGTAAATGTTTCACAACTCAGGATTATGAGAAACAGATTAATGTAAAAGTTGTATTACAAGAATATAATATTGCAGATCATATATTTTTCACTGCTTTCTAATTCATGTTCCAGCTCAGAAATGGCTGTATGTGAAGCAACACTTAACTATAGATAACAAATTGTAACAGGTTCACCAATTATTCTGTTGGGTTTTTTTTAGCTGCAGCCGATAAGAGTTAAAACAGAAGAAATACGAAACAGAAAATTGATGAGGAAAAATACAAGTATCAGAGTCAAGCATCCCATTGTAGGCACATAGGTCAAAAAACAGAGTAGTCTATGCTACCTTGTGTTTCTTGACAGTCCTGTTGTGTACAAAGGGATTTTACACAAAGAGGATATTGATAGTTGAAATTCTTGGGTGGCTTAAATAGGAGTGACGCAAATGCATGCAGGTAATTAGAGAGACTAGGCTTTCTGTTGGAAATAGCTGCTTTGATGTCACTTTTCCTGTGACAATACATTTCTTTTTATTTGTAAATTATGTGCTGTGATTAGTTGCATTTGTCCTACAGAAAGGAAAACTCCATTTGCTACTTTAAATGAGCTCTGTCCAAAATGTTACAGAGCAACTGGTTATGCTTTAACTTGTATATGAGAGAAAGAGGGAAAGACACTGGGACTGAGGCTATGTCTACACTACAAACCTTACAGCGGTACATCTGTACCTCTGCAGCTGCGCCGCTGTAAGGATTCCCCTGTAGCTGTTCTCTGTCGGCAGGAGAGAGCTCTCCTGCTGGCATAATGAAGCCACCCCCAATGAGCAGCGGTAGCTATGTCGTCAGGGGAGTATCTCCCGCCAACATAGTACTGTCCACACTGGCACTTTTGTCAGTGAAACTTATGTCGGTCGGGGGAGGGGGAGAGTTGACACCCCTGACCAACAAAAGTTTGATCAACAATAGTGCTAGAATAGGCATAGGCTGAGGCAGAAAGATACAGTAATTTCATTTGGTAAACAGAGCAGTAGAATTGCTCTATAGGTGTGGCCAGTTTGATTCTGTGCAAAACAATAAGGAATGTAATTAATGTAATTCAAGCTTTTAGTTCTCAGAGAGCTTTTAGATTGTTTTCTTCATGAAGCTAATTAAAGTGTAGAAAGATGAAGTTATTCTGCCCTGATGCAGACTAAATTACAATGCATTTGAACAAAAACACCGTGGGCAGCATTTCTACGCCTATAGCTACAAAAAACAAATTGCAATACAGTAACACTCATAAGAACTAGAATACAGCTAAATTCTGAGACGTGCTGAGCATTAGGGCCAGATCCAGTAACCCTTACTCATACGAGTAGTCCAGTTATGTTTGTGGATTTCTCACATGAGTCGGGGTTGGGCCCTGTTGAACACCTACAGCTTCTGTTGATCTCACTGGTGCTGAGAACTCCAACGTGCAATCAGAAGCTGGACTAAGATGTACAATTTTGCATATTCTTTACAGAAAAGACCTTTACTGTATGTTTTTTAATGAAATCTGCAGGTAAAGCAATAGCAGGAAGAACAAAATCTGAACTTTCCTCCTCCCCCACCCCCATCAAAGCTGTTTTACCATTACCTAGAGCTTGTCTTCTCTGTAACAGTTATAGCTCAAATTTTTCCACTCAGACTACCCTGGTGAGAACAGCCGAACTGAACAATACTTCACTTTCACAGAGTGATTGGATTAGCGTCTGATTGTGCTAACTCCAGTTGTAGTGTGTAGCTGCATCAGCAGCACTCAAGCGTCAACCCGTAAAACCTGTGGAAAAGCTTTGTGTGGCTCTAAAGCTTCTCTCTCTCACCAACAAAAGTTGGTCCTATAAAAGATATTACCTCACTCACCTTGTCTCTCCAGCTAGCTTGAGTTAAAGGCACCACTAAACTGGAGTTAGAGATTTTTGTGTGTCAACAGGAGTCAGGTTTGGGTCAACATTTAAGTTATATCTCAATTTGACACTGCAGTGAAGACAAGCCCATGGATAACCAAGGCAGCCACTTCAGCAGAACAAGATGTTCCAGGCACAGTAGCCTCAATCCTGCACTAAGCAACAGAGGGTCCTGTGGCACCTTTGAGACTAACAGAAGTATTGGGAGCATAAGCTTTCGTGGGTAAGAACCTCACTTCTTCACTTGCATCTGAAGAAGTGAGGTTCTTACCCACGAAAGCTTATGCTCCCAATACTTCTGTTAGTCTCAAAGGTGCCATAGGACCTTCTGTTGCTTTTTACAGATTCAGTCTAACATGGCTACCGCTCTGATACTTGAATCCTGCACTAGTAAATCAAGAGGAGTTTTACCATTGATTTCAATGGGTGTTGGATCTGGGCCACAGAAAGAGAATCTGACTTCCCTTTCCGGTGAAGTGATACAGTTTTGGGATGCATATGAAAAAAATATTAACTTAAAAAAAAAATCAAACTCCTGTTTAATTTGCCGCCTATTATGGCTCCTACGTCCCTTTCAACCTTCCTTCTTCCCAGGTTTCTCCCTTCCATCAAATATCTGTGGTTTGGATTATTTTGCTCATATATATTTTTCTAAGTCAAATCTCATTTTGTTACCTGGAGGAGCAGCAACTGCTACACACCATAGAAGGGTGCGATTTGCTATCCCCTGCCAGCGTTTTCCCAGCTGGTGCAGAAAGGGGCAAGCCATGGCCATGCATCCTCTTCACTCCACCCTCCAGGGTTTCTAGAGTGCAATGAAGGGTTAACCATCAGTAGGAAGGTTAAAGGTGCCACACATCCTGCAGGACACAGCAATACCACACTCCCTGTTGCTTCTCATGGACTCTCTCATATAAAGAGATAGGGATCAACTGCAGAGACTAGCATAGAGAATACAGCCAAGTTAGATTGCAGCAGCATCAACATGGCATTTATTTTATACATTATCTTTTGTCATTAGTTAAATAAGCCTATCTAGCTAAGTACTTTTATGGCTGCCATCACTGTACTATCTGAGCACTCCACAGTCTTTAATGTATTCATCCTCGTAACACCCCTGTGAGGTAGGGAAGTGCTATTATACCTCCAACACCAAATGACAAATAAAAAGAACCCAGCATTTTAAAAATCTCATGATTTTTAATCCAGTCTCATGGTTTGGGCGGACCCAACTCATGAGTATTGAACACATGGCAATACTGTGATGGTGGCTAAATGACTCCCTCCAGATTCAGCCCAGACATTGTACTGTACTGCACATTAGAATGGGGAGGGGGGACTTGTATGAAAAGCTAACTTCAAGTGGCATTTATGTTCTGCTAGTTAGAAAGCGGATGTTCCCTAGACATTAGAATGGAATGCTATGTTATTTTTATAAGGTGGGATCAGCTGGGGATGGGGGAAGGAGCACTACATTTATTATACTCTTATTTTTAAATCTGTAACTTTTACACTATACGCTAGTATTATTTAGATAGTGTTATGTAACAGCTGATATTGAGCTAAGATACCTACAGCAATTTTTTTTTAAAGATACCTAGATATCCACTGTCCTCAGTTTTTTCCCTTAACAAAGTTGGAATCCCAGCAGGGTCTGACAAATCCTGTCTGCCAAGGCCCCTAACAACCAACTTCTCTGCTTGAACAAGCTTTTAAAAAGTTTTTGTTCAAAATGTTTTGGACAAATGCCCTGTATCCTGCAATAGTGGCAGTGTTTTATAAGGAGTTGATGGTGTTTTTCAGAGAATTCTGCAAGCACTTGTCACCTTGATTAAATATTTAATTTATTTATTTAACAGTATATTTTTACTTGAAAGAACCTTCAGCTCAAGATATAATGAATGACTGAAAACCGAGATCTGGAGCTACTCATAATGAGGGAACATCTGTGCTCTGCAGCTGTCAGCACAGTCAGTGAGAACCACCCTTTACCAAGTAGCATGTTGATTTGGCGAGATTTAGATTGTTTCCTTACACATTATCTGGGGATTAGGCACTGTCTTGTTATTGTTTCTTTTTTTCTGTGATACCTGTATGTCTTAGGATCTGCATGTGTCCTCAATTGCACGCGTCTAATGATGTACATGTGTTTCCTCCACACGCAATATTTACATATTTATTTATTTATTTGGACTTATATTAGTGCCTATGGACAGCTCTAGGCCAGGGGTTTCTAAACTGTGGTACATGTACGTGGCGGTATATGAGCTTGTTGGAAGTGGTAAATCAAAAACTCTTAAACAAAAACAAATGAACACACACACCTTTCAGTTTCAAACAAACAGTCATTACATGCACTGCCACACACCATAAAATGCCAAGAAATACAATACACTCTCCTTTCACACATTGATGCTGTATTTTGGGGTAACCTATTGTTGAAAATCCACAAGAAGCCATTAATGTGGAGAGAGCAGATAGATAAGAGAATAATTTGCGTTTCTCAATTGATCTCAGAGGATCAGTTTCTGCCATTCTAAGTGCCCCAACAATGATACAATCTACCTGATCCAGCTACATGGTATTACCTGTGGTTTAAGCTTCTCTTGAATAACATGTTTGATCATGACGTACTGGAAGCCCCAGAGTCTCCAGAATTGTTGGTGATGCTATTTGCTCCCGGGTGCTGAAGAAAATAGCTGAAGAAATCTCGGAGTCACTGGCAATAATAGGGGAGCTATAGACCAGTCAGCCTGACCTCGATACCTGGAAAGTTAGTAAAGCAGTGTATAAAACATTCAGTTTGTGACTACCTGGAGGATAAAGGGGTAATCACTAGCAGCCAGCATGGATTTACTAAGAACAAATTATGTCAAGCCAGCTTGACTTCCTTCTTTGCCAGGATAACTGGTTTGGTGGATAGGAGGAATGCAGTGGACATAATATACCTGGGCTTCAGCAAGGCTTTTGACACAGTCCCAAATGACATTCTGATAAGTAAGCTGGAGAAATGCAGGATTGGCAGAACTACCATTAAGTTGATACATAATTGATTAAACAACTGCAAAGAGTATCTATTAAAGGAATGATGTCAGATGGGAGGGAGGTCTCAAGTGGGGTTCCACAGGGATCTGTTTTGGGTCCAGTGTTATTTAACATCTTTATTAATGATCTGGATGTAGGAATACAGAGCAGTGATCAGATTTGCAGATGAGACACAGCTGGAGGGAGTTGCCAACACTTTAGAGGATAGAGCTGGAATTCAAAGGGATATTGATACATTGGAGAACTGGGCTATAGACCACAAAATGAAATTAAACTAAAACAAATGTAAAGTGCTACACTTAGCGAAGAAAAAACAAATGCACAAATACAGCACTGCTGAGAAGGATCTGGGAGTTGTGGTGGATCACAACCTCGACATGAGTCAACAATCCGATGCGTTTCCAAAAAAGCAAATGCAATTTCAGATTTCTTTAACAGAGGCATAGCATGCAAGTCACGGGAGGTGACACTAGTGTGCTACTTGGCACTAGTTAGGCCTCAGCTGTAGTCTGATTGGACTGTGTCCAATTTTGGTCACCAATGTATAGAAAGGATGTAATGAAACTGGAAAGGATCCAGAGGCAAGTGACAAAGATGATCAAAAGGATGGAATGCAAGCCATATGAGAGCAAAGGCAGAAGGAATTGGGCATGTTTAGTTTGGAAAAGAGGAGATGGGGGCGTGGGACATGATAGCAGTCTTCAAATACTTGAAAGGCTGCCATAAAAAAGATGGAGAAAAGTTGTTCTCTCTTGCCACAGAGGGCAGACAAGGGCAATGGGTTCAAACTCCAGCAGAGCAGATTTAGATTAAATCTCAGGGAAAACTTCCTAACTGTAAGAACAGTAGGACAGTGGAACACACTGCCCAGGGAGGTTGTGGAAGCTCCTTCAATAGAGGTTTCCAAAAGGAGGCTGGATAGCCATCTTTCTTGGATAGTTTAGACCCAGCAAATTCTGTGTCTTGGCATAGGGTTAGACTAGATGATCCTTGCAGTCCCTTCTGACACTATGGTTCTATGTGGAGAGAGCTCCATAGGTTGCAGCCTGTGACAACTTCCTGGCCAAATGAACCTCCCTAATTTAGATTGTTCCAGACCTGATGCAGGCAAGGATTTGCGTGTATCCTGGAACACCAGCCAATGGGGAAGCATCTTACAAAACATTAAAAATTCTACTATTGATCTATGGTTAAGGCTGACTCATCAGAGTATTCATCTTGAATACTCTCCTGTTCAATTAATATCAACAAGAGGGAAGAAATACAAGCCAAAATAGAGAAAGAATATTTAAATAAATTAGATGTATTCAAGTTGTCAGGGCCTGATGAAATTCATCCTAGGGTATTTAAAGAACTAGCTGAAGCAATCATGGAACTGTTAGCAATTATCTTTGACATCTCATGGAGGACTGGAGAAGATAGTACCTATCTTTAAAAAGGGGAAGAAAGAGGACCCAGGGAATTATAGACCAATCAGCCTAACTTCCATACCTGGAAAGATACTGGAACAAATTATTAAACATTCCGTTTGTAAGCACCTAGAGGATAACAGGGTTATAAGGAATAGTCAGCAACAAATCATGCCAAACCAACCTAATTTCCTTCTTTGACAGGGTTACTGACCTAGTGGATAGAGGGGAAGCTGTAGAGGTGATGTATCTTGATTTTAGAAAGGGTTTTGATACAGTCCCACATGACATTTTCATAAGCAAACTAGGGCAATATGGTCTAGATTAAATTACTTTTATGTAGGTGCAGAACTGGTTGACAGATCGTACTCAGAGAGTAATTATGGTTTACTGTCAAACTGAGAGGATGGATCTAGTGGGATCCCATAGGGGTCTGTCTTGGGTCTGGTACTATTTAATATTTTAATTAATTACTTGGCTAATGGAATAGAGATTACGCTTATAAAATTTGCACATGGCACCAATCTGGAAGGGGTTGCAAGCACTTTGGAGGACCAGATTATAATTCTAATCAACCTTGAAATTTAGAGAATTGGTTTGAAATCAACAAAATGAAATTCAATAGAGACAAGTTAAAGTACTTCATTTAGGATGGGGAAAAAAATCAGCTGTAGTGATACAAAATGGGGAATAATTAGGCAGGCAGTAGTACTGCTGAAAAGGATCTGAGGGCTATAATGGATCACAAATTGGCTATGGATTTGTCTACACTGCAATGTAAACCCAGGGTTAGTTGAAGTAGAGTTAGCAGAATCTGGCTTTGTTAACCTAGGGCAGTGGCTTTCAAACTTTTTTACTGGTGACCCCTTTCACATAGCAAGCCTCTGAGTGCGACCCCCTCCCTTATAATTTAAAAACACTTTTTTATATATTTAACACCATTATAAATGCTGGAGGCAAGTAGGGTTTGGGGTGGAGGTTGACAGCTCGCGACCCCCCCCCATGTAATCACCTTGTGACCTTCCTGAGGGGTCTCAACCCCCAGTTTGAGAACCCCTGACCTAGGGCTTGAGCATCTACACTTATTTGTAACCCCATGTTAGGGATTGTTGAACTGCGACACCCAGCCTGGGGCTCTAGTGTCTACGCTGCATTAGGTGAGGCCAAGTCCAACCACCCTTATCCCAGATTCAATGTCCTCCCAAACTGGTTGGTCTAGCTCTTAGTTCATGATGCAGAGTGGAAAAACTTGACTGCCCACCAAAACTGGATAGTCCAA
This sequence comes from Malaclemys terrapin pileata, assembly GCF_027887155.1. NCBI lineage: Eukaryota > Metazoa > Chordata > Testudines > Emydidae > Malaclemys > Malaclemys terrapin. The sequence continues at coordinate 88,081,327 of NC_071510.1, read as the reverse complement.
AGGACAAAAAGTCAGACTATGGGATACTTTGGCAGACTCCCAGAGCACAAGTCTAGTGGGGCTGTGTCTACACTGCAGAGTAATAGGGCTTGAACCCTAGGTCCCAGCTTGACTCAGGCATGGACCTTCCACCCCCATGGGATCCTAGGACGCTGGATTGGTGTGATTTGTGTTTAGACAGAAGTGGGGCGAGGCTTCAGCTTGAGTTCAAACCCTGGGCTTACACTGCTGTGTGGACAAACCCTAGGAGTCAGCAAAGTCGCAAAAAAGGCTAATATAATTCTGGGGTGTATTCACAGGAGTGTCATATGTTAGACAGCAGATAATTGTCCCATTCTACTTGGAACTGGTGAGGCCTCAGCTGGAATACTGCATCTAGTTCTGGGCACCACACTTCAGGAAAGATGTGGATAAATTAGAGTGTCCCCAGAGGAGAGCAACAAAAATGACAAAAGATTTATAAAACCTGTCCTATAAAGAAAGGTTGAAAAACTGGGTATGTTTAGTCTTGAGAAAGAAGACTTGGAGGAGAGGGGGGACACCTGCTAACAGTCTTCAAATATGTTAAGGGCTGTTATAAAGAAAATGGTGATCTCTGTGTCCACTGAAGGTAGATCAAGAAATAATGGGGTTATTATTGCACACCTCGAGCTACTCAGGCAAACTCACAAAGTTTTGTGTCATGCCACCAGAGCGTCTCTTGTCTGAAGAGACACAGGCATACAGGGCCATTCAGATTGACTGCAAAACCTGCAGCCCCAGTGACCCCCAAGATCAAAGAGCCCCAAACAGGAAGCAACTGAAGAGCAGGAGCTCCCTCTGCCCTACTGAGGCTGTAGCCTGGCCATTGCAGAGATGAGAGGCAGGGGGCTACATGATGAATTCCCTCCAGGAAGTTGAGGGGGTTGGATGGGTCCAGTGGATAAAAGCCTGGCAGGACTAAAGAAAGCCATCTGGCTCTTCAGCCGGAGAGCAGCTGGCTGAATTTGATTCTCTTCCCAGCAGGGGGAGCCACTGTGCAGTTTCCCCAGCAGTGCAGGCATCTAGGGGCCCTGCTCGGGGTGGGGGGAAATAGATCTGCTGAGAAGCAAGAGGTCCCCTGGCACTGAAGCCGCATGATGCCCGGAGCAGGGACAGGAACCTGACTCTCCCACATCCCAGGTGTGTGCCCTTGCTCCTGGGCTTGGCTATTCTGGGATACGTCTCTCTCTAATTCTTTTTGGTGAAATATTTCAAAAAAAGGTCTTGGCTTTGTTCCACATTGGAACAAAACCAAATGTTTAACCCTCAAACCTTTTTGTGAAATGGAATTCTTGATTTCCAGTTCTACACTAGTTATGAGCAAACATTTTAGGTTTCCTGGGGCATTTTACTATAGAGTATGTAAATATGAAAATTAAGCCTATTAAGGCCTAAAATAAATGTGGCACAAAAGAGAGAAATTTGCATGACGTCCTTCAAACGTCAGCCCTTTAAAAAGGTGGTAAGTGAACCAGTAAAGTTGGGGAACCGATGCTGTAGGCACTTTGCAAAATTGAAACCGTATTGTATAAAAGCCAAACCTAACTGCCTTCATGCCAAATGAATGCAATAAGTTACCCCACATAGTAGACCTGATCCAACTCCCATTGACTTCAGTTCAGCCTGATTCCGATCTCTCTTGCTTACACCAGTTTTGCATTGGGGTAGCTCCATTAACTTGTACAGCTCCTCCTGATTTTCAATGGTGTAAGAGAGGAGAATCAGTCCCACTCAAGTGTGTCCAAAGTCTTCAATGGGAGTTAGATCAGGCCCTTCAGCAGACCTTGCCTACTCTATCTCTCAGTTTACCTTCTCCCCAGGGGCTGAGAAAAGAGATGGGCTTTACAGCATATCCCAAATCCAGACTCTGGGAAGCCAAAGGAGAAAGGAAGTTTCCAGAGTCCATGACCCTTCACAGAGAACACACTGTCAGCACCATCCTCCCACTTAAGTCCAGGTGGCTTCAGCAAAAGTGTGTCTTCTATAAGCAATTATGATGGTATTGGACGGGGAGAGAGGTGGTTGCTCAGATAACCAAGTCCCAAACCATTAAGGCCTTTTCAGGTTAAAACCAACACATTAAATTCCACATGGGAGCTGATCAGTAGCCAAGATCAGTGGTCTCCAAAGGGGGTGCGTGGCAGGAGGAGCACTTTTTTTGGGCGCTTCGGCAAAAATGGTAGAGCCGGCGCGACAGGGGGTGCGTGCTCAAATTTTTTTTTTAATGATAGAGGTGCTTGATCAAAAAAGTTTGGAGACCACTGGCCTAGATCACAGAACAGCTAAGTATATGACTTCGCACGTAGGGGGGCATGTGGAATCAAGTGCCCCCCTCCTCGATTTCTGCTTGGCCTGCTGGGGCAGAGGGAGATGGGCTCTGTCCTCCTTCCTCTGTGCCTGCCCCCAGCATGCTTGGCCCCTGTCCTTGGCAGCCAGGCCTGGGTGAGGAGCTGAAAGGGTGGTGGGACCAGCCACTTCTCTCACCGGACACTCCGGGTTGCTGCTCTGTGCAGCACAGCAGCTGCCTGAGAGAGCCTGGCTGGGGAGGTGGCAGCTCGTCCACCCACCTGAGCCCAGCTGCCAGGGACAGGGGCTGAGCGAGCTGGAGTCCCCTCTTCCCCTGGGACATTTCCAGCTCACTCAGCCCCTGTCCCTGCAGCCGGGTTGGGGTGTGTGTGTGGGGGGGGTGATGGTAATGGGAGAGGGGGGCAGACTGCCACACATCCCCAGCTAGGCTGTCTCTCAGGCAGCTGCGGTGCTGCACAGAGCAGTGACCCGGAGCAGCTAGCTTCAGCTGGTGTGAGAAGCATCTCTGTCCCACTCCCTGCCCAGGCCCAACTGCCAGGGAGAGCCATCGAATGTGCCGGGGAGGGGGGGGGGGAAGGTGCAGCAGGAGAAGGACAAAGCACCCTCCCCTCCCCCCCCCGGGAACTCATGACTCAGCACAAAGGACATGTGTAGGCAGCCCTAAAGCTGGAGAACTACGCTCATATTGCTTTTAAACTTAAAACTGTTTTTCAGTTATCTGCAAAGTTAGACAGATGCAACCTACAGAGTTAACCTGTAACTTTTAGATTCTGCAACACACACGCTATTCAGAGCTCCATCCCCCACTCCCTTACTGTCTGATGGAGACTGAATGCCTCATCTCTCCTTCCATCACTTGGAAAATTTCACTTTGGCTCCACCTTCTCAATCTGCAGTCCAAATATGGGGGAAGGTATGAAAGACCGGAAACAGAGCAGTGAGTTGGGTGAGCATTATGAATATGCAAAGGTAAGGAGGACAATTGGTCATAAGTGGGAGAGAACATAGGACCTTATCCATGTTACTCCTCAAGGTGTGCCTGTGGCCAACCCTGATTGCAGGAAAGCATGAAAGGGTCTGAAACCATTTGTTCTGTATGCATTTTACTTTAATAAATAAATGATTCAAGGTGAATATTTTAAAGATTTTCCTACTAGCTGAGAGATGTTTGCAAAGTTTCATTCAACAGTAAATCTTTCTGGCAGCTATAAATCCTTTGAAAATGAGTGTGTTGAAGTAGCCAATGTGGTTCTATGCACAGTACACTTCCTGGCAGTAACTGATGGTTCATTGTACGGCAGTAGTGATGGCTGCTGACTTGCTGGCAGAGAGTTCTTTCTGTTGGCACACACTGTAAGGAATACTAGTGTGCAAGTTTCACAAAGCCCAGGTGGTTACCTGAGCTGAAAAATGCCGACATTTTTATGGAAGGACCACAGCCTGCCCTAGTGCACAACTGAATGATCATTGGAACTTTCAGTGATTACTGGAAGCTGAATGCAAGTATTCTTTTCTCTGATAGACTTTTTTCTGTATTTCCCTATGCCCCCTGGTGATCAGACAGCAAATTGCACTATGCTATACATAAGTGAATCTGTTTATTTCCAATAATCTGATATTGCCAGAGACCAAAGGCAATGTGTAATAATGACCTGGTGTAATTAAAAAAGCACTTGTGTCATGGGCAGTGTTTGGAATTTTGTTAGTGCTCCAGCAAGAGGGTGTCCATGAGGTACATTTTGAGAACTAATGTAGAATAAACTAGTACATTTTCTTAGGTTTCAGATACAACAGGCACATAGACAAACTTATTATTTGGCATTGATAGTTCTATTGAGGATTTTAAAAAACATATTTTGTGCTGCTGTAATTCAGTGGTTGCTTTGATTTTTTTTTAAACCTGGCAATTTGCCACTGATTTGCCTTTAAAATGTGGGTTAGAACCTTTTGCTTTGAAAATTGATTACAGTGATGTACAATCACTGTTTTAATTTCTTTATAACCATAACCTACATAGTTACCATAAGCACACCAAGAGTTCCATCCAGCATCCAGGCCTTGCACTGACTTTAAAGGATATTAGATCTGGCCTGCTACAATAGGCCCTGATCCTGCCTATTGTACCCTACTTGCACAATAGGCCCTGATCCTGCAAACACTTATGCACGTGAGTAACGTTGCACTTGTAACTAATACCACTGACTTCTATGGAGCTGCTCATGTGAGTAAAGTTACACACATGTTTAACTGTTTGCAGGATCGGGGATTACTCTGGAAAGGCTCTGATGTAATTTGTTACAAGAAATTAAATGGTTAATCTAATTAAGATACATAAATCAAACTGGTGGATAAGATGCAGATTACTCCCAATAAGTTCAATTTGATGGACAACTTGCTCCTCCTTCTGTACAGAAGAAAAATCTTTGAAATTAGTTCAATCCTTCAACTCTAGTGTTATGTTCTCTTGCACCTGGTTTTCTATAGCAGCAATCATGGCCATGTTCTGGGCCTGTCACGGGGTCTGCTACTCACCACTTGGTAGCACCTCCTCATGGGTCATCTGGGGAATTAACTTCCCACTTTCCACATTCCACCCGGCCGTCACTCAGCCTGTTGCCTCTGTCACTCGCACTGAGGCCCCTCTATTACTCATCAGGAGCTGCAGTGCCTCTCCTTTGTGACTTAGTCCTCCAGCCCTGCTGGGTTATAATCAGATCAGAGTCTGCTTCCTCAAAGTCTCAGGCAGTTGCCATCTCCTCTGTGCTGACTGCAGCACTATTGCACTGGTTGGTGGGGAAACCCAGGACCTCTCTCTACACCGGGTTCCAATCTGGGGACCCTGGAACCTGCAGTTCAGGTCTATCCCTCTCAGACCTTACTGCTCCCTCCCTGGACTGCTTCCTACTGTGCCTTGCTCAGGCTCCTACTCTCTCCCTTGTACAGGGAGCACGACTGCAGCCTCACCTCACTGCAGCCCCCTGCTTTAGCCTTGGGCTAGAATGTTATCACCTTTTTTCGCAGCTTTATCACATTGCTGATTCATTATCAATTTGTGCTCTGCTATAACCCCCAGATCCTTTTCCACAGTCCTACTGTCTAGTGAGTTATTCTCCATTTTGTAGCTGATTTTTCCTTCCTAAGAGTAGTACTTCACAATTGTTTCTACTGAATTTCATCTTTATTTCTGACTACTTCTCCAATTTGTAAAGGTCATTTTGAATTCTAATCCTGTCCTCCAAACTGTTAGCAACCTCTCCCAGCTTGGTGTCATCTGCAACCTTTAAAAGCACACTCTTCACTTCATTAGCCAAGTCATTTATAGAAATATTGACTAGTACTGGACCCAGGATAGCTGTTCGTGGGACCCCACTAGATAGGCCTTCCCAGTTTGACAGCAAACCTTTGATAACTACTCTGTCTTTCAACCATTTTTGCACCCACCTCAGTAATTTCACCTAGACCACATTTCCCTAGCTTGCTTAGAATGTCTTATGGGACTGTGTCAAAAGCCTTACTAAAATTAAGTTATATCATGTCTATAGCTTCCCCCCATCCAGAAACCCTGCCAAAGAAGGAAATTAAGTTGGTTTGGCATGATTTGTTCTTGACAAACCTATGCTGAGTATTCCTTATAACCCTGTTATCCTCTAGGTGCTTACAAACCGATTATTTAATAATTTATTTCTGTATCTCTCCAGGTATCAAAGTTAGGCTGTCTGGTCTATAATTCCCCAGATCCTCTTTGTTCCCCAGTTTAAAGATAGGTACTATGTTTGCCCTTCTCCAGTCCTCTGGGACCTCACCTACCTTCCGTGAGTTCCTGAAGATATTCGCTAATAGTTCTGAAATTGCTTCAGATAGGTCTTTAAACCTCAGATGAATTTCATCAGGCCCTGCTGATATATCAAACGTATCTAAATATTCTTTAACCTGGTCTTCCCCAATTTTGATTTGCATTCCTTCCCCTTTGTTGTTAATATTAATTGTATTAAGTATCTGGTTACAATTTACCTTTTTAGTGACAACTGAAGCAAAATAGACTTTAAATATCTTTCTTGATGTTGTCCATTATTAGCTCTCCTTTCCTGCTAAATAGAGGACCCATAAGCGCCGAATCCATGGGTGCTCCAGGGCTGGAGCATCCATGGAGAAAAATTAGTGGGTGCACAGCACCCACCGGCAGCCAAGCTTCCCCCCTTGCCTCTCTCCCGCCGACAGCCGCACTGATCACTCCTCCCATCCCTTTCAGCACTTCCTGCCCACCATGAACAACAGTTTCACAGCATGCAGGTTGGCTCCGGGAGAGAGGGGGAGGAGCAGGGACGGGGCACACTTGGGGGAGGGGGCAGAAAGAGGCAGGGTGGGAGTTTGGGGGAAGGGGTGGAGTGCAGTGGGGGGGTATTGAGCACCCCCCAGGTAAAGGGGAAGTCGGCGCCTATGAGAGGATCTACACCTTCCTTCTCTTGCTCTTAATGTATTAATAGAATTCTTCTTGTTACCTTTTATGTCCGTTGGTACGTGGGATTTATTTTGTGCCTTAGCTTTTCTGATTATGACCCTTCACGTTTGTGCTGTTCTTTTGTGCTCCTCCTTAGCAATTTGTCCATGTGTCCACATTTTGTAGGATTCCTTTTAGATTCTCACATCATTAAAGAACAGATGGAGCTATATCGGCCATTTTCTGTTCCTCCTAGCTTTCCTTCTGATCGGGAGAGTTTACAGGTACGTCTTTAATATTGTCTCTATGAGAAACTGCCAGCTCTCCTGAACTCTTATTTCCTTTAGATTTTTTTCTCATGAGACCTTAGCTATCAGTTCTCTGAGTTTGTTAAAGTCTGCTTTTTAGAAGTCCACTTTCCTCATTCTGCTGCTCTCACGCCTTCCTTTCCTTAGAATAATGACATCTATCATTTCATGATCATTGGCATCCAAATTGTCTTCAGCCTTCAGATTCATAACCTACTCCTCCCTGTTATCAGAATCAAGTGTGAAATGGCTTCCCCCTGGTTATTTCCTCCACCTTCTGAAACAAAAAGTTGCCCCCAGTACATTCCAATAACTTACTGGACATTTTTGTGTTTTGCCACATTACTTTTCCCTCATTACTTTCAGGTCTTGTGTTTTGGACATTTTTGTTATTTGTTCTAGAAATGCCTCATCCACCTCCTCCTCCTGACTTGGTCATTTATAGTAGACTCCTACTATGACAGTGCCCCTGTTTTTTCACCTTTTATCTTCCCCCCAAAGACTTTCAACTGCTCTATTACCTCCTTCTGGACCTCAGAACAAGTGTATATAGTCTTGGTGTATAATGGAATGCCTCCCCCCACCCCCCCGTTTGTCCTTCCTGAGCAAGCAATACCAATAGTTTAGTCATGAGGTTTATCCCACCAAGTCTCAGTGATGCAAATCAGGTCATCGTGTAATAATACTTCCAGTTCTTCCTGGTTCATACTCCTTGTGTTTGTGTATAGACATCTGTAGCAAAGCATGGAATCACCAGTGCATCCCCTCCTGCTGGTCATACTGGGAATTAGCTCATCCAGCACTCTGAACACCTCTTGGTGGCCAGTGACTCACCTGCATACAGCCCCCCCTCCCATATCCCTTCCAGCCCCCAGTGCCCTTTACCTCAGGGTTCTGCCCTAGCAGTACCCCCACACTCTGGGTGTTGCCTCCTAGGGGACCCCCCCAAACCCTCTACACCCACCTGGCCTCACAGCTACTGCCAGTCATCATCTAGCCCCCCCTCACTGGGGCAAACTGCAGTCAGTCATGGCCACTCATCATTGGCAAGCAAGTTGGACCAGCAGCCTCTGCCTAACCCCAGGCTGCACCTCCCAGCCCTAATACCCACATAGGCCTTTATCATGTCCTCAGCCAGGTGGGGTGCCAGGCTGGAGTTCCCCAGCACTGCTCTGCCCCAGGTACCCTATTCCCAGGCAGCTAGGTCCTTCTCTGTCTCCACAGCTAGAGAGACTAACCTAGCTCCTCCCTGAGCCCTTATAACAGAGCCAGGTTTGGCCTGATTGGGGCGTGACCCCAGCTGTGGCTGCCTCCCCAATCAGCCCAGCCTTCCTCCACCAGAGCGGGGTAACTGCCCTGCTGCAACCTCTAAGATATTGAGTGTATCTCCCCCCCCCCTTCCCCCGGTATCCCTCTTATTATTCCTGTGATGCTACTGTAATTTTCCACTTCCCTCCCAACATTTATCCCTCTGTTAAGGTCACCAGGTTTTATACTTACCTATGTATTTTTGTCAACTGCCACCTTTGAATTAAGTTAAAATCCTCCTTACTAGATTGGTCAGGTGGACCCAATCTCTTCCCAGCAGCCCTCCTTCCCAGAACAGCATCCCATAGTTGAAGAAGCCAAAGCCCTCATGTTGACACCATCTGTGCAACCATAAATTCATTGCTAGAATGCATGTGGCGCTGCCTGGATCCTTAGCCTAAACTGGAAGAATGGTCGAGAACACCACCTGCTCCCCCCAACTCCTTCATTCTCCACCCTGGTGCTAATGTTGGTGTGATTTCTGGTTAATCAATGGTCCTGGGTTGGCTTTGCCATTCAAATCCAAAAGTTTGCTATTGGGAGTAAAGTGCCACATATCCTAAGAGTCCAGTGCTGAACTATTATGTGCATGCATTCAGCCACCTAATTTTAGCACCATAAAACTTAGTTGCCTGATCTTGGAACTGCAACCTGCCCTGGGTCCCGCAAACAGAAAAGGGATGGCTGGGCAAATTATGGCTTACACTCACCATTACTACATTTACCTTTCCAGCTAAAGAATAGTAACAGGATTATATTGTTACTTGGACCCTTTTCTATATCTTTACAAACAATAGGCAATAGGCCATTGTACTCTTTGTGTCTTTTTTTGCATAATGGAATCCCATTGTAATTCTAATAAAAAAGTCTGATACGTGAATATTGTCACATCAGTGATGTCTCAGCAATAAACAAGTTTCTCGTGCATTTGGGGTTTCAGGAGACATGGTGGTGAGTCTATGCTACCGTGAGCTTGCATTTTTTTGACAATTATATTAATTTTTCCATTTAAAGTTATCCTCTTTTTTTTTTTAGTTTCTGTTATCTGTAACTCCTGTTACCAGGAAACAAAGGGGATGGAAAGAAAGAAAAAAGTCCACCAAGCTACCAAACAGCAAATATATCTATATTAAAACACAACAACCTAAAATAAAATTCCCTAAACTGCATAAATATTACTTCCTTTAAAATGCTCTATGAGCAATCTAAACAATGATGCCCTCCCCCATTCTCTTCTAGTGTTACAAACTTAGCACAGGGTTGGAACCTATTTCAGGTAGAGTCACCCAGTGGTAAAAGAGCATCAGTCACTCTAAGCGCCTCCTATTGGCTCCACCCAGCTGCGGGTGAATCACTCACAGCTTTATCAGATTTCTACTCTGTATAAAGTCCACCAGCTAGGCTGGATTGTAAAGTAAAGTTTGTTGTTTGTTTGCCTTTTAAATTCTGAACCGCCTGACACTGGCAAGGGAGTTTGAAAGCTGCATGAATGTGCTTGAAATCAGGACCTGGGGGGAATACATTTTTATTCTCTGTAAGAATGTTTAGTTTTTCTTTCACATAGGTTAAATAAATTAAAATAAAATAAATAAGGCTGGGCTTTTCAAAGGGGGCTAAGGGTGTTAGCTGCCCAGCTCCTATTGAATTTCTATTGTAATTAGCTGCCTAACTTGCTTTGACAATCCCAGCCTAAGTGTTCCCCTCTGTTTCTATGTACAGAGGAAAGCAAAAGAGGAATCCCTTTTTCTGAATCCCAGAGCAGTCCCTCTAGGGGTAACCTGAGGAGATCAGGATTCATGGATGGGCCAGAGAGACAGAAAGTGGGGAGTGGCCATTTGCTGTTGGAGTGGCGTCTCCACACCTCACCCCCATGGTATCCTTGTATACACTCATAGTGATCGTATTGTTTCAGCCACTGCTCCTGGAGAGCCCTCCAAGTTTAGGGGCAGTGGCGATCAGAAGAGCATTTGCTGCCTCAGATGTGGCGTGGAAGAACTGGGCCTCTATATGGATGGCCCTGGCCTATATGGATTATTACTTATACTGCAGCCAAAAGTGTGCTAAGTGGTTTGGATTTCAGGAGGTGTGCAGGTTTCAGGGGCCAGAGCCCTTTCTGTTCCAGGATCGGCTGAGAGAGCAAGCCTTACCCTTGCCACTGCAGTCCGGGGTACATTCCATGATGCCAAACTCTGTTTCCTGTCCCCTATGCAAGAAGCAGAAGCAGCGGGAGAGAGAGAGAGAACACTGAGACTGAGTTGGCCCTTTGCCTCCTTATTGGCTTTTGTCTCGTTTGTGTGTGTCAAGGACATGTTCTTTGATAAGGGGCCTTTTTTTCTCTCTTGTTTAATGAAGTTTGAATGGTGAACAGTTAATATAGAAAAAGGCAAGTAAATACGGTGAAATGCTGGTCACTGCAAAACTCGTGATTCACAGGCTTGTGGATTATTATAATCCAGTTACTGCCTTCCTGTAATCCAAACTCTGAGATAGAAAAGCTATTAGCCTTTATAGTCTAGTGGGTGAGCTGAGGTCAGATCAATATATATAATCAGAATAATATAGCCAAACTAATGAGGTATTTAACATTTTAAGTGACTGTAGGAGTAATATTAATTTCAATCCAAACTCAGCACAAACATCCTTAAAAACTATTCTTGTTTTATCAGCATTTAATGATGTAATAATAAATATTTTATATCAGTGTTACATTATGAATATATGAAAATCGTTGACTAAGTGCTGAATCCTGCCTTTTTGAAGAGAAGGACATGCACAACAGTGAAAAACTGGGATTCCTGGTAAATCTGAGCATTGTCAGGGCTACAAATGTTGTCCCCTCACCTGGGTGTTTTAGTGTTTCAGCTGCTGCAGATATGGATGTAGATGGGCTCCTTCCCTGCACTCTGTTGCCCATCCCAATTCAGTATAATTGGTGATCTCTCTGTCATATACTCTTAGGAATCTCCCCTAGTCATCTTGCACATATACCTTCTTGGCTCACTTGGTCCACTTCAACAACAGGAAATAGCATGATCTCAAGCCCAAGTAGGTTTTTGTGAGAAGACCAGGATTCTGCTGGATAAGTTGCAATTTATTACAATTCACAATATGGGTTGTGAATCTGATGTATCTCCTATGTGGGACCTTTAAGCAAATTTTCTTTTCAGTGTTGTTACCAAGAAGTTAGATTCCAAAGAAAGCAGCAAGAGCTGCAGAATATGAGCAACACGAGGCAGGGACCACTTACAACCATCTTAATGTCAGTACCGAATGGGTTATGCCACATTAGGCTGGAGTGAGCTCAGAATCTGACCATGGATCCTTTATTGTTTCTGTAGGGCTCCATGCCCACCCTTGGTGTAGGCATACAATCCAAGTGACAAAATAACAATAATAAATAATATTGCTAGCAGGGCAGTGGAGTGAAAGGCATGCTGAGGATGGTCCATGCCATGCCTTACAATTTGGTGTGAAATACTTTATATCCCAAGCCACAAAATGCTGCAGCCTCCTCTTACATATTGTATAGTTTCCGGATCTCTCACACGTTGTACTGAAAGGTAGGCTGCTCTACATTTAAAAGTTTTACTGGCACAGGCGTACCGGTCCAGGGGAGTGATTTTTTCCCTACTGCTAATTGACACAGCTATGCTAGCACAAGCCTTAGGGCAGACAGTTATACTGGCAAAAAAGTGCTTTTGCCGTATATAGTACTCTGTTTGGGGACCTGGTTTAAGCAGTCTTTTGGTGATATAAGCCCACTCTCCCATAGATTGGTTGGCCAGTATAACTATCCTGGTATATTTATACCAGCAAACCCTTTCAAATGAAGACAAGGCATTCATTACAATGAAGAGCATTTTAAACCTTCATTAATAACTCTACATTACACTTGGCTTGCTTCATAAGTGAAGAATATTATTCCTACTCTGGCACAAACAGAATAAACTTTGGTTGCCATGGGACTATCCAAAGCCACATGTCCTCAACTGCTGGATCTTGAAGAAGGTGCTCGGATTTAGCTGAAAATGTATATATTCACCTACAGTCTGACTTTTCTCTATTGCCTACACAGCTGAAGCAGTTCATATGCTTTGTTTATTCCAGCATCTGTTTGGAATAATTTATAGTTGGAAATTTATTCCTGATCCACCCATTTGAGATGCCAGAATATAAATAATAGAGCAATAAAAAGCAAACAAACAAAACAAAACAAAACCAAACAAAACTTTTGATCAAATTTTGCTCTTTTTCAGGCTCTTTCAGCAGAGAGGGAAAAATGAGATGGAGTTTCTGAAGTGCCGATATTTTGTGGCTGCTAGGATCCTATGAAGCTACAGTTTAGTGTTTAAATTGCTGTTAGTCTTTCAAATGCACAGATCATTACAGCTTTTGGTGATTTACTCTGTGCATAGTAGAGGGTAGGACTGGGCCCTTTATATGAACACATACCCCTATTGTGCAGTTTATGTAGTGACAAGACCAGACTTCCTTTTGTGCCATTATATTGTATAAAAATATGGGTCCCAGATGGCTGAATACAGAGGATCTTCACCTCCTACAAACGTAACTTTTATTTTGTATCGTTGTTATATCGACTTACATTTCTTTCACGTTAGTAACTTGTTCCAGGTTTTCTTTTAACGCTGTCTTGGATTTCTATCACAGGATATATATAATGGGCACTAAAGATGAAATACATTCATAGCCATAACAACAGAGCACTAAAAATATGTTAAAAGTACCATACTGATTAAATCAAAGCAATTATTTTCAGTATTTTGTGGCTATAATAAAGAACGCATCTTTAATTGTCAGTACACCTGGTGTACATTCATTGCAAAGAACAACTCTTTACTGGAATATAGTGGAGCAAAAAATGCCCCTTTATTAATTTGATGTACATTAAATATCTTTGCATTTGTTATGTGTATGATAGGTATTTGGCAGATAAATTTATACACACTTTCACATTTTATAGATTTATACTGTACATAGTCATCCTACACAGAGCATGCCCTTTCACAGTTATAGAGACAGCTTTTCTCAGGGGACTTTATACACTTGGTCAAGCATTTTGGCAATCAGCAATCTGACACAGAGGAGCATGCCAGAAAGATGAGTTCACAATTGTACCAGCTGTAGTTGGAATGAAAACTCCAGAAACCTGAAAGTGAGAATTTATCAATGCACACACATGCAAGCACATATATACAGGAGTGATAACTGTAACCCACATTACAGGAGATCATACAGAGCAGTAAAAAACCAAAAAGGTCAGGGCCATTGCCAAGATTTCAGTACAAAATTGTGGATCTGAAAATGAATGTGTAGAATGGAAATTTAACTTGAAAATCTTAGTACTTTATATACAATATATATACACATTGTCATGTTACAAAACACAGAATACCAGGACATACAGACACACCATGTTTTGTATGTTAAAGACAGTGTGCCAAATTCTGCTTCCAGTTGCCTTGTTTCAACGCCATTACTTTTACTTGAGGTCTACTGGGGAAAATTAAGAGCAGAATTTGGCTCAGCATAAAGAAAGCACATACATTTTTTCTTTTGTTTTTGCTATTTTGGGGGATTTAGGAGCACAAACTAGTTACCAAGAATCAGTACCTTGACTCTATCAGTAAATTATATTGAAGACATGGAATTATATTTTCAGTTGGATGGTTATTTTTGTCTACACGGGACTGAAATTAACCCAGTGAAGTGTGAAGAAGAAATCATCCATTTTTTGTTCATTTACATGCTTTCACACATCAAATATATTTGTGGCCACATACAAGTTACAATTTAATTCATTAGAATTTTAACTCAAGACAGATGATAACAACAAAATGCACATTTTTAAACATATAAAATGGCTGGAAAATAAAGTGATCAGTTGATTCATGTGGTTTCTGACCTGGGATGATATTACAATGCAGTGTATTGGTTGGACCCCCAGTCACTTGCATGAGGATATCAAAGGTTAAAATTATTAAGATACAATCCATACATTGGTAGATTAAACCAACGTGTTATAGAGAACTCCTCTCACCCCAGGACTCAGTAAAGAAGTTGCTTCCAATACTGCGTAACACAAGATCATGCATTTAACTGTTGTTTTTCTTTTAAGTTAAATTATAAGAAAGCTCAGGTCTTAATCCCGTAAGCTGCTCATTGCCTTCCATTGACTATATAGGCATAGGGGCTTGCCTATATAGACCAACTTGCTGGATCAAGGCCTAAATCAGTAGGTGTATGCTGCTCTAGTTTTGGGGGATTTTTTTTAAATGAAAGTATATTCTTCATGGTTATAGGTAAAGTGCTACAGAAACCGGCCACCACACTGGCTGGGATCCACACAGCGGGAGGGAGGAGAGAGCTCTAAGTTTCTTACAAAAACATTTTATTGTTAAACATTAACTTTAAATAGTTATATTTTTTAACATTCTATTACTTTTTCTTCTAAATTATTTCATTTTAATGTTTGTTACATAGTTCCAATAATGATGATAAGGTCAGCAACATTCATTGGAAACCTAAAGAGTCATTTTCATTTTTTTAAAGAAAGACTACAAGAAACTGCAGGCTACAGTGTCCCACCACTAACATCATTTTTTTTCTTTCCATTAGAATATCTACTATCCACCGATGATGTTGTTGTATCAGCATTGCTGCACTGTTGTGTTTTATTAGTTAACTAAATGGTTCAGAATGAATTTCAGTCTCAAGTAAATCAGGCAATACGCGTGATTCACAACTATGGACAGTGTGTTGGTGGTTGTTTTAATTTCTTTTAAAAATGTCTTAGTTTTCCTGTACCAAATATGCTTTGTTCATTCTTGTGAAAATAGAACGCCTTTTTTTTCTGCTGACTCCTTAATTTTGCAATGCACAGGCACACAGACTCCCCGGAAACACATTGGAAAGAATGAAGTTGTTTGCATCTAGGAAAGAAGCATAATGAATGCCAGAGCTCTAGAATAACTCTCTCCACCCTCTTCCCTTGTGTGTGTGCTTTTTCAGACTGGCTTCACTTGAATAATAGCAGGAATGGTACGATACACCACTCATTACGGAGCTAGATCTTTGTGAATGTTAATGATTAATTGAAAGACACCCTGGCAATGGCTCTGTTTCTAGCTGGTCAAAGAATGCTGATAAGAGCAGTGGCAAACAATTTAGCCATAAGAACATTATTAGAACAGCACCAGCTATGTCTGCAGAAACAATGAAAAACATACAGTACAGAAAGAAGACAGACATATTCCCATATATTACACAGATGTTAATACGTTGAGATCCATATGGAACATTATTCAGAACATACTTTGCTTCAAAAAAGAAAAAAAAACCAAGAATTTATATTTGATTTTGAATATTCTAGTATGCTGAGTCACTGGAACACGTGTGACTGATACTTCTATATGGTTTGTTGCTTCATTGTTTGGCACAGCATGGTGAGGGAAGGATGCAGCTAAATCAAAGCTTACTCCTAAAACAATTACAGGCGTTCTCTTTCAGTGACATAAAATGAATGGCAAACTAAGAAAGCGCTTGGCACCACAGCAATTTTATGGATGATTAAGTAAAGAATTTTGCACAAGGAAATGAGTAGTGTATTTTGTATTCAAAGCATAATGCAGCAAATGGCAATCAATGGCACTGAGAATGAAATTGCATTTTAAAAACAACATTCCAAATTAAGTTTTATAATGTATAAAAGTCTTACACTTGTCATACACACACAGAGGAATGCGTGTGTGCGTGTGTATGCATTTTCACCAAAACTGTACAGTACATCTCCTTTACAATAAACAATACTCACGTAGCTGCATTATATCAGGGCAGTGATTAGAACTCAAAGAAAATTTACTGCAGAAAAAACCTAGGACCTGAACCATAGGCCTCTAACCTACTAGTCTTGACCTTTTTTTTGGTTTTGTTTTGTTTTATTTCATAATCTCTTGCTTTCTCTCTCCCTTCTCTCCCATCTTTTTTTCTTAATTGAGCAAATGTGGTCTTGTTGAGAATGAGAAACTGATCCTGTCACATTGCTTCAGCTGAAGATAGGCCTGAATTTACCAAGTAGACAGAGGGATGCCAGACAAGTATAATGGGAGTGCGTTTAAAAGTGTGTGCAGTGATGGGCAGAGAAAAGCACTAGATGGCAGTTCTATCTGGAGACACCCGTAAAATGGGAGCAGGGCTACAGAACACAGATCTATATATACACCTGGCAGTGTGGTTTGCTCTCAGCAGTTTATATCAAGTGATGTACAGTGTCCATTCATGGCATTGCAGTTTAGGGTTGCAATGCTGGGGCTCATGGTTCAGATCTAGGGGTCCTGGATGCCCAGGGTCTGGTAGGTGGCCAACCTTAGAAGTAAGAAGATGTGGGGATCTTTAGGATCCAAGAAGAAAGTAGCAGAGCTGATTGGCCATGGAGAGACCAAGGGAAACTGCAGTCCCCTAAGTTGATCCTCCCTCTCATTACTAGACTGACGTCCTGGGTTATAGCCTGCAGCTCAGATGAAAGGAGGAACTGAAAGCTGGAGTAGCTGACACAATGCATAGTTCAGCTACTCCCACATGCCCGCTAGGACGTCTGTCCTATTAAATGTATATCAATGGAGAAGGTGGATGGAAAGGGCAGTTCTATTTTGTGTTGAGTTACTCTTATCCAGTGACCATCGTGGCTAAGCAATCCCTTTCCCCTCCTGAGATATTAGATTGTCCACGGGGGGATGGTGAGGAGAAAGTAGCATGTATTAGACCACTCCACTAAAGAGAAGATCATTAAAGCCCCAACTGAATTTGTGATTTGTCCCACAAAGCTACTCAGCCTTGAAAATCAGGGATGCATGACAAGCTCCCCAAAGTCACGTTTTTGCTGCACTAAGAGGAGTCTCAGAGCAGCAGATAATTTCACCCTAATTTATACAAATTTAGGTGAAAAAAGATTGCAGACAAACTCTACTTCCTTTTAATTTATTTTATTTGGGTTGGATGCAGCTCTGCACAAGCTGGTAAATGTGGAAATACACTAGTGTAAGACAAGAATCAACCAAGCACACTGAGTCTTAGTTCTATGCCGTGTTTACTGAACCTCTGGATCAAAGAGAAGTCCTGAAGTGACCTGGAGTCCTCTCTAGTAATTTTAAGATTCTAGAGAAGGGTTAAATGTTGAAGGATCCTCCTAGATCCAAGAAAAGAAGTGGAGGAAAACAGATCACTTTAGGAAAAATAAAGGATAAAAAACAGTGACAGGCCCATACATGTTTTCCATAACCTGGTTAAACTGCACACACTCCCCTATACGTGCACACACCATGCTTGAAAGTTTTCAGAAAGATCAACCAGGCCACATAGCAGATGCCAGCAGGATGATGTCAACCCGAGGACTATAATTTAATCACTCTGTTCTACAGAGCTTGAGAAGATCTACTACAAACCAATGCTTTCTAATTAGTTTGTGATTCTGCTTTTGTGTTACAAACTCACGTCTGACACATGTTTGCCATATTGTGGCAAAAATCCAGTTTTGTGTTTATTTGCATGCTAAAGTATTTCTTTTGATACTGTTTGCAGTGTTGTGGTAGCTATGTTGGTCCCAGGATATTGAGCGATCAGGTGGGTGAAATAATATCTTTTATTGGACCATCTTCTGTTGGTGAGAAAGACAAGCTTTCAAATTTCAGGACTTGAAGAAGATCTCTCTGTATCTGAAAAGCTTGTCTCTTTCATCCACAGAAGTTGAGCCAATAAAAGATATTACCTCACCCACCTGGTCTCTCTTCATGCTGTGTTTCCTGAACTGATAGTAAAGGATCTTATTAACAAGGGCTGACATTTGACAGTGAGTTTGGTGAACAGGAAAGCAGGAAACGCTGAGGAAAAGTAGTCCATCTGACTTGTTTTCTTCTGGAATTTGACTGCTGAGCATTTTTTTCCCACATTCTGGAGGAAGTGGAGCAGCTCTGCTTGCACTTCCTGTGTATGTGACCCACTGAGTGTACAGTTTTGAGGATTCATTTTTAACCTTATGTTTGAACTGTAGTTCCATTTCCAGCTAAATATAAAAAAATAAAGTGTGTCAGACAAGTTATGCTAACATAGTGCTGCCTTGGTTGGATAAGGGAGCTATGACAGGATGTATGTAACGCTCCCTGGCTGAATGAAGAAGTATTTTAAAACCCTTCACTGGGGAAAGAGCTAAAGCCTAGCCAATAGAGACTGCCTGAGCTGTCAGGCCTGGAGAAAGGAGCTAACAGCTATGACTCCATTAGGCTACTGGAAAGTGGAGCTGACAGATATGCCTCAATAGCATGGCTGGCAGCTATATAAAAGTGAGGTTTCCAGGGGCGTCAAGAAAGAAAAGGGGTGGGGCTTCTGGGAAAGAAGAATGAAACTTCCTCCCAAGTGGAGCTGAGCTTGGTGACAGTACCAGGGTGCTTTCCTTGATCTTCATTCACCACATCTAAAGGGATAAGTGGAGTTTCTGACAGGAGGATCTTTATTCCTTGATTATTTGTGTTAGTTAGGCCACCTGGACATTAAATGAACTTTCAGAGACTATTTGCTTCCCATTATGGGGACAACTTGAAGGGCTGTTTTGCTTTAGCTTGTTTTCCATCCTGGGTTAAAGAAGTGTTGACCTCAAACCCAAAGGGTGGAGCATTGGCTTATTACTGGCGGATATAAGGAAATTATAGGCGATGGAGAGAAATAAGTGAGGGAATTTAGAAGAGGATATATGGAAAGCAAGTTAATTTGGAATCAGTAGAATGGTAGGATCAGGGAGAAGAAAGGAAAAAGTGAGATGGGAGACTTGATAGATTTAATAGCCTGTTTGGAAATCTTGGGAATAACAGGGAGCAGGAGGCTGGGCAAGAGGAGGACAGCTGGGCTGGAGCTATCAGGCAAGGAGCTCTGGCATCTTTTCTCCTGTGATGAAAGGCTGCATGATTGTCCTCTGTGAAGGCACTGGCTAGAACCAGGCACTATGAAGGCAGGCTTCCCTGCATATCTCTGCCTGCCTACTTCAATCCCACCCTGCAGGAACCATGCAGTTCTAGTCCTAGCCGTCTCTTTCTATAGTTATAAATCTCTGACTACCTTGAACAAACATTATCACTATGTTGAACCCTCTTAATTTCAAAGCAGAAAAGGCTAGATCTTGCATCTTCCTGCACAAATAACAAGGGCCCCCAACATTTGAACTGAAAGAGAATCTCTGTTACCTCACAGCAGGATAAGGACTCTGACACACAGATAAGTAGTTATGATTTCAACCATTAGAGGGGTCTGATACATTAACCTAAGTCAGTTTGGTTTGTTCTCTCTAATATGTACACACACAGTATATGGCATTTTCCTATGAAGTTGCATGTGATTTATCTTCTTCAATGAAGTAGAGTAGCATCTGGATCTAAGCCTCCAAAGGTCAAATACTGGTGCTACAAGTGGCTGTACTACCAAGCCACTGATTGTATGTACACACTTCAATTATATTCTCTGCTCTTGCCCTCACAGCATAACATGTTGGGAATATCGAGGAGGGAGGGCTTGCACTTATTTTCTCTTTGTTTCTCTTCCCTTCTATTCTTCCTTTTCTTCCCCCCCCCCTTCCTCCTTTGCTCTCCCTTCTTTTCCCATCCCCACCTCACTTTTTTAGTGTGTATGTGTAAAGGGTCTTATAACATTCATTGGTATCCTGGAGCTGTATCCATGCATTCAGGTATTTTGTTTTTCTGGAGGCCAGTTTACATCACTTGCCATATCCCAATCACACTATGTGCTTTAATGCTGTTGGCTACACTGTATCTTGGCTGAGTCACACACTGAGGTGGCTATAAGCAAGAGATCTAAGATGTAGCCTAGATTTAGCAAAATCACCAGCATTGTTGTGGATAACGGTGAAATAGTGGTGAGGATTTTTTTTAATAGTAAATGAGCACATTTTTAAACATAATGAGATTTTAGCATGTTAGCCCTGAATTGGAGCCCTCAGTAACTGATCCTTATTTTCCTATGTCCCCTTTCCTCCACACTGGTCATAGCACTGCACGTATTGAATTTCGTAATTCTTTAAAGTAACATACAGAACTGAACACAACATATCGCTTTAAATAGACAGTGTGTGGCACAAAAATGTTATTTACCACTGGTTGTTGATCATCACTCTAAATCTGTACAGAGGCTTCAGATTTCGAAACAAGATGTGCAATAAGTATAAGGCAATCATCTGACTAAGGGATGACACAAGGGAGTGCCCTGAAAAATGAGCGAGAGAGAGAAGAGCGAGATGCACACAATGGCCAGAATTAGATACTATCCTAATTACAGGAAATGGCTTTTCACTAATGCTAAGCCTGTGAGAAATAGATAAAATCCATAAGACTCAAAGCTAAGGCTAACATTCTGTCTTTTTTTGGGAGGTGTGCAGGGCTGGGAGGACTAGAAAGTGTTAACTGATGAGATATTGTTAAGATTAATATTTGCAAATTTATGCCAATTGTATAAACTGATATACTAAGAAATGTTACTTTTTTTTTTTTTTCCCCAAGTTTAGCAGTTGTAGGTAAATGATTTGGTTCTGGAGATTCTGATCATGTTAAACAGGGGCCAAAGTTAACATGTAGGAGGCATTCTAATACAAAATATTTTTTCTAAACATTGTATGTCATCAAGGGAGCAAAAGTTAGTAGGTTAAATAGCAAAAGCACTTTTCTTAAAGCTGTTTACTTTTCATACAGGCATTGGGCTTTATTCTGCCTTCACTCACACTAGTTTTACATTAGTGTAACTATTGACTAGAGTAGAACTACTCATGGTTTACACCGAGATAAGTTCAGACAAAGCCCTTGTTTTCTACAATGCTCAGAAATTTCCAGACATCCAAGTGTTGGTATCTCTAAATACACTCTGGAGGATCAGCAAGCAGTGAAAATGCTTCTTTTCCTATTCTCTTACTTCAGTCACCCATTATGAGCTTTGCTGTCCTCTGTAACAGGAGTTGTTTCTCCTCAGCACAGGCAGCTTTACTGTTATGATTGCAATTGTTAATCTTTAACCACGATTGAATCTACATAAGATGGTTTCCTCTGAAAGAGGCATTGCCACTGCCAAAGCCTGCCATGCCCTTTTCTAAGAAAGCAGGAAGTCCCTACTGCTTAAATATAGTCACACAATGTTAATATTCGCAGTACTGATGCAGAATATGCAGTTTCCTGTTTAATGCTGCATGCATTGATCTGTGTAAGATTGAGTTTTACTGCACCAATACTGTTAAATAATTGACTTCCATGTCTGTATCACTGTGGAAGCTAATGGTGTCATGCAAAAATCTAGGACTTATTTTTTAATGTCCTAGATGTGACAATACGCTTGCATTTTAAACACCTAGCTATGAGCACGGTTTTCTCTTCCTGAATATGTCTTTGAAAATGTTTCAAGAGGTAGCTTTGCAATTTGAAAGATAAAAAGTATTAAACAGCAAAAGAATGCAAAAGAAGGTGAAACTTTAAAACTTTCTTATGGAAGTTTCTAAACCTCTGTCACAGAAAAATATCTCATTTTGAGTTAGATTTCTGCAATCTGATCACCATTCTAAGAACTGAAAATCTGAAGCCTTTGCACCACTCAGTTAGGAGAGTTGACACTTGAAAGGAGAAGGAAATAAATCATAAATGGCTTTTTTCCAGTTTTACATCAACACCTGGGTTCTTGTGTCAGGAAGTCGAAGTCCCACCAGACCTCCACACACTAGAACAGTTGAAGCTAGAAGAATGGGGATTGCTTTGGTGATGCCAACAAGGGAACCAAATATTAAGTTTCCAAGTACAGCTGCTGCTTTGCATAGTGCGTTCAAAAAGCCGAAGCCTGTTGCCCTAAAAGAAAAAAAAGAATAACATTAAATATGCTTGAAAAATTAAAGCCTTTGGGACAGATCCTCAGCTGGGGTAAATCAGGATAGCCCCATTGACTTCAGTGGAGCCATCTTGATTGTATAGTGTGCCAACAAAACAAGGGGACGATCATCTTTGTATGGGGAACAGAAAGTTTTAATTTCCTCCAGCTGACACACCTGATCAAACAGTACTTGGTGGAAATGCTGATGAGATCTCATCCTCATATAATAATGAACATTAAGACTTTGGACATGAACCGAATGGGGGCTTGAAAAATGGGTCTTGGGATGGAGGTGAGATGTAAGGGTATGACTACACTGCAAAGAAAACCCCACAGCACCGAATCTCAGAGCCTGGGTCAACTGACTCAGGCTTGTGGGGTTGGGCTGTGGGGCTATAAAATTGCAGTGTAGACATTTAGACTCAGCTCTGAAAGCTTGCAAGCAGGGAGGGCCTCGAAGTCCAGGCTCCAGCCCCAGCCTGCACATCTACACTGCTATTTTCAGCCCCGCAGCCCAAGCCCCATGAGTCTGAGTCAATTGACCCAGGCTCTGAGATTTGGTGCCACAGGTTTTAATTTGAAGTGTAGACATGCCCTAAGAGATTCTGCAGGATAGGGAAGGGAGGTAGTTTGCTAGCTGAGAATTTAACAAAAACGCATTCGAGTGGACATTGCTTTATGGAAACATAATATATGATCCTATTAATATTCTGTCTCAAAGCCCAAGAGTAACCCGTCTGCTTAGCTGATGACAAGGTTAAAACTAGATATGTTCTGCAAACCACTTTGATTTTAATAAACCTTGTTTATTATATCATATGGAGACTGTTGCTTAGGTAATTTTGCACAGGATGTCCCAAAGAGAACAAAACCTCTAACAGAAACAAAGAAAGGCAAAGGGTATTAGAAGTGTTAGTCAATATGGGTTTGGACAGAGGTGTCCTGTGTCATCAGGGGCTTCAGTCAGAGGAACAGAAGGGTGAAGCCTGATGACCAAGAAGACACTTTGGTAGGATGTTGTACAAATGCTGAAGTCAACATTCTTTTTTTCCAAGAATTCTTATGGGAGAAAAATCATAAACATTGATATCTATTGTTTCCACATTAGCTCTGTGAATTATGCACTTTCTGAATTCATGACACATAGTCAGTCTTGCTGTGTGATTATAACTATCATTTGTGTATTAGACCCTTGGAATGTACTGTGGTGCCCACAGGTCACTTGCAGCCAACAGCTGTGTTTTATGATTCCCTTGCAACCTTTAAAATACTTGGACTTTAGCAAAATATTGTTCCTTTTGATTAAAGTATTCATTATTCTTTTTTATGCCCCTTTAACATACCACACTAGGGAAAAAACCTCAGTGATATGTCTGGGGGAAAAGAGACAGGCAGATGGAAAGCAGAAGCTATCAAGAGATGCTGCTTGAGAGGGTAAGCAGGAAAGTCATGGGAGGGCCACTCAGAGTGGCCACCAAATCTTGGAATCTTACCTTTTGTTCCTAGGTGGCTATTACTCTGGTGTGTAAGCACTGCTTGCTGCCAGAGAGTCTGCTGAGAATGATGCTTGAGAGGAGAAACTGAAATGCCTTGGAACCTTTGAGGCTGCAAGATTTGTGGCATGAGAGAGGGAACAGTGAAGACCTGTGAGACTCACTTTTTAAGTGGGGAAACTGAGGAAGCCCTGTAAATATATTACCCAAGAAGCCATTGAAACTCTCTGACTGAGGGATGGACCAAGGAATCCATTGCAATATTGCCTGAAAAGCTGCTAAAGCCACTGCCTGACAGAGAGATTGAGGAAGCCCTAGGAATGATGATCACTTGATGATTCCCTGTTCTGTTCATTCCCTCTGGGGCACCTGGCATTGGCCACTGTCTGAAGACAGGATACTGGGCTAGATGGACCTTTGGCCAATGTGGCCGTTCTTATATTCTTAAAAACTGTTGAAGAAACCAATCAAGGGGAGGACTGTGGGAGCCTTGGGAACACTGTTGAAGGAGGCTGGTACCTCAACAGGTGCTAGTTCTGCGCTAAAATATAGCAGTGCAGTCAGGGATAGCATGGGAAGCAGCTTGGGTTAGCTGCCTGAGTACAAACTGGACCTCTCGGATATGTGCTTGGGCAGCTAGCCCGAGCCACGGCCTGTACTACTGCTGCCACACTGCTATATTTAGTGCACTGGCTTGAGCAGAGCTAGCGCATGTCTGTCTGCCCATGCTGGGAAGCCCATTCCCAGCTGCAATATAGATGTACCCTTAGAGGGGCCCTAGAGAACAGGATGTGATTTTCCCCATCTCCCCAGGAGCGTCTGTGTTGTAAGGTGAGACTCACGAGGAGGGGAGTCCCATAGTGCAAAATGGGGCATCAGTATAGTGGTATTTGAAGGAAGTTGACTGATACAGGGAGAACCTCTTGGAAGGGCCACGTCTCCAGTCTAACTGATGCCAGGGGGGAATCGTGGTGAAGCCAGAGAGCTTGATTGGTACTGGGAGGAGTATCATGGTGGAAGAAAGGGATTGATTAGTATGAGAAGTAGGTATTGTTCCATTTTTGTCTTTATTTATGCACAGAATATAACCCTAAAGATATACAACTTATTTGTTATGATCAGTGCAAATACATATATATATTAGGGCTGTCAAGTGATTAAAAAAATTAATCACGATTAATTGCACTGTTAAACAACAATAGAATACCATTTACTTTAAATATTTTTTGGATGTTTACTACATTTTCAAATATATTAATTTAAATTACAACACAAAATACAAAGTGTACAGTGCTCACTTTATATTTATTTTTTATTACAAATATTTGCACTATAAAAAACACCAAAAAAAATAGTATTTTTCAATTCACCTCATACAAGTACTATAGTGCAATCTCTTTATTGTGAAAGATGAACTTACAAATGTAGAATTATGTAAAAAATAACCCTGCATTCAAAAATAAAAAAATGTAAAACTTTAGAGTCTACAAGTCCTCTCACTGCTACTTCTTGGTGAGCCAATCACTCAGACAAACAGGGTTGGTTATAATTTGCAGGAGATAGTGCTGCCTGCTTCTTATTTACAATGGCACCTGAAAGTGAGAACAGGTGTTCACATGGCATTTTTGTAGCCAGCGTTGCAAGATATTTACATGCCAGGTATGCTAAACATTCGTATGCCCTTCCACGTTTTGGCCACCATTCCAGAGGACATGCGTCCATGCTGATGATGGGTTCTGCTTGATAACGATCCAAAGCAGTGCACACTGATGCATGTTCATTTTCATCATCTGAGTCTGATGCCACCAGCAGAAGGTTGATTTTCTGTTTTGGTGGTTTGGGTTCTGTAGTTTCCGCATCAGAGTGTTGCTCTTTTAAGACTACTAAAAGCATGCTCCACACCTCGTCCCTCTCAGATTTTGGACGGCACTTCAGATTCTTAAACCCTGGGTCGAGTGCTGTAGCTATATTTAGAAATTTCACATCGGTACCTTCTTTGCGTTTTGTCAAACCTGCTGTGAAAGTGTTCTTAAAACGAACATGTGCTGGGTCATCATCCGAGACTGTTATAACATGAAATATATGCAGAATGCGGGTAAAACAGAGCAGGAGACATACAATTCTCCCCACAAGGAGTACAGTCAGAAATTTAATTGATGCATTTTTTTTTTTAATAAGCATCATCAGCATGGAAGCATGTCCTCTGGAATGGTGGACAAAACATGGAAGGGCATACGAATGTTTAGCATACCTGGCATGTAAATATCTTGCAACGCTGGCTACAAAAGTGCCATGTGAACGCCTGTTCTCACTTTCAGGTGACATTGTAAATAAGAAGCAGGCAGCATTATCTCCTGCAAATTATAACCAACCCTGTTTGTCTAAGTGATTGGCTCACCAAGAAGTAGCGCTGAGTGGACTTGTAGGCTCTAAAGTTTTACACTGTTTTGTTTTTGAATGCAGTTATGTAACCAAAAAAAAATCTGCATTTGTAAGTTACACTTTCATGATAAAGAGATTGCACTTCAGTACTTGTACAAGGTGAATTAAAAAATGCTATTTTGTTTGTTTATCATTTTTACAGTGCATATATTTGTAATAAAAAATAATAATATAAAGTGAGCCCTGTGCACTTTGTATTCTGTGTTGTAATTGAAATCAATATTGAAAATGTGGAAAAACATCCAAAAATATTTTTAAAATTTCAATTGGTACTCTATTGTTATAAGTGTGATTAATCGCGATTAATTTTTTGAGTTAATCACATGAGTTAACTGTGATTAATTGACAGCCCTAATTTTATATATATATATATATAAACGCACACACATGTGCACTTATTGTAACTTCTACTAGTGCTCTAAGGCCAAAATTTGCCCAAAAGATTATGAACACTGAGAAAAACAATGTTTATGTAGAGATAATGTAATTCTTTTCTATCAACAGGTCTCAGCCTAAATGCAGTAAAAGCTAACAGAGTAAGAGTTAACTGAACTAACAAAAGAATATAGATCTAGTTAATGCAAATTTAGACACAGATCTAGACATGAAATCTTTGGAAGGGCAATGCTAAGGAACATATAGGGATACTTTTTATATTGCTCTGTAGAGGTAAATTGCTTCACAGATGCTATCTGCTTACATCATCTAGTTATAACAAGGGCCTGCATATAATTTCCTGAGCATTTGGAACATTTATTTTCATATCCTGTGTGCTCTACAACTAGCACATTCAGAACCTGCCGTATATATTCCGGGACTGTTATCAGGTGGATGTCTCTGTATTTTAACTCAAATATGAAGGTACTTTTTAAAGATGGTATGTAATATATTTGAACTAAATTGGTGCAGTATTCAGATATGGAAAAAAAACAGTTCTTTTGCAAAATATAATTGGCATAGTCAAACTTTTGCAACCGGATGGTGCTGCTAATTTTCTGATCTCATGAACATTGTCAAATGATCATAAAGAGAGATGAATAACACTGTTAAAATAAGCCCATTTTTCTTTGCCCCTGACTGTTTCAAGGTTTTAAAGCGAACAACCCTGTAGTAAATGTCATCTTTTGATCTTTACGCAGTCTCCACGCATAAAATGTTGCATAAAATACTATATTGTTAATTGTAACCAGGAACACAAATAAGATGTTCAAAGAATGAAGAAAAATATCTGAATAATGTAGTCCTTTCTTGCTGCGTCTGAACGGTGTTCTCTCTATTTTCAATCATCTCTGATCGCTCACTTGAATCTTGAAACTATGGGCCTGACTGTGCATGCCTTGTGCACCAATAAACATGAACAAGAGTTTCGATGCTCAAGGAAAGCAGAATCAGGCCCTACAGCTTTAAAATACAAATGTATTTGTTAAAATATTTATGATTTAAATCAATTATATCCCATATTAATACTTCCCTTCACTGCACCCATAACTCATTCTAATACGACGGAGGGACTGAGAAATGTTGTATGTATCTGCCCCAATCTCCAAGCACAACAGAGCACAGTCTCCCCCTCTATCTCTGCTGCAATCCTTGCTGCTGTGCTTCGAAGAGGAGATGAAGTGTACTGACATTCTAAGAATCATCAAGGAAACTTGGTGAATCATCAGAGCACTCAGTGTGGATTGAAATGCAGACGCCTGAAGGCGTGAAGTCATTACCAAACATTGTACCAATCTGCACTACATTGATCAGTTAATGGGCAAATCGTTGGCACAAACTCCCGTTTTCTGAGACTCTGTGAGGAATTAGCTGTGTGATTCCCATTAGGGTCTGGGGGAGTTATGTAGTCATAATCCTGTGCACAGTTTAGAAAATTGACAGGAACACGTCACATCAATACAGGTAGTGCAGTGGGGTGGATTTGTTCAACTCTTTAAAAATTATTTATTTTATATCTTTTAGTAATAATAGAATAACAATACGCAAAATCCTCCAGAAATACGGGAGTGTGACAGGTCTGCCAGTGTGGTGGCAGTTAGAAGGTAGGTTTTAATTCTGGTGCAAGGGAGGCCTGGTTTAGTTAAGACATGACAAAGATAAATGGCTTTCTTGAAAAAAGTGGCTAAAAATGGGAGGTTAGTGACCCAAGCCTATAGATCACCAGAGCTCTTTCCCTGGATGCCGTGTATATTCTGTGGGTCAGGTACTTCTACTATTAAACTTAATGGTCTGGCCTTGCAGCCAGAGCACCTAGTGACTCTCTTCCTGAAATCCCAGCAGCATTTGCAGGGGCACCTGTCTGTACAGGCCAGGGATTTGACCGTTTAGTTTCCAGACCCAATGCCAGGTTCCATCCACATCTTCACATAAGACTATGAATAGCATTATCATGGCTCCCTGAAATATATGTGAGAAGATATAATGGAAGCTAGCAGTTTTTCCTCAATATGCTATGGCCAATCTTCTAATGTTAACAACTCAAGCATGTCCAGCTTTTTCCCCCTTTCACATTAGGACACAGTTTCATATCCTAGATTAAGAAGGTGCAAAATTTTACCCACAAGTAGGACCACAGAATTTGCCTTTCTGCATCAGATTAATGGTTCATCAAGGACAATTGTATAGTCAGGTTATAAATCTCTGAAATGTGATCATTTCACCACCACACATGGAAGTATACAATTGGAGATATAAGAAAAGGAACTAGTCAGAGAATTAGGGGTCCTAGATTTTTACATCCTTGATGCTGAAGAGTGAGAGGGAGGGAGGGAGGAAGGAGATAGACACTTTGACAAGTACCTAGAGAACTAGATCAAGTGAGTTAATAAAACCCATGTGCTTTTTACAAAATTTTTTTCCAGCTGAGTTTATCTGAATTCATCTGCTGGACAGGACAAGTGCAAGTCAGCAGATGGGAATGATCAGGATTATATTACATATGAATCCTCCTTGAGATCATATCTGAAACAAAACATACAGCAGTAGCCTAAAAATAAAGACAGCAAAGAAAGACTTGTGAGGCATTTTATGTCATAAGAAAAGAAACATGAGTTTCAACAGAGTGCAGTTGAACCACATCCACAGGATGGCAGTAGAAAATAACTGCCAGGAAGTGTACTGTGAGTCAGTGACTGCAAAGCTATGTCTGAGATGAATACAAAATTTCTCTTCTGACAGCAACAACAATACAACATAGGGTTTAAAATATCCTGTGGATAATGTTGATCACTCTGGGGGAGTTCTCCAGGATCAGAAAGGGAAATGAAGGAGGGGTGCACTGAGTAGTAGGTAGATCTGTAATTTTTCATTTTTGACCAAACTCTATGCACTCTTTTCAAATGCTCTGGGAAAAGGCAGGAGATGATGATTGCATTTTACAGTACATTGTGAACTCTAAATTAGCTGTCCAAGATCAAAATCCAGATGTCTGGCAGATCTAGTGAAGTTAATGAACTGTTGGATTACTTGATCTAATGTGACTGTGAGGAAGTACAATGAGATGACTATACTTATCAGTCTTATTCCAAAGTCCACTTAGGTTTGGCTTATTTATCTGGTCACAGCTACTCCTGGGTGAGAGTTCTAACTTCTAATCATGGTGCTCCCCAAACTAGTTCACAAGAAGCTATTGTCATTTACATGAATGTAGCAATTGAATGTTAAAGTAAGAAAATCTTCCTAAACATCTCTTCTCTAGAGAATTTTAGCCCTATTCCATTCAAATGTGTATTATAGATAGAGCTGGTTGCCAGTGCAACCTTAATTCTACCTCCTCGTGCATATGCATTATGGTACAGTCTTTAATTACTTGACTGCATACTATTTTTTCCCCACAGATCCCTTGCCTGATTCAGTGCACAGCATGGACGTTCTCTGGGGATAAATCAGGGCTGTACAATGAAGGAGACTGCTGTCTGTAGGACCCTTGCCTCATTTGTTGAAGAAGCTGGAAGGTGTGTACTGAATGAATCATGGGAATGCCATAAGAGAAAGGACAGTGTCATGCTTAAGGTAGTTGAATGCTGGCCTGCAGAACTGGATTCTATCCCTGCCTCTACTACAGAGTCCCTGTGTGATGCCGGGCAAGTCACGTAACCACACTTCATTAATTGTGTGTTCCTCATTTTCTGGGTGTCCAACTCGAGACCCGGAATCTGATTTGCAGAAGTGCTGCAGCTCATAGCTGCAAATGAAGTCAATGGGAGCTCTGCTTTGAACATATAAACTGTTATAGGATGCTAAGTATTCTGAAAAGTTAGATCTTAGGTGTCTCAAATTGGAAACCCAAAACTAGTGGACACTTCTGACCATATTGTGCCTCAGTTCCCCATGTGTGAAAAGGGGACAATAATACCACCTTTCCTCACTGGGATGTTGTGAAGATTAATTAATTTATGATTGCGAAGAACTAAGAAACTAGAATAAGAGCACCTTAAGGGAAAAAACACAGGGTAATTAATAATTCTGTAGTCAGTCCAGGGTTTCGATGGTGTGCAGTAAATAATGCATGCAGCCACATGCTAAATGATGAAGATAAAAGAAATATTGGCTAGCTTGCTCAGTGAGTGAACACTGTCCATCCTGTGCACGGAATGAGTCAGGGTCCCATCAGAAAAATAAATACAGGGGGGCTGATTTAAGGTTGCTAAGCAACCTTAATTCTGGCATTTCCAAACTTGTGACTGTGCTTGACTTTGCAACCTTAACAATGTTCTTTTAACATAATTTTATTTTGTGTAATTGAGATATAATTCTGATAAGAAAACATCTCAGGGAACAGAGGGAGAAAGATTTTGAGATTGCATGAAAATACGAGGCAGCACTTTCCTTGTCAATTAATCTGGGAAGATCTTAAGGGTTCAAAACCTACATTTCTTAAATGTTTGGAAGGGAGAAGGTTTGGGAGGCCCTTAAGTGGCTGTAGATTGATTTGGGGCAGATACTACAGGACTGAGAGTCTGAGACTAATCAAAGGCTTTCCAGAACCAGTCTGTTGGCTGAGCAACCCATCCAGAAGGAAGGTGATGCTCAACAAGTTACTATCTTTAATGACCTGTTTTATGCTGTTAGAAACTGGACCAATGCAGCTAATCATTATTGTATTGTACAAAAATGTGTTTAAAAAGCAGTAAAGAAAAACCCAGAAGTATCAGAGTTACTGTTGTGTACATTTAAAATCTTAATTAGAGAATAGGTGTATCTCCTATTTCACACACTATGTAGTCTCTTATATTTGCAGTTGAACAGCTCCGATGAAGATTTATACTATATGTCCAGACAAAAAGTATGAAGATGGAGTTAGTACATACCAGTCATTTAGGACAAACTACATTAAAGGAGTATTGTAATTACCTCAAACCCAAGCACTAGAAAACCCAGGAAACTCACAGCTAAGGTTAAACTTAAAAGAAACCTAAACATGTGAAGGTTCACAATGCAGTTAGGTTACTGAAACAACCCGCACTCTCTCCTGTAGTCATACCAACACAGGGAAAAATTAAATGTGTCGCTGTATGTCATGTACATTGATTATTTTCAAAATTCACATTGTATACCCAACTGACAAAGAGCCAATATATTACATAAATTACTTGTAGTACAGTTTATTAAACTCATGACATTGGCAAATTGTCAGGTGTGTGGGGTCCAGCTAGCTTCTAAGACCTATTGGGGAGCTGTGCTGGAAGGAAGGGAGGGTTTTTTGGGTTGGATCACTTGCCTATGTTAAGCCTCACCTCCCACAGCTGGAAATCACCTGCTTTTTTTCTAGCCCACTCTCCAGCTGCACCTTGCTTTCCTCTATTGCTGGTTCCTGACCTCTCCTACAGGCAGGGAAACAGTAGAGAAAGTAGTGCACAGCTGGTAGCGGTAAGGAACTGATAATATAGGACAGAATGGCTCCATGCAGGGGAGAGGGCTGGCAACCAAGAAGAGGCAAGACAGTACCTTATGGCTCTCAGCCAGTTTTGGATTGGGCCTGTGTGCTAGTGTGCAGTCAGGTGAGAGTAAAGGAGGATTAGGGAGATCTGAGAGGTCTCACAGAGAAAGGGTAATCAGAACCAGGGATGGAGGCAAGGATGGGAGAGTGGGGGGAAGGAAGGATGAGAGAACAATTGTTTGGAAGGTTCTAAAGGTTAAGGAACTCTTTATGGTGATCTAGAGACTGATAGACCATAAGGGTACATGTAAATATGGATGGGCCTGTATAAAAATATATATTTACCTAATAGACTATAACAGAAAGAATGGTTATGGTCAATAGTGTCAGCCTGTACTTGGACGTCTGCAGTGTTGTTGTAGCTGTGTTGGTCCCCCGTATATGAGAGGGACAAAGTGGGTGAGGCAATATCTTTTATTGGACCAACTTCTGTTGGTGAAAGAGAGACAAGCTTTCGAGCTCCACAGAGGAGAAGAAGAAGAAGAGCCCTGTGGAGCCCGAATGCTTGTATTTTGAAGAACATTTTGGAAAGTGCAAATTTACTGCTGCAATTTACGTCCATTGCTTCTTGCCCTATCTTCAGAGGTTAAGAAAAACAATTTTTCTTCCTCCTCCTTGTAACAATCGTTTACATACTTGAAAACTGTTATCATGTCCCCTCTCAGTCTTCTCTTTTCCAAACTAAACAAACCCAATTTTTTCAATTTTCCCTCATAGGTCATGTTTTCTAGACCTTTAATCATTTTTGTCGCTCTTCTCTGTACTCTCTCCAATTTGTCCACATCCTTCCTGAAATGTGCCACCCAGAACTGGACACAATACTCCACTTGAGGCCTAATCACCTCAGAGTAGAGCGGAAGAATTACTTCTTGTGTCTTGCTTACAACACTCCTGCTAATACATCCCAGAAGGATGTTCGCTTTTTTTGCAACAGTGTTACACTGTTGACTCATATTTAGCTTGTGGTCCACTGTGACTCCCAGATCCCTTTCCGCAGTACTCCTTCCTAGGCAGTCATTTCCCATTTTGTATGTGTACAACTGATTGTTCCTTCCTAAATGGAGCACTTCGCATTTGTCGTTATTGAATTTCATCTTATTTACTTCAGACCATTTCTCCAGTTTGTCCGATCATTTTGAATTTTAATCCTATCCTCCAAAGCACTTGCAACCCCTCCCAGCTTGGTATTGTCCTCAAACTTTATAAGTGTATTCTCTATCCCATTACCTAAATCATTGATGAAGATATTGAATAGAACCAGACCCAGAGCTGATCCCTGTGGGACCCCACTCATTATGCCCTTCCAGCATGACTGTAAACCACTGATAACTACTCTCTGGGAACTACTCTCAGAGAACACTTCCTTCCCACAGGAGTCTAATTACTTCAATGGTTTTTGGATTAGGTCTATAGTTCCTCTTTAGAAGTTGTACTTCTTCTCTGCTCCTGGTTTCCTAGGCAATGTAGATGGAACCCCAGAGCCCATGGAGCCTCATAAATGGGCAAAGGGTAGGGAGTCACTACAGGGAGAGGGGATCACAGGCAGGCAGGAATTGGCATGGGAACACACTGAGAGGGGAAGAGGTGGCCAGTTACAGGAAAGGGGAAGAGGTGGCCAGTTACAGGAAAAGGAGCAGCAAATTGGGTCCACACAAGTGTTACTTTTCACATAACTCTGCAAAAATAGGGCCAGCCCTGCATAGAAATAACCAGAAGGCCACGTTTAGGGCCACATTTCCTACTCAACAGCTCCCACTGACAACAACAGGTGGTGCTGGGAGCTGAGCTCTTGTGAAAATCTGGCCCTTGTGAAAATCTGGTCTATATTGTCAAAGGCCAGTCAAAGATTCTACCAACCAGCCTTTTTATGCAATATAAAAATATTTGCTCTCTGGTTGAGCCCTTGTAGAAGAAATTTCAGCTGGAAGTCATCTTTTGTGGTGGAACTGTGGGCAGCTGTTATTGTGTGCAAATTGTTTTAAAGGGACAAATAGGAAAACCCTTTGTTGTAGTAGTGGTATTAGCAGAAACTGCTAAAGAGCAACTATTAAGTAAAGATGTAATGCAGACTCACTAGGATATATGCTGAAATGTAAAAAAGTAGATGGAGTAGTTACCAGTAGTAACTTTTTATTATTATTAAACAATATTATATTTTTCTTCCACTAAAATTAATGAGTTTTATCACAGTAATTTTCCTCTACCTGGCTTTAATAAAATATTTACTTCTATTACATTCAGGAATGCCAAGAAAATAGCTATCTGTAAAGAAGGCCGCCCAGCCAGGCAGCGGCACAGCTGCGAGCAGCGGCACCGGAGGCAGCAAACAGGGCGGCTAACAGGGGAGTTTGAGAGGGAGTTCTCATTGGAGGAGAAGGTACCTGTATTTGCATCTGTCCTGGGTGTTCCTGGGTGTTCTTGTGGGTTTGTTTGTTTTGGTTTGTAGGGGCCGGCAGGGGCTGGGTGCTGGGACGGACGCCGAGGCCTGAGCAGGGGGCGGGGCTTGGCTGATTAGGGGGCCCATAAAAGCGGCCGCCCAGCCAGGCAGCGGCACAGCTGCGAGCAGCGGCACCGGAGGCAGCAAACAGGGCGGCTAACAGGGGAGTTTGAGAGGGAGTTCTCATTGGAGGAGAAGGTACCTGTATTTGCATCTGTCCTGGGTGTTCCTGGGTGTTCTTGTGGGTTTGTTTGTTTTGGTTTGTAGGGGCCGGCAGGGGCTGGGTGCTGGGACGGACGCCGAGGCCTGAGCAGGGGGCGGGGCTTGGCTGATTAGGGGGCCCATAAAAGCGGCCGCCCAGCCAGGCAGCGGCACAGCTGCGAGCAGCGGCACCGGAGGCAGCAAACAGGGCGGCTAACAGGGGAGTTTGAGAGGGAGTTCTCATTGGAGGAGAAGGTACCTGTATTTGCATCTGTCCTGGGTGTTCCTGGGTGTTCTTGTGGGTTTGTTTGTTTTGGTTTGTAGGGGCCGGCAGGGGCTGGGTGCTGGGACGGACGCCGAGGCCTGAGCAGGGGGCGGGGCTTGGCTGATTAGGGGGCCCATAAAAGCGGCCGCCCAGCCAGGCAGCGGCACTGCTGCCTCCGGTGCCGCTGCTCGCAGCTGTGCCGCTGCCTGGCTGGGCGGCCGCTTTTATGGGCCCCCTAATCAGCCAAGCCCCGCCCCCTGCTCAGGCCTCGGCGTCCGTCCCAGCACCCAGCCCCTGCCGGCCCCTACAAACCAAAACAAACAAACCCACAAGAACACCCAGGAACACCCAGGACAGATGCAAATACAGGTACCTTCTCCTCCAATGAGAACTCCCTCTCAAACTCCCCTGTTAGCCGCCCTGTTTGCTGCCTCCGGTGCCGCTGCTCGCAGCTAACAGGGCGGCTAACAGGGGAGTTTGAGAGGGAGTTCTCATTGGAGGAGAAGGTACCTGTATTTGCATCTGTCCTGGGTGTTCCTGGGTGTTCTTGTGGGTTTGTTTGTTTTGGTTTGTAGGGGCCGGCAGGGGCTGGGTGCTGGGACGGACGCCGAGGCCTGAGCAGGGGGCGGGGCTTGGCTGAGTAGGGGGCCCATAAAAGCGGCCGCCCAGCCAGGCAGCAGCACCGGAGGCAGCAAACAGGGCGGCTAACAGGGGAGTTTGAGAGGGAGTTTGCAGGGGGAGGTAAGGGGGGAGGCAGGAGGGCAAGGTGTGGTGTGTGCTCTGAGTCCACAGGCGCCGTGGGCAGGGAGCCCAGCAGGCATGAGCCAAGCAGCAGCAGCAGACAGAATGCAGATGGCTGCATGTGGAAGCTGTGGTATGTATATGGTCCTAGCAGGGGAGCCGGAACACAGGTATGTGTGTATGAAGTGTCGCCTGATAGTGTTACTGGAGGAAAAGATTAAGGGGCTAGAGATGCAGGTAGATACCCTGGTGGAGTTTAGGCGGGGGTTTGAGCAGCTGATGGAGGACAGGCAAGGAGGGGCTGAAGGAGAACGCCCTGCGGCGCAGGTAGAGGCAGAGGAGGGTGATAGGGGAATGGAAGGGGGAGAGCATGGGAGGTGGAACCATGTGACTGTCAGAAGCAGGCCAAGGAAAAGAAGGGCCAGTGAGGGGGGAATAGAACTCAGGAATAGGTTCGAGTGTTTGGATAGCGAGGTGGAGGGGCAGCAGGTGGCGGCTGAAGGTGGGAGAGTGAGGAAGAAGAGAAGAGCGGCTAGTCCGAGAGAGAGAGGGGAGGAGTTGATGGAGACAGCACCAATTCTGGGCCCCGGGAGGATTCAGGAAGGCATAAGGGGGAGCATTAGGGAAGATAGGAACAGGCTCAGGTCAGGACTAGAGGGATTAGAGACTAGATTACTAGATGGCACTGTTGCCAGGCGAAGGCAGGTGTATGTAATTGGAGACTCATTACTGAGGAGATTGGACAGGCCTGTGACCAGGGCGGACCCGGAGAACAGAAGGGTGTGCTGTCTCCCGGGCGCAAAGATACGCGATGTGGACCTGCGGTTGAAAAGGATCCTAAAAGGAGCAGGTAAGAACCCCTTGATAATCCTTCATGTAGGAACGAATGACACGGCTAGGTTCTCGTTAGAGAGAATCAAGGGAGATTATGCCAGGCTGGGGAAGACGCTCAAGGAGATAGAGGCTCAGATTATCTTTAGTGGGATTCTGCCCGTTCCGAGGGAAGGGCAGCAAAGGGCTGATAGGATTGTGAGAATAAATACTTGGCTAAGGGAGTGGTGCTATAAGGAGGGCTTTGGGATGTATGGCCACTGGGAGGCTTTTGGGGACAGACACCTGTTCTCGCGGGATGGGCTTCACCTGAGTAGGGAAGGAAATAGACTTCTGGGAGGGAGGCTGGCTCATCTTATCAAAAGAGCTTTAAACTAGGAAGTTTGGGGAGAAGGTTGGGAGATGCACAGTTAATCTCCACGCCAGATTCCAGTATGGAAAAGGTGAGTAAAATGAGAGGAGACATAGCCGGGGAGACGAGATTGGACATAGGAAGGACAGGGGGGACGGGCGCAAGGAGGCCTGCAACATATAGTGCTACTAATGGGAGACAGGCTAAACGACATACATTAGGGTGTTTATACACCAATGCGAGAAGCCTAGGTAATAAAATGGAGGAATTGGAGCTCTTGGTCCAAGAGCTGAAACCGGATATCGTAGGAATAACAGAAACGTGGTGGAATGACGGTCACGACTAGAACACAGGTATGGAGGGGTATACGCTGTTTAGGAAAGACCGGAACAAAGGTAAAGGTGGGGGGGTGGCATTGTATGTCAACAGTGAAATAAGCTGTAAAGAAATAATAGTGGATGGATTAGATAACACAGAGTCCGTCTGGGCAATACTCACACTGGGTAATAGGACTACTAGAGCCTCTCCGGGGATAGTGCTTGGAGTGTGCTATAGACCGCCGGGATCGACCCAGGATATGGATAAGGAACTATTTAATGTGTTTAGAGAAGTAATTACTAATAGAAACTGTGTAATTATGGGGGACTTTAACTTCCCGGATATAGATTGGGGCACAAACGCTAGTAGTAATAATAGGGCTCAGATGTTCCTAGATGTGCTTGCTGATCAATTCCTTCATCAAGTGGTAGCTGAACCGACGAGGGGGGAGGCCACTTTAGATTTGATTCTGGTGAGCAGTGAGGACCTCGTTGAGGAAGTGCTAGTGGGGGACAATTTGGGCTCCAGTGATCATGAGCTAATTCGGTTTAAAATACATGGGAGGAGTAACAGAATTAAGTCAAAGACTAGGGTTTATAATTTTAAAAAGGCCAATTTTAACAAATTAAGGGGACTGGTAAGGGAAGTGGATTGGGCAAACGTATTAAGGGATCTAAAGGCAGAAGAAGCCTGGGATTACTTCAAGTTAAAGATGCATGAGCTGTCGGAGGCCTGCATTCCAAAAAAGGGAAAAAGATTACAAAGCAGGAGATTTAG
The DNA here is from genome assembly GCF_027887155.1 of Malaclemys terrapin pileata. Classification (NCBI taxonomy): domain Eukaryota; kingdom Metazoa; phylum Chordata; order Testudines; family Emydidae; genus Malaclemys; species Malaclemys terrapin. The sequence continues at coordinate 88,043,233 of NC_071510.1, read as the reverse complement.
ACCGAGCTGGATGAGCGACCGACTCAAAGGGGTGATTAGGAAAAAACAGAAAGCGTACAAAGAGTGGAAGAGGGGAGGGATTAGTAAAGAAACTTACCTTAGTGAAGTCCGAGAATGTAGAGATAGAGTGAGAAAGGCCAAAGGCCGTGTAGAGTTGGACCTAGCGAGGGGAATTAAAAGCAATAGTAAGAGGTTTTACAGCCACATAAATAGGAAGAAAGCAAAGAAAGAAGAAGTGGGACCGCTGAAGACTATTGCCGGAGAGGAGATTAAAGACAATCTAGGCATGGCGCAATATCTCAATGAATATTTTGCATCGGTGTTTAATGAGGCCAATGAAGGTATTAGGGATACTAGCACCACTACAGAGGGGCATTCGGGATGGGGGATTACCGTATTCGAGGTAGAAACAAAACTTGATTGCCTTAATGGGGCTAAGTCGGGAGGACCGGACGATCTTCATCCGAGAATATTGAAGGAATTGGCGCGGGAAATAGCAGGCCCGTTAGTGATAATATTTAATGAATCTGTAAACTCGGGGGTGGTCCCGTTAGACTGGAGAATAGCTAATGTGGTTCCTATTTTCAAGAAAGGGAAAAAAAGTGATCCGGGTAACTACAGGCCTGTTAGTTTAACATCTGTAGTGTGCAAGGTGTTAGAGAAAATTCTGAAAGAGAAACTAGTTGAGGACCTGGAGGTTAGTGGCAATTGCGATAAATTACAACATGGTTTTACGAAGGGCAGATCGTGCCAAACGAATCTGATCTCCTTCTTTGAGAAAGTAACGGATTTATTAGATAAGGGAAATGCGGTGGACCTAATATACCTGGATTTCAGTAAAGCGTTTGATACTGTACCCCATGAGGAATTATTGGTTAAACTGAAAAACATGGGGATCGATATGAAAATCCAGAGGTGGATAAGGAATTGGTTAATGGGGAGAATGCAGCGGGTCGTATTAAAGGGTGAACTGTCAGGTTGGAGGGAGGTTACTAGTGGAGTGCCTCAAGGTTCGGTTTTGGGACCCATTTTATTTAATCTATTTATAACTGACCTCGGGACCGATTGCAGGAGTGGGCTGATAAAGTTTGCGGATGATACGAAGGTGGGAGGCGTTGTAAATTCGGAGGAGGATAGGGATATCCTGCAGGGAGACTTGAATGAGCTTGTGAATTGGAGTATCAGAAATAGGATGAAATTTAATAGTAAAAAGTGTAAGGTAATGCATTTGGGGATGACTAATAACAATTTTAGTTACAAGATGGGGACGCATTGGTTAGAAGTAACGGAAGAGGAGAAGGACCTAGGGGTCCTCGTAGACCGCAGGATGACTATGAGTCGACAATGCGACGTGGCGGTGAAAAAAGCCAATGCTGTCTTGGGATGCATTAGGCGAGGTATATCTAGTAGGGATAAGGAGGTCCTGCTCCCGTTGTACAAGGCGCTGGTGAGACCTCACTTGGAGTACTGTGTGCAGTTCTGGTCTCCCATGTTTAAAAAAGATGAACTCAAACTGGAACGGGTGCAGAGAAGGGCCACTAGGATGATCAGAGGAATGGAAAACCTGTCGTATGAAAAGAGACTAGAGGAGCTTGGGTTGTTTAGTCTGACAAAGCGAAGGCTGAGGGGGGATATGATTGCTATCTTTAAATATATTAGAGGGATTAATACAAGGGAGGGAGAAGAATTATTCCAGCTTAGTACTAATGTGGATACGAGAACGAATGGATATAAACTGGCCGTGGGGAAGTTCAGGCTTGAAATTAGACGAAGGTTTTTGACCGTCAGAGGGGTGAAATATTGGAACGGCCTTCCGAGGGAAACGGTGGGGGCGACGGACCTGTCTGGTTTTAAGATTAAGTTAGATAAATTTATGGAGGGAATGGTTTAATGGTAAAACATAGTAGTCAAGGAAAACCAAACAATGGTAGGTAAATCGTATAATGGCTGACAGGGGTCAGGCTGGTGACTCTTGCCTATATGCTCGGGGTCTGACTGATCGCCATTTTTGGGGTCGGGAAGGAATTTTCCTCCAGGGCAGATTGGCCGAGCCTCTGGAGGTTTTTCGCCTTCCTCCGCAGCATGGGGCAGGGATCTCTAGCAGGAGGGTCTCTGCCGATTGAAGTCACCTAAAACAGGATTGGGGACTTCAACAGCAGAGTCCAGGGAAGGGGTAGGGACGGTTTTATGGCCTGCAGCATGCAGGGGGTCAGACTAGATGATCATAATGGTCCCTTCTGACCTTAAAGTCTATGAGTCTATGAGTCTATAAGGTTTATAATGCTTGGTTGATGGGATGATTATTACCGGAAGAGCACTTCCTGAGGTGTAATAAAAACACAGTGACATAAAAATAGAATGCTTTGGATTCATAAGTCATCTGGTATGGTTATCTTGAGATTGCTACAACAATGGAGATGAACTGCCAGTGTAAAAAAAGAAAATATCTTTGAAGCTTTTCTGCCAAAGAGGAACTAGAGGTGAGTGTTGTACTTATACTTGGATCTATAATTTCTCCTTTCCCGAGGAAAGGTCTATGCATATATTCACCCCAAAAGCTGGGAATAGCATGTAAGGCATTAGGCAATAAGTAGCCTCTGGGTATTTTTTTGTCCTGTATTAAAAATGTCTAATGCCTTCATGACATGACGTACAATAATGTGAGAAAAGATGCCCCCCAGGCTTCACTGACAGGAATCTGAACAATTACAACACCATTTTTTCAAGAATAAAAGGAAGAAAATAAACTGTCTCAGTTTTCAGATCTACTAGTTTTACTCTTGATGAACTACAACATCTCATACATCCTTGTCCTTCTAATCCCTTCACTGACATTAGACCAATGATCTAGAGCTCAGTGTTAGAAGAGAAACTTTCTTGCAGAAATTGGAAGTGGCCTGGGGGCCCTTCAAGAGCCTGGAAAGGTCAGAAGCAGTGCTCTAGAGGCTTCTTTGTAGCTGGTTAATGAAGAGATCATGTAGATACCTGCTGACCCTTCATACAAATCCTCACAGGACTGATTAATATTTCATACTTGGGCCAAACGCATTAGCCCTCCCAAAATATGCTATTAAATCCCTGTGCCAGTGATTATATTATAGTCTCCACATCATTTCACAGTCAATACACAATTATACTTTGGTTCAAATTCTGCCCTTTAGTTATACTATTGTAAATCCAGAATCAGTCCACTGAAGTCAGCAGAATCACTACAGATTAGCACAGTCTAAATGAGAGCAGAATTTGAACCTACATGTTTCACATCAACTATACTTCTTATGGTATTAATTCAAAAGAGCAGGTATCTGATGCAAAATATGTCTCAAATCATTATCAAACAAACCGCTCAGAAACCAGATTCTTTTTCCCTCTGTTTGCAAGAGAAATGAGGAGTGGAAGACTAACACACTAATACATTATAAGACTTGGAGTATGTTTTGCAATGAAGCCAGCAGGACTAACACAGTTATATATCAATGTACCTTCTGTCTGTAGGATACAGTTCCACAGTAATGACATCAAGGGAGTTCCATGCTGAGATGGTGAGACCATTGTACAAACACAGCATGCCTATCATCATGGATTCACTGGTACCAAACCACAAGAAAAAACAGCTAATTCCAGAGAGTACCATAGAACCACCTATATTCAAGGCAGACCAAAAAAAAAAGTCATTGTTTTTACAGAATAATAATATTTATAATCTTGTTTGTTTTGGATAACAATGGCCTTTCCACATCGGACAGTTTAAATCACTAAACTGCACATTTGAATTTAAAACTAAATTCTAAAACAGAACCAATTTCTCTGGCAACTATCAGTAGGGACCACACTTCTTGCAATTACAAGGAATGCATTTACACACCATATTAAACTAACAAGATAATTTAGTAGGACTCAGTCTTTATGTAGGATATTGCTCATAGAAAATCAACATAATAAATTACTTAGTTTTAAGTAAAATGAGCATAAATTTGTCATCATGAAGAGTCGACATTTGATTTTCAACCTCCACTAATGTCCCAAAATAGAAACCGGTCTACGGGCCCCTCTAAATTATGCTAGCTAGATGGTTCCCTATACTCACTAAATGGTCTGCTCCACCATCTGAGGATTACCTGCGCACAGCTCCCTCTCCCTTTAATGGAGCAAGCCAATACTGAGCACTTTTAAAAATCCCACAACCACAAGTGCATAAAATAGTATACTTATTTTATTTTATGGTAATACTGAGTGATGAACAAATATATGGCAGTTGAGAGTTGGCTGGGCTCCTTAGCTGTTAATTTCCAAACTTTCTAACATTTAGGTGTTTTTGAATAGGTGTTTAGGATTATACACTAATGAAAAAGTCGCTGGAAGGGATTTCTTCTTGCCTTTATGAACAGCAAACCCTAAAAGAGAAAACTTTGTATTATCTAGACTGCTTTAGGTTTTTTTGGAGGGATTTTGGCAAAGCCCATACCTAACATCGTTAAACGTCCAATTCTGTCCATCAGAAGAGCAGATACAATATTTCCTGGTAACACAGCCAAAGTTCCCAGGAAATTAACAAAGTAAATCCAATAAGCACTGTAGTCATCATCAAAGGTAATCTGACATCCTGTCTTGTTGTGCTTAAATATGCAGTTTATAAATTCAGTGTCAATGAATTTATATTGCTCGAGATCTGTGGAAACAAGGCAAGTGTCAGCAAAAACAATATCGGCTAACTCATAACCCTGCGAGAAGCATATGATTTAAAACATCCCAAGATTAGACACTCTTATTGATGAATAGGAGCTTACATGCTGCTTTGCTTAGTATAATATGGCTAGTTACTGCGGTTACTTGTTGGTATTTTTCCCCTTATATATAAACATTTTCCAGATGAATTCAGAGCTCCTGAAAATAAGGGACTAAGGCCTTGATCCAGCAAAGCACATAACTGCTGCTTAAAGTTCCATATGTGCTTTGCTCAGCTGGAGGCTGATAGTACAGCCTACCACCCGGCATACTGAAGATTTACAAACTTCCACCACTTAGCATTGTCAATGTTCCTCAGTCTTGTTCAGCTACAGACCTGGGTCTAGAGACTGTCAGACTGTCACCCCACTTTTGGTGGGTTTGTGGTGAGGATAAATATCCACTGGAAACTCAGATGAGACTCATTTTCATTTGGGATTAGGATGTATTAGCTTTCAACTGTAGTTCTATTCTAAAAAAGTGACTGCAAAAATGCTCTAGAATCACTCAGAGGCAATTAGGTTTTTCTAAGGGCTTGTCTACACAGGGCAGCAATGCCCTCCAGAGGGGGGTGTAAATTTGAGGGTGCTGTAAGACCCCATGTAGAATCTGCTGATGGACTATGAACCTTTTAGAGCATGTCAGCAGGGTCTACACAGGGCAGTTATTGCACTTTCCAATTGACACCTGGTGCACATAGAGAAGCCCTAAGTGCCAGCTCTGCAAACACAGCCTGAGGTGTGGGTTTTGTTTGTTTCCTTTTTAGTGAGACACAAATGAGGCCAGAGCATCAGTGACTTCTCCAGTTTCCACCTTGTTGTCCCATATGACCATTTATTTCAAGGGCCCTCAATACTAGCCCCGGACCATGTTAGCGATTTGAACATAGCTCTCCAGAGGTATAAAGCTAGTGTGCTCGCTCACTGGCATTTCCATTTGTTACGTTTTGAACCAGGAAGTGAACAAGCTATTAAATGCTGACAGTTTTCCACCAGCGTCCTCCAAACTTGCTCTGGAAGATCAGACCCTGCATTTCCCACTTTGTTTCTCTTACTGCTGTCAGCCTTGAGACCCTGAGTCACATAGACTTTCCCTTCAGGCAAAGAGGGCTGGCCATTTTTACCTCGGACCCCTACCAACACTGTTTGCAAGATGGCCATGTGGGAGAGCAATAAGAGCTGCTACATCCCCCAAATGTTAAGCCCAGTGAACCAGATTCTCATCTCATTTACATGGGATTTAATTGAACAAAATGGAGCTACTCTGGATTTACGACCATGTAAATAAGATCAGGCCCTGCCCCATTGTCTCTGCAATATTCCCACTTCTTATTGGCCTAAGTAATGGGGGGAGAAGAAAGAAAGAAAGAAAGAAAGAAAGAAAGACTACGAGTCGTGAACTCAGATCCCCTCCCCTAAACATGGTAGCATATTGCATATCACTACTAGACAGGTATGCCAGAAAATCTTACTGAGTTATAGGTGAAACCACGTTATATCGAACTTGCTTTGATCCGCCAGAGTGCGCAGCCCTACGCCCCCGGAGCCGCTGCTTTACCGCATTATATCCGAATTCGTGTTATATCGGGTGGCGTTATAGCGGGGTAGAGGTGTATTGTATTCCTGACAAGCAGGCTTTGTGAAATAAGACCACGGTAGTTGGACAGTGATATGATTGTCCTTTCAGCATACCTGTGCTGGAGAAGTTGGTGTCCACAAAAGTACAGTTCCTGAAGTATGTGCTCACAGAAGTAATGTCCTCAAATAAGCAATTCTTAAAAAGGGAATCTTCAAAGGTTACTGATTTAAACTTCATCATAATAAACCTGCCCAATACAAATAATTTCCATCAGTCTGCCTTCATGCATCATGATTAGCGATTCAGCTGTGCAGTCTTACATGGATGCCATTCTCAGAAGTCCCACGCCCACAAACATAATACTTCCTGCAGAGTCAGAATGGCTGATTGACTGATGCTGTGCAACCATTGTTGAATACCTTGATTTCACAAAATGACATTCCCTCATAGCTCCTGGGCATACCCTTTTCATAGTTAATACAAGGATAAAATATTTGTTATCACCAATCTCTAATCAAAATGTAAAGAACCTCAGGACTCTGATGTAATATACTTTTAAAAGCAATGTTAACTAGCATTTCACAAGTGCTACTGTATTCTTCGCTAAGGCTCCAGAAATCTGGCTTCTTGGAATAAATGAGTAGTGGAAATGCTAACAGATTTTAAAGAACCTTTATTTCTTGAGCCAGACAAAACCCTCTCCATCAGGTCAGGCTCAACATTTGGGCCCAGATTTTAAAAAAATGTTTACACAAAAATGCTGGAACACAGTCACAAATATTGCATGTGCAGATAATCTGCTAGATGTCTAAATGGAAATGTGTTTATGCTGCTACTGTGACTACATGTACAATTGTAATTATTGTGCATAGAAATTTTTGTGCACACTATTCTAAAATTGTCTCTTTCTAGTTCCTAGCTCTTCTTACTTTCTGGCCCCTCCTTCTTACTGACTCTCAGATAACTAATACCATAGCCTTTTGACCTGTTATTTAATTCATTTTAAACAGTGAAGGAAACCTATTAGATAACCATACATATAATAAGAACATTAGACTCAATATTCTTAGGCCAAGTCTACACAAACTTTTTGCCAACATAAGCTGTTGGTCAGGGCTGTGATGAGGTGTGATTTGTGACCAACATAGCTGGGTCAGCAAAAGCCCTTTGTGTAGAATCATTTATACCAGCAAAACTGCACTTTTGGCAGTATAGAGGTTTGGGGGTGGGGGGGAAGGGTTGGTTGGAATAAGCTATACTGGCTAAAACAGTTTTGCCAGCATAAGCTGCATCCACCCTAGGATCACTTTGCCAGTATAGTTATACCAGCAAAGCCTTCTAAATCTTAGTCTAGCTAAAATTTCTACTACACAAACTTCTCATGTCTTATACTAAACAACTGATTTAATTTTTAGGTCAAAGAGCAATTTTCTTCTTGGGGTAGAAAGTAGGAGTAGGAGTTGGGGGTGAAAGAACATCATTGTGAGGTAGATAAAAATGGTGGGAATTAAACTTTCTCACAGATAAAATTGCTAGAATCACATTTTTTGTGGGAAGAGGGGACCCAAATTCTATTTTGATTTTCATAGGTTACTGGCTAATGACTTCGCTGCTAGTATTGGACAGGAAAATGATGCCTTCAGTCTATTCATTAATTAACAACTGTAACTTTTCTCATCTGTGACAGACTCAGATTAAAATCTGTTGAATTCATTGTCAACCCATTATCCTTTTTCACAACACCGCCATGCTTTGTCTTCCTGTTCAAAAAATTGTCTCGATTGTTTAAAAGTGAACAAAAAACAACAGGACTAACCAATCAACAGAAGAGCCAGATTGTGTCCCCTGCATACTGCAAGATGTGTCTTTTGCATTTTGGACAGGAAACATGTTTTGAAACAAAATGAAAAAGAAAACCCAGCTGCTTTAAAACTGGTGTAGATTGTTGAGATGGTCTGAATTCAGATCCACCCAGATTTAGAAAGTTAGAACGTTGAATATTGTTGGAAACACGTTCTGACTAGGAGAGATTTTGAAAAAAGGAGCAGAGGGGGCAAATTGAAAAAAATCCACACACACAAAAAAATTCCACTAACTGCCCCCGTGAAAATAGTGAATCTTTTTTTGGAGGGAACAAACGCAAAATTTACACTCCTGAGGAAAAATGGCTCAAGCAGTTCACCAATCCCAAATGTCAAAGTTTGCATACCTGATAGATTCAGGGCAGATTTGGGAGCCAAGTATTTTTACAAGCATTTTTATTTGCAGTACCTGGGCTAGCAGAGTGCACAGCAACTGAAGTTTACCGAATGATAATAAAAGGCTCCACTTTTTTAGACAACATCCATCTCCTGAAATGGAACTAAATTTGGAAGGCAGAAGCTAATTTAAAATGAAATAGGCTAGTCATAATTTTCAATTGCTCTGCATTGAACAAAACTTTAATTGCTTCCAAATTCAAATTCTTATTAAAAAAGAAGCCTTCTTATATTGCCAAAACCATTAATATAATAAACTTAAATGTAATTTTATTATATAAATAACAACTATTTAGTACCACAAAGCTTAGAACCTTAATATAGTTTATATTATATACATATGTATTGTAGACAGAGACCAGACACTTAAAACAACTCTGTGACCATAGAGTGATTAAACATAATTGGGTTGCTTTGATGTCTTTATATAACTAAGTCATTTAGAATTGTGCTCTGTAAAATTCTAGCTAGTGCCTTTAGACTTCTGGACTCAATTTAAAAATAAAAGGACATTGCTCATCTGGATTTTTACTTTTTACAACAGTTCATACTTTCTATCGAATGCCTCTGGTATTTATCTTTTCAACCATTTTCCCCCTTTTAAGATGTCATCCTGTAAGGTGCTCAGTGTTTCTGAAGCTCAGCATTTGGCAGAAGAGACCCTAAGTGAGTACCAAGAAAGGAAAAAAAAGTAGAAAAGAACAAAAGAAAACCACCCTTTCTCCCACCATTAGAGATACATCTCTTGCATCCCCACATGCGACACACATTGAATCTGAAAATCTGAGTCCCCTGGTGAAAGTAAGTACCAATAATGTGTATCCTCTAGTCTGGTTTATCAAAATAACCAAGGCCTCAATCCAGCAAAAGGAATCCACCTATATCGACCCATAATGCATATACAGTCCCCATCTACTTGCACTAGAGTGCAGGATCAAGCACCAAGGAGATAAGAACAAAATGACTCTTCCAAAAATTAAATGTAAACAAACCCAACCCAACCAACCTATTAACGGTCAACATTGAAAAACATTAGCGTATTAAGAGCTACACAGTGCAGCAAAGTACTCTAAAAAGGGGCAGTGAGAGCTCAGAAAGCACTCTAAAAGGGGACAGTGAGAATCAGAATGCTTTACAAATCATGTCCCTCTACCATTTTACCATATAGACAAGCCCTTAGACAGAAACTTAAAATGTTAGTGAAATTAATGATATTTTCTTAACCAAAATCTTTCTAGACCTGTCATTGATGTATGATCCATTCATGTGAATCTGATTTTCCAATGTGAAGTTGAAGTTGAAATCTACAATTCTCTCTCCGTTAAAATGTTTCACTTTGGATGCATATTCGTCCGATTGCAGATGTTTAATGACATCAGGGAACCAGACGGACAACCCATAGTACCTGTGAAAAGCAGAAGCGTTCAGTCACAAAGCTCACCTTAAAGTCAGAAGTATGTACAGACTAGAGAGACAACCTACAGCATCCAGCTACTTGAAGCAGATAACTAGATCTGCAGAAACACTTCTACTTCTACCTGAATTTTAGATTTTTAAGCATCAAGCATAAGAATGCCTTTAGGATGAAATGCATTTTGCTTGCATAAAGTCAGAATAGTGGGGTCTCTCACACTCTTCATCTGTGTGAGCTGGGAGGAATAAATCCATCCTCCAATCAGGATCAGAGCTCAGGGGTGCAACATAGACCTCCTACAGTTGCTGGTTTAACCTGTTGTGCTTTCAAGGTTGTTAGGGCCACTAGAACTGTCTGGTCACAGATCCCTTATTTGATTCACACTGTAATCGTTCCCTATGCCAGACTATGCAGGGCCAGCAGAAACACCACCAGTGGGATGCAGGGAGAGTGGAGGCCCCCGGTTCAGATGTTCTGCCAGCTGCTCATGCTGTGCAGTCCCAACACAGAGTTTAAGTGGCTGGAGAATCTTGCCCAAGCTCTCTTCACTACAGTGACTGTCACTGTGAAGTTTAAACTCTTTAGTTAGGGATTGGGCCCCAGCAAATGTACACTGCATAATGATTACAATGGTCTGAGAATGATCCTTAGCCCTGAGAGGGACATGATTGCCATGGAAATTCCCAAACCAAAGTATCACTTACTCTAGTGTTAAGGTCTCAAAAAATGTTATCTGGAATCAGGGGACAACTGGCTGGAAGCTGGAGCGGGTCAGAGTGGAGTGCGGGTTGGGGCACTTTGTATGGTGGGAAGTTGCAAAAGAGATAAGGAGATGCTGTTCCTGAAATAGAGGTGGCATAGAGCACTTTATGAAGGTGGAGGAAAGCTGAGGAACTAAAAATGAGTTTTACTCTCCTTCAGTTCCTCAGTGTACTTCAATGAGGATAAATTTAGCACCACAATCATTAATTATGATTAAAAAATACAAGAAAAGTTCATTTTCTGACAGTTCAATTTAAATCTATGTAGAACGACAGTCATTAGGTTATAAGGAAGCAAATAAGTGAATTACTGTAGCATCTGTTCACCAATGAAACATGTGCATGGAACAATAAGCCATAATAATATTATTATTGAGGATTTATATAATGCTTTACATCTTCCAAGTGCTTACAAACTCTGACCCTTAATACCTTTTTTTCTCATGGGAAATCTCTTTTTATTCAAGAGGATAGTGCGCTGGGCCTATATATTCAGAAGTGACAAGTGATCTGGAGTTCGTCAGTTTTTGGTCACATAACTCAACACCTTGAAGAGTCCTGAAAGTCAGAACCCTTTAAGGTGCCAGCTGGGAAACCAAAAATGGAGTAACCCCAAAATATGATGTTTTATTTAAAAGATAATTGAGTAAGTATTGTCAATAAGAAAAGAAAATCACAATGACAAAGCAGATTTGCATTCCGCATGACCGGCAGCATTAAAATTCATCTGTATTTCAAGATTTACAGGCTAACCATGGAAAATTCATCAAGAATCCAAGTCAATCATACCCAAAAGACAGCGTGAACCATACAGCTGTAAGTTTGATTGTATTGTCCTTGACTGGATAGTTGAAACATCTCATAAATGTTAACCAAATCTGTAAAATATGAGAAAATACATTTAAAAATAAACAGTGTTTTAGACAATTAAGTTATAGAGGCCTGGATTCTGTTCTCTGCTTCATCAGTGGAGCAGCAAGCAAGGGGCATCACATTACAGCTCTTTGATTCTCAGGCCAGACCTGCATGCTGGTATAGGTAAAAGCAGGTTTGGGTATTGCCAAACTCCATTTATCATGCACCTTTGAAGGCTTCCAATACACTGAATCCACTGTGGTTACTTCTAACATTCTTAATCCCTATATAGCTTCAAACAATCACTGTTTAAAAACAAAACGGTCAGAAATATTTCCATCTTTCCCGCCAAAATTATACTGTTCTGAGTGGATGACAGGCAATATTTCACTGTGAAATACTGACACTTTTAAGGTCTGATATGTCATGACCCATCACATCTAGAACTTGGTGCTTTACACAAATGGGAAGGAGCTGGGACTGCCCTCATCTCAGAAGGTTTACAGCAGAGCTGGTTGGAAAATGGGGTTTTCCACGACATCTCCCACGATACACCACTGTCTCCCTTCCTGGAGAGGCAAGGCAGTACATCCTAGGAGTCTCCTGGCAATGGTATATCATGGGAGATATCCGATCAGGGCGCTTCACCCATAGAGAATGGGGACATGAGGCAACTTAACTACAACTCCCATGAGGCACTGCAGTAGCATATCTAAATTGAAATATTTCTGTTTTCAGCCACAATATTTCAGATTTTGGCTGCTTTTTTTGTGTGCAAATAATTTAGTCAAAAACCCAATTTTCCATGAAAAAACAGTTTTGATTAATTTTTTTTGACCAGCTGTAGCATACATATTTTCAAGATATCCTTGTGACATTATTAAATGTGGGAAAGCTATTTTAGATAATTTTTAGTGGCTTCTAAATTAGTTAGTGATATTTTTTCTCTTTTTTCAAGGTCTGTACTGTAGGATTCAAAGTTTTTTTTTTTTTTTTTTTTCTCTTAATTAATTGGCCTCTCAGAGTTAGTAAGACAACTCCCACCTGTTTATGCTCTCTGTATGTGTGTATATATATCTCCTCAATATATGTTCCATTCTATGCATCCGAAGAAGTGGGCTGTAGTCCACGAAAGCTTATGCTCTAATAAATTTGTTAGTCTCTAAGGTGCCACAAGTACTCCTGTTCTTCTTTTTGCGGATACAGACTAACACGGCTGTTACTCTGAAACTTGTCATTATGCAAGGCACTGCATTTAGCCGTATGGAATGGAAATCCATCAACCTCATGAAAAAACTCGTACAGATACAGACAGACATCATCTTCCTTTCCAAATGCAAGCAGATGGACATCATACCAAAAGGACTAAAGGTAAAAAATCCATTACAATCTACATATCACACAGACTATGCTGAGAGACTGTGTCACACACTCTCAAAGAAACTGCGAAACCACCTGATCAGCATCCTATACAGCAAACAGGGAAAGATTAAGAATGAGCTCTCAGAACTGGATACTCTCATAAGAAACCAACCTTCCACACAAACTTCCTCATGGATAGACTTTACAAAAACTAGACAAGCCATTTACAAGACAAACTTTGCCTCTCTACAAAGGAAAAAGGACACTAAACTATCTAAACTGCTACATGCCACAAGCAGCCACAACAGTAGCTCCCTTAACCCACCCAGCAATATTGTTAATCTTTCCAGCTATACTCTTAGCCCAGCAGAAGAGTCTGTCCTATCTCGGGGCCTCTCCTTTTGTCCCTCCAGACCCATGAATATGATACAGTTCTGCGGTGACCTAGAATCCTACTTTCGACGTCTCCGACTCAAAGAATATTTCCAACATACCTCTGAACAGCATACTAACCCACAGAATCCTCCCTACCAGCACTACAAAAAAAAGGATTCTGCATGGACTCCTCCGGACGGTCGAAACAACAGACTGGATTTCTACATAGATTGCTTCCGTCGACGTGCAAAGGCTGAAATTGTGGAAAAGCAACATCACTTGCCACATAACCTCAGCCATGCTGAACACAACGCCATCTACAGCCTCAGAAACAACCCTGACATCATAATCAAAAAGGCTGACAAAGGAGGTGCTGTCGTCATCATGAATAAATTGGAATATGACCAGGAGGCTGCTAGACAGCTCTCTAACACCACATTCTACAGGCCATTATCCTCTGATCCCACTGAAGATTACCTAAAGAAACTACACCATCTGCTAAAAAAACTCCCTGACAAAGCACAGGAACAAATCCGTACAGACACATGCCTAGAACCCCGACCAGGGGTATTCTATTTGCTACCCAAGATCCATAAACCTGGATATCCTGGACGCCCCATCATCTCAGGCATTGGCACCCTAACATCAGGCTTGTCTGGTTATGTAGACTCTGTCCTAAGACCCTACGCTACCAGCACTCCCAGCTATCTTCGAGACACCACTGACTTCCTGAGGAAACTACAATCCATCGGTGATCTTCCAGAAAACACCATCCTGGCCACTATGGACGTAGAAGCCCTCTACACCAATATTCCACACAAAGATGGACTACAAGCTATCAGGAACAGTATCCCTGATAATGTCACAGCTAACCTGGTGGCTGAACTTTGTGATTTTGTCCTCACCCACAACTATTTCACATTTGGGGACAATATATACCTTCAAGTCAGCGGCACTGCTATGGGTACCCGCATGGCCCCACAATATGCCAACATTTTTATGGCTGACTTAGAACAACGCTTCCTTAGCTCTCGTCCCCTAACGCCCCTACTCTACTTGCGCTACATTGATGACATCTTCATCATCTGGACCCATGGAAAAGAAGCCCTTGAGGAATTTCACCATGATTTCAATAATTTCCATCCCACCATCAACCTCAGCCTAGATCAATCCACACAAGCGGTCCATTTCCTGGACACTACTGTGCTAATAAGCGATGGTCACATCAATACCACCCTATACCGGAAACCTACTGACCGCTACACTTACCTACATGCCTCCAGCTTCCATCCAGGACACACCACACGATCCATTGTCTACAGCCAAGCTCTAAGATATAACCGCATTTGCTCCAATCCCTCGGATAGAGACAAGCACCTACAAGATCTCTATCAAGCATTCTTAAAACTACAATACCCACCTGCTGAAGTGAAAAAACAGATTGACAGAGCCAGACGAGTACCCAGAAGTCACCTCCTACAAGACAGGCCCAACAAAGAAAATAACAGAACACCACTAGCTGTCACCTTCAGCCCCCAACTAAAACCTCTCCAGCGCATCATCAGAGATCTACAACCTATCCTGAAAGATGATCCTTTACTCTCACAGATCTTGGGAGACAGACCTGTCCTCGCTTACAGACAACCCCCCAACCTAAAGCAAATACTCACCAGCAACCACACATCACTGAACAAAACCACTAACCCAGGAACCTATCCTTGTAACAAACCCCGATGCCAACTCTGTCCACATATCTATTCAAGTGACATCATCATAGGACCTAATCACATCAGCCATACCATCAGGGGCTCGTTCACCTGCACATCTACCAATGTGATCTATGCCATCATGTGCCAGCAATGCCCCTCTGCCATGTACATTGGCCAAACCGGACAGTCTCTACGCAAAAGAATTAATGGACACAAATCTGACATCAGGAATCAAAATACTCAAAAACCAGTGGGAGAACACTTTAACCTGTCTGGTCATTCAGTGACAGACCTGCGGGTGGCTATATTACAACAGAAAAACTTCAAAAACAGACTCCAAAGAGAGACTGCAGAGCTAGAATTGATATGCAAACTAGACACAATCAACTCCGGTTTGAATAAGGACTGGGAATGGCTGAGCCATTACAAACGTTGACTATCTCCCCTTGTAAGTATTCTCACACTTCTTATCACACTGTCTGTACTCGGCTAGCTTGATTATCACTTCAAAAGTTTTTTTTTTTTTTTTTTTTTTTCTCTTAATTAATTGGCCTCTCAGAGTTAGTAAGACAACTCCCACCTGTTTATGCTCTCTGTATGTGTGTATATATATCTCCTCAATATATGTTCCATTCTATGCATCCGAAGAAGTGGGCTGTAGTCCACGAAAGCTTATGCTCTAATAAATTTGTTAGTCTCTAAGGTGCCACAAGTACTCCTGTTCAAAGTAAATGATGTATCTTGGCTTTACAAGCAGGATATGGAAAACAGGCCCAGTAAACTTTTATGAAATGTTATAAAACAGTTCTAAGGTTTCTGGTAAAATACTGGGCATATGCTGAATACATGACTGTATAGTGTCTTATAAAGATTTTATTGGTATTCATTTTGGACGACCTGCATAACTTATTCATGGCTTCACTAACTGTAAATAATGTGGCCATCCCAAACCTCATACTGATAGAACCTTTTCATCATCATATGTTCCCCCATACCCGATATCACACTTGTTTTTCCAGTATATATTAAACAGTGCTTGAGACATAGTCCCATATTATTGTTATGAATGACTCATAAGGGTCTGGCTTGCCCTTTTCCTTCTGAAGAATGAACCCATCATCTCTATGATGCTCAGTTCTCTCCCACTGGCCTGTGAAACTGAAATCTTGTGATTGTTTCTGAAGCCAGGTGTGATATTCAGTGTACAGCACACCAGCTGTCCACATCAGGTCATCCAATCACTCCCATTTCTGGGCACTAATGCTGGCTCTCTTGTTACCATATACACGAACTATAACTTGGATTTTATTACTTACCCCATATAGCTCTGTGCGGATTCTAACAAAACACCTTCTGTACCAGGTTCCTGTGTCGCTCTGAATTTCTATGAGCTCATCTATCTGTTTGGGAGTTTTTATTCTGTTAACCTGTAAATGGAAACAGAGAAGCATTTTCTTGAACTGTTAAAATGCAATTAAAGGGGACTTGAAAGTTTAAATATGCTCCATAAGTTAAAGATGGGCAGACAGTTAGGGCAGATTTTCAAAAAGATAGAAGTGTTAAGTCTTAACTGGAAATTTAGAACTACAAATATCCTATTTGCAAATGCAATATAATTTACATGCCCAAATTAGGTGTGCTATTGCACACTTTTGCTCTTGGACCTGTGTTTCTGCATATTCAAACACTAGTTTCTGTGCAAACAAAGCAGCTGCAAAGTTGAACTATTTTAACAGAGAGTTGCCAAAAATGTGGGTGTTAATGTGGTATTGTGGGTAAGAGCATAACAAGCAGAAATACCCAATTTCTTACAAACTGAATGAAGTATGAGATAATTTGCCATGTATGCCATGCTGTCCTATTTGAAATATATCTAAGGTACATATTTGGGGGGAAACAATGGGGAGGAACATGTGGCTAATCAACAAACAAAATGCATGATAACACTTCTGTGCTGAGAAGGGCATGTCTTGGGCCCATCAGGGATAAAATGTTAATGAAACCCTTCTTCACTATTATAGCATTAAAGAGATGAGTGTGGTCCACGGTTATGTATTCAGTTATTGCTGAGTTACTTTCACTGTGACAAACACCATTAAAAGTCTTTTAAATCATTTATTAGAGATACCAAAAAAGTAGGAAAATAGTTAAAGCTTTTGAAATATAAAGTATTAGGTACAGCTTTGATTTTAACAATATCCCTTACTCCTTTTCCCTTTAGCTGTGGGGAGTTTTTATAGGGATTCCCCCCCTTCTCTCCCCCGCTGCTTCACCATCTTTAGATGGTATTAAAAATGTTTATTAAATGTCCTTTTTAGGAAAAGAGAAAGTTAGTTGAAATGGGCTGAAGCTGTTGTTGAAGTCCAGTCCTGTTTTCTTTAAGATGAAACCAGACACACGCACAAAAGGGAAGTAAAACAATAGCAAAGATAGAAAATGCAGCTTGTGTGTCTGGTGCTGACTCTCACTTGCAACCTTGCCACCAGAGAAACACAGACACAGTACATGGCCTTATCAGCTACTCTGAGACCTGGCAAACTTGTACCAGAGTTGGGCTGTTTAAAGCTGTGATTTTAATTGCCTGTCTGGAGAGAGGCTCACAGCAAAAGGTGGAGTTGTCTTGGCCAGCTCAGCCAGACTTTGCCATGTTGAATACACACCCACCTGAAACTGGTGCGTACTTACTCAGCATGGCCAAGCCAAGCCTCTGCTGCTGCTATTCATTCTACCATGGCTACACTGCTATTTATACCTCTGCTAGCTAGCATGAGTATGTGTACACAAGCACAGTAATCACAACTCAGCTCTAGACAGGCCATTTGTTTGGTTTTAAACCAGACAGTCCTCTTTTTGAGTGGCTGTACTCAGATAAAAAACCGGATGTGGTTTTGTCCAGTATCAGACAAGGGACACCATTCTGAAGAGTCACGCCATTCTGCCCCTGCTGGTGTGAGCTTGCACGCACTGCGAGTGTGAGGTTACATTGGCAGGGTCACACCGGCAGGGGCAGAGCCGTGTTATTCCTGGAAGTACCAGCATGTCTGCTATTCTGGGAATGTGTGAGTGGCTACCCTATCCAGCTCCTAGTGTAGACATAGCCTAAGTGTATTCCCCACCCCAGTTCAATTTGTCTCCTTTTCATTTTGGTTTTGATAATCATATCTAAAGGTGAAGCCTTAATCATACTGGAAACAAGTGTAAATATTACTAGCAGATGACAAGTGGCTTCTGGATAATATGATATCATATAGTTAGGAAAATGTATCAAAAGAAAAAGGAAAATCACCTGAGTTTAATAGAAATTACATCTGCTGCAGGATCAGAAAACATGTTAACTACCAAAGGATCTATATCTTTTTGATATAACCAGTAACACAGAGGTCAAATAAAAGATGACAAATATATCAAGGCATACAGTGAGACTGGATGAAGCTATGAAGTTTAAGAATACCAGCTGAGTAAATAGTTAGATAACAATTCACAATAGCCAGGTCTAATTTAAATTGAAAAAATTAAAGACAAAAAGCAAATTACACAAAAATTCTTTGCATGTGTGCTTAATATGATAGGATGCTAACACAGTCCAATGAGGAAACTGTGATAAGCTAACATTCTAATAGTGTTAGCATTCTATTAGGTTAATATTGTATTAGGAAAACACAAGCCTACATTAGGGACCACTTCAATGCATAACCTTGATGTACAATACAATGTTTCTAATCCTTTAATACTTTGGTATTAGGAGTCAAGTTTTCCCATCACTAACAGCAGCAGCACTGAAAAATCCCAACCCCCTGGTGTTTTGCCTCTTATCCATGCAATGGGAAAGTGGAGGTTTAATCATATTAAAAGTTGACAAACTATTTACAACATTTAAAAACAACACACTGAGTTTAGTTTTAATCATTTTTCCAGTGTTTTATTTCAATAATTAATGCAGAACAGTGGTTCCCAAACTTTAACAACCTGTGAACCCCTTTCACTAAAATGTCAAGTCTTGTGAATCCCCTTCTAAAAATGAATATTTCCAGGGATTTTCTCCTTTACCTGAGCATAAATTATAAAAGCAGTGATCTTGGGAGTATAAAATTTGTTTTTATGACATGCTTATTACACACTATTTATTATTAATTATTATTTATCATTACAGTATTTTTATTACATTATGAAAATAGTAACACTCTTCCAAGATCTCACTTTCATAGCTTGTATCTCTTTGAATAAGCCTGTTATAACACAAGGCTCCTATGTTTCATCCAGAAGTATCAGATGTGAAACAGCATGAAGGTATTTAAGAAGCCATCTCAAAGAGTTCCTCGTACACAAGCATTCAGGTCTCGGGCAGTCCAGGCAAACAACGGACGCTACAAGAAAGCTTAAACTTGTTCTTCATAATAATTTTAAAAACAATACTAGCTGCCTATTTAATTTTAAAAACTGCAAAAAATATCCACCTCCCTTTCCCCTTCTTATAAGGAGTCTTGAAATTTAAATCTCCTCAGTGTGATAGATATGCTTGCTTTGATCTGGTTAGATCTTGGAAGTCCAGGGGCTCCGGGCTGCTGCCCCCATGCTGCCCAGAGTCCCTAGGGACAATTCTTTCTGCCATTAGGGAATTTTTTCCCGAGAACCTCCTGTAACATTTCGCAAACCCCCAGGGGTTCACTCCAGTTTGGGAACCACTGATGTAGAAGGAGGTACTGTTCTCTAGCAGTTAGAACAGTGGAGCAGGAGTAACTAAGTCCAGGTTCTTTCGCAGCTCCACTGCTAACTCACTGTGTAGACTTAGGCAATTTGCTTTACCTACAAATGACACAAGGTATTAGTAGGTGTAATAATAACAACATTATGCTGGAAGGTTGTAATGGCTGCCATTAAGTGGATCTTTGATCCAAAGGCAGTCACAACCTGGTTAAAGCTGATGGGTGTGCTAAGCACCCTTCTTTTAGACTAAACTGAAGGAGCAACTAAGCTCCTATATAAAGACAGCTGGAGATGACAGACACTACCATCCAAGGCAACTGGCTACATGTCAAAGCCTGAGCAGAGTTACATCATGAAGTCTGAGTGGTTCTCCTGGGACTGATTGCAAATGCAGGGAGTAGGGGATTATTTTTGGCAAGATGTATGTGTGTGAAAGCAACAAGAAAGCCAGCAGAAAACAAGAACAGTCGTGAGCATTAGTCTGAGAGGGAGCAGAGAGACAGAGTGCCTTGGGGCACAGAACTGGCTGGAGAGGCAGACTTGGCTTTCTGAGCAAGGAAACTGACTATTGTGGTTTGTTTCTGCCATGTTCAGAGAAACAAGACTTTGTGTACATTCTTTGTAAATAAACAGGATTGCACCAAAGAAATACTTGTCTCATATAATCCATTTCTCCTCCGAAAGGAAACAAATCTGCAAGGTCCTGAATATTGGTAATAACTCAGGCCAAAGAGGCAACAATAATAAATAGTCGACTTCCCAGGAGGGTATCAGAAAATTATTTTTAAATGTTTTGAGATCTTGATATAAAAGACATTCTACAAAAAGTGCAGAATACTTTATTCTTTTAGCTGGGTAAAAACTGAAATTCATTTGAAAAGGATTCAGTGCATAAAAAGGAGCTATTAGAGGTCCAGTGACTTTATCCTGCTGTATGTGTTTACTATTCATGTTAATGCAGAGGTAGGCTTTGCAGGAGCTTTCTTAAGGAAACACTAAAACTGGAGAATATTGGTTATATCAATACAATGGAACTTATTGTTACATCACTGATTCACATGCTCTGCAATATGCCAGCTGAGGTTTCCAAAGCCAGCTAAGAGATTTGGACACCTAATACCTATTAATGTTAAAGGAAACTGGATATCTAAATCCCTTGGGTAGATTTTAAAACTGTAGCCATTTAGTTTATATGGCAGGGCTGTGGAATAACTTCCTTACTCTGAGTCAGATGTACCACAGGTATGTAGAGTACAGTTACTGCTTGCTAAACCATTCAGAACCTGGTTGACAGGAGAATGGATGCTGCTCTAAGAGATCAGCTTGGTGATTAATACTCACTGTGAAGACTTTTTCAGGCTGCCCACGAGCTCGCATGTTAGTGTCATGAATTTGCTTGAGAATCATCCAAGCTTCATCGTGTTTTCCAACCTATAAAATTTGACCAAATTACGGAAAAGATTTATGTTAATGCTACTTAAACAATATTACTACCTGGTGCTGTGATACTATGGGGATGAATGCTCCAGACATAAAAAACAGGAACAGGGAATTATAAAGAACACGTTGAAAGTTTTACCTCCAGCAGAAACCTTGGACTTTCTGGCATGAAAGTGAGTGCTACTACTGAGGAGACACAGGGCAGTGCACAGACGACTACAAATACTCTCCAGCTGTGAAACTGGTAGGCAGACCCCATACTAAAACTCCACCCTATGGGAGAGAAAAACAAACAGGAAAAGAAACAGGGAGCATTTCACATGTTGACATCTGGCAACTTTTAAATAGTTGGATGTAAATCTATACCCAAATTTGGCCCAGCAAATATTTATTTTGAGAGGGAGGAAAGGGAATTATCGCCAGCATTTATTCTATTCTTGTTCCACAGACATTCAAGGGATCAAGCTTTACTTACACAAATTCTCACAGGATGAATTTTAAACTTTTCTCTGTGATTATTCACACTGGAAATGGTAATACCTTATGTGGGATGGGAGGCTGCTCGGCACAGCAGGGGGAGAAAGTTTCCCAACCCTTGCCAGAAACCTCATCCAGAGAACGAAATGAACCAAAGAAGGACATCACTGCAACCTTTGCAAATAGGACCTCACAGATACACATGCAATGGCTTTGTGTGAATGTGACAGGAAAATTAAATTTAAATGCTACACCCACCCAATATGTTTTACAATAGTCTATTTTTTCTAGGAATGATGCCTCTGACTGGGCCTGTGTGAGCTTGAAAGGACAAGCTTAGTATTTTATAAAATTCCATCATCCTGCTTATCTACTTCAGCTGGCTATATTACTACCACTCCCTGAGAGAATCAAAGCCCAAGTGGCTTCTTCAGACTTTCCTATTGATTACTGATAGGATTTACATCTATCCCATTAGGGAACAATAATGATGCCATGGGACTTTTGGATAACAAGTGTTGAATTCTCACAAACTATTAGTAATCAATCCAAACAGCGTAAAAAATTGCAAAAAAAAATGTGACAAGTATATTCATATAACAAATAAATTTGAGTCAATAGCAATATGTAAAAAGAGGTTAAAATCAGAGTAAACTTTTCATTGTGAATTATTTGCTCAGTTATCTGCTTTAAACTAAGCAGGCATGTTTTTATTTTTCTGGTAAAGCACTGGAATTTTGTTTTTAATTGAATTAATTAATTTTTCGGTTCCTGAAATTGTGTTACCTCTCATTTATAAAAGTGAATATGGCCAAAGTGAATTCCTTTTTAGGTTTGGGTGAACAGCTAAGGAATTTTTTTTGAGGTGGTTTTCACCCCACTAATTTTTATAGAACTGAAAGATAGAAGAACAGTTATTTTGATTTAAGATTCCAAAGTCTGTTTTTTATTTATTTTTTCTACAAAAGGAAGATGCTAATGTCAATAAACTCAATATGGGAACAGAGTCCCAGAATGCAATACAAGGCAATATGCAATGCATAGAGAATTACAGGGCATAACTCTCTTCACATCTAGTCCCAGAACACTGTACAAAGAGCCATCTAAAATCTATCATCATAAACATCAAATGCCTTCAGTTGGAAGTACTAAGACGTTCAGTGTTTAAACTCTCATCTGAGATTCAGATTCTTAATACTGAAGCAGTTAGGGCTAGATTTGAGGCAAAACAGGAGGGGTGAGAAGAAAAAAAACGAAAATAACTGTCTCCTTCCTCCAAAGAATAGATCTTGTGAAGGAACCCTAACAGAAATATCACTGAGTTGAGTTATTAAGAATAAGTTTCCCTAGCTAAAATACTACGAAGAAGACAAAAGGAAAGAAGGGCTTCCCTTTCGCAAAAAGTTTATTAGTCAAGCCTTGATCATTTAAGGAACAGTCTGTGATGGGTTGGATCACAGAAACCCCCTTGGGAGCTGCCACCTGATGTGCAAAGACTACCTCTGCTCCTGTTTTCCCTGCCAGCTCAGGACTCCAGCACCTTGTCTTGCTGGGCCAGACACTCCCGTCTGCTCTAACACAGACCCAGGGTCTGAATCACTTGCCCCAAAGCTGCAAGTTTACCTGAAAACAGCTCACAGAAGTGTGCTTGTCTTTAACACTCAGATGCCCAACTCCCAATGGCGTCTAAACCCAAATAAATCCGTTTTACCCTGTATAAAGCTTATGCAGGGCAAACTCATAAATTGTTCGCCCTTTATAACACTGATAGAGAGATATGCACAGCTGTTTGCTCCCCCAGGTATTAATACATACTCTGAGTAAATTACTAAATAAAAAGTGATTTTATTAAATACAGAAAATAGGAGTAAGTGGTTCCAAGTAGTAACAGACAGAACAAAGTAAGTCACCAAGTAAAATAAAATAAAATGCGCAAATCTATGTCTAATCAAGCTGAATACAAATAAGTTCCTCACCAGTTCCAGAATGCTCCCTTTTACAGGCTAATCTCCTTTTAGCCTGGGTCCAGCAATCACTCACACCTCCTGTAGTTATTGTCCTTTGTTTCAGTTCCCTTCAAGTATCCTGGGGGGGTGGAGAGGCTCCTTCCTTGGCCAGCTGAAGACAACCTGGAGGGGTCTCCCACGGGTTTAAATAGGGTTACCATATTTTGTGCCTCCAAAAGGAGGACACTCCACGGGGCCCCGCCCACGCCCCAACTCCACCTCTTCCCCAAAGTCTCCGACCCCTCCCCTGCTTCCCGCGAACATTTGATTCGCGGGAAGCCTGCAGCAGGTAAGGGAGGTGTGGGGGGGAGGAGGCGCGGCCCAGGCTGGCCCCCCGGCGGCTCCAGCCTGGGTCGGCTCGGGCCCTGGGGTGCCGTCCCCGGCCGACCACCCCCGGCCCGCCCAGCACTGCCGGCCCCTGGGCCCCCGGCCGAGCACCCCCGGCCCGGCCCCCGGGTCCCAGGCCCAGCATCCCTGGCCCGCCCAGCACCCCGGGGCCCCTGGCCCGCCCAGCACCGCCGTCCCGGCGCACCGCCCGGCACTGCCGGTCCTCGGTGGCCCAGCGCACCCCCCAGCCGCCCGGCACCGCCGGCCCCCGGCGCACCCCCCGGCCGCCCGGCACTGCTGGCCCAGCGCACTCCCCGGCCGCCCGGCACCGCCGGCCCCCGGCGGCCCGGCGCACCCCCCAGCCGCCCGGCACCGGCGGTCCCCGGCGGCCCGGCGCACCCCGCACTCCCCGGCGGCCCAGCGCACCCCGCACTCCCCGGTGGCCCGGCACCGCCGGTTCCCGGCGGCCCGGCGCACCCCGCACTCCCCGGCGGCCCGGCGCACCCCCCGGCCGCCCGGCACCGCCGGCCCCGGGCCAGCCCCCGGCCCAGGATTTTCCCGGACATGTTCCACTTTTTGGGATTTCCCCCCAGACGGGGATTTGAGTCCCAAAAAGCTGGACATTTCCGGGAAAATCCGGACGTATGGTAACCCTAGTTTAAATAGACTCTCTCTTGTGAGTGGAGATCCCCCTCCTCCCTCCTATGCAAAGTCCAGCTCCAAGATGGAGTTTTGGAGTCACCTGGGCAAGTCACATGTCCCTGCATGACTCAGACTTTACAGGCCGAAGCCATTGTTCACATGGTATCTTGCATGTCTCCAGGAAGACTTCTTATGTGGATTGGAGCATTCCAAGATGCATTGTTCCCGGAGTGTTTCCTGATC
This sequence comes from Malaclemys terrapin pileata, assembly GCF_027887155.1. Lineage (NCBI taxonomy): Eukaryota > Metazoa > Chordata > Testudines > Emydidae > Malaclemys > Malaclemys terrapin. The sequence goes on along the minus strand of NC_071510.1, from coordinate 88,018,357 downwards.
AGGTACTTAACTTGGCGAATTCCTTCCTAAAGAAGCTGACCAAATGCCTCACAAAGCTTACTTAGAAACCAAGCAAGCATACAGCCCATATTCTTAACCTCAAGTAGAAAATGATATATATGTATAAATAGGATGAATAGATATAGTAGACCATAACCTTTACAGAGATATGTTACATGGCACAGGCAGCACAAAACATATTCCAGTTATATCATACATACATTTATAACCCCCCCCCCCCATAAAGCCTATGGGGTACACTGTCACACAGTCAAAACTCTGAAAATGCAAGATAAAAAGATACAGGTATGTGGATACGCATCATACTGTATATTCTCTGTGTAACAGATACACATATATTCGGCTGAAGATTTCCTTTGCATCATTCTTGTACAGCACAATTACAGAAGCATGATTGAAACTGGTAACATGTCCCCTGATGCTCAATGAAAACACTGTAATTCTCCCTTTTACATAATGACACAAACATGTTTGACATTATTAAGCTTTTTCTTTGTAGGCTATTTTTGTTCCACAGAGTGTGTCAGAATATGATTTGTTTTGCATTTGCCATAATACAACAAAATACAGCTTTGTTTTGTAGAGTAGCTTTCATAAAAACTTTACCTGAAAGCACTTTACAGAGTTAAATAACAGAATCTGAATAAAATAACAAGGGAGAGAGAAATAATACAGTTAAAGTGTAAATAATAGCAGAAGGAGAAAGAAATTGAGGTAAGAGAGAAAAAAGATGTTTTCAAATAAGAGTTAAAAGGCAATTGAATTAATGAAGCAAAGAGTTACAGCAGGGGTCAGCAACATTTCAGAAGTGGTGTGCCGAGTCTTCATTTATTCACTCTAATTTAAGGTTTCGCATGCCAGTAATACATTTTAACATTTTTAGAAGGTCTCTTTCCATAAGTCTTTAATATATAACTAAATTATTGTTGTATGTAAAGTAAATAAGGTTTTTAAAATGTTTAAGAAGCTTCATTTAAAATTAAATTAAAATGCAGAGCCCCTCGGACCGGTGGCCAGGACCCGAGCAGTGTCAGTGCCACTGAAAATCAGCTCACGTGCCACCTTCGGCATGAGTGCCATAGGTTGCCTACCCCTGAGTTACAGTAAAGCTGCTACAGGTGACAGCTGCTGCAAAAGAGAAAGTTTTTGCACCAACAATAGTGAGATTGTGTGAAGGGACAAAATGGAGGCCATAAATCAAAGTAGCTCCATTGAAGTCAATTAAGTTATGTTGATTTATGTCAGTTGAGGATCTGGCCAAGGACAATTGTGACCTGGATCTTGAAGTGGGTGTGGAACGAGGAGAATTGTTTGAGGAGTAAATGAATGCATTGCAGTTCTAGGTATGGTAACATGAGAGAAGACGGGCAGCAGTATTCTGCACAGGTTGGAAACATTAGAGCCTATAGAGAATGGACTAACAAGGTGAAAGAAGCTGATGGTTTGGATGAGAATTTTCAGCAGAGATGGACTCGAGACAGTAATGTACCTTGGCAATGTTACAGAGATGTTAACAGCAGATTTATAGACAAAGGACATGTGTAAACAATGAGAATTTAAATTCAAGAATTACATCAAATTATGGACTATAAACCAAATTATTCTCTGTGTTGTTACAGCCCCAATAAAGCACCCGTAGGCTGTTGTGTTTGGGTCCCACTATGCCAGACCAATACATTCTTAAGCTTCCTTTGGTCTGAATTAGCTGCAGCACTTTCTTTTTCTTTGTCCTCTCTGTCACACTTCCTGAGCACAGGCTCTCTGGCTGTTACCCCGTTATGTAAGAGGGACCTCACGGTCCAACTGCCTTGGACCCTGGGACCAGTGTTGATCCCCCCAGACTCCTCAGTAGATTAAGAACACCCTTTTCCAGCATTCCAGCCTCATGGGCACTCTGGTTTACAGTTCACCTCTTTAGGGATGTGTCACAGTTGAAGGACATAACACTCAGGCTTTGTAAAGGTTTCTAACACAATCACTCTTTACCTTAGACAGCACAAGCAATATACAGAGCTAGACAAAACAATAAAACATCTGTATGCATTTTCCTGCCTCAGTTTCCTCATCATATTTGAACGTTCTTAGGTCAGAGTCATCTAGGGTATTCAAGACCTCCTCTTGCATATGGCTTCTCCTACAAATCATTGAGTGTGCGTGTCTCTCTCTTCTCTCCCCTACCCCCCCTCCAGCCAGCTTCATTCTGCTCTCTTTCTCTTTCTGAGAGACCCTTTCTTTTAAAACCCCCAGTCCTCTATGTCAGGTGACCCCATGATCAGCCTCATCAAGTGATCAAAGTCACCCACCAGCTGAATCACTGCTTAGTCACCAGACCATCTAGGCAGACTGGTTCTCGGTGGTAGCCAACTCTTTGTCCAAGGGGACTTCCATGGGAATAGAGGACCATCCAGTTTTTAAGCTGCATTGTTAGCTCTGTGCCACCACTCCCTGGAATTTCAGTCCAAAGTTGAGATGAAAAGACAACAGAGAAGGCAGAGAAGCCCCACATTCAAAATGGTGTTTGCCCTATGACACAGATGAACATACGATATCAAACAATTCATAAGCTGTATATAGACAGATTCCCCAAATTGTTACACCTATACAATCACACTGACAGACACATTTGCAATGGTGCAATAAAATATAATTTGGTCCAGTGGAGGCAATGAATTGTTCAAGACAAAGAGAGTGAGGGATGAAGGATGCTCCTTATACCCAATAGCAGCACTTCTGTTTAAGAGACATTGAGCTGAAAGAACTTAAATCAAAGCCACAATTTGCTTAGTCAAAGCAGATGAGGGAAAAGACAGTTTGACAGGTGGGAGAGGAACCACAAGAAGAAGGAACAAGAGATGTCTGTATCATTATGGAAGTGGACTAAGAAGATGGAGTGGTCCATAGGGTGGACCACACATAATAAAGGAGGAGGAATCACCAGCAGTCAAAAGAATGAGTTATTAACTGCATGGAGGAATAACAAGAAGTCCAGTGGCACCTTAAAGACTAACAGATTTATTTGGGCATAAGCTTTCGTGGGTAAAAAACCTCACTTCTGCCCAAATAAATCTGTTAGTCTTTAAGGTGCCACCGGACTCCTTGTTGTTTTTGTGGATACAGACTAACACGGCTACTCCCTGATACTTGCATGGAGGAATGTAGCTTCTGTGCTACAATTAATGGAACGCAGCCAAGGACCTTGTTCTAGGAGAAGTAAGTGCTGAGACAGAGAAGGCTACATAGTGGTTTCTTTAAAAAAAAAAAAAAATTAAACATTAAGATGACACTGTGTAACAACTAGTTGTTGAGGTTTGATGGACATGGAAGAGAACATAACTGTAGTGGGATCTACAAACCCCATACTGAGCAGAGGCAGAAAGGGGAGGGGAGCCTCTCCTGCCTACAGGCAAGCAGCCTGAGCACATCCCTACGCAGCTGCCAGAACTGCCAATCATGGAGGCAGGCACTCACAGCTGCAATCAATACAGGAAACAAGGCCTGCTATAAAAGGAAAGAGCTCAGAGGACAGTGACGGGGTAACACCCTTGCACCAGGCTTCCTCCAGAAACATGGCCCAAAGGGACTGAAGGAGACTACTAGGCCTAATTAGAGATCAGGGGCCAATAATTGTCCCATCCAGGGGCTAACCAAAGAAAGCCAATTAGGGGACAATAGAGACCCTCTGAAAGACCACATCAAGGACTGGTGACAATAACACAATATCTTACACAGCCGCTGGCAGCACATAGGAGATACATTATGGGAGATCCAGATGATGCTTGAACAGCATCACCACAGAGACATTAGCTGGTAATGTGGCTCATTTCTGGATCACCATTGCCCAGGGATGGAAGGATCAATAGTAGCAATTTGTGTCAGGAAAGATGCTACTAGGAATGGTAAAGCCAGTAAGACACCAAAGCACTATTTGAAGAGGACAGACTTGTTACTGCCATCATACCCCTGAATTATGTTTCCTTGGGAAAAATGAGTTATTTCTTTGGCACATTTTTTAATACATTAGGACATAGTGCAATAGATCAGTAACTCATGGTATTCACAGGGCCTGGCGTAAGACTAGTCTATAGATAATATACATTCTATGGCAGGAGTTACTCCTTCCCACCCCCCGCTCATTTATCTTTATTTTGTCTATATGATGCCCATATAGTCTCTGATCCTGCAATTTAGTGTATACACAAATAATATCAAAACTGATTTAATAAAAACCAGTAAAAATTATCCCACTGTGTGAAATTGCTTTATTTATTTTAATTCCATAATGTGTTAGGCAATTAATAGTTGGTGCTGGTGACAAACAGCTTACAAACTAGGGTCCTCATCCTGAAATTTACAATGCATGGAATACCAAGATAGACACCACTATAATAAACTGCTTCCTAATATATGAACAATCAAGCAGAGCTAGAAATAGCAGCCGCCTCTATCTTGATACTCTATGTATTGTAAATTGCAAGATCGGCACCTTAGACTGTAAATTCTTTGGTGCTGGCACCCATCTGTTAAGTGCCTAGCACCTTCTGGAAGCAAAATAAATAAATACACAGCGTACCATTTTGATATTATAAAGTACAATATGTTAACAACAGGATTTGCAGGCTTCGGAACCTGTTTTTCTGGCCTTTTGACTAGGTTTTGTAATTCACAAACTGCATAAGATTACGTCACAGGATCATTTAGTGCTGCTGCCTCTTTCTCAAGAAGAAATGAGAAAGAAAACAAAGTGACCAATAACCCTTCAAGCGTTGTTTATTACATTCAGTGCCTGAGAGAGACAGACATCTAGGCATGGAAAGTTTCTTGAGCCCTTGCTGGCTTTGAAAAAGCTGAGATGCTTAAAAACAACAACAGATTTTTACATAAAATTAGGCAGAAAATTGTTTTTTATTAAAAAAAAAAGGATTTATTTGTATTTCAGGCTGATTGACTGAGGAACATGTTCCAATGCTGGTGAATCAATTAATTTGAGCAAGTAAAGATGTACTTTGATTTGATACATTAATTTTTTTATACAAACAAACAAACTGGAGGCTGTTACTTACTTTCCTAACAACATAAACTGCTTCCTAATATAGTCAAGATGAGCTAGAAATAGTGGCAATGTCTGTTGCTCTCTTCGTAACCTGTGTTATATCCTTGAGTAGCAATGGCTCCTTCATAATTAAAGTTGAAGCTTGCCTCACTTTATAAGCACAATTTTTAACCTTCTCCTCGAAAACTTCCCGTAAAACAAACCAATCCCCCTGAAATATCATGTTCCTCATTTCATCCTAGGGTAGTATTCTGATTGGAAGTTTGGGAAAAAAGCAGAAAGGGGACTTTAGTGTTATTTAAAATGTACTTTTCGCTGACTGTTTAACCCCCACTCCCACCTTTTTTTGGTTCAGCGGATCTCCAAATGGCCGGGCTACAACATCTAAAGTTTTATATTTGATTGGCCTATTTTTTTCTTGTTTTGGGAGAGGGAGGATGTAAAGAAGGAGAGGTGGCCAGGGAGGTAATTACAAACATATCTAGTAAAAAGAGCTTGTTATGGGGTGTGATACACTATGTTGATAGGTAGGGAAGGAACAACTCATTTAAAGCAGAAACAGAAGGTCTGGTCTACATTTAAGTTAGGTCGTCATAGCTATGTTGGTGAGGGGTGTGAAAAATCCACACCTCTGACTGATGCAGCTATGTGCTGATCTCGCCCCCAGTGTATATGCAGCTATGTCAACAGCAGAGTGCCTCCGTCGATGTAGCTACTGTTGTAAGGGGATGTGGTGTTTCTACACTACTGGAAAAACTCCCTTTGTCAGTGTAGGCTGCATTTATTCTATGGGTTTATGCCAGCAGCATAACTATGTTGACGTAGCAATGCCAGTGTAGTCTCTACAATGTAGACATACCCTCAAGCAAAGGTAACGGAAGTTGGTGCTATATATACCAGCAAAATGTTATTACCGTAAGTCAATTGTGTAGCAAAATCCAATTTTAGTGGACAGTAACATATTTTTGGATATATTTTTATGTGGAGAAATTACATCCATATTTACAAAAACGAATATCCTTGGCATCCTCCCTTTTCAGCCAACCAAAGCACCCTATTCTACACAATTCCACACCTCTAAAAAAAATCGGTATTCTTGATGGTTCATTTATAAACTCCACAGTAACACTTTACATTATTCCAGTGATAGGGCAAAAATAATCCTTGTGGAAGTGATCTCACCAACTGGGCCATTTTCAATGTTCATTCTCCTAATCTTACACCTGAATTCAATATCTTCGGACACTCTCTCCTCTATTTGTATATTTGCTGAGGTGAATGGTACGCCAAAGATCCACTTTCAAGGGCATTCTTCCTCTCTTATCTCAAATAATGTGACCTACCTCACAGAAAACCCTCTTACGATGCCTGGTCCCCTGTGTGACAGGGTATATCAACCCTGCACTGGTGAGGTGAGGGTTAAGGACCTGCTCTGGATGCAGGAAGCCATGCTCCCTTGTCTCTACTAGGCATGGTCCAAGTGATGGGAGCATTCAAAATAGAGGAGCTCAGCTCAGCTCAGCCTGGGCTGACCAAGGAGGAGTGCAGTTGGGGGCAGCAGCCTCCTGCCGGGAAGCTTCCAGGACTCCAAGTCACCTGGACTAGCCTCCTAGCTAAGCTGCTGGAAGCCCATTGACCACAGGAGCTGAGGGCAACAACTCGATGTCACCAGGGGAAGGGGCTTCTGAGACGAACTTGGGAGAAAGCCAAGAGGGATCCCAAGACAGAGCCATGATACCGCAGAGGTACAAGAAACAGCAGTAGGAAGTGAGCCAGGGAGCACGAGTAAGGGTAAAAAACCCGAGGCCACATATATGGCCTACTGGTTGGAACCCAGTGGAGTAGGGTGGAGCCAGGTTCCCTTACCTCCCACCCCCAGGGATTGTGTCCGCCAGGCAGAGCAGCCCTTGATCCTAACCCTTGGGCAATGCTACTGTGGACTGTAGCTGGTAGGCAGAATGGCTCCTGACTCTCACCATTGTGCACCACTGTTGTGAACTGCAGCCACTAGGCAAAGTGGTCCTGGACACTTGCTATGAGGTGGTATTGCTGGCCTGGGGCACACAGGCACCCCCTGACACCTTGGCATATAATCTATTTATCTGGTTTCCCTGATTTGATTTGAACTTGTTCTTTTCTTAGTCTCAATTTGTCATCACTTATTGAAAAACATTACATCTCATATTGCACAGAGTACGTTCCTGTGCAAATGATCCTCAGATCGATTTTCAGTCAATTCAACAATCACTTGTTGTAGATCAAGCGCCAGTCTGGGCTAAGTAACAATGTTTGTTTGGTGTTTGTTTTTTAACCACCATCTTTATTTAAAGTCAGATGCCACAAAACTGAAATTGTTGTGCACTTGCCACTCCTTATTTTTGGAAATGAGAATCATTTAAATATACACCTTTATTTTCTACATATGCAGCTCAGCTTAGAGACTCTGATCCAATAAACGTCAGTCCCAACCTGACAACTATAACAGTTGCTCACCTCACATTTCAGGTGTGCACAAAACAGATTATAAAGTTCTGTTTCCAATGTCAATCAAATACCATATTAATAGAGCAGGGACGACATCAAAATGGATACTTTGAAAAGGATGTTATAAATCAAATAAAGCCAAATCTCAATGAAATACAGTTACAGTACAAACAAAATCAGATCATGTTATAAACTTCCAAAGTCAACATCTTGTAGACTGATTTTTACCTTTTTGTATTTATTTAATAGAAGATCATACTCAAAGTCAAGTCATCTCATTTTCAAGAAACAGGTTATTGCTTGTGTTTCTCTGACAGCAATCCAATCTGCAAGCTTCCAAAGCGAGTGTATGCTGTTTTACTCTCAGACATATAATCAGTGTTACAGTCCTCCAGACAAATTCCTATGAAACTCCTATGACAGCCACAGTAAAAAGATTTTTCTCTGTTACCCAGTGCAGTTTCAATTAGTAAAAATTAAGATTTATACAAATCTTCCAGATCAACACAATCAAAGCCACAGCTGATGTCACTAGAATTTGTCACAGTAACATATGCAGCTAGGATTACACAATCCCCACTCCACCTCCTCATTTTCAGACAAATTCAGCCATCCTTACTTATGTTCAGTAGTCTAATTCTACCAGTAGTTCCACTGAAGTAAACTGAGTTACACTGGCATGAAAACTGATGTAAAACAGTGGACACTCATGCCTAATGTTTTCCCAGTGCAGTGCCTCCTATTTAATTCTGGAAAATCCTAGGCAATAAGACACTTCCCAGCTATTAAGTTTAGTGAACCAATATTTAACAGTGCTACATGTAATGAATGACACCCATTCACAGCTCTGGACACCACACTTTACCTTCTGCTGTCACTCTGACAACATCAAAACCTTTTTCATTGTATAACTCCTTAAGATTCCTGGCACCCTGTCAACTGGTAGGTTCATTAAGGATTTTATTGTTCTTATCCTTTTTTCCCCTCCCTCTTCTCTCTGTTTTTCAGCTGCTGCAATTTATCTCTTGATTTACTCACATTTCCAGATTTTTGCCATGAATAATAATTTATATTACAGAAATATCAAAAGAAATGTAGGTAATGGGGGGGAAAAAGAAAACGCAGTGGCAACACATTTTTCTTAGCCTTGGGTTGCCTGTTGTAATACCCATTCTAAAATCACATGATAGAGTAGCAAAACAAAATTAAAAGCACAGCAACTATTTGCTTATTATTATGTTTAACACATTCAGAAACTGCGTCAAATTTTCTTAGATCATGAACTAGGCTGGGAAACTTGGAACGACTACTATGATAATTTTGGAGTTGGTTTCCAAGATATTTTTCATTCTGATTGTCTGAAGATAAGCTTTGGAGCCAAACGTAAGCATGTTCTTGGAGCTAACTCAATTTCCCTCTCCCATCCCTGAGTTATGATACAACTGGACAGATATAAATGCTTTTACTCTGTTTTATTCTGAGTGTTGTGCAGCAGCTATCCAGAGTTAAATATCACCCTGGCTCCTTGGAAATGCTGTATCCCAAAATCATTAATCTGAAGCCAGTAGCAAGTTCCAAGGTGCTATGGATTGTTAAAATAATTGGTCCCACTGCATCCTGGGAATAGTTTTCATGGGCCACGGTGCAAAATAAAACTTTCAATGACTAAGCTGGTAGCTCTGTAGCAGCTTCTCACTGAATATCACCTTCTCACTCTACTGATTAGCAGAAATGACCAGATGAATCATCGAGCCTGCAGCAACAGATTACAGAACAGTAGTAGTGCAGGGCAAATCAATGGCAAAATGTACAACGATGATAATTTACATGTAACCACTTATTTAAATGTCAAATTCCAGCCCTTGTCAGATTTGTTTTCTATTATGGCACTGCATCTCCTACATGGAATTATTAAACTGAAAGAATATCTTTAAACAAAGTTTCTCATCTGAGGAAAGAAAGGACATTTCAGTTGTACACATACTAATGGAAGTGATGCACAGCATACCTTGGAATTTGTTTCTAACAGGAATTTAAGACCTTTTTCTGTGGTGTTTTCTTGGTACAAGATTCTTGTAAAAGAGATGCTTCCTATCTTCATTTAAAAATAATAGCACTCACTGCAGAAAGAAGGGAGGTTACTGTCCTCCAACATCCCATATCAACACAGTAAGTACAGTTAGGGGATTTTTACCCCCAAACTTCTAGACATGAGAATCCCATATCTTTGGTAGAGATGACCCCCTCTTAACCATGCAGAGTTTTCTAAAGGTGACAGTGAGTGAGGCACTTTCCAGACCTAGGTATTCTTCTCATGGGGAAGCCTTCAGATCTACAGTAAAGTCACAATGTCCCATCTACTGGGACTCCAATGTGTGTGTGTGGGGGGGGTGGGGGGGTCGAGGAGCAGCCCGAAATGTAGGTGGAAGGGAAATGGCCAGGGAAGCCAAGGGAATTCATTGATTCAATGTACGTCATCAGCAGCTTCCCTTCTATGCCCTTCGACGGTGCTTATCACCATAGGACCTGAGCACCTACACTGGCCACAACTCAAAAGCCGTTCTCCACCCTCTTATGTTTACTTTTAAATCTGGTGATGTGCTCACTAAATAGAACCTGTGATTAACCTAAATTGCCGCTTGATGGCACTGTTACTGCACTCAGATATAAAATAGCCAGTAGATAACTCTACAATGAACATTGCTGGGTAATTTAGAAAACCTTAGATATACCGTAAGCTAAATCTAAAGGATAGGGCTAGAAATATTTTACACTGGGCAGAAGTTGAGACACACTGTTACTAGGTTTCAACTGGTAGTAAATCTGCCCTCAGCATTTCCCAGTTTAAATGTTAGCAATATCAGTGGAGTAAAAAAAGGACTGCAGCTAGAACAACATTCATGCTTTGAGGTCCTGAGATGGGAACAATGGATTTTGACCATATTAAGCTAAATCATACTTGTAAGGGATCAAGTTAGATATTTTCACAGGGTCAATTGAAATAAATGTTTTCTGAGAAACGTAGGTATTATTTTGGGATTACACTGGAAACATGTTCTTGATAGGGGGCTATAGTGTCAGGAGGGCTGGTTACCATACCAGTCTTTCATATACATAAAGATATAAATCTTGCTAAAATCACACATGAAAAGTAGTTTGATGGTCTGAGACTAATCACCAATGGATCTCACTCCACATTACAAAAACCATCATGCAACCTGGCACAATAAATCAACCACTGGCAATTTTTGCAGAAGAGAGCCCAGAGCTGAAATAGCTGGAGTGTTGCAGGTCATGACTGAGGTACATTATCAAAGCTACATGTAGAAGCTTGCATAATGTCTGGCCGCATTATGTCTGGATCTCTAGCCAATGCTATTAGTCCCTGACATTCACAAGGAGGAGCAATTTAATACAAGAAGAAAGTAATACTGTTAAGCAGACATCCTCACATTGTATCTTTTATAACTGTATTAAATTCCTAGCTCAGGACTGCTCTGAGGACATTTAAATCTTTGATTAAAAGCAATGAGGTATTTTAGAGACATATCCTCAGAAATTTAACTGGGTCTTTTAAGTTTTCAGCTCTGAGAGCCAGAACCTCAGATGGTGTAAGCTGGTGTCGCTGGAGCTATGCTGAGTTACACCAACTGAGGATCTAGTTCTATTTGTGCAGGGTTGGTGAAGAGGTGTTAATCAATGGATCTCAAAACATTTAAACCTAACAATCATGATGGCTACCCTCTCCCCCTAACCCAAGAAGATTATTCTGGAATGAGGTAGCTGGCCAAAGCTACAGACACATGGGGTAGCAGGAAGTGGAACAGTCTGTTCTCTACTATTACCATTGGCTGCTTCATTAGCAATAAATGATGCAACACATAAGCAGAGACATAAGGAACAGTGTTCATTAAACATACTGTGAGGCCAGCATGACATGCTCAGACTCAGTTGATTCTCTCGATGTCCCACACAGGAGCAACCTCCCCACCCCCCACAAAGCCTCTAAATCCCACAGCATTAGAAGTTCCACCTTAATCCTCATTCTCTTTCTTTGGTTCCACTCATCATATGACATCTTTCCCATTTTTAAAAACACATTAAACAAATGAACTTCTATTCCACAAAACACCCTAGGCCAGAGATTACTAACACTGAGTAATGCCTAGAGGACTCAACCAGTTTGGATCCCATTGTGCTACAAACTGTACAAACAGAGAAAATGACAGTCTAAAAGACAAGACATATAGGTGGATGAAACAAACCAGGGGTTCAGGGTGAAGACTGGTGGGAGGGTATAACAATAATAATAGGGTGTAGACAATTTTCAGTCAAAAGCAGTGATCACAATCTGTCATCTGCCTAGCTGTTACCAGGTTACAGTTTCCTGTGTGCTTATGGCAGAGGTAACTCTAGAGAAGGCATTTGTTGTAATATTTGTCCCTCCTGAGTGATCACCTTGTATAATTCGGGTGACACTGCACTACTCATGATTTCTTTAGTCCATCAGTTCTTGTACCTTCCTAAAGGCTTGATCTATATTGCAGTGCCTTCTCCCAGAGCTGCTATATCTTTGGCTGGCCATTTTCCATTTTGTAGTTTCTCACTACTTTTCACTGTAGCAAGTCCCTCTTCATTGGCAGCCGATTTTTGCCCCTCACACCAGCAGAACTTGCACTTGACAGCTCTGGCAGCTCTGCAACGGAATGTTGTCAGCCAACCTTAGAAATCACCCAGATGGTATCTACCTTTTCTGAACAGCGTTGCAGGTGCACTGGATGCTTCAAATATGTGGATGCTTGTATTGCAGCAGTCACTGCAATATTTTGGAGGCATCGTGACATCAAGCTTACCACAGATCTATAGTTTGACAGAACCACAGTTAGATCACCCCAACTGTACGGCTGTGAAATGAGAGTGTTGAGGAAGGTTGAAGAGCAGCAGATTGACGTTTTCAATTCTCCTTGTCTTTGCCAGCTGCTTTATATTAAGTGACTGGACAAGATCAGCAATGAGGATATTCATAGCCAAATCCAGCAACTCCCTCCATCAACAATAGCTTAGTTTCTGCGGCTTTCTTAGTACAGACATATTATTAGGATGAAAGACCAATGAATTAGGAAGTGTGTTTATCAAGGAATGCTGTTCAGGGTTGGTGATTGCTCAGGTGCTAAAAGCTCTGGTGGCCTGTGGCGGGGCCAGATTACCCCGCCTTAACCAGGAAGGAGTTAAGCCCCAGGGACTGGCAGCGGAAGTCCCGCCTCCCTGGGCAGACTGGGCATGCTCCAAGTGCTACAGGAGTATAAAGGGAGGGAGGCCAGCTCATTCTGGGCTGGAGCCTGTAGGAGAAGGACCTGCCAGGGGAGCTGGAGCCTGCACTGGGAAGAGATGCTGTCCACGGCCTGCCTGCGCCCCGGTGATTGGAGGAGACCCAGGAGATGACCAAATCTGATGAGTACCAAGGACCTGATGACTCCTGGGAGACCCCAATGGAGAGCCTGGTAGGAAGGGACCCTGGGAGGGTGACAGAGTGGTACCTTTCCCCCCCCCCCCCTCCCTGGGGAAACTCAATGTGTTTTGGTTGGAACCCCCTGCTCAGTTGGTGGCAAACCACTATGCTACTGTTAGGGCCCTGGGTCAGGGCCCCCCTACTGGGGCTGTTGCACCCCAATGATAAAGACTCTGGCTGCTAGGCCATGCTACCCTCCACCCAAGGGTTGCTTCCTGGACTCTGGCCGGTAGGCCCCACTGCCCTGTAGCCAAGGGCTGGGTTATAGACTCCTGCCATCAGGCTGTGTCTCCTTGGAGTCAAGGGGATGCCATAGACTCCGGCTGCTAGGCCACACCACCCTGGACTGAAGGGCTATTTTATGGATGGTGGCGAATAGTCCATGCGGTTCGCAACCTTAGGGGTGTGGACCATCACATGGCCCAATAAGATTGCCAGTGAGAGACATAGTATGAACAGCCAGCCTGTCTTAAGGACCTAGCTAAAGATCGGCCTGGATGGCGCTTGATGTGCAAGGATGCTACATCCCTTTGGGATTTGCTTTGATGATGATTGTGGGGGCACTAACATTTGGGGTGCTCCAAGGAGGGGTTTAGCCATTATTGTTTCTAGTGGTTTTGGGTCTGACTGTATTATTACAAGGTGACCATACATAGTGGTGGAACCAATCCACCCCGAACATTATGGAGTCTTGATCTCTTCTATTTTGGTCAGTTTCCAATAGAGTTCTGCTAGCATACAAAATTGGCTGTCTCTGTATTTCAACCACCTACAGTCCTTTCTCCAAGGCACCTTTCTCCGAATCCCCCAGTTGGCAGTACTTCAGCACAAGGGCATCGGTAATCAGCTTTTTAAATGTTTCAAATACTTGCTGATGTGGCACTGCTCAGTCCCATTCCACATTCTGCCTTGTAAACCAGCATATGGGCAGTGCTACTGCTACCAAATGAAGACAGAATCTGGACTGGACGTTTATAATTCATAGGAAGTGCTGCACCCCAGGTGCATCCACCGGGGCTGGTATATCTCTGAATGCCTAGGCTTTGTTTGGATCTGCTTTCAACCCTTCTGCTGTTAGCAAATACACTTACGTATGTCACCTGTTGCTGTCTGAGATACAGCTAAACCCAGAAAAAAATGTATGTTCTTGTCTCAGCATTGCTACAGTTGCCACACAAGAGCTTTTAGGAGTTTTAATTCTAGCAGGCAGTACTGACAGTGCAGAGCAGACTGACACTTCCTGCTGTCCCGGGGCTAGGTAGGCACCTGCTATTCTCAGAAGATTTCAGTACATGTTGTGACTTAGCAGGCACACCCCACCCTCATTAGACAGTAATAGTTACTGGGGGCCTCAGGAAGGAAAAGTGGTGTGGGTAGAGGAGGAAACATCGATTCCCATGAGAGTTCTGCTGTTTTAACTTTGGATAAACTGTTGAAAACCTAAATTCATCCAGATATGGACACAGCATAAGATCAGCCCCTCTATAATGTTGTATATATGGATGGATTGGAAGGTTTCTGTTAGTCTGCTACAGAAATGCTAATACAATAGCTGTGACAAGTTTGCTCCAAGAGCTATAAAAATCAGCAGAAAGTCCAGAATGCTACAGAAGGCTTGGGAAATGAGGGAGGAGAGTTTTTAAATTATACTGTGTGTAGACTGTAATTGGTTTTAAATCTGAGATTCAGTTAGCCCAACACTACAGATTGAGCAAGTTGCTGTGATTCACAAGCCTCAGATTTATGAAATAAATTAATTTTTTAAATTGTAGAGGTGATGCATGTATGTGATCATGTTGCAGAATTAAAGAAATGACCCCTAACAGGAGAAACCTGAGTATACTGCTGGATCCCTAATAGACTGGTACTGCCATTTGGCAGCTGTTAAAGGTGGCAAAGGATGGCTAATCAGTGGGTTGTTAATGACTATAACACAAGTGTCTTTTGTCTTTCTGGCTAAAGGGAATTGAATTCATGTAGGAAGACATGAAGAATTGAACCAGACTGTTAATGCTGAGCTGACTGGCAACTTTGTATCCTTGCTTTTAGTGCCATATTCCTATATACAATTTTCCTTTACTGGGGAAGGAGGTAGGACTCACTATACAAAACAGACATGGATAAGGAAAAATTACTTACTGATTAATTTTTTTTCTGGTTTTCAGAGTCCCTCCACTTTTCACACTGTGGAAAATTCCAGGCAACCAACATGATGGTACCATCTATGCCAGGAAGCAAGAAATAATGAAAGACAGAGGCTATAAGGGCAGACTTCATCCCTTCAAGCCCTTCATAGAGTTCTACAGCCAATAACTCTCATAATACAAGGGGAGAAGGGAGGGAGACAGAAGAGGAGAAGAAAAGGGACTCTGACAAACTGAATTACCAGTGTGTAATTTCTTCTTGTCCTGCATCCCCCTCTTCTACTATCCTGTGGATAATTCCAGAGAGTCAGCGGATATAGTGAGCAGTCCTATAAGAGGAGATGGGCTTAGCAAAGAGGCAGTTTATGAAACTTTGGGAGCTAACTTTATGCTGTCTATATGCACAAGGGAGAGCAAGACAAGAGTAAGGCACAGATATAAGTGGCACTGCAGATTTTCAATGTGGTGACCTCAGCCATCTTAACCCAAAAGGTGAAAATATCTAGGCTAGATTAACCCTTTACTGGAAGAGGTGCAGTCTTTTCTATCTTCCCACAAGTTAAGTTAATGTACAACTTTAACCAATGACAGATATGGGCAGAACCACAAGAGACCCTAGTGTGAGTCATGGAAATGGACAATCTCTTATGTATAGTAGTGAGTGTGAAGCAAATACATCTTAGTGGTTAGCTCTATATCCAGAGGGCAGTTTCTTATTAAAGGGGGAGAAGAGTTAGGTAGAGGATTGGCAGGACCATGAGCTAATTCACATGGAACATTTAGGAAGTAACTCCCACGGCAACTGACCCACCAGTTTGTGGGTCAAAAAAAAGTTTAACTAAAAAGCTTGATTCTCAAACACACCATCCTGGGGTTAGCAACTAAAAGGGTGACTGGGGGAAACTTTCCTTTCTGTTCCCACAGACTCTTTCAGTCCCACTGAAGGGTCACATGTCTGAAAATGACCATGACTGAAAAACGTGGAGATGAAAGGATTGGAAGTGAGTCCATCAGACTTCAGAACAAGGCAGAGATGGCTGAAACCCAAATTCTGAGAGCAGGAAGCTGCAGACCCCCATCTAACCTGGCTAAAACAAACTCACAGACATACTATAAGGAACAAATCAAGGCCATGAGAGCCTGCACACAGGTCCATGAAAAATACGTTATCCAGATGTATGATTAAGCTTCTTGCTCAAGGGCTTGTGGCTATTTAGCCAACATGTATGAAACTTTGAAAGAGAGGTTAAGTGACTTGCCCAAAGTCATAGAGAACAGTGACTGCTTTGTCTACTGTGATCTTATTTAAAGTCCAGAGGATCAAAGGGAGCGAAGTAGAGTGGATGGAGAGATGGGAAAAGAGATTTAAATGCTTTCCCTCAGTTCCAGGAGCATAGTGTGAGGACCTTGGCATAGGATCTGAAGGCAAGCCAACCCACTGCGAGACTTCCCTAACAAAGAGAAAAGTAAAGGACCTCTTTTAATGCAAGTCCCATTGCTCCAGGATAAGGGAATCTAAGTTTTAATTGGGGAATTCACTCTCTTATTTTTCTCTTGTCCTGGAAATAAAAGAGGAAAAAGTAATAGATAAAAATAGAGCTGATGGCACAGGGCTGCCTTCAATTCTTCTTTGACTAAGAGTATTTCAGCTTAGACTGGCAACACACATGATACCACCTCTGATTCTTCACACAAATTCTCTGTTTCTGCAAAATATCTTTGGAGACAGCTGGGGCAAGTCGTAGTCATAGGCACTGTCGGTGACTCAGTCTCCCTATCTATAAAATGGGGACAATAATACTTCAGTTAAGGACTAATTCATTAATGTTTGTAAATTCTCTGAAAACTTAGACTATAAATAAGAGAAAAAACTAGCTTCCGAAACAAACGGCCCAAGAGAGGAGACTGAGTTTAGTTGAATCCCTGGGGAAAAGCGAGTAAGTGGCTTGAGAGGCAGAGCCATTATCCCTGTGGAGAAAGACTGCATAATAAGTGTAGGCCCCCTACAGGGTTTTCACCAACAATCTTGCTGCCAGGGCCTGTACAGTTGATTGAAGGTGCTCTCCCTTTAGGCACTGGGACCTTGCACAACAGGTGTAGGGTCACCATACAGTGCTTAGTTTTGGCTTTTTCTGGTTGGACCCTTCCTGTTCTTGTCCCTCTTTTCCTTGTCTCACTTCTTGGAATTGTCTTCCTCTGATCTTCTAATGCCATCCAGGCATTCCTACAGGGAAAGAAGGAGTTAGATTCAAAGAGCTGAAAGCAAAGCTCTCTGCTTCCAGAGAGGAGGTAAAGGATACCAGAACTAAATGGTGAAGACTGTCCTTAAATCCTCTGCCTTTCACAGTTCTTTACCTCCTTGCTTTATGGCACTGTAACACTGGTGGTCTGGAATTTTCCACAGGCTGGGAAAGAGGTGGACAAAGTTCTAACAATAAAAACATATTTTCTTGAGATTTCCTAGTGATAAAATTATCTCCCCACCTGGCTATCACCATGCAGAATCCAATTTTGCATTTGAAAGCTATGTTAATATTACCTTGTGCAAGTCTGTGCTGAATACAGACACAACATGTCTGCTTTGAATAGCTGGAATTTTGTCAAAGCACTTTAACGCCACACTCAAAGGGGTAGGCTAAGGACAGCATTGAGGAGCTCCCACTCTGTCCAGAGTCATTTTTCCATATTCAGAACACTTGTAACCAGGATTCAAACCTGCACAGCCACTGCAGTCCCCCATGCTGAATGTAAACACCATTATATTTAGAACCACTGGAAAATGGGGTAAATCTTCCATGCCAAACAAGGATTTTGCTCTTTCTGGTAGAAACCAGATTTTGTAGATTCTAGGCTAACTGAAAAAAATGATCTGTTGTAAGACAGATCTGTAGTTTAAAAAAAAACCCAAAACCAACAGCCCCTTTTTGTGTTACCATGTATATATCCAATGCTATTGTAAATGGAACTGGAGTGAAGAGTTAAGAGCTGGATCCAGGTTAAGTTTACGTTAGCGTTCATGTTCAAAACTGAACGAGAGCTATAGTTCACAACCGAACCGAAATCTCAATAGCTATTTTCTCTATTTTTTAAAATCCCAATTAATGCACATCCCACAACAATGGGTGTTTTTGTGAGATTTCAGCTGCGTTGGGGTGCATCAAAATCAGATTTGGAAAACAGGCCTCTTCCAGTTTTGGATCTGCTGCAGAACCAAAACTGAAGGTGAGTTTAGGATACTCTGATTCTAACTTCTGCTTCCTCCAGTCTACATGAACTGGGGTAGGGTTAGGTGTTTGGATGTGAAGTACAATTTCAGGTCTCTCTCCAGATTTAAATACTGTTCTCAATTGCAATTTTCCTAATGTTCTGATAAAAGTTGAGGGTGTGGGGGGAAAGGAAAGCAAAAGGCAATGCTGTGATGCAATTGCTGAAAGCATCTTGAAGGGATGGTAAAGGAAAGGATGGCATCCTGGAATGTTGCCTTAATTTAACAAATAGGTGTAAAATAAGCATGAAAATGATAATATGTTTTTTTGAAAAGCACGTGGGATTCACTTAAATATTTACATCAAACTTTCCATTATAGCTCCAAAGGAAGAAGAAGAGCTCTGTGTAATCTTGAAAGCTTGTCTCTCTCCCCAACAGAAGTTGGTCCAATAAAAGAGATTACCTCATCCACCTTGTTTCTCTAATATCCTGGGATCAACACAGCTCAACACTGTGTATATTATAGCTCAGGGTAGATCAAAAATAACAGGAAGAACTTGGGAAGATAATGCTCTAATTATGCATAAAAGCCAGAGCAGGCCACGGAGGGTTAATGTTAAACCGATACCATTGAAAATCTCATTACAAGGATTGTGGCAATAACTGTGCTGACAGTATGGCTGACTGAGTCAGTGGCCCCAGAGATTTACATACCTACACAGCTCTGCAGAGTCCTTGATTGGGTCTGACTCCACGGTGCTATTCAGTTAGCGCATTTTACAGTGTGCAAAAGTAGATTAAAAACCTGTGAATCAGCAGCAAATCTACTAGAGATCACTGACAACAGCCAAGTAACTTAAGGGATACCTTCAGCAATAGAATCCAGGACAAAAAAAATAATCACCTCTTACTTCAGAGAGATTGCTGATCAAGCAGTTTCAATTTGTTAACAAAACTTGTTATTTTAAAAGCTGCTGCTCGGCTGACAAAATTAAAGACTCTGTGGTTAATATACTCAGATTTTGGGCTATGCAGTCAAATGGCATTAAAAACACCCTTGAAATTAGGTTTTAAACTGCCTCATTTCAGACTTCTTGTTAGACTTTTAGCAATAAGATAACTCTTAGGTCTATTCAGAATTTTCCTTGACTTTCTTCTGCTCCATTCAGTGAATTAAAAAATGGATCCAATGGTTTGCATATGGAGTTGGACATGTCTGTTAGGGTAGCATTAAGGAGTATAATAATATTCATTCATCAACAGTAGACAAAATCCAGTTTTATGAACAGTAAATGTAACATTTCTAAACATCACTTCCCAGAGCAGTATTTAACTATAGGCTAAGCTGAAAAGATAACACTGCCTGAAACAGGATCCGATTATATAATTTTGGAAATAATGACTTCTAGCCTACAGAATACACAATCTATCCTGATAGAAAGATAGCTCTAGATCTATCTATATATTGGTCCTCTACAACTGAGCCCACAGTTTTGAGTTTACCGTTTTCTATTCTAGCCTGTATAGATTCTTATACTGTGCTCATCACTGTAGTATCTAAGCACCTTACAGTGGTGCATTAAGCAACGTGGCTAACATCTGTTGTGTTTGTTTTCTCATCCGCTCTTCTGGGGAAGAAGAACATGCAGTGGAGCATCTTGTATTTGTAGGGATTTTTTGTATGGTTTTGGTGTGTGTATCTCCACAAGTTGGTGGTCACAAATATTATGATTTCAATGGCTACTTGATCTGTGGGTACAAACCACATTTGTGTCCCAAAATCAGGTAGTGAATCTTCATCAAAATTATGTATGTACCTACAAAGATATGAGAATGTATTGCAGGCATCTATTTAGATAGATAGATATTCAGGCTGGATTAATGCCCTTTGAAAATGTGGTTCATAAGATACCTGTATAATACACAGAATAATAGACTGCTGAAAGACAACTCAATTGACTATTTTAGGACTGTGATGACAATGCTTAGAATGCATATGTCTTCAAAAGTGTTGTATGTACATGAACTAATTCATCCTCACAATTTTCCTCTGAGGTAATTTTGACTCTGGCTCCTAATAACATGACTTTTTAAATGTTTTTTTTTTTTTAAAGACAAAAAGACAAGCAATAGAAGTAAATACTTTAGTAAATAAAAAGAACAAGTCTCAAACTGTGGTATTAAAACTCACATGAGAGGGAAGGATTTTGCTTTGCACCAGCTTCCAAAACAACTCTAAAATATAACAAAACAAATTCTAAAAAGCTAACTGAATTTCACTGATGTTTGATTGTTAGATTGCACCAAAACATGAAAGGATTAAAATGGATGTCACTGGTAGTTATACTGCTCACTCTTTGTACATTATAGTGAAAATGTACTGTAGTGTTTTAGTGAATGATTTGCATGTAAAAGTTAAACTAGGTAAACAGCTCTATTTCCCTGTGGTAGACTGAAGTGTTTTAATATGCCATTTACTGATTGTCCTCTTTGATTAATCACTTCTCTGTTCTTGGTCACAAGAAGCCCATCTTTTAAATATCTGTAGATCCAGATGCCCATAAATCAGTTAAATCTAAACCAGTACTGAAACACTTACCTTTTCAATTAACATCCAGATTTAACTGCTGCTATTAGATATGATTACAACAATCTGAAAGGCCATACCAGATCTAACACTTAGGTTGGGATGTGGCCTTTAACCCTCCCCCCCCGCAAAATATTTTCAAGATTTTAAATGCATGTTTCTGCTTTCAAGTTTATCTATTACTCATTAAATACATTTGGTCTTTTGTCTGGAGAATGCAAGTTAAAGTGATTGAAATTTGACTATAATTGTGACACTCTGTACCTCAAAATAGCACCCTGGGACCCCCATATTCACCACTGTAATATGATTATATGTTTTGTACAAAGTATGCCTTGTGAGGTATAATTTGAGAAGTCACGATCTACTGAACATTACTACCCTGATGAATTATGCGTGTTACCATTGTATCTGGAGTTATGAAGTATTGCTATGTGTGTATTACTGAAATATGTTGTGAGGCTGGGAGATGCTCATAGCCAGCCTTTCAGTGGCAACAAAAGAGCACCTATTGAGAGAGATTTTCATCAGGACCAGCCAGATGTGTTGATGGCTCATTAAGGGGAATCCTCAGAGAGGGCACGTTGGCAATGAGGGCTATCTAACTCATGACACGCACAAGGATCCTTCTATCAGCTGGAGGAAATTATAAAAGAGGGACAGTGACATCACCACTGGGCCTCTCTCCTCCCCCATCTCAATACCTGGAAGATCGTCTGGAAAACAAGGACTTTGAACTGGGGAGATTGGTCCCCGGCTGAAAGGGAATACAGCCTGTGTATTAAGAATTGTGAGCTGCCTATAACATCTATTAGGGTGAGAAAAGCCGTTTGATTCAAATCTTGCTTAGTCTGTTACAGTTAGAATTTAGACTGCAGTCTTATGTAATCAACTTTGATCTCTGTGCCTATCACTTATAATCACTTAAAATCCATCTTTTAGTAGATAATAAATCTGTTTTATATTTTACCTAAAACAGTGTGGTTTTGGTTGAAGTGCTTAGGGAATCTGAGCTCAGGTTAACAAGGGTTCTTGCACGTCCACTACCCTTTTATCAAAGTGGCGAACTAATTAATGAGCTTGCACAGTCCAAGGGAATCTTGAGCAGTATAAGATGGAGTATTTCTGGGGTGCAAGGTTGGGGTGATTGGCTGGTGTCTCTCTCTATATAATCCATGAGTGGCTTCATGCAATTTAGCTGGGCTTGGGGCTCCACATGCTGATGGCTGAGTGAGCACAGTGCCTGGAGGAGTTCACTGTTTGTCATTGACATAGCTTTGTGAGAGACAGCCCAAGCTGGAGAGTTAATGGGGCACAGCACTCCCACAGTTCCAGGTTGTATCCCGGAGATCGTGTCACAATAACTAACAAAGACACGGAAGAAAATATTATATGGTAATATAAACAGATTATAATACTTTTTTCTCTTTTCAAAAATCCTCACAATTTCCCGAGCTGAACCTAGTATTTTCAAAGGACTGTAGGGAAGTTAGGTGCCTAAATCCCACTGAAACTCATAGGTTGCTATTTGCAAAGGAATCTAAGAGCCCTATACTGATCTCCTCTACTACTATTAATCATTGTTGTTTTTATGTATTCTAGTAGCACCAAGAGACCCTAACTAAGATTGAGGCCCAAACATATAGTAAAACACAATCAGTGCCCCCAGAGAGCTTACAAAACAAATAGGACAGAAGGGAAAACAGAGAGGTGAGATGAAGTGTCTTGCCTAGTCTTACATAGCAGGTCAGTAGTACAGCTGGGAATAGAATACAGGTCTCGCAAGTCCTAGGACATGTGTACACTGTTGTGCAGTTCAGACTACAGGGCTGTGAATTCAAAAAGGAGTACGTTAATGTAAAGTAGAAACCTTTTAGTTTGTGACTGCAGTGTCCCTATGGGGGACTTACAGCACCGCACTTTGTGCAGCGTCTAGCTTCTCTGTACTCTCATACTGCTGCACTGTTCACATTTCACGGTCTTTCCTGCTGGTGTACTCTGTAAAACAGAGAAATATGAACCTATATATTGGGAATGTTGTATTAATTTTAATGGACTATATAGGCTTAAAGAGTTAAAGGTGTTAACATGACCCTGTTACTGTTTAACATTAAACAATTTTTAAAAAGGTTTGGTATACAAAGACCTTAGCTTGGTTAGTACCATAACAAACATTTTTTTAATCTTTTATTGAAAAGAAGGAAAAACAGTTAAAGCATTTAAAATTTAAAGTATTAAATAAAACTTTTATTTTAACTATAACCCTTGGTGCATGTTTTTTTGGTTTTGGGGGGGGGATTGTTAGTTGTAGAAAGTTTTTCT
Organism: Malaclemys terrapin pileata; assembly: GCF_027887155.1. Classification (NCBI taxonomy): domain Eukaryota; kingdom Metazoa; phylum Chordata; order Testudines; family Emydidae; genus Malaclemys; species Malaclemys terrapin. The sequence continues at coordinate 87,995,033 of NC_071510.1, read as the reverse complement.
GAGGAAAACCTTTCTGTTTGACAGTTTTTTAGCTGATATGAAAGATGGCAATAACTGGGTTTTTTTTGGGGGGGGGGGGGGAAGAGAAAGTTAGCTGAGATAGGCTCAAGCTGTTGTTGTCGCAGTTGTTAAAATTTAATTTTGTTTCTTAGAAGACAAGGCAAATGCACACAAAAGGGGAAAGAAGACAACAGCAAAGATAGAAAATGCAGCTCAGGCTCGCGGGGCTTTGGCTGTGGGGCTATTTCATTGCAGTGTAGACCTCCCACTCTGCAGGGTCTTAGAGCCAGGGCTCCAGTCCAAGTCCAAAAGCTTAGACAGCAATGAAACCACGCCACAGCCTGAGCCCTGTGATGCCGGGTCAACTGGCACGGGCCAGCCGTGGGTGTCTAGTTACTGTTTAGACATAACCTTTGGGCATTGATTCTAGCTGTCCTTTTGGTTTCAGGCTTGCAGCAGTGTTGCAAAATATACAATTTTGGCTAGCTAAATCAGACTCTTATTAGATGGAAAGAAAAGCAGGAGGATAGGAAAGAGAAGAAATGAGGTGGGGAAGGGAAAGAACACATGGGGGAAGGGAAGTAATGCCTATTTCCCCTCACGTATGCTCAATATCCATTTGTAGCAATGAATACACACAGCAGGGCATATGATCATAGTACCTCTTCAGATACTGTCCATGAGTACAAAAGCTTCGGTGAAGTAATTTACTCAGTATCTAGGTGTGACTACTAGAAATAACAGGTTATTTTTTTTTGAGGAGGAGGAGAAATAAATTTGCTAAAAAAATAAAGTGCACATTCTGTAATTAATTCTGTTCATCTTATTTTATAGGCAATAGCATTACAAATTGAAGTAGTGAGATTCCAGTTGTACGAAAGCTCTATGGGCTGAATCTGTTACGGAAATCACAGTAAATTGCAACTGCAAGGGAAACTGCAGGCTCTTATCAGCCTGAGAGTACGGTAAACATGGAGGGGTTAAGAGACTTGTATTTTATTCTAAACAAAATGGACATAGAATTGTATACATCTGAATTCTTGTACAAGAGGACTGGTAACCAGCTCTGATATCTAAATGACTGTTCATTAGCACATATCAGCTGCACTTTTCTATGATTTACTGTAGGTAGACCACACAGCACTGATCATTTCTCTGTTTATGGAAAAAAGGCTTTTGTCTCTAAAAAAAAAAAAAATAAAAAGCTGATCCAGGAGCAAATTTCACCAGAACAAACTAATCTCACTTTATTCATTTCTGGCAATGACAGGCAAAGATTATGCCTGCTCCTTCTTCCAGTTTGGAAATATTATAATCTCCGATGCACCAGACACTTCTAGAAGATCCTGGGCCAGATCCTGGTGCAGCTCTATTGATTTCACTTGAGATATTCCTTATTTACATCAGTGTGAGTTGAGAATCAGGCCCGCTGTGTAAAATGAGTCTTTCAAGCAAACACAGAAAAGGAGTTGCTGCTCTGATACTGCCATAAAGTTACTGGCTTGCATTTTTAGTTTTTCCTAAACCTCTGGGAAAACAAATCCTTTTTCTCTTTTTCAATCAATTTACAGAGCCACGGGAGAAGGTTCTTTCTGAAGCTCATTTAATGAACATATTTACTATTCATTAAGTAGATGTGTTAAAAGCTACTTAAGCTTCTAACAGTTGTGATTATAAACTTTTAAATGACCATAAAAAACCCTGCAGCAAGGTACAGAAAATAGTGCAAAGTGATAAACAAAAGAATTTGTTTTGCTTGCCTATCCTGATTTGCATAAGCATCCTTTCTATATTCTGCTGTGTTGTCATTCTTGTTGTTGCTAAGATAAAGATAATATTTTTAAGTGTACACCTTGAGTATATACTAATTAGACAGGATTTTCCAAAACAAAAAACAATTCAGGAGTGGGAGTTGACCACTCAAGCTGTCACTAAAACTACCTTGTTTCCACTGTAATTGACTAAGATTTAGAAAATACAGTATTAGCTTGCAGGAGACAAAATGTATGGAAATGCACTGAATGTCAGCAAAAAGTCAACACTTTGGGATCATTATGCCTTTTAGTGGAATAAAAAATAAATCAAAAGATGTTTCATTATACAGTAGATGCTTTTATGTCTTATTCTATTTGTTTTGTATTACACAGATTTCATGGCAAATATAGATTCGAGCATAACAAGGCTAAACTATCATTTAAGTCCAAAATAATATTTTCCCATACCTAAAATATCCACAAATTCATAGCTTTTAAGGTCAGAAGAGATCTTATAGATCATATAGTCTGACCTCCTGTATAGCGCAGACCATAGAATTTCACCCAGTTACCCCATATTAAGTAATGTTTGACTAAAACATAACTTCCAGAAAGGCAGATATATAAGGAAGGAAATATAATAAAGTTGCTTTTTCTTTTAAGATTCGGGGAACACGTGTTTCCTCCTGCTGAAGAAAAGTATATAGGGGGGAAAAATCCATAAATTCCGCTGAGTTGTTATTGCATTCTCTACCTGCCCCTGGACTACCGGAGCAAAATACCTCTTAGTGTGGATCCTCCCTAGCTCCTGCTCCCTGAGTGTGCCTCATTCTTCTGCATGGCCAATGGGTCTCTTGCAGAGATCTTTTGTAGAGAGGAGAGGCTGTTCTGAAGAGGGGAAAGCACGCTGCATCGCTTTCCCCTATAAAAGGCATTTCCAGAGTTTTCACTCTCCTCTATAGTGCGGTGGGAAGGGAAAGGTTTGGGGCAAATAGGAGTAAGAGTGTGTACAAACCCTGCACCAGGTGAGAAATGATTAAAGAGCAGTTGTGGGCTCAGGCAGGCCCCCACCACACCTCTGAAGGATGCCAGTCTTGGAGGAGGAGCCTTAAAAGGGAGAGGCCCAGTTCCAAAGGTCCCAGCCCTGGGAGATGGACAGACCTCTCCTCATAAGCAAGGAGATTCTAGTAAGAAGAGACTGACTTGCTGAATCTCCTGAAGCTGGGGACTAATTGGGAGAAAGGAGCTAGTTGAAGCAGCAGTGAACTGAAGCCCTACAGCTGGCTCAAGTTACACGTCCAGCACCACCGAGGAGAGCTGCAGGACTCCTGCCTTGAGGGGAGTGACTGAGGGACTGCCTGAATCAGGGGGAGTACTGGGGAGAGCAGAAGGACTGTTTGGAATATAGCCCAGCTACTGCAGGGTGGGGGGTGGCAGCAGAAGTTCCTCTGTAGCCAGCTGGGAAGAAGCAGCAAGGAGCCACAATTCCAAAGCAGGAGTAGCAGCACTCCTAGACCTGGGGAAGATGCTGATAAATAGGGAAAGGCAGGAACAGCCCAGGGATGTGGCAGGGGGACTGATAGAACAGTCCTTGGCCATCTAAACAGGGTCCCTGGACTGTTCCTACCTTTCCCTATTTGTCAGACCTGGGTTCCCCTGCATCTCCCCCAGACCAAAGGGAGGAGGACAGGCTTCCAGACTGAAGGAGGTCAAGAATGACAAGTCCCAGATGGGGGCTGTGGGCCTGGCATAGAGGCTACTAGACTTTGGATTTTTCCTGCCTTGTGGATTGGCCTCTGAATTAGCCTAAAAGGCGCGAGTCTCAAGTATGACCCATCCAGCAGGCCAAGTCACAAGGTAAAGGGAACCACTAGCGTGCCTGGACAGCAGTTCTGCAGAACTATAGTGGAGGAAAACCCCTGCGAGCGGTGGCCCGGCCCATGAGTCACTTTGCCACATGGAGCCTTGTTTATTTACTGTGTTATGACAGACTCAGCTGAGTTAGAAAAGGAAAAGACCCGTTAGGAGTTCTAAGCCCTCTCCTTGCCTGTACAGGATTATTTATTACAGCAGCGGTCACCATCCTCTTTTCCTGAAGCCCCCTCTTTGACTAGTGGGTACTTCCCCATGTCTGCTGGCACTATGTCCTGACATGCTGCCGCCATCCCTCCTCTTTCCCACCATGTTAGGGTTGCCGGGTCTCCATTTTTTTACCAGAATGCCCAGTCGAAAAGGGACCCTGGTGGCTCCAGTTAGGACCGCCGACTGGGCTAGTAAAAGGTGGTGCTGCGGGTCTAAGGCAGGCTAGTCCCCGCCTGTCCTGGCACTGCGCTGTGCCCTGGGAAAGGCCAGCACGTCCGGCTCCTAGGTGAGGGGGGGCACGGGGTTCCATGTGCTACCCCCTCCGCCCCCCCAAGCACTGGCTCCGCACTCTCATTGGACGTGAACTGCAGCCAATGGGAGCTGGTGGGGTTGTGCCTGTGAGCCGGATCTGCTGGCTGCTTCCGGGGCGCAACGCAGTGCCAGGACAGGCAGGGAGCTTGCCTTTGCGCCCCCCTCCCCTGCCCGCGGCTGACTGGGAGTCACCCGAGGTAAATCGGCACCCCAACCCCCTGCCCCAGCCCTGAGGCACCCCCCAACCCGGAGCCCCCTCCTGTACCCCAAACCCCTCACCCTCAGCCCATAACCCCTTCTGCACTCCAAGCCCCTGCCTAAACCCACAGCCCCCTCCCACACGCCGAATCCGTCGGCCCCAGACTGGACCCCCCTCCTACACCCAAACCCCTCATCCCTGGCCCCAGCCCAGAGCCCATACCTCCTCCCACACCCCAAACCCCTCCCTCAACCCACAGCCCCCTCTCCCATTCCGAATCCCTTGGCCACACCCCCCAGCCTGGACCCCCTTCCTGCACCCCAAACCCCTCATCCCCAGCCCCATCCCAAAGCCCGCATCCCCAGCCAGAACCCTCACCCCCTCCTGCATCCCAACCCCAGTGAAAGTGGTGAGGGTGGGGGAGAGTGAGCCAATGAAGGAGGGGGAAATGTAGTGAGTGGGGGCGGGGCCTCAGGAAAGGGGGCTGGGCTAGAGTGTTCAGTTTTGTGTGATCAGAAAGTTGACAACCCTACACCGTGTGTTGTCCTCTCTCTTCTCATTTCTCTCTCTGTTGTCTATGTTCCTTCACGACTTTTATTTCCTTTTTTTGGTTCTTCTTTTTCTCTTTTAGGTTCTGCTCTTGCAGATTGCCACATTCCTAGTGACTGCAATGGGGAAGGATCGAACCCTTTCTGTACACTCTTTTTGTTGACTTTTCCTCTCCATTCTCCTATTCCCCAAAGACTCCACTGCTGCTGGGAATGGGCCTGTCCATTCAAGGCTGAGCCAAATGCTTTGGGAGCAGAGAAAAGAAGCTGGGCCAGCAAGTCAGTGCTGAGCCTGCAGCTCTTTATAGGCAAAGCTGCTCCTGCAATTAGCAACATTATGGGCCACACCGAGAGTCGGGAGGAAGCTGGATTTGTTTTCAAGTGACCACTTGCTACTTTAAATGAACACGTAACAGCTAGTTTCCAGTGTGAGAGAGAACTGGCGTTAGGGTGCTATAGCTTTCCCCACCCACAATGACACTCTTTTTTACCCTGTTCTCACTCCCCTCACCCCAAATGCCAAATTGGGAACTACCAGCCCTATGCTTTGTCTTGTCTGATTTTAAGTGTCTCAGATTATGGGGATTTTGCCAATTCCTGTGGGAGACTGTTTCACAGTCTAATAGATCTGGGACTTGTTTCCTTTTTTTAATCTTCACATTATGCTTTTCTCAAAACTTGTATTTACTTTTCAGTCACAATGCAATTTGTTTCTTTGTCTCATTTCATTTTTACTTAATCCTTTTTATCCTGACAGCTAATAGATTTTTTTCTATGCAGTGAGGAAAGCAAAATCCTGATAATATATTTTCTTAAAGGGAATACTGTCAGCCACACTGTATTACTTAGAGCAAGGAAGGGTGGGGGACCAAAGGTTCACAAGCATTTTTTTACTCAAACTTCAATAGGAGCTCAGACTACATGATCACAGTGGTCTGGCTTTATAATCTAGGCATTTATAACCTATGCATTAATGACACCACTGTATTTTCTGGCTAATCTATCAAAAGGTATTTATAATGCACCAACCACAACAGTATCAGTTTAATAGTTATATGACTGTGGTGAGGGCTTTTTGTATTTTTCTCCGCATTTTAATTTTCTTCTACATTCATGCTTTTCTTGTACTTTAAAAAATTTATTAACTCTTAATTGTGTTTCGTTTGTGCCTTTCTTCTATTTAGGGCTGCCAATTAATTTCATTTAATGCATGTGATAAATGCAAAACAAATTAACTAGATTAAAAAAGTCACAATTAATTGCAATTTTAATCACACCATTAAAGAATAATATTTTTGGATGTTTTTCTACATTTTCAAATACACCGGACCCTCGCTAGAACGCACATCTATATAGCGCAAATTCGCATATAACGCGTCGCAGCCATAGATCCCATATTTAATTACTTTAATTGCAATTCATTTTAATGCGGTCCTCATGTTAACGTGGTACCTACCGCATGGATCCCAAATCCTATGTTCTAGAAAGGGTCCAGTGTATACTGATTTCAATGACAACACAGAATACAAAGTGCACAGTGGACACTTAATATTATTTTTGATTACAAGTATTTGCACTGTAAAAAAGATAAATAAAATAAATAGTATTTTTCAATGCACGTCATACAAGTCCACTCAGTCCTACTTCTTGTTCAGCCAATCACTAAGACAAACAAGTTTGTTTACATTTACTAGAAATAATGCAGTCTGCTTCTTATTTACAATGTCACCTGAAAGTGAGAACAGGCATTCGCATGGCACTGTTGTAGCCAGCGTTGCAAGGTATTTAAGTGCCAGATAAGTTAAACATTCAGATGCCTTGTTATGGTTCAACTTGTAAGCTCTAATGTTTTACATTATTTTGTTTTTGAGTGCAGTTATGTAAAAAAAAAATTGTAAGTAGTACTTTCACACTACAGTACTTGTATTCTATTACAGATTAACAGCGTGAGTAAAACAGATTAATCACAACTTTTTTTAAATCTCACAATTAATTGTGATTATTTTTTAATTGTTTGACAGCCCTAGTTCTATTTGAACTCTGCCTCCTGCAGAAAGATTAAAGCAAACTCCATTGATCTTCTTCTGTCTAGCATCGCTATATCACTGACAACAGCCTACTCCAGTGTGTTCCATCTTTGAACTAAACAACAAAGCAGACCACTGCTTATGTATCTCCATCTTAAACCAACCAATCAGGTGTTGGTATAGCAGGAACTGCAGTAAAGAATTCCGGGAAATCTGACCAGTGTGTCCAGTAGCTTTTGCCTAGATCTCTTAGGTCCAGTCATTGTAGCGATAGCACAGTGTGAAACCATTCATGCATATCTCCTTTTATTACAAATCATGTAAGTGCATCCTTGTCTTTTGATTGGTGGAATGCACTGCAGCAGAGAGACTTCTGTACTCCTCTCCAACAGGGGATTAGCATTGAAATTGACCTTGCTGGGTCGAATTTGGGGTAGTGTGGACGCAATTCGATGGTACTGGCCTCCAGGAGCTATCCCAGATGCTCCATTGTGATTGCTCTGGACAGCACTCTCAACTCGGATGCACTGGCCAGGTAGACAGGAAAAGCCCCGGGAACTTTTGAATTTAATTTCCTGTTTGACCAGCGTGGTGAGCTCAGAGGTGACCGTGCAGATCTCATCAGGACAGGTGACCATGGAGTCCCAGAATCGCAAAAGAGCTCCAGCATGGACCGAATGGGAGGTACTGAATCTGATCGCTGTATGGGGAGTGGAATCAGTGCTATCAGAACTCAGTTGCAAAAGATGAAATGCCAAAACATTTGAAAAAATCTCCAAGGGCATGAAGGACAGAGGCTATAACAGGGACCCGCAGCAGTGCCATGTGAAACTTAAGGAGCTCAGGCAAGCCTACCAAAGAGCCAGAGAGGCAAACGGACGCTCCGGGTCAGAGCCCCAGACATGCCGCTTCTATGATGAGCTGCATGCCATTCTAGAGGGTGCCCCTACAACTATCCCAGCCCTGTGCGTGGACTCTGTCAATGGATTCTCACGCAACAGGGGTGAGGATTTTGGGGACGAGGAGGATGATAGTGCACAGCAAGCAAGTGGAGAAATCATTTTCCCCGGCAGCCAGGAACTGTTTTTCACCCTGGATCTAGTACTCTCCAAACCCACCGAAGGTGGGCTCCCGGACCTAGAAGGTGGAGAAGGGACCTCTGGTGAGTGTACCTTTGTAAATATAATACATGGTTTAAAAGTAAGCGTGTTTAATGATTAATTTGCCATGAAGACTTGGGATGCATTCGCGGCCAGTACAGATACTGGAAAAGTCTGTTAACGTGTATGGGGATGGAGTGGAAATCCTCCAGGGACATCTCAGTGAAGCTCTCCTGGATGTACTCCCAAAGCCTGTTAGCCATGCAGTGGGGGGGGAGGGGTGAACATTCATCCCAGAGAATTGGGTATGTGTGGGGGGTTTAGTTGGGTTTGTGCTGCACGCAGCCCCTCCTTTTAAATGGCCAACCCATTTTAAATGGCCAACCCAATGGGTGCTTGGTATGTGAAATGAGGGCGCTGCTGTTTGAAACCATTCCCACATGTTATGAAGGTTAAAGAAGCCAAAAGACTGTGGCTTACCATGGCTGTCTGCAAGCCAAATTCTGTTGCCTGCTGGCCCTGCGTGTGTGATCTCTCACACCAAACTGGCAGGCCCTCAATATAAGAGGCAAAATGCAACTTTGTAAAGAAACCACACGTGCTATGTAATGTTAACAGCTTAGTTCACTGTGGAAGAGTCTACCCATTGTTCTCTAAAATGTGTCTTTTTAAAGACTATGCTCCCTTTTTTTCCTCCTGCAGCTGCAAATGTTTCAACGCTCCCCATATCATCTCCGTTCCAGAGGCTAGCGAAGATTAGAAGGCGAAAAAAATGCACTCGTGATGAAATGTTCTCTGAGCTCATGCAGTCCTCCCTCACTGAAAGAGCCCAGCAGAATGCGTGGAGGCAGAGTTCAGGAAAGCACAAAATGAATGCGAGGACAGGAGGGACACGTGAGAGGACAGGTGGCGGGAGCAAGAGGAGAGGTGGCGTCAGCGTGATGAGAGGAGGCAGGAAGCAATGCTTAGGCTACTAGAAGATCAAACTGATATGCTCCAGCATATGGTTGAGGTGCAGGAAAGGCAGCAGGAGCACAGACTGCCACTGCAGCCCCTGTGTAACCAACTGCCCTCCTCCCCAAGTTCCATAGCCTCCTCACCCAGACGCCCAAGACTGTGGTGGGGGGGCCTCTGGGCACCCAACCACTCCGCCCCAGAGGACTGCCCAAGCAACAGAAAGCTGGCATTCAATAAATAAGTTCTGAAGTGCAGTGTGGCCTTGTCCTTTCCTCGTCCACCACCCCATCCGGTGCTTCCCTCCTCCCTCCCGGGCTACCTTTGCAGTTATCCCCCCATTTGTGTGACAAATTAATAAAGAATGCATGAATTTGAAACAACAATGACTTTATTGCTTCTGCAAGCGATGATCAAAGGGGGGAGGGGAGGGTGGTTGGCTTACAGGGAAGTAGAGTGAACCAAGGGAGCAGGTTTTCATCAAGGAGAAACAAACAGAACTTTCACACCGTAGCCTGGCCAGCCATGAAACTGGTTTTCAAAGCTTCTCTGATGTGTAGCGCGCCCTGCTGTGCTCTTCTAACCGCCCTGGTGTCTGACTGCGCATAATCAGCGGCCAGGTGATTTGCCTCAACCTCCCACCCCGCCATAAACGTTTCCCCCTTACTCTCACAGATATTGTGGCGCACACAGCAAGCAGTAATAACTATGGGAATATTGATTTCGCTGAGGTCTAGCCGAGTCAATAAACTGCGCCAGCATGCTTTTAAACATCCAAATGCACATTCTACCACCATTCTGCACTTGCTTAGCCTATAGTTGAACAGCTCCTGACTACTGTCCAGGATGCCTATGTATGGCTTCATGAGCCATGGCATTAAGGGGTAGGCTGGGTCCCCAAGGATAACTATAGGCATTTCAACATCCCCAATGGTTATTTTCTGGTCTGGAAAGTAAGTCCCTTTCTCCAGCTGTTCAAACAGACCAGAGTTCCTGAAGATGCGAGCGTCATGTATCTTTCCTGGCTATCACATGTTGGTGAAACGTCCATTGTGATCCACCAGTGCTTGCAGCACCATTGAAAAGTACCCCTTTCGGTTTATGTACTGGCTGCCTTGGTGGTCCAGTCCCAAGATAAGGATATGCGTTCCGTCTATCGCTCCACCACAGTTAGGGAATCCCATTGTAGCAAAGCCATCCACTATGACCTGCACATTTCCCAGAGTCACTACCCTTGATAGCAGCAGCTCAGTGATCGCGTTGGCTACTTGGATCACAGCAGCCCCCACAGTAGATTTGCCAACTCCAAGTTGATTCCCAACTGACCGGTAGCTGTCTGGCGTTGCAAGCTTTCAGAGGGCTATTGCCACTCGCTTGTGAGCTGTGAGGGCTGCTCTCATCTTGGTATTCTTGCGATTCAGGGCAGGGGAAAGCAAGTCACAAAGTTCCATGAAAGTGCCCTTACGCATGCGAAAGTTTCGCAGCCACTGGGAATCATCCCAGACCTGCAACACTATGCAGTCCCACCAGTCTGTGCTTGTTTTCTGGGCCCAGAATCGGCGTTCCACGGCACGAACCTGCCCCATAACCATCATGATGTCCAAATTGCCAGGGCCCATGCTTTGAGATAAGCCTGTGTCCATGTCCTCATCACTCTCGTTACTGTGCTGCTGTTGCCTCCTCGCCTGCTTTTGAAGTTTCTGGTGCTGCATATACTGCAGGATACTGAGCGTGGTGTTTACAGTGCTCATAACTGCCGTGGTGATCTGAGCGGGCTCCATGCTTGCCGTGGTATGGCGTCTGCGCGGAAAAAAGGTGCGAAACGATTGTCTGCAGTTGCTCTCATGGAGGGAGGGGCAACTGATGACATGGCTTACAGGATTGGCTTACAGGGAATTAAAATCAACAAAGGGGGCGGGTTTGCATCAAGGAGAAACACACACAGCTGTCGCACCGAAGCCTGGCCAGTCATGAAACTGGTTTTCAAAGCCTCTCTGATGAGCAGCACGCCTCTTCTAATTGCAAACAGCCTAGTCAGCAAACAGCGCCAGCGAGATTTTAAACATCCAAAGGCATATTTTACCACCATTGTGCACTTACTCAGCCTATAGTTGAACTGCTCCTTTCTACTGTCCAGGCTTCATGAGCCATGGGAGCAAGGGGTAGGCTGGGGTAGGTGCGACCACGCGGTGCTGCCTACTGGGAGAGCAGCCTGAGGCAAAAGCCTCCAGCTTGCATGATATTCCAGGCAGGACTGAATCTCCATTAGATGAAACTTAAAAAAGAGAATGACCTGGAGTCACCCCCATTTATGTCCAGGCACCCCTGACTGACCTCACCGAGGTCGGCCAGGAGCAACCAGGAGAGAGCAGCAGACGGTGCAATACAGCTGCTAACCATCTTTGCTAACTTGCAAAGGCAAGGAGCTGCAGCTGTATAGCACTGCAGTACCGCATCTGTTAGCAGCATCCAGGAGACGTACGGTGACAGTGAGCTGAGCGTGCTCCATGCTTGCCGTGGTATGTCGTCTGCACAGGTAACCCAGGAAAAAAGGCGAGAAATAATATTTTGCCATTGCTTTCACGGAGGGAGGGAGGGACAATGTTTTTGCCCCACCAGGCATTGGGAGCTCAACCCAGAATTCCAATGGGCAGCGGAGACTGTGCGAACTGTGGGATAGCTACCACAGTGCAATGCTCCGAAAGTCGACGCTAGCCTCGGTACTGTGGACGCACACCGCCAACTTAATGCACTTAGTGGGGACACACACAATCAACTGTATCAAATCGATTTCTAAAAAAATCGACTTCTATTAAATCGACCTAATTTCGTAGTGTAGACATAATCTTAGTTTCTTAGCCCCCAGATGTGGGGTCATTTGACATTATATTGAAGGATATATTTGGAAGTAATCAAAAGGATAATACATTTAAATCTGCAATGGAAACAGAAAAGCATTTTTTCAGACTTAAGACGGTGCATTATATGAAAATCAAACAATGCCAAATGTTTACCACCTTTTGACATTCATTAAAGATATTTACCTTCAAATAATCTTCAGAACTGGAATGTGCACTTTCAAAATCGTGTGCAAAATGGCTCATTAACCTTCCTATAAAACCTAGCCTAGTAACAGTGTAAGTCAGTGTCTCCATAGTGACCCATGCTGACCTTGTTCCTGGGCAGTAATTGTGAACATCTCTTCACGGATGTTTCCACTTCTAATAGCAGCTCTGTGACATGAACTATTCTTTCAGGGACCCTAGGCAAGTCCACATTCATTTTCAGTTTTCACACAAATGACAACAATTATAAATTAACAAAGCCCTTCAACAGAGGCACTAGCACTTAGAGCGGAGATTATGAGGGACCTGAAGCAGTGATCTTTCAACACAGGGTCCCTGAAGTACTACATCAGTGCCACCTTATGATCTTTTTATTAATGAAAGTTTTGCTTCGATTTTACCCTATTAGCACATTGTTGGTTGTGTTAACAATGAGAGGTTGGTGCCAAAGCACTGTTAACTTGTTCTACTTTGCCTTTTTGATAGCCCCCTGTGTAGCCTCCAGGAATTATCATGCTGCCTGAACAGAAAAAGAGACAAGTTACTGCATATATGCCATGTCATTTTCTTTCTCTCCTAACAAAAAGCAAGGGCTAGATGCTCAGCTCGTGTAAACTGGCATTGCTCCACTCACAGCAATGAAGCTATGCTGACTCACAGCAGCTGAGGATCTCCCCTTTTTTCAGAAGTGTCTTATATAAGGGTGTGTACTTATGAAAGGTGTACACTGCTAAGAAAAAAGATTCTACCCTCTCTTTCTAGTTTCCCTCTTTTTATACCTGCAATACAAGTATCTACCAAGGCTGTCAGCTAATGTGTTTTTAAATGAGCTAACACCTATTAGGTTTGATTCTCCTCTCACTTACACTAGTGTAGATCAGGAATAATTCCAATGAAGTCAATGGAGTTACTCTGATTTTGAACAGGTGCAACTTCATTCATTTCCATGGAATTACTTCTGATTTACATTCGTATAAAGGAACAATCACGCCTCATGCACACACTGTGGCCTGGTCTACACTTAATTTTTGCTGGCATAGCTATGTTGATAGGGAGTGTGAAAAAAACAGGCACATGCCTAATTGACGTTGCTATAATGGCAAATGCCGTAGGGTAGACAGTTATACTAGCAAAAAAGTTTGTTGGTGTTATAGCTTATTTTGTTCAGGGAGCTAGGATAAGCTATACCAGCAAAATAACTCTTTTGCGGATATAAGCTCAGTAGGAGGGTTTGCCAGTATAGCTGTACCATTGTAACTATGCTGACAAACCCTTCCTAGCTTAGACAAGGTCCACATGAAAAGCAAAGAGCAAAAAAATGCCTCCAATCTAAATAAATAGATCACTGAAGTGGGTGGATTGGGCTATTTAGAATTCTGATTTGCTTCCTGGTAGGTGAAGATATAATGTTGAGGATGACTGGAAAGTATTTTTGGGGACAACTGAAGATTTTGGATCACTTCTGGGAGAAATGTAGAATTTATAAAAGAGAAAATACCAATACATGTAGTCTGTTTGACCCAAACCAATGTCAAAAGGGTAAATCATTAAGAAATTAATTCATCAAACTTGTTTCAAAATAAAAAGGGAGGAAATCTTGAAACGCAAAGCACTTCTCTTTTCTTGTTTCTTTCCTTTCTCTTTACCTCCTCCTTGGGTGCCATTTTGGAAAGAGGAGAGGTGGGAATAATGTTGTTCAGCAGATGTGTGTGTGTTTGTGTTGCCATAAATCTGTTCTTTCCTAGTCCTGTGAAATACCCTCCCTGTCTTCAGTCTCACTGCCCACTATATTATTTTCTCTCTCATTGATATCTACTATTTTATAGCACCCATAATGGTGCTAAATACTTCACAGAGGGCCTGGTCTCTGAAGCCTAAATTAAAGGTGTTATACAAGTGGGAGCAATGAATACTATGGCTCTGATGAAACAGGAAGACCAAGGTATGCAGCAATATGGTCATGTTATTATGCAAATGCACATCTTAGTGGTTCAAGTTTTTTTTTTCATGTTACACCTACCTGTGATAAATATTTATCATGCACATTTGTGCAGGATATATTGGGAACAAGGAGGTGTCTGAAGAGCACTGCACTCTGGCAATCCCCAATTGGCAGATTCCTTCCTGGAGACCACTGCAAGGTGGAGCACATTAAAGCAAACCCTAGACTGCCCTAACATGTGGCAAGCCAGGCTGAAAACCAGGGAGGCGTAGCCAGCTTTCCAATGGTTCCACATCTCTCCTGCACTTTGCAGACGCTGGAAGTGGCAGAGAATCTGGCTCAGTGAGTGATAATGGAGGGCTAGAATTCAGCAAAATACTTTTTGAGTAGAATTTCATTTTAAACATTTGAATCTTAACCTTTCGCAGTGTAGCTGCATAGTTCTTGTTAATGGCAAGAAGAGTTATGCAGCATCTGCAGATGATATGGACCTCATGGGTTTTAAATGTAATCTTGGCGGCAAACAGGATCTTCTAGAAACAGTGGGCCACATCCTAAGCTGGTGTAAATTGCCATAGCTCATTTGATTTCACTGATATGATCCCACTTTTGCAGCAGCTGAGGATCTGTCCCATTGTTTTTAAATTAGCCAGTGGGGTTAAGTAAGTCCATCTGAGAGTGATGACCCTTGTAAGTCTCCCCACTAAAACCCATACAAATGGTTTTATCAATTTTGCAAAACTGATGTTTGAACAGAAAAGTTTGTGCTTTTTCACTGTGATGAAGAGACATTTTTGCTGGCAATTTCCCCCCTTTGCTGTTAGGACCCCCCTTTTATGGAGGGGGGCGGGAAAAGCACTGCAAGGTCTAAGCCTTGTGTGGCTGAATCTGAAGAATATTATCCCTCAGAATTTCCTTTTACATTTCTTTTTAGGTCTCCAGCTGAAGTGATACCTCCCAGTAACAGGGCAGAAAGGCCTGATTTAGTATGGCTTTCTATTACTGGTGTTCTTCCACTGTTGGAGGATGAGGGGAATGAATTCCTTAGTGTCATTGCTTTGGCATAGGGGTATGCATTATTATTTGAGATTTGTTTTCATATAAATGTACAAAACAGCATCTCAGGAAAGGTTACTGAGGTATTTCCAGAATCTGCAGTAAAACTAGACAACCTTTTAAAAATCAATTTATCATAATGTTTGCATTTCTGCTTCAAGGTAAGTGTAAGTGAAAGAATAATGTATACTAGAATAAAAAGTTACTTGGTATCCAGAGTACTTTACTAATTGAAAAGTAAAATCAATTCATATACTCTTGCCATGTAATTGTTTTTGAGTTTTGGCAACTCAAGGACCGAGAGGCCAGGTCAGGAACTCAGATTCAGCTTTTCTGTGAGATTCCCTGATTAATTTTAATCCAAGATTCTTTGCTATCCGATGAAGCAGATTTAGTCTGTATAGTTATGACCCATTCCCCCTTTTCCTTCCCACCACCTGTCCTCATCACCTTTATGAAAGCCTCAAGAATCCCCCATTTCCTTCCCTTTACACTCCATCTCTTGTGGTCACCATTGATCTAGCTGAAGAAAATTGGTTAGAATTTCCATTGCAGCTCATGGCAGTCCTTTAATTGTTTGGAAAGGTGCAATGAGCAACGTTGCTACATCCTGCCTGTCCACAACAGCTTCTTTTTAAAGGGCGCTGAGCAACCTCCATGCTCACTGAAGTCTGTGAGTAGTCAACAACCCAAAGTCAGGCCCAAGTGCCCAGGAATCAAAACTGTATCTCAATGTTACCTTTTCACTGTGCTATGACTTTCAGGAGCTCTTTCATTATATTGGTGTCCATTGTATAACTTGAATCAGCTGGACGTTTTGTACCTTATTCAATCTAAAAACTGTGACATTATATTGCAGTCCATTATATTTCTACATTTCTGAAGTACAAGAATAACTTATTGCCAACCAGCCACTGCAGCATTGTCTTCTGGGCTGGAGTTGCAAACATTAATAAGAACCACCTTCCTTGCTCTCCTGTCCGAAGATTTTATGATCTAATGCCTTACTCTATTTTTTTAAACAAAGGGAATAACTTTTCCCTTCAATCTATTTCAGCAGCAATGGCACAAATATGACACCATGGTTTTCAAACTTTTTCTGTATGATGCAAGTTATTATAAATCTGTTTACAGAAAATACATTTCTTCAGTTTCTGTGATAACAATTAAATTACAAGAGATTCCAGTGTATTAAGTTCCAGTCTCATGAGGTTCAGGGACAACTGGCTGAAGAATGAGCAATGGCTGACTTTTGCATGTTTCAATATTTTGTAATTTATGGTCTGATATAGTGTGTCCACTTGCCTAAAAACAATCAATTAGCCCTTTATAGTAAGTAGGTCAATATTCTGAATACAATCTCAGAGTACTGTCTTTTTCTGATTGTAAAGTGGTTTACTGATTATGTACGATAGGAGTAATACACATGTGGGAAAGACTTGTTTCTTACCATAGTGAGGAATTATTGCCCAAGCCATGGCAGAAGCATAGATGCCTCCGATCATCCAAAACATGCAAAGCCAACTTAAGTGTTCACCACGCTTCTCTCGAGCAAGAACTTCAGAAAAATACGAGAACACTGTTGGAACAGCTCCACCAATCCTAAAGGGAGACACAAACCATGTGTTAAAGACAGAGCAATAGCAAGTCTGAACAAACATCACTACTGTACCTGCTTAGAACCTGAACTAAAAGAGCCTTTGCCACAAAAAAGTGTTCTTATCTTTGTTTATTTTTTCTTAAGTACATTGCCACTTTAATAAAGGTCTTCTACGTGCCATAGGCCTGACTGCGGTGCATTTGAAAACTTTTGGGGAAGCCCCACACTTTTGACACAATTAAATGCATAGATTTTCATGGAAGCAGTATGGTCAATGAAGAAGTGCCAGATTAAATTAATTGTCAGTGAGCTGTGTTATAGAGCTTGCAGAATTGTAACCAGCATAAAGTTGTGTATTTGACTTAATTTATATGAAAATCCATATGATTATTATGGTAGGATTGGTAGTCTACCAACATGATGACAAAATTCTCATGTAGTATAGAGAATTTTTTAAAATTAATTTTTGGTAAAATTTTCTGGAGTCATGGTATAAGTAATAGCTGCTCTCCCTCCATTCACTCCTTCCCACCCCAACTCTCCAAGTCTTGACTTCCTTCCTTTAACAGAGGATAGGCAAAAAGGATGCTGACATTTGCAATATCCCTGATTATTGCATGTATGCTTAAAAAGTGTTATGCAGTTATATTTTGTATGATTTGCTAGTAACTTATGCTGATTTTTCTCTTTTTGGTCTTTGAGTATTGAATTTTAATTTTGGATGCAATGACTAGAGAGTTGTTATTTTATTTCTCCCTACTGTGCAATACTGTATGTGCTGGTAACTCTTTGACGTTACACAGCAATAAATATTTTATTGTTACCCACATTGTTGGAAGGCTCCTATACAGTATTTTTACTGAATCAACCAATTACTAATAAAAACAAAGTTTAAGAAAATACATGTGGTTAGAACTGAACAGTTTGAAATGAGAACTAAAGGCCTTTTCTTCACTGTAGCATCCCTGCAGTTCTATCCTAGTTAGGCATTTCTAAGGTGCCCATCTTCATAGTAGCTAGGAGTCTAGAAGCATCTCCTACCCTATGCAGGTGGTTTAGAGTACTTGAAATGAATGTTTTTTTATTACAATGAGCATTTCTGAAGCTTGTGCTACCAGGGGCCATACTGCTAAAAAATGATGTCACCTGTGACACCAGCAGTATTAAAATCGGGATCAATAAACCACCATCGATACCAATTTACCAATGAGAAGGAAGAATTTTGTTGTTTAATATTTAAGCAAAATGTTTACTCGTTATGATTGCCAACTTAGATTTAAAACAATGTAAATTGGTTTATTACATCTGATACTAAGCTTGTGTTGTGCTGGGGGTCCAGCATCAATGACACAAATCAAGCCCCTTTTCTGCAATGTGGCCACTGCTTGCAGACAGCTGAGAAATGTCCATTTAAAACACAATTTTACATAAAATTCAGTTCATCTATGGTGAAAATGTGGACCTCTCAAAAGGCTACAGTGAGAAAAATGGTTCAGCTTTCTTCTATAAAACCTAATAAAATTCAAGATATGCATAATTTTCAGCATTAGATTCAGGCCTTTCATTATTGGTCTTTAGATCTTTGCTATAGGCCAAAAAGACAGTTATCCTTCTTAAAACTGCAAAATGTTCCATCATGTCCCAGGACTCAAGATTTGTGCTTTCATTTTTCAGTGTTCAAGACAACGTCTATGGGGCTTCAAGGAGTATTTTCATATCACTGAATCTCTCAGAGAACATGGGATATACTCTGTAAAACAGCTGCAATTCACACCTGGTGAAATTGCAACTGAATTTCAAGATAAGGATAAATGCACATTTATGTTGCTGTCACACTGGCTGCTAAAACTGATTGGAAGGAAGAAGCAAGTTTACCAACAGGTTAAAACAAATATTATAGAGGAAAAGAGTAATACAAAAATAAACTTCTGCCCTATGAACATTCAGTGGGTTCCAATACGGTTTATTTTAGAAGATGTTAAGGTACTTCACTAAGTGGTTACATGTCTCAAGGGGATTGTTCTTTTGTTGCTTCCTTCTAGGCATCAATTTGCAAAGGATCTATAATAGACTCTTACATATATTATAAATAGCTCCCGAGACTGACTGAAGCATGCTAGTTCTTAAATTCTCTGCAAAAGTCCTGCTACACAGATTCATAGCCCCATAAAATACAACTCTTGCTACAGAGCTAGAAATGTAGTGTGAAATCTTCATCCCCACTCCAGTCCTTTTATGGTGGATAAAAGGGCCAGAATGGTGTGAAGGGGAACTTACAGCCTCATACCAATCTCTGTGAGAATCCCCCTGGTACAGACACAGAACACAACCATAAGGCTGTTCTCCAAGGATCCCCTTTAAGTCCTGGAATAGGGAACTGCTGGATGTAAGCTTGTGGAAAGCAAGTCAGGGATGAGGCTGCAGCCCACAGTGCTACGGAGATTCTGAGCCTGTGGAGGATGTTGTTAATTTAGACAGGCCCTCAGGGCTGCCTCAATCAGGCTGCGGTCTAGTCTCCAGAACAGCCCAAGACTGGAAGTGTACAAAGGTATCTTAAAGCTGTCATAACCTCCCCTCCTGGTCTGAGGTGGAGCACTGACTCTCACCCCTACAAAAATACCCTGAATATAGTACTCGCTGCTCAAATTATTTCTTATATTATGTTGGAGAATCACTGGCAGTGGCAGAAACAAGTGTTCCATATCCCTGCCTAATCCTAAGAGGTGTTGAACATGCACTTGTGTTGACGTGGCGATCGAGGTGCTCATCTTTTAGAAGCAACACTTTCACTTGGGGCTTGCTTTAGCTTGTTTCTTTAACGCCATATTTGCTTTGAAAACGATTTCTTGGCATGGCAATGATTTTTTCCCTATAATTGATTCTATCCATTAAAGAAGTTTGTGGTGGCCTCTGGGTATATTTAACTGGTATTTACATATTCTGGTCACTCTTCTACTAATCTTATCACCATATTCTTGCTTCTAAATTTGATTAAATGAGGGTCCAGATTGAAGCAAAAAGGAAAAGCAGTCACTTCTAAGTTCTTGTCACCTAGTAGAGAATCTAGTCTATATCCACATATTGCAGTTACTATGGTAGTAGTTACAAATTCAGGTAGCCTATGCAATGTTGTATTAATAATAAATAGTCATATTTAAGTATTTATATAGAGTTTTGCACGTTCATAGCACTTTACAAAAACTATCTAGTACACAGAGACAGTTCAGGCAAATCTGGGGCCCATGACTATGAAATTCAAGATTCAGCATGTAATCTTATTCCCAAATCTCCAAGGCCATGCAAGCTGTGGGGCTGGGAGCTTAGCAGAGCTCAAGGGAATGTGCCTTGAGTCTAGAATTCGTACAAGTGTCTGTGGAGGGTTAGGGGGAAATGGCTGGATGTTTCAGAGTAAACTGAAGGAGGGAGGAACTTGTAATGTGCCATATCCTAGTGTCATGATAAAAGGAGAGAGATCCTGATTCCCGACAAGCAGCTTAAGATATCCTCAGGATGCTCTCTGTCAGCATAAAGCAGCTCAAACACCTGTGACGAGGTCTACAAACCCAACATAACACACAGGCAGAAAGAGGTTAAGAACTCTCCCTGCCTGCAGACACCCAAACCAGTACCACCCTGGAACACCTATGAGAAATAAAGAGGGAGGAACAGGATAAGAAGGGGGCAGAAGAATGTGGGACTTCAAGGGAGCAACAACTCTCTGCCAGTCTTCCAAAGGAGCTAGCAACCCCTGGAAGTACAAAGGATGGGGCAGAAGCCCTGAGGGCCAAGGACTTTTTGACTCGTTTATGGACTATGCCTTTTCTTAGTTGATTTGATTTAAGCCACTGCTGCTCAGGTCAAGGCCCAACCCAGGTCACTTCAACTGAGGTTTTGCAAAAGACGGTGTCCATTACTACTGACGGATGGTACCAAAAGTGGGATATCACTACCACTGAAAAGTGGACAACTCATTAAAAACAAAACAAAAAATGTACAACAAAAAAGTCCCAAACGAAGGTGAATCGGCTCCTACAGTGGCTAGTCAATTCACAAGCACAACAGCAGCAGTGACAACAGCAACTGTTAGAGCAGATGGTGACACACCAGTAACAGTTATTACAATATATGACTGACCTGCTGCCTTTACAAAGCTGCTTGAACCACACCATGGCAGGAGCTGTGCCTACCAAAATTTGGGGAACGTCCCTAGACCTAATGTTTCCCAAGATGATGGCAGATGACGACCCCAAGTCCTTCCTGATAATCTTTGGGAGAGTAGTGTTGGCATCCCAATGGCCCTCAGAGCAGTAGGCTATCCAGCGTGCCCCATTTTGGCAGGCGGAGCTCAGGCAGTGTACCAGGACCTTGATTGGATGGCTGCACAAGATTATGAACTCATGAAGACAGCCATATTGAGACTGATAAGGCATTAACGAAGAGACCTACCATCAGCTCTTCTGCAACGAGAGATACCCCCAAAGGCCAGGCAATGAGCGTTGCCCAGAAACTGAAGGACAGTGGAGCTGATTGATGTTGAACAGTTCATGCAGATTTTCCCATTGGCAAGCCAAGACTGGGGCTGCAGACACTGGCCAGAAACACTGATGGAAGCGATCCACCTCATGGAAGACTACCTGACTGCTCAAGCTGCCTGGGAGCCTCCCACCAAAGAGGCACCATGGGCCACTATGAGCAACAAGAAAGAGAACCGCACCATGAGGGAGAGATGGGAACTAGGCCAGATAAGCCCCAGGAAGGCCCTAACACCCAGCTGGGTGTCAGAAAGAGCCCACAATAAGTATCACTCCTAGGGTGCCTCGACAAAAGTCCCCCAGGATGACAGACACCTCCAAATATGCAACAAGACCTTCCCCACATGCTTACACAGGCACAGGGTCGCCCCGAACCTTCACAGGAAGACGATAACCAAAGTTACGAACCGGGGCAGGGTGCAGTTGTTTGTTGCTCCTGTGACCAACTGGGAGACTGGAAGTACAAGAGACTTAGATGGAGATGGAAGCCCTGAGGGCCAAGGGCTTTTTGTCTTATTTATGTTATGTTTATGGACTCTACCTTTTTCTAGTTGCTTTGATTTTAACCAATGTTGCCTGGGTCAATGAATGACACCACACTGGAGCATGGGCAGCTAACATCACTTTGACACGTCAACCTGCTTTTAGCAGGCTGGATTGCACCCTATGACCTAAAAACCCTGTATAGCTGAAGGTTTGGAAGCATTATTTGAATTGGCCTTGGTAATGTATGATGACTCTCCAATGACTTCAGCTGAGTTATTCAAGATCTTTGCTGGTGTAACAGAAAAAATTTTGACCCACTGTATTTTTATAATAAAATTGAAAATGATGAATTAAAGCAGTCTGCTTTTAGTCACTATTAGCTCCTTGATGAAATTATAAACAGGCATGAAATTTTGACTACCATGAACTCAATGGAAGATTTGCCATTGACTTAAATGTGACCAGGATTTCACCCTGCATTTTACAGGGAATACAACCACCATTTCCCACAGGACACATTATTAAATCTGCTTCAGACAATTAATTAGCTAAACAAAGTATCCTGTGTGCCCTTGTTAAATTTATGAATAATGTGGTTAATCCTCATTTGTAAAATAAACATCAGGCACCAAAATGTATATCTCTTCACACACACACACACACACACACACACACACACACACACACACACACACATCCCGTATTCTATTTTTTTCTATACTGAACTGAAAAGGCTTGGCCCTAGCTTAAAAATGCTGGTTATTCTGACAGCAGGGTGGACTGATTTAAATCATGATTGAAATCACCTGATTTTTTAAAAAAACAACAACATTGATTTAAATACATCTGAGGCTTCATAAAACCAGGTTTCAGAGTAGCAGCCGTGTTAGTCTGTATCCGCAAAGTACTCCTGTTCTTCTTTTTTCATAAAACCAGTTTGACTAATTGTGCAGTTTATTGTAATTTTAGATTAAAATTTAAAATGAACTAAATTATAAATGCTTTCTAAAAAAATGCCTTTACTATTAGGGTCTCTTATTTGAATATTATAAAATTGCTATAGGCAAAGAACAACATATCAAAAAGTAAGGCTGTGATCCTACAAACACTTAAGGAGGTTCATAACTTTATACACATGACCTCTTGAGGTCCCTTCCAACTCTGATATTCTATGATTCTATGATTCTATGAATTCCATTGACTTCAAAGTGCATAAGTGTTAACAGCATCAGGGGCTAAAGCCTAAATCTGTATTGTTGTTAAAAATTTCTCTCTTGATGGCATAAAATCTTTATAACTTCAACACAAAATCACTTCAGTTTTAATAGTGGACAATTATTTACATTTCCACTACATAAACAAAGTTATTGTGAACTTTCAATACCTTGCCCGAAGCACTTCAGCTTTCTTGACTAGTGGAAGTTCAATATATTGCCCTAAAAATAAGGACTGGGACTTTGAAGTTGATGCAGTATTCTGTGGGAGGCCAGTGACACGAGCAAGAAACGTAGTGGGGTGGTGACACCCCAGAATGCTGAGGAAGCACATGGCTGAATTTTGTAATTTTCCCAGGCGTAGTGCTTACAAGTCCAGCTGGGAGGTAATGAAGGCATGCACTGCTGTAGTCCAGTTGGGAGGTAATGAAGGCATGTTTTATCGAGACAAGCTCATCATCTGCAAGAATGAGACAGTCTTCTAGCCAGTTGGAGTCCTGCTCCTGGGGATTTTCATTACAGTAGATATGTCATTCCTAAAAATATTACATGCACTTTTGAGCATTGCCTCATGAATTCATTCACTAAGAGTGTTACAAAATTTATACCATTTGGATAAGTGCTAGACATAATGGGTTAAATGCATTCAATGGGCTTACACCAAAGATGAAAGTGCTCCAAAATGTGAGTTTTTTTTTAAAAGGTATCCTGTTGTTTTACCTTTCTTACATTTATCCTATCTACATCTATCATGCCCATCTGTCATCCAACTTCAGTGAGGTTTCACTCAACCTCCACCATAACTGTGTTTTCATATCAATTTTCGATCTTTCTATTTTAGACAGCAACATTTAAAGAAGAGAACTATTACTTACTGGAAAAAATCACTCAAAATAATGTATTACACCTCTACCCCGATATAACGCTGTCCTCAGGAGCCAAAAAAATCTTACCACGTAATAGGTGAAACCGCGTTATATTGAACTTGCTTTGGTCCACCGGAGTGCGCAGCCCCGCTCCCCTGGAGCACTGCTTTACCGCATTATATCCGAATTCATGTTATATCGGGTCGCGTTATATCGGGGTAGAGGTGTATGTCTTAGTTTTCACCAAAAGAAGGTGCAATTGTTGACCTCAAAAGAAAATTCATCATACTAAATACAAGTTTGAAGGAACAGGGATTTACATTTTTATGCTTGAACTAATCAGTAGTTATCATTTGTTCTGTGGAATTACGAGAGTGAAGAACAAAAAAGAATTTAGCCAATGTATGGCAGGAGAGATGGATTTCTGAAAATAAACAATAAACGAAGATGCATCTCTCTATTTGTCACATCAAAAAAATTATAAGCGTCTGCTAATCTACCTGCAGGGCTGTAATTTGTCGCAATAGATTTGGGCAACGCACACTGTGACAGCTGGGATGCAAGCAACACTTATGCAGAGCAATCAGGCACCTGGCTTTAGAAAGTATCTGGTGTTTGTTTGCAGATTTACTCACGAAAGGGGCTTGAAATGCAGAGGCATGTCAGGAATAAACAGATAAATAAGAAAAACACACAAGATTAAAATGCATAAGGCAGTAATATGCTCTTTGACTGAAATAGCTAGTCATCTTCTGCTTATAAACTGAACCAGAGCCAGACAGTGAACGTACAGTAGAGATTATGTCGGTCTGTGATGGCGTTTGCAATATTCATCCATCCTGTTACCTGTGGTCAGCTAAGATGCTACATGAGAGAGTTTGAAACATACAACTGCTATTAAGCTGCTTCTTGGTTTGGATCAACCCAACTATTGTCCTGCTTTTCCTGCTCCACTGTCCGATTGCAACTGTTACTTCCCCTTCCTATCAGCTCCTCTTTTCTCTGCCTGGTTTTTATAGTCTGGTGACAGACTCCCACTACCACCCAGTCTCATAAAAGACTTTTTCCCTTCAGAGCCTTCAGGAAACTGGTAATATCTGAAAGTGAGCAGGCAATCATACCAGTTTCCCTTGAGAAATAACTGCTGAATGATGCCTTAGAAAAATTGTAGTTTAATGAAAATCAGTACAATGCAGTTCATTGTAACTGTGTTTTAAATTCAAGTGTTTCTGGACCATGTACAGTAGGATGCAGGTTGTTCAGGTACATGTGCAGTCTGAATGTCTATTAGAGAGAAATAGCCACTTTCAGATTGGAGGTTTAGGAATTTTTGTCACTAAGAGAAGCCCATGACTATGGGGTTAGGTGACTGGGGCATGTGACTGCTTCTGGGACTATACAATACAAACCTCTAGGCACAAGCTAGATATATGGAGTTATGTCCTCACCCTTCCTCAGAGTTCCTTCTAGTACCTCAAAGGTCAGCGCATAGACTCTGAAGAAGTGGTGACAGAATGTGGTTTGTATGGATCCGTGCAGGCACTCATCTCAAAGAACTTCCATTGCATGCAACCTGATTCTGGTCCTGGAAGTTTGGTAACTGTGATCCTCATAAAGGTGGTCTGAGCAGGATCAAAATAATGATTGTAACACTATTCAATTAAGTACCAGCCCTTCACTTTTGCATAGCATTGCTCCCTAGATTTAGCCTGTGTTCAGAGCACCAGGTAGCAGCTTTGCAAATAGGCTCTATTGAAAAGCTTCTTAGAAAAGCTGTGGCAGCTGAGCATTGACTCCAATTAAATGTGCTCCAAGGTCTGCAGGATGGAAACTCTCTCTAGATCATAACATGTCTTGAAACAAACTGTTATCCTCTTAGCAGGTGTATAAAGCCCGACCCTTGGATATGTCCCCATAAACTACAAAGTTGAGGGGACATATCTGTGGCTTTTGGTCTATTAAATTAGTAGGTGATTGTTCTTCTCACATTTAAGCTACCGTAGAACCTCAAAGATACGAAATGACCGGTCAATCACATACCTCATTTGGATCCAGAAGTATGTAATTAGGCAGCAGCAGAGAAAAAAAAAGTAAATACAGTACAGTACTGTGTTAAACAAACTACTACAAAAAAAAATAAAGGGAAAGTTTTCTATAGGACACCCAAGTCTCACAGCCATAGAGGAGAGTTGGGATTACCACTACTTTATAAACTAAAAGTTTAGTATATGTTCTGATGTTGTGAAAAGAACACATGCTTTCTGAAAAGAAGAATTCATCTTAAAATAATCAAGTAATCACTTAGGTAAAGTGAAATAAATTAAAGTCTGTTACTTATCAAAACTACCTGGAGTTTGGATAAAATTGTCCAGCACGAGTCAACAGTTCACAATGGCTGATCTGCCATAATAGGTAGCAATTTTAGTTCAAGGTAGTATTAATTCATGGTGAAATTAAAAATCTTGTTCCAGTATTGCAGAAGTCTTCCTCTAGGGACTTAAAAGACAGAGTTAACAAGGTGCTTATTTGTCTTAGTCAAATGTAGGAGGAGCCTTCGGTGGCCAGCTGATGAATGCAGCTCTCAGTCTCTTCTCCAGGTGTTTTCAGCTTGTAGGAAGTCAATGCTGAAGCCTCTATGATGTGTTGGAGTTCATTCAGCCCACACCAGCAAGGGATTCAGTCAACACCTGCCCTACAACTCTGGGTGCCTTAAATGCTATGCTACTGTGGCTCACAGCCACAAGAATGCAGGTCACCCCCCGGCTTAATTTACAGTGGAGACAGGTAGATGGTATCTTCCCTCCTGTCTGGAAGAAAACCTGTTTCTCCCTTTGTTGGGTCCCAGACTGTAAAGCACAATAGCTGTGAATATCCATAATTCCTCATATAATGTTAACACATACATTTCACAATGATATCACCACTGTGTCATTCTTTTTTAAAATATATTGCACAACACCTTTTAGATATAGATTATAACAAGTGTGTTAGGTGTAACTAGTATGTCAGGCCTGACAAGAGTTACTGACACAGAACAGTGAACTACCAATGAGCCTCTGTGTCACACCGTCCTAGACTTTTTAGCCAGCTTTAGGGTGCAGTCTCCTACCGAGTTCTGATCTCTATCAGTGGAGGAGCCAGGCTTATGGAAAACGATGTCATAAGAAGAGATGACTTTGCATGTTACCCAGAATTTCTTCATCTTTTCATATCACCTCAAGCTCATTTCTCAGATGCTCATCTCTCTCAGGGAGATGCCCTTTCTCCAGCAGTACCTTTGCGATATTTATTTTTCTGCTAGTTATTCTCAGTTTTGTAATGTGAGTAAACATGTTTCAGCTTTTTCTGGAGTCCAGCCTGCTTTGAAATGGCAAAGCTTGTTTTGCGGTAAAATTTCCAAAAGTGCCTATGTCTTAGGTGCCTGTTTTCAAAAGTCACTGAGGCACTTAGCCTCAGTCTCACTGACAGTCAACTGGACATAGATATCTAAGTCCATTTTGAAAATGGGACTTCCATGCTTTTGAAAATTTTACCCAAAGCCTAACCACCCTCTGCTCTGTTGAACTTTCTATTTAAAGCTTTTGGTTCATCTTCTGGTTTTCCAGTTTGTGAAGAATCTATGATGTAATCAACAGTTCTTTTCCGAATGGTTTCTTGCTTGTTTAGTTGTATTTTGACTGCAGGAAATTCTGGCATCCGCCATACAGCTTTACTCTCATAAGACCTCTTATCAGAGGATGGCATTTCTGTCCAGGTTTCTCCTCCTGCTTTTAGATTCGTTGTACTATTAAAGACTAGTTTAAATGGTGTACACTTTTGCCACTTCTTTTATCTCATTAATGTAATATTTCACATAATAACTTAAGAACTATATACAATTGTCTGAGAGAACCTTCTGACCCTGTAGGGAATTATTCTGACACCTTTCTCCCATAATATCCCAGAGGGTTCAGATTGTAAAACATAACATCACTCAATTCTTTGATTAAAATTTCTTTTTGTTTGCTTTACACAGGAATGTATCTGCAATAAAGCCCCTTCCCCAGCTAACAAAGAAACCTTTGATTGCTCTCCATAGAAAGAGGGAGCCGACATCTTCCATCAGTGCTGGCCAAGGATCCCTGAAGAGGGTCCAGGGAAGGCATGGAGCTGAATGTGTAAATTATCTCTATTTCCAAAACCCATGTGACTGAAGAAACTACTCCATATCACCCAAGAGGAGGACTGAGGAAAGATGTATGTATACAAGACTTGAGTCAAGGCTCATGGCAAGTTTGCTTCTTCACTCACCTGGTGTCAAAGCTGGAGTCAACTTTTGTTTTTTAAAGATTTTTCCCCCCCAGTCCCAAGAGAGGAGTAAAAGAACTTCTGGAAGTTCTTCCCATAAACGTCAGTACAACTGAGGGGTGCCAAGCGGTGCCCTTTTCTTGTATGATGGTTAAGACAGTCCCAAGAAAGCCAAGATTTCACCCTTCCCCATCCCTCCAGTCTTTCCTCCCACCAACTGGAAAGTTCTGGCCCCTTAGAAAGATGTTTCACCTTGGTTTGCACATGCTGAAATAAACCTGAACTTTTAGAAAGCAGCCTTCTCACAGTTACTATCATTGCTACTGAAATAGCTGTGATATCTGAGGCACTGTAAGCAGCCTTGATAAGATGGTTGTGGCCTCTGACATCTTCAAACAGATGATCCATCAAAGATGCCAGCTTGTTCCACTTGGCATAGTCATATCTAGCAAGAGGATCCTGATAATTAGCCACTCTCATTTGTAGAGTTGCAGATAAATAAGCCTTCCTATTGTCAGGATACCAGGGGAAAGTAGTCAGGACTAGTGGCAGTAGCTTGGGATTCCAGAACCGAAGCTCGGGATCAAAGCCAGTATTAGGGTCAAGAGTCAAGCTGAGGCTCAAGCCAGAGTCAGAGTCAGAAATTAAGCTGAGGGTCAGAGCCAGAGTCAGGAATCAGACTGAGGGTCAATACCAGGAATCGAGGTCCATGTTGGCGTTCTAGTGATCAGCTGGGAGTCAGACCCAAGCTCAAGACCAGAGGTTCATGAACAGAGAAGCAGAGCAGTCATGGCAGCTAGCTAGGGATGCACATTGTTGCCTGGACACTACCTGGTACATTCCATGGGTTTATATAAGGACAAGGAGCCACTTAGGGATCACTAAGACTACTGTCAGTCAGATCACTTGAGGTGGAACTTCCTGTGGTGTTGAACCTCTCTCTGTAGATTATAGGTCAGAGGTAGAAGCCAGCTTACAGCTACTACTGGGTGGCAGTGTGGGCCTGTTAGTTGCCTTGTAGCACTCCAGGCTTAGGTTCAAGTCCTACTGATCTCTACATCTAGCAAAAGAAGCCAACTTCTCACATCCTTATAATGAGGAATGGATTTGTGGCTTTGACTTGCACTGGTTCATAAGCCACAGCCACTATTGAAGACTTCAGAGCAGGGCTGCAGTAGAAGGAATGGTGGAACCAGAGCCTTTCTGGAAGTTAGTGAAGGGTCATCCAGAGGTCATTGACCAGTCCAGTCAACCCTTCGTTGGTTAGTACAGCTACTCTACAAGGTGTCATGATTTTAATATATGAGACTTCTTTTGGACAGCTGCCAGTTCCAAGTCTAAGACTGTAGCTTTAACGGTTATCAAGTGTTGAAAGAAGCAGGGAGCTAGTAATGGAGGAGATGTGGGGAAGTGGGATACCAGGAGAAAGTACGAGCAGAAGAGCGCATACTCCTGCCTCATACTGAGAAAGCAGGACAATCAGCAAGTTATCTTAAGTGTCTATACACAAATACAAGAAGTCTGGGAAACAAACAGGGAGGACTGAAAGTCCTGGCACAGTCAAGAAATTATGATGTGATTGGAACAACAGAGATTTGGTGGGATAACTCACATGACTGGAGTACTGTCATGGATGGATACAAACTGTTCAGGAAGGACAGGCAGGGCAGAAAAGGTGGGGGAGTTGCATTGTATGTAAGAGAGCAGCATGACTGCTCGGAGCTCCAGTATGAAACTATAGAAAAACCTGAAAGTCTCTGGATTAAGTTTAGAAGTGTTAGCAACAAGGGTGAGGTCGTGGTGGGAGTCTGCTATAGACCACCAGACCAGGGGGATGAGGTGGACGACACTTTCTTCAGGCAACTAACAGAAGTTACTAGATCACAGGCCCTAGTTCTCATGGGGGACTTCAATAACCCCGATATCTGCTGGGAGAACAATACAGCAGTGTACAGACAATCCAGGAAGTTTTTGGAAAGTGTTGGAAATAATTTCCTGGTGCAAGTGCTGGAGGAACCAACTAGGGGCAGAGCTCTTCTTGATCTGCTGCTTACAAACAGGGAAGAATTAGTAGGGAAAGCAAAAGTGGATGGGAACCTGGGAGGCAGTGACCATGAGATGGTCAAGTTCAGGATCCTGACAAAAGGAAGAAAGAAGAGCAGCAGAATACGGACCCTGGACTTCAGAAAAGCAGACTTTGACTCCCTCAGGGAACTGATGGACAGGATCCCCTGGGAGAATAAAATGAGGGGGAAAGAAGTTCAGGAGAGCTGGCTGTATTTTAAAGAATCCTTATTGAGGTTGCAGGAACACACCATCCCGATGTGTAGAAAGAATAGTAAATATGGCAGATGACCACCTTGGCTTAACCGTGAAATCCTTGCTGATCTTAAACACAAAAAAGAAGCTTACAAGAAGTGGAAGCTCGGACAGATGACCAGGGAGGAGTATAAAAATATTGCTCAGGCATGCAGGAGTGAAATCAGGAAGGCCAAATCACAGTTGGAGCTGCAGCTAGCAAGGGATGTTAAGAGTAACAAGAAGGGTTTCTACAGGTATGTTAGCAACAAGAAGAAGGTCAGGGAAAGTGTGGGCCCCTTACTGAATGGGCGAGGCAACCTATGACAGAGGATGTGGAAAAAGCTAAAGTACTAAATGATTTTTTTGCCTCTGTTTTCACGAACAAGGTCAGCTCCCAGACTATTGTACTGGGCAGCACAGTATGGGGAGGACGTGAACAGCCCTCTGTGGAGAAAGAAGTGGTTCAGGACTATTTAGAAAAGCTGGATGAGCACAAATCCATGGGGCTGGATGCACTGCATCCAAGGGTGCTAAAGGAGTTGCAGAGCCATTGGCCATTATCTTTGAAAACTCATGGCGATTGGGGGAGGTCCAGGATGACTGGAAAAAGGCTAATGTAGTGCCCATCTTTAAAAAAGGGAAGGAGGAGGATCCGGGGAACTATAGGCCAGTCAGCCTCCCCTCAGTCCCTGGAAAAATCATGAAGCAGGTCCTCAAGGAATCAATTTTGAAGCACTCCGAGGAGGGGAAAGTGATCAGGAACAGTCAGCATGGATTCACCCAGGGCAAGTCATGCCTGACTAACCTAATTGCCTTCTACAATGATATAACTGACTCCATGGATGAGGGGAAAGCAGTGGACGTGTTATTCCTTGACTTTAGCAAAGTTTTTGATACGGTCTCCCACAATATTCTTGCCAGCAAGTTAAAGAAGTATTGGCTGGATGAATGGACTATAAGGTGGATAGAAAGCTGGCTAGATCATCAGGCTCAATGGGTAGTGATCAATGGCTCCATGTCTAATTGGCAGCCGGTATCAAGCGGAGTGCCCCAAGGGTCAGTCCTGGGGCCGGTTTTGTTCAATATCTTCATTAATGATCTGGAGGATGGCGTGGATTGTGCCCTCAGCAAGTTTTCAGATAACACTAAACTGGGAGGAGTGGTAGATATGCTGGAGGGAAGGGATAGGATACAGAGGGACCTAGACAAATTAGAGGATTGGGCCAAAAGAAATCTGATGAGGTTCAACAAGGACAAGTGCAGAGTCGTGCACTTAGGATGGAAGAATCCCATGTGCTGCTACAGACTAGGGACTGAGTGGCTAGGCAGCAGGTCTGCAGAAAAGGACCTAGGGGTTACAGTGGACGAGAAGCTGGATATGAGTCAACAGTGTGCTCTTGTTGCCAAGAAGGCTAACAGCATTTTCAGCTGTGTAAGTAGGAGCATTGCCAGCAGATTGAGAGACGTAATCATTCCCCTCTATTAGGCATTGGTGAGGCCTCATCTGGAGTGCTGTGTCCAGGTTTGGGCCCCACACTACAAGAAGGATGTGGAAAAATTGGAAAGAGTCCAGTGGAGGGCTGGAGCACATGACTTATGAGGAGAGGCTGAGGGAACTAGGATTATTTAGTCTGCAGAAGAGAAGAATGAGGGGGGATTTGATAGCTGCTTTCAACTACCTGAAAGGGGGTTCCAAAGAGGATGGATCTAGACTGTTCTCAGTGGTACCACGTGACAGAACAAGGAGTAATGGTCTCAAGTTGCAGTGGGGGAGGTTTAGGTTGGATATTAGGAAACACTTTTTCACTAGGAGGGTGGTGAAGCACTGGAATGGGTTACCTAGGGAGGTGGTGGAATCTCCTTCCTTACAGGTTTTTAAGATCAGGCTTGACAAAGCCCTGGCTGGGATGATTTAGTTGGGGATTGGTCCTGCTTTGAGCAGGGGGTTGGACTAGATGATCTCCTGAGGTCCCTTCCAACCCTGATATTCTATGATACTGTATCCTCAGGAGAGGATGAAGACTCTCTCTCTAGAGGCACTCTAACAAATAGGATCTTCTTCAATAGTTTCCTCTTCTGAGGTTCCATAGATTTAGACTGGAAGGCAGATGAGACTTTCTTTTGTGATACCTCAGAAGTGAATGGAGGAGATGTATATTTTGTGGCAGGATAGTCCTTGGTCTTGACAGAAAGCCTTTTGCTAGGTGTTGGTGTCCTAGGCTGACCAACTCACAATGGCTACAGTGTCTATGGAGCACAGGTAACAAAATTGTTAAGATCCCATTAAACCTTAGACTCTAGAGGAACCAAAGAGAAGTCAGTCTGTATCCAAAAAACTCAGTCTCCACCATCATTCCAGAAGCAGAAGTCAGAACTGAGGGAGGAAGCTGGAGATCCTCACTGGACCACCCTAAGGCTGCAGACTCTATGCAGGGATGCAAGTGGCCTGAAGTGAAAATGTAAGTGGCATCATGGCGGAATTTCACCCTTTGTGAATCTAGTGCTTATTGGGGGTGCCAAATTGTTAGTGCTGGAGATCAAGTCCTTGTTTATCCACAAAAGCAGAGGAAGAATACAGGCAGATTGCAGAAACTTCCCCATATTACCCCAATTCTGACCAAGGCAGGGTTTAAAATTGCAACTGAAAAGGTCCTACTACCAATCTCTTAAATCCTCCCACTCCCATCAAAAATTATTTAGACCAAAAAAAAAAAAAAAAAAAAAAAGAAATTGAAACAAACAGAGCCCCAAATATACCCTCAAGGTAACACCCACAATATGGGGCAAGTGTCACTAAAGATCAGTTTTTACATTTAGCAATCGACTGCTAGTAACATTTTGTGCTTGTATAGCACCATATATATGAAGTTCTCAAAATGCATTACAAATATTAACGAAGTCTTAACACACACCTTTGAGATAGGTAATATTTTATTTTGAGATAGGAAAAGTGAGGCACGGAAATTGTTAGTTGTCCGAGTTCACACAAGACATCTGTGGCATAAACAGGAACTGAACTCCCATCTTCCAGTTCTCAGTCCCATGTCATAGCCAAAAGACAATCCTTCCTCCCTTCTGATAGGTCTTTTAGGGCTAGTCACATATGTGCACTGTGTAATTCTCCAGCCACTGAAACAAGACTATAATCCTACATTACATAATGTGCATATCCATATATGATTAAACATATGGCAAGTTTCATAAACACAGAAAAATTAAAGAAATGAAAGAAAGCAGAAGAGCTTACCCAAATCCAGAAAATAAGCGACAGAAGAGAAAGAGGCCATAGCCCTGGACAAATGATGACAGGAAGGCAAAGAATCCATTGACAGACATGCATATCAGGAGAGACTGCCTCCTTCCCACCTTGTCTGCCAAGCCTCCCCAGAAGAATGCCCCCAACATCATCCCAAGGTACACTATGCTACCTGCAACACACAGAAAACAAGATGTTACTTTGTGAGTTACACAACTGACGTCAATTGACCAAAAATTAATCATAACATACTAGAGTATTTTTCCAGCAAACTTTTTAACTTGTGAAATTACAGAACAGGAAGTAATTTTGTCCCCTATCTGCTTATGAGTGAGTTAGGTGTATAAATTGCAAATGCATCTGTGGAAGAATAGACACCCTATTGTGAGCCTTAATATATTATTAAACTAGGTGCCTCTAGCTATAGGCAGATGAGTAAGAAGTGGAGAAAAAGTTCCAGCTATCCAACAGCAGCACACTGCATGCACGATAACACTGCAAAAATTGAAATCTGCCCTACAGAAATGCATTGCTGGAAACCTATTAAAAACAAGCAGTTATGTGTGGGATCATTAGCCACCAGCAGTTATTAGACTAAGCACAACTTGATTTTAAGAATTAAGAAACAAATGAATGGTAGTTATCAGAGTGCAGCAATATCAAAGAACTACCACTTTGTTGTTTCTCTCTTTTTCTATAGTACAGTCTGTGCTAGGCATGGCCAAACGGTGGTTCGTGAGCCGCATGCAGCTCTTTTACAGTTAAAATGCGGCTCCCAGAGCCCCCTATGCATCCCCCCTCCATTCTCTGCCTACAAGACTGGGAAGGGGGGAGCTTGGGGCTTCTGCTC
This sequence comes from Malaclemys terrapin pileata, assembly GCF_027887155.1. NCBI lineage: Eukaryota > Metazoa > Chordata > Testudines > Emydidae > Malaclemys > Malaclemys terrapin. Next base: position 87,960,602 of record NC_071510.1, on the reverse strand, counting down.
TGCGGCAGTGTTGTGGGATGAGGGGTTTCTGCCCTGCAGCAGGGTGATGAGTCTAAGGGCTTTAGCCCAGTGGGGGTCATCGGGGCAAAAGCTCCACACCCTGGCAGGCATCGCCCCATGGGGCAGGTTGTGTGCATCTTGCAGCTCTCGAACTTCTAAAGATTATTGTATGCGGCTCGGAGGGTCAGGAAGTTCGGCCCTCCTGGTCTGTGCTTTCCTCAAATAGTATTGTCCTGAACAAAAGACAACACTTGAACAACACTGCTTTAAACGAACTTTTTAAACCTGGCCAAGCCCATTAAAAGAACACAGTGAAAAATTCTTTGTGGATATTATAATAAAGTGATGCTGTATTAAATTTAGAATTAAGTGCATGATATTGATAAAAAAATTGGAGCCTTCAAACTCACCAGTAAATTCACTTCAAACTAAAGAAAAGGAGAACTGTCAGGATAAAAATCATATTTAAAAAAATCTTTAGCTACATTACTGTCATCATCTTAGAGTATAAAAATTGACAAGTTAATGTAAATAGCTTTCAGAAATCTAGGTTGGTTTTTTTACTCCTTGCACTTCTCTCTACTTGGACAATGAAAATAGCCTACTTTAATGCTGTATTAAATTTACAATTAAGTGCATGATATTGATAAAAAAATTGGAGCCTTCAAACTCGCCAGTAAATTCACTTCAAACTAAAGAAAAGGAGAACTGTCAGGATAAAAATCATATTTAAAAAAATCTTTAGCTACATTACTGTCATCATCTTAGAGTATAAAAATTGACAAGTTAATGTAAATAGCTTTCAGAAATCTAGGTTGGTTTTTTTACTCCTTGCACTTCTCTCTACTTGGACAATGAAAATAGCCTACTTCGTTTCTAGTCAATTTCATTTTCAGGTTCTAATGGACTAGGACAATGCTGCAAGGGTATTTTATTTTAGTTTGTTTGTTACATTTCACATCAACACTTATTAGTCTCAGGTTTTGTAAATACACACACATACTATAGACACATTTTTGACCAAATGTGACCTTACAGTGCCCATTATTTAACGAATGTGGATCAGACAAATGACATTTCAGTCACACACATTTAGCAAAACTATCTCAATATTGACATTACCATTTCATGCAAGATACTACATTATCCTGTTACACTGATTAAAAAGGTCTTGAGTTTGACTGTTAGAAACTTAACAGCTTAGTGCAACATAACTCAAAAGTCAGAACAGTTTGTGTGAAATCATAGTACAATTATAAATCTTAGTTTGCAGTCTCAGAGAGTGCTATCCAACAAACTAAATCTGACTGGTAAAGGCAGTGACTTTCCCTGAGCTCTGCCCAGGTCAAATCAGATTTTTATTTTGTTTTTGCTGCTTGTTTTAACCTATCTGCTGTTCCTTCTCTCCACCTCCCTGTGCTTACCAAAATTCCTGGTTGGACATCACCCATCTAATGGCTGCTGCCCTATTACATGTCCTATACAGAACAGGAGCTTAAAAGGAGACTAGCTGGAAGCAGGTTATTAGTTAGAAAGTCCTGCTCCCCCTCTTTGAATTGGATAATGAACAGTAAAATAAAAATATAAGCATTATCCATTCATTGTTTGTGAACCCAATATCTTCTACAGAGTAGCTAATGTCTGATGATCTCTCTGAGGGTTGATTTTGCATTTAGAACTCTGAGTTAGCTGTAAGAACTGAAAAATCACAAGTAGGCTGAGAACTCCCTGAAGTATACATTTAAGAGGGTTGCATTGTCTATTCCAGAATATGCATGTGATATTTTTCACTTATGAAAGATAAGCCACCTATCGCGGTTCAGAGACAAGTATACAAATGATCATGGATCATGTGGAATATTCAAGACTTGTCTCCATGGAACAAACAGGCCCCAGTACATTTTTTTAAATATAAACATAGCCTCCATTTCCAGGATTTGTATTTATTCATTCTCAGTGACGCAAACAAAAAACATTCACTTCTCCAGACTGAGAGCCGCACTTCTTTCATGTACACATCATACCCAGATTAATGCACCATTTAAATAGAAACATTTGGCCTGTATCCTCCTGAGTAGATTGCTCTTGTGGAGCTGTTCCTGTCTCTCAGTTTTATGGAAAAGGAACCAGCCTTTCTTATTCCCTCATCACGATAATGAGTTTCATATGCTCCAGTTATCTGGGTCAAAAAGAACATTGACCCTTCCTCAGGCTAGACAAGTTGGGGAGGAGGAAAGTAGCTGCAACCCCTTAATCATTAATGGTGTCCTGTACCAATGCTCCAGCTTTTCTATAGCTACTTAGGTTTTTGCCAAATATAAAACAGGGACAGGATGTTTCTGGCCCAAGAGGGTCTTCTCCATGAGTGCCAAAAGGCCTGTGTACATATGACAGGTCCATTGCTGTTCAGCCCTGAGATTGGTAACCCTCCCAGTATGAAGGCAGAGTGCCAGCTTCCCTCAAAAAAGCAGCAGTTAGGTGCCTTCCCAAGATCTCTCTCGATGCTGGTCATCTTGCTAATTACCAGTGTGCCTCTCACCTTCCTTTTTGGGGGAAGATTGAGAATGTGGCAAGGGAGTTAATTCTGGAATCTTTTAGTGTCGTCAGATTTCCTTGATCCTTTTCAATTTAGAATTTGGCCGAGGAATGGCTTAGAGCCTGCACTGCTCTCCCTGGCTGATGATTTCCTAGTGATGGGCAAGGAGTCCACATCCAGTGATTTTATTACATCTGTTAGCATCTTTTTACACTGTAAAGATGGTGTTTTCTTACTAGCACATATACAGTTCATAGCGGCAGTAGATGGCATGGCTTAAGTATTTCTGGTCTCTAGAAATCTCTGTGGATGATTTGGAACAATTACCTGAGTTCTCTCTTGCATGTAGGGAATTATTGCATTACTCTTTAGATGGGCGTCTCTTGAAGCTTACTTGGAAATCACAAATGGAGGAAAATGTGATGGTTTTCCTGCTTAATAGCATTAGCTGCAGGAAACATATTAGACCTATTTTGACAACTGCTTTGTCACTATATCCATTTCAGGGGGCAGCTCAATTGGTTGAATTTTATACTTGAAGCCCTAAATGATTTGAGTCCAGGCTGTCAGAGACCTCATCTTTCCATGCTCGTTGAGCTTAGTTGCTGTAGTATTTCAAGTGTTGGAAGGCCAATGGTGCACAATTCACCTCTTTTCCCAGATTTATTCTTGAGGATGGTAGGATGGATTGGGTGTATTTTTTTTTTTTTTTTGGAAATCTCTTTTTTCCTTTGCTTCTCAGGCAAATAGTGTGTGCTTTATTAAACATAAGTCTTCCTTTGTAGTGCATAAAAAAGCACAATAGGGCAGCCCTAAGCAGAGCTTATTCTTCTTCTCCAACCCTCCTCTATCATTTTTTATTGCCATGGCTAATACCACCATGATCCCCATCACTCAGGGTCACAAACTTGGGATCTCTTGATGGACTCATCCCTCTTCTCCTCATGCAGACACACAGTTTCCAAGTCTTGCAATTCCAAAAATATAAACCTTCTTCTTTGTCTCAATAGCTAAAACCATTGTCCATACCCTGGCCATGAACTCTGCTTTAGTCTGTCTCTTACCCACATTGCTTCCCTGAACTGCATTCAAAATACAGCTGTGAAAATCATCTCTCTCAGCTATCATTCAGCCCATGTCACTCCCCTCTGAATCCCTTCCCTAGTTCCTATTTTGCCATCTCATAATTGCCTTCAAAGTCCTATATAACTCCTCCCTAGTCAGCTTTCATTTCTATTTCTGTCAATGATACCCAGTTTCAAAGCACCTTCCTGTCTTCCCCTCCTTTCTCTTCTTTGCACCTCCTTCTGTGTGGCCCCCTTTACACTGAACACACTTCCAACCCCAAACAACCAAGTCCACTTCCTCTCTTCTTTCAAATCACTCCTCAAGACTTACTTTTTTTCTGCAATGTTCACAATAAGCAGTGAAAGCAACAAAGATACAAAATTCTACAAAACAATTGATGTAGCAGAGTCATCATATAACATAATCAGATAACCACATCATTTTAACCTCCATCCTCCCTTTTCCCCAATCCATAGATATCCAAGAGTTCATTGCTCTTGTTTGTCACTTCATGTCAATAACAACAGTGTAAATGGCTTAGGGCAGAGCATGTCTCTTTTATTTACTTTATAAATCACTTACCACACTTGATACATTTCATATATAATTTTAGATGTCTAAAATATAATGTGTAAAACACCCCTCTTTTGGACAACCCATGCTCCCTTTCACAGGAACTTTAAAAGCACAGGCCACCACCTTAGATAAATGTACACCTCAAGACCTAACATGTCATGTGGAAGACAGCAGAATTCTGGTAATTGCATATTTGAGCACACTGCAGCTGGTACCACAGCTTGTTCCATTTTTTGGTTCTATGCACTTATGGATCTGAGATAAGAATCAAGCCTTTAAAGAACATGCGTGCTGTTGCTATCTGACATGCATATTAGGTTAGACACTGGTCTCAGAGACCTCTAATGACAATTGTTTTCAGGAAAATAAATATTGCTTTAAAATACAAAGGCTACAAGTGTTGCACTCTGAATAATGATTTCCTCAATGAAGTGTTATGCAGTCCAAGCACACTCAGTTATCTGGTAGAGAATCCTTGAAAACAACTCAGTGGCAGTAGAAATCAAACTAACCCCATGCTAAAATTAACACGCTCATCTGCTGTCTTTGTTTTCAAAGTAGTAACAATTTGCTTCACTTTTCTTTTTTTTTTTTTTCTTTTTTTTTTGCATATTGGGAATGCAACACACTCCAAGTATTTTCCTGTTATACACATGCATAACAGATACAAAATACATGCTTTGTGTCTTTCCTCTTCGGATTAGGGACTGTCTTTCTAAACATACTACAAATAATCTGCAAAAGTGCTTTCCCCAGACTCTTCTTTCCTCCAGAACATGGATTGAAATGTCTGCGTTGGAAGGGCAATGAAAAGCAAGCAGTGATTAAAAGAATTATTGCCCGGCCATGCCAAAAGAAAGACAGGAGAGAGGAGGCAATGGATGTGGTTTAATTAAATTGCCACATTATTCACCTAAAATATCAGGGCATACCCAACAATAAATTGTACAGTGAAGGTCATCATCTTGTCCTTAATCATTTCCATATAATCCCCAGCCTGGTCCCAGCCACTGGATGGCTGGGACCCCGCTGCCCTTCCCTCCCCTCATCTGAGATTAAGAGGGTTATAAAAGGAGGGGGACTGGCTCCTCGCTGTTCTAATCACAGGAGCCTCAACTCCCCCCTTACTCAGCTCCCTTCAGGGATGCTTTTCTTCAAATCCTTTCTAAACTGTTTTATCTGATAACTGTATCCCTTCCATAACAATACCTGCCACATCTGCCACAAGGAGACACCAGCAATGATGCCTGGCTGCCTCCTCCTACCCCCACTAGGTTAATATCAGACATAATTATATCCATTCCTCCAGCAGATAGGTGTACCCCATCCTCCCTGAATAACTCAGATGCCCAGTAAGAGGTCCCAATGGAGAATTACCAATCCCCCTTGGGTACATATGAATATAGCCACCTAGCTATTCACAGACCCCCTGGATTTATTGACCCATCAAGTCTTCATCCCCCCCCAGCCACACACACACACACACACTGTACTGCAACATGTCAGGCCCAAATAATTGTCATCTCACAGAACAATTCCTGGATCTGCCCAAAAGCCCATGTAGCTCTGAGTATCAATTTGACCCCCTTACATCTTCCCAAATCCTTTCACCAAGGTGAACAATAATGGTATCAAGTGTTTCCTCGCAGGAAACCAGAGTGTGAACAAGGGGCATCAGCTGGACCCATAGCATGCCCCTATTTCCATGCCAGCTCAGGATTGCCTGACCACCTAGGCCTAGCTGAGAAGTGCTGCTTGTGTGCCCAGTACACAATGCTGTTGTGACGGGTTGAATCTCAGAAACCCCCCTGAGAACTGCCAACTGATGTGCCAAGACTGCTTCTGCTCCTGCTTTCCCTGCCAGCTCGGGACCCCAGCACCATGTCTTGCTGAGCCAGACATGCCCGTCTGCTCCAACACAGACCCAGGGTTTGAATTACTTGCCCCAAAGCTGCAGACTCAAGTGAAAGCAGCTAACAGAAGTGTTCTTGTCTTTAACACTCAGATGACCAATTCCCAATGGGGTCTAAAACCCAAATAAATCCGTTTTACCCTGCATAAAGCTTATACCGGGTAAACTCATAAATTGTTCGCCCTCTATAACACTGATAGAGAGATATACACAGCTGTTTGCCCCCCCAGGTGTTAATACATACTCTGAGTTAATTAATAAGTAAAAAGTGATTTTATTAAATACAGAAAGTAGGATTTAAGTGGTTCCAAGTAGTGACAGACAGAACAAAGTGAATTACCAAGCAAAATAAAACAAAATACGCAAATCTATGTCTAATCCAACTGAATACAGATAAAATCCTCACCAGTTCCAGAATGCTCCCTTTTACAAACTAATCCTCCTTTTAGTCTGGGACCTCACACCCCTTGCAGTCACTGTCCTTTGTTCCAGTTTCTTTCAGGTATCTCTGGGGGTGAAGAGGCTCTCTCTTTAGCCAGCTGAAGACAAAATGGAGGGGTCTCCCACAGGCTTGAATAGACTTTCTCTTGTGGGTGGAGACCCCCTCCTCTCTCCTATGCAAAGTCCAGCTACAAAATGGAGTTTTGGAGTCACCTGGGCAAATCACATGTCCATGTATGACTGAGTTGCTTACCAGCCAAGCAACATTCCTGGGAAAGCCCAGATGTGGACTGGTGTCTCCAAGTTCATTGTTGGCTTAAGTGTTTCTTGATTGGGCACTTACTGAGAATAGTCTTTTCTCAGGAAGCTGACCAACTGCTTCACTACAGCCTACTTAGAATCAAACAAGTATGCAGCCAATATTCATAACATTGAACACAAAAATGATACATGCATACAAACAGGATTAATAGATTCAGTAGATCATAACCTTTACAGAGATATGTTACATGGCATATGTAGCATACAACACATTCCAGTTATGTTATATATATACACATACCATAAAGCCTTATGGGGGGCACTGACCGTCACACCCTCCTCCTGAACTTACTGCCAGAGACTTAGACACTCCTCAGAGTCTGCCCTACTGACCTCAGTTTCCCCAAATTTGGTCCCCAAATTCTACTGGCTGCCACATTGAGCTGTGCCTTAGTTTCCCTAATCAGTATCGTCTAGATCTTGGCTGCAGCCACCCCCACCTGTGCCCATTTCTCCTAGTTTGATTCCCCAGTTCTGTTGAAATCTTGGCTGCAGCTATCCCAAGCTACACCTCAGTTTCCCCCCTGTTTTGATTCCCCCATCTCAGCTAGCTTCCTCGCCAAGTCCATCCCAAGCTGTGCCTCAGTTTGCCCAATTTTGACCCCAGTTTCAGCTGCACTATTGGTTGCAGCTGTGCCTGAGCCATGACCCTGAGCCACGCCTCAAAGTTTTCCTCAGTTCAGCCCCCAGTTTTGTCTGGAGTCTTGGCCACCGCCACCTTGAGCCATACCTCAGTTTCCCATAATTTGGGTCCCCCTTTTCAGCTGGAGTCTTGATCTATGCCTCAGTTTCCCCAATTCTGGTCCCCAATTTCGTTTGGAGTGCTGACTGCAGCCACCTTGAGCTTTGGTTCCTAAATATTGGCTGGGATTTTGGCCCCAGCCACCTTGACCTGTGCCTTAGTTTGCCCAGTTTATGTTACCTGCGGAGGTGCTCGCCATACTACATGCTCCCCCCTCTTTTGGCCCCTATCCCTAAATTCCCCCCTTTAGTTGGATCAGAGGTGTCTGATCTGTAACATTGGGTCTACTGGGGAGTCCCACGCTCCGCTGGATGCTGACTGCATCCCAGTCCTCCACCCCTGCATAGCCTGGAGAGTGCCCAGGGTGTTACCTGCCCACTCCTTAATGGCCGGACTCTAAGACTTGGGGAAACCCAGGAAAGACATTCCAAACTCTGGGAATGTCCCTGTACTTCCCCTATTCTCATTCCCACACCCAGCCAGTCATCCTGTCTCCCCACTCCTCTGTAAGAGGGGCCACACAGCTCTGTGAACAGCCAGCCATCCTGCTCCACTCACCTGAGGGCTTACATACTAGCTGCCACACCCAGGCAGCCACCTTGCCCCCCAAATAGGCCCCCCACTCCCTCCTCTACGGTATGGGGAGCCTCAGCCAGCTCTCTGATCCCCAGGAGACACCCACTCATTTCTCTGCAGTAAGAGGAGTCTGGTCAGTCCCCCTACCCCTACCGTGAGCCACTCCCCTTCTTCCTCTGGCTCAGACTCTGGGATCTCCCTTTCCCCCATGTCTTCTGCTTTTGTTGCCAGCCCAATCCAGGTAAAAGAGGGCCTGGTTTGCCGAATTCTCAAACTGCGTAGAATATAAATATCCCCTCCCTTCCAGTCAGCAGGAAGGGCCCCCGGCCCAGCTGCTTCCATTCTTCTACTTCCCTGTGAACCTTCCCCCACACTTCTCCTCTACTACCTGTTATAGTAGGAAGGGTGTCCTTAAAGGGGACAAAAATACCAACCCAACCCAGCCCTCTTTCCTCCAACAACCTGGACAAGGACTCACCACATGGAGGCTGTGGTGAGCACATTTTGTGAAATAATTCAGTTGATGATCGGCATCTAAAGGGACATTTAGTCTAGACCAGTGATTCTCAATCCTTTTTCATTTGAGGACCCATAAAAAATTTCAAATGGAGGTGCAGACCCCTTTGGAAATCTTAGACATAGTCTGCAGAGCCCCAGGCATCCGCAGACTACAAGTTGAGAACCACTGGTCTAGAGAGTGTCTACATCATGCGCACACGTTTTGGACATCCCGGGCTAGATGTTCAAAAGTGCTCAGCGCTCAGCAGCTCCCATTGTGACACTTACGGCCAGATTTTCCAAAGATTTCAGCACCCAGATCTGACCACTTATTTTGGTGCCTAAGTGAGCTTTGAGCGCTTTTGAAAATCTGGGCCTAAATACACATTTCATTAAGTGGTATAAAAGTAATGTAGGACTAGCATGCAGTAGAATAATATAGTTAATCAATGGTTCTATGTCTTCCCGCTAAACTAGCATTTGCTTTAGTATACCCAGCGTATGGCAGCTCCCCCTAAACATGTGCAGATTTCACCAATTTCCCCTTTTTTATTGTTTTGGTCATTAGACTGAGTGAGGAAAGTATTTCAAAAAATTAGAAACAGCCTCTTAGTAAAAAGTGACCCCTTTCTTTAAAATAAGATTATTTGTACTTTGGAAAATAAGATCCTAGACACAAAATCCTAAAATGGTTCCAAATAAGAGAAAGTTAGCTGTTATCTAGAAATACACAATACTTTACTTATTGTTGTATTTATTCATACAAGGGACTTCTTGCAAGCTACCATTATGGAAATATAAATATTAATAGCAAAGAATTTAAGTGCCATGTCTAGCATAATGAATAGTAATACCCAGATCTATCTTTGTTTTAACCCTGATTAAAAGTGTACATAGAATTTAAAGATTATAATCTTTCACTCCTATATTTGATTCTTGCCTGTAGCTAGTCTAGCTGATCAGAGAGATGGTGGAGAGAATTATAACCCACACAGCAGTTTCCCTGAGACAAACATAGCTTCTAATTAAATTGCTCAGAACATGATCTAATTAAAATGAAAGGTTTTACACCTTTAAGGAAAGAACAAATATAAGAATAACTGTAATTACTCTACAAATAGTAGAACAAGAACTTCACATTCAAAACCCCTGCTACTCCCCATTTCCCTGTGTATTCAGAATACTAGATCTTCAGGTGTACTCATCATATTGCACTGCTCACCTTCTCATATGAGCTGCATTCAAAGAATCTGAAATGGAGGGAGAAGGATGTCAGAACTCTAACTCCAGTGTCTGACCCTCTTGCCACAACCTCACCCTCTTGCAGACACAAACCATATGTGAACTAGTTTCCTCCTTCCTCAAAACACTTTTTCATGCAAACGGCTTTTTTCATGTGGCAAAGTGAGGGAAGTCAGTTGCTGACAGGTAATTTGGGATATGGATGGAAGAAATAAAACTTCCCTTCCTCATTCTTCTTCCCCTCAAGATGATATATGGCAATCCCCAACAATCCTTGAAGTCAGTGAGACTCCTCTCACTAGTCAAGTAAGGCATATGCCTAAGTGTTGGAGGACTGGGTCCTTAGAGAGGGGCAACAGCTTCTCTCTAATCAAAATCTGGCCATGTCCCCATCTGTATTCATTTTGTCTCATACACTTACACGCTAAATGATTGCTCCTATCTAACTTACAATATATGCAAATCCCAAAGCAGTACTGAACATCAGTCTTTTCCTCTATTACCATTCTCTAATCTAATCTACTTCTTCTGCATTCCCTTTTATGACATCTGCAGAGGAGGACAATTAATTATAGCCTTAGGTCGGCAATTTGAAACTGTCTAGTGCTAATATTTAATTACACAGTCACTTTGAGGGTTTTTTTTATCCTGCTAAATACGTTACATATTTACAAACATCCAGGTTTTTCCTGCTTTCACATGCACTTGAAAATTGTGAAAATAATTCTAACAGTAATGTCTATTAGCCACAAATCTTAACGAAATTAGGATTATAAAAATGTTTTAAAAGATGCACAGCAATTTTTCAATCCAAATACAAATGTGTGTACAAATGTTTTATGTTTGTACAGTGTCTGCCACATTGGGGCCCTGTCCTCTAGTACAGTGGTTTTCAACCAGGGGTACGCCTACCCCTGAGGGTACGCAGAGGTCTTCCCGGGGGTACATCAACTCATCTAGGTATTTGCTTAGTTTTACACAAAGGTACATGAAAAGCACTAGCGAAGTCAGCACAAACTACAATTTCATACAGACAATGACTTGTTTATACTACTCTATATACTATACTCTGCAATGTAGTTACAATGTTTATATACCAATCGATTTATTTTATAATTGTATGGTAAAAATGAGAAAGTAAGCAATTTTTCAGTAACAGCGTGCTGTGACACTTTTGTCTTTTTATGTCTGATTTTGTAAGCAAGTAGTTTTAAGTGAAACTTAAGTTTTTAAGTAGTTTTAAAAGGTGAAACTTGAGGGTACGCAAGAAAGGGGTACAGTAAGTCTGGAACGGTTGAGAGCCACTGATCTAGTACTACCCTAATAAATACATAATTAATGGCAGCTCTTAGTTATGCAGAGTTTTTAACTTTTTGTGATATAGTTTTAGCACTTAAGTGCATTTTACATTCTCACTACCATAATAAAAGAGCAGCTGTACTTTCATAATAAATAATGTCAAAATATTTTCAATACCAATGTTGCCTACTCTTTTAGATTACTAAAGCTAAGGCTGGCATTAGCATCACTGGAACAATTTATTTCAGAGAAGTTAGTTTACAGCTAATACTGTTGAGCAAATATGTTATTTTTCAGTTGGACTAAAACCTGGTGGCCTAGAGTGAAAAAAAAAAATCTGTCTCTATAATATCTGTTGTAGAAGTGCTACTGTACTTAAGTTTTTATTTAGCTAGTGTTTTTAGGCTTTTATCTTTTTTTCTGTTTATGATTTTAATGAATATAGAGCCATGGTCATTCATTCATTCATTTGCATTTCGCCACCATCACAGTACAAAGTAAGCTCAAATTAAGCAGTCTAATTTTAGAAAAAAATGCACCTAGAGAGGATCAAGAAGTTTTTCCAGGTTACAACAGAAAAAGGCTTGAACAAAAGTAATTTCAGCCTTGACTCTAAAGTACTGTAGATACGTTGCCTGATACATGAAGATCTTACATTTGGAAACTCTGGCATTTAGGTAATTCATTCCAGGGCAATATGAAAATGTATTTTCACTTTCAGAAAAATTCTTCTCTAAGTTACTAATGGTTTCTCAGCAGCAGAGAAGAAATGTACCTTAAATTCCCAACATGAGGGAGAACCAGAAACATAACTAAAGAGCAGGGGTCCCTCAAGCTTTTTCTTTCTGAGCCCCCCCCCCCCCCCCAACAAGCTATAAAAATTCCACATCCAGTCTGTGCCACCACAACTGTTTTTCTGCATAACAAGTCTATTAAAAGCCAGGGCCAGCATTACTGGGTAGCAAGCAGGGCAATTGCCCAGGGCCTCATGCCACAGGGGGCCCCACAAAGCTAAGTTGCTTGGGCTTCAGCTTCAGCCCTGGGTGGTGGGGCTCGGGCTTTGGCTTTCTGCCCTGGGCCCTGGCAAGTCTACACCAGCCCATATCTGGTTTATTTTGGCAGACCCCTGGAAACCTGGTCATGTCCCCCCCAAGGGGTCATATTTATAGCAATTAATTAATTTATTTATTATTATTTTAAATAATGTTTTTACTCTGCAGCAGGAGGTCAGGTAAAACTTCCGGCAGCTAAGAAGGCAGAACTAAAACCTAGCAGGCTCGTCACCCTCCCCTATCAGTGACTAACAGGTCTGTTTCTACCTATATACCCGCAAGCAGATTGAGAGCCGGTTGGTTAATGGATCTGTGGACCTTATAGATAAAAGAGAAAGACCTGATGTTAGTACTTCTATACAGCTAGAGAATAAAAACATCAAAGAAATTGTTTTATTTTTTGAAAGTGAATTAGGGCTTCAAAACCCTGTTTTTTAAAAGTATGGAGACACTTGGTAACGTAAAAAATTGTTAATGCTTCTGCATTACACAGCGCAAAACCATCTTATTAATTAAGGACCTGCTCTAGCTCCCAATTGAGTAAGATTGAATTTTGCTGCTGATTCCAATGGGAGAAGGATTTGGGATAATAAAGCTCTGTCTCAGAGGTTGCACATCATCATTATTACACCAAAAGAGACAAGAATGTGAATTTTAAACCCCATTACAACACAATAATACTATCAATATTTTCCATTTGTTAAAGAATGTAAAGATTCTTCAAAGAAAATACACAGTACATCTGTTGGTGTCTCTTGGCTCTGTGTATCAATACAGTTTCTCAGGCATTTGCCCTGTAAAACTGCAACAATAGTCTGTTTTTTCAGAGTCGTAGCTAATGGAGGTCTCTGATAATTCACTGGTAACCATTTCCCAGTAGGAAAAGAGTTGTACAATACATACTGTAGTTTTGGGTTTGTTTGGAATTTCTTCAGTGTTAGTGTATGAGTGTGTCTGAACCAGTCTGCAATTTTCTCCAGTTCTGATCAAGTTTTCTTTCTTCCTGCTTCTTATGTTGCAGGTTATCTGAGAACCAAAGGAATGTGTGTGGATGGCAAGGTGAGAGGGGGTGCTTTTGAACTACAGCACCTTTAGTGATAGTCAGGGAATGGTTATAGAGTTTTACCAACACTTCTACCCCTCAGTCTCTTGGTTGAGTAGAATTTTCTATACATATTTTAGAATTTGGTAGTCTAGGAATTTTCAGGGGTGAACCAGGAAGGAGGCTTCTTCTTGTCTTCTGATGGGGTGGGGAGTAGAGGGGAGTTCTTATGTACCCTGACAGGAAAAGCTGTTCACCCAAGATGGTGAGGAGTTGCATTTTCAATGTATTTATCCAGACTAGAGTGTGCCCACCCTTACGAGTGGTTCCAGAGGTGGGCAATGAATCGGCGTTCACAACACGTCCCCCATAAGTAGCCAGTGGCACCTTGTCTGCATTCTGGAGACATGGACGATCCAACTAGCAGATCGAATTTGAGGATTACTACGAATCTGAATCAACCAACTGGTTCCAGATGATGATTTTCTAATCATAGGTCCTCTAGTTAAGGTCCTCCAGCTGAATGTTGAAGGGTTATCTGCTGCCAAGCAGGAACTTATTGGTTTTCTGTCAAAGGAAGTCTTAGCAGATGTCATTTGTCTACAAGAAACTCACATCACTCTGAATGAAGCATGTTGGTTTAAGATAATTGGTTTTGATCTGTTAAGTTATGATCTTTAAGTGAAACACGGATGAGCCACATATATCTGTAGTGATATATCAGATGCTGTCCTTATTGGTGGGTTTCAAATCACAAATGTATATAAGCCACCGGCTGAAACATGGGGTCCACAAGTTCCCCCAAGGCTTATGGATCTGACAGCATATGTTGGTGACTTTAATAGTCATAATAGCGAATGGGGTCATGTGATTGCAGACCCAAACAGTGAACAACTGTTGGAGTGGGTAACAAGTAATGATCTCACACTGGTCCATGACACTAAGCACCGTGGTACCTTCCATTCAGGATGTTGGAATAGGGCTATTGCCCAAACCTGTCCTGGGTCACGTCACTTGCCAATCACTCACAGCCAGTGGCATGTACTGTACTTAATGATTTTCTATATAGGCAACATCATCCATCATTGATTCAGATGGGAATACATCTTCCGATTATAAGCAGTGTACTGAAACCTAGATAGAACTTCTAGAAGGCAGATTGGAGATTCTTTACAGAGTACTTAGAACAGAGCATCATAACCATCCAATTAAACATTATCTCCAGGGAAGAAGCAAATCATTATTTCTGTTGTGCCATTTTTAAAGCTGCAAGTGGCACAATTCCACGCGGCTTCCTACCAGTGTACATTCCATATCTGAATGAGGATTGTGCAGTCTTTCTGAGGCAGTATGAGCAGTCGTGTGATCTGGAGATTGTGGACCATCTTATAGAATCATTGGATTCCATTCGCCAGGTTCAATGGGAGGAAGCGACAGTGGTGCTTGACTTTACCCCGTCAAGCAGGAAGAGCTGGAGCTTAATTCCTCGACTAGCTGTGGCTCAATGTCTCTGTGCACAAAGCAGGCCGGCAATTACTGCAAATCAGATTGCCAGTCATCTGTTGAAGGTCACCAAAGCCCCTGTTAACGGAGTTGTCAAATGACAGGTACAAGATGAGTGGCAGTGTTTCCTAAGGAGCAATTCAGCCGATAGTAAGATGGAGCCATTCACTAGTCTGGAACTGGATAAAGTGCTGAATGATTTAAAAACATGTACAGTTCCTGGATATGATCAGATTGCACCTGAATTCATGAAACATCTGGGTCCTTATGCTCGGGAATGGCTCATTTGATTTTTCAACAGAATTCTGTGGGAATCTAGACTGTCTAGAATCTGGCACCAAGCGAAGGTCATTGCCTTGCTGAAACCTATGAAAGATTTACACTTGCCTTTGAGCTACAGACAAATTTCACTTCTAAATGTCTGCTTTAAGGTGCTTGAGTGTCTGATTTCACAAAGAATTTCACCACCTGCGGAAGGCATGCTGTCATCAGAGCAAGCTCGTTTTCTCCGTGGTCATAGTACATATGATCAAGTGCTGGCACTTACAACTTTAATCGAAATTGGATTCCACCATAAGCTGAAGACTGGTTCAGTTTTCCTTGGCCTGACCTTAGCATACAATACAGTTTGGCACATGGGCCTCTTGGTGAAGTTGTCTAGAACTATGCCAAGTTGGTTAGTATGTGCAATGGCTCCATTTCTGAGAAATCGCCATTTCCACGTGTATATTGGTGATATAACAAATACATGGAGGCACCAGAAGAACAGCCTCCCACAAGGATCAGTATTATCTCCAACATTATTCAACTTACATTCAAATGACCTACTATATAGTGGGTCTTGCAAGTTTGTTTATGCAGATGACATATGCCTCAGCACTCAGTCACACTCAAGAGTGTTCTGAACGCAGATACGGCGTCTATGACCGATTTTGTCGGTGGTGTGTGATACTAAGTGGAAGTAAGACTGTGTCAAGTGTCTTCCGCTTACATTATGCACAAGCGGGTAGAGAGCTGAATATAGTTCTCAATGATCAGCAAATAAAGTATGATTCACACTTGGTCTATCTAGGCGTCACATTGGATAGAACTCTCAAACATCGTGACCATCTTACAAAGACAGCGACGAAGTCAAAATGCGCAGCAACCTGCTCAGAGAACTGGCTGGAACGACATGGGGCGCCAATGCCCAAATATTACACACTTCAGCCTTGACATTCTGTTATTCAGCAGTGGAGTACTGGGCTCCAAAATGGGCTTGCTCATCTCACACAAAGATGATCGACATACAACTTAATTGCACCATGCATATTATTTCCTGTACACTTACATCTATTCCTGTACCCTGGTTATTGGTTTTCTGCAATATTGCCCTCCTCCCATGTTTCCAGAGAGAAAAGCGTAGCAAAGCTTGTGACAAAATTTTGTGACATGCCACATCTACCATTAGTTAAAGACTCATTTAATCCACCATATATGATTGTCTGCCCTCATGATGCCAGTTATGGATAAGTTTACCAGGTGAGGGATTTATGGTAGAGGACATGTGGCAAGCTTCATGGTCCACAGAGAAAGTGACAAATAATTATTTTGTCTCGGACCCCACTCAGTGTCAACCTGGGTATGATTTACGTGAAAGCAATGGAGCTGGTTTTGTACTGGACATGGAATTTGTGCTCCAGCAGAATTTTGGTGGTGTTTTAGAGACAGTTCACTATGTCAATGTGGGCAGCCACAAACCATGACACACACTTTTGAGGACTCCAAAATGACTCAACTTCCCGGAAGTCTTTGTTCCTTGAACACCATTGATAAGAATGCTGTGGTTTGGGTTGACCAGATTGCATACACCAAATAATAATAAATAATAAAAGTGGTTCTAGAGATTACTTCTGAGAAACCAAAGATGGAAAGGTTGGTATGATGCCATTTCAGAGGAGTCATCAAATGTTGAAGACCCCCAAGGCAATCAATTCTGTAAACTTCATTATCGTGTCAGACAGCATCTTGATCAGATCATCTGGGAAGCCTTTAATGTCCAGAAGTATACAGATTAGCAAAATGCTCGTGTTTGATTTGTCTCTGGTCTCACAGATTAAGTGATACACTCTGAGAGCTTTGTGGCAAGTAAGTGAGCCTTTCCTGGATTTGAACTCTGAAGTGAAAAGAATGGCTACACCACCTCCACGTTTGTCCTGATTGGATCTGGGTCTGCATCGGCAGTGTGTAGAACAGTCTTAGTAAACCAGGTGATCTAGCACTGGGTCTGTGGATATGCACAAGCTATCTTACTTGTTATATTACTTGTTGATTATGAAAACAAAATATTTTTAAATGCCTTCAAATTCTGCATGCAGTTAGCTCTTCCCACACACCAGAAGATCTCTACATTATAATACACGCAAACAACAGGTGTGCTAATCCCATATGCCTTTCTTTTAATTAATTAATGAGGGTCTATGTGTTTACAGAATGTGATTTATGGGTACCCTGAACCTAGGATTATTTAAATTAAAAGACATTTTAATAACAAAAGAATAACCGATTTACTCCTTCTTCCACTCAGATCAAAAACACATAAACTCTTAACTGCAGAGTGGGAAGCAGGGTAACTGCAGAAGGATGTCACAAGTAATAGATTGCTCACTAGGAAGGGGACCTGCCTCCTCACAGCTGTATTCTTCGATAAAACAGCAAAATAAGGAATACAATAAACCAATGACTTTGCAGTATATGAGCTTCATCATTTGTGCTTTAAGAATGTTATCATTTTAATAAGACCATCTGAGATCAGAGAAGCCTTACAGAAAACCCATGTCACAGCCAGATGTTTAGCACCCTTAATTATTCATTTGGTTTATCCTTAGTGGGTAGCTGCAATCATGCTACAAGCATGCACAAACTGGACACTGCTTGTGATTATTGCAACAAATGGTACCACACAGCAATATTATACCACTATTGCTTGACTAAGCCAAATTAACAACCTCTCACAGGCTGTCTGAGACCAGTGCAACAGTTCCCTAATACCTACAAATAATCCCTGCTATCATTATTCAAACTAGCATAAATACAGTGCTGTAAGAATCAGTTATATCCAGTTATCTTGCCTCCCAGGTAAACAACATTTTTTAAAAGATACTGTTACCAATATGTAGCATATACAGCACTAGGTTTATCAAAACCCCAGTTAATCCCAGATAATGATGTGAAGCCATTGATGGATTCCCTAGTTACTATCACTGAACATATAATTTTTATGCTATCTCCTCCTCTGAGCCAACAGTTCCTTCTGGCATTAGAGAAAATCCTAACTGACAAGCCTGAGATAAAACACACCTAGTTAAGCCTTCCTAATACCCCTAATTCCTGGTTTCTCTTCCCTTTGCTACTGAGGAAGGTCCTCAGAATTTTTTTACTCTGAGATTTTGATGCTACTTACAGTGCACTAGTCACCTGGCTCTGAATTGACCCTGTCATGCTAGCAAATTGGTGTGACTTTGCAATTTGAGATGCACTTCTCTGACAGTACTCAGAATCAGAATGATTATGAACGGTGTATGTGATTGACCAGCACAAAGCACTTCCTATGCAATGTTCCAAGATTAATTCAATCTCACAGCAGAAAAAAACAATCCCCCAAAGCTTTTAATTGACTACACAATCATTTATATGCATAATCTTGTTTCATATCAAAACTCACCATTTTGGTCACTTGTTTATTTTCTGAACACTAAATTATTTTTTTCTTGCTTGATACTATTTCTGACTTCAGGCACAGCTGAGTTATACTGTAAAATATGGTCCTGTTAAATTAATGCTGCATTAGACATGAAAATCCTATCGAAGTACATACATCTACATTAATACCAAACGAACCCAACACAATTAGTGACATTAAGGAAATTAAATTAATATATTATATCTCACAGCTGATTTTTACTTCATCATTTAATTGGCTCCAAAAGCTGCTTATTGCAATTATGCTCCAGTGGTTACACACTGCTTTCCTGCTAGACGAGGAAATAGCATTTTCAGTCATTATCTCTTTACACAAAGATTTTTTGCTTTCTTTGTGTAATGGTTTGGAACCAGATTGTGGTTGCTGCCACCTTTGCAGCTCTTTTCAGTAAGAGACAATAGGGCCCTAACTTAATAACTGAATTGGTGGGAAAGGGAGAGAAACCAGTGAGAGAAAAAAGGACCTCAATTTAAACCTTTGACTCTCACTGATTTTTCAATATAGCTTTGGATCAGGACCTAACTGTTCTAAGGTGTGTCCCTAAAGTGAATAAATGTTCAGATGTATGGAGGTGTGTGAAACAGAGGAATGGACTCTCAAAAAATATCAGTATTAGTGTGATGGGATTGACTGAAAATGCTCTCAATTGCAAAACAATGATCAGGCTTGTTTTTTTCTTTTCACATTCTACTGTTTAATTCTGTAAATTTTCTTTCCTTGTCATTTCTGTTCCTAAAGTTCCCATACCTGGAATATTTTATTTCCTTTATCAAATACTCATATATTAGCATCTCTGAATTATACGATATATTTGATTCATGGTTACAGCAACTAACTGCTTAACATTAAGAGAAGATATGTATCGAACATGTCAATAGTATTTAGGTCAACTCTGATTGACTTTTATGGATTCTTTCCATGCTCTTTATTAAATAGGGGCCAGAGTGAAATTCCAGTTTGTGATTCAGGGACCCCTTGGTGCCAACTAGCAGAGGGTACAGGGGCTGCACAGCGTTTTACAGGGATCCCTGAGGTTAGATATCTGCATAATAATTCACGGAAGGGTGGCATGGAAGCTCTCTACTTAGAGCCAGATGCCCAATGATGATAATTGTGAAATGTATGGATGGATAATATTCAAGGAGTTATGTAACTATACTGAAAATGATGCTCTCCAGGTCTTGGAGTTAAGGCAGGTTACCAGGAGGTGACATAAATTGGAAATCCTCTTTTCAATATCTTTACATAGTTGGTATTTCCCCCAAATGGTACTTTGTTGTACCAAGATTTTACATTTCCATTTTTGATGAGTTAAGTGTGTGATGCTTCCAGGGGCTGCGCAAGATTGTGAGGAACCTCGCTACCACCTGCTCTGTAGCTGGCGTTGCAAGATATTTATGTGCCAGATGTATTAAAGATTCATATGTCCCTTCATGCTTCAACCACCATTCCAGAGGACATGTCCATGCTGATGACGGTTCTGATCAATAACGATCCAAAGCAATGCAGACCGATGCATGTTTATTTTCATCATTTGAGTCAGATGCCACCAGCAGAAGGTTGATTTTATTTTTTGGTGGTTCAGGTTCTGTGGTTTCTGCATTGCACTGTTGTTCTTTTAAGACTTCTGAAAGCATGCTCCCTTCATCCCCCTCTCAGATTTTGGAAGGCACTTCAGATTCATAAACCTTGGGTCGAGTGCTGTAGCTATCTTTAGAAATCTCACATTGGTTGGTACCTTTGCCTTTTGTCAAACCTGCAGTGAAAATGTTCTTAAAATTAACATGTGCTGGGTCATCATCTGAGACTGCTATAACATGAAATATATGGCAGAATGCAGGTAAAACAGCAGGAGATGTACAATTCTCCCCACAAGGAGTTCAGTCACAAAATAATTCTCGCATTATTTTTTTAACAAGCGGCATCAGCATGGAAGCATGTCCTCTGGAATGGTGGCCAAAGCATGAAGGGGCATATGAATGTTTAGCATATCTGGCACATAAATACCTAGCAGTGCTGGCTACAAAAGTGCCATGCAAACGTCTATTCTCACTTTCAGGTGACATTGTAAATAAGAAGCTGGCAGCATTATCTCCCGTAAATGTAAACAAACTTGTTTATCTTAGTGATTGGCTGAACAAGAAGTAGGACTGAGTGGACTTGTAGGCTCTAAAGTTTTACATTGTTTTGTTTTTGAGTACAGTTACGTAACAAAAAAAATCTACATTTGTAAGTTGCACTTTCATGATAAAGAGATTGCATTATGGTATTGTATGAAGTGAATTGAAAAACTCTTTTTTATCATTTTTACAGTGCAAATATTTATAATAAAAATAGTAATATAAAATGAGCAATGTACACTTTGTATTCTGGGTTGTAATTTAAATCAATATATTTGAAAATGTAGAAAAACATCAAAATATTTAATAAATTTTAATTGGTATTCTGTTGATTAACAGTGTGATTAGAACTGCAATTAATTTTTTAAATTGCGATTAATTTTTTTGACTTAATCATGTGCGTTCACTGCGATTAATGGACAGCCCTAATTAGAACCATGGTCTTTCATCTCCAAAAACACACGACTCTACCACTTGAACTGAAAGGAGAATTCGTTTTGTTGACAGTAGTAGCAAGTGCCTTGTCCTTTCTATGGTCCCCATCCCCACTCCTACGCACACAGAGCCAATGGAATACACTGGCCCAATATCAATCTGAAGAAAGATGTACCAAAAATAATAATTACTCTTTAACGGTGCCAGTACACCTACAGCTGCTGGCAAGGCCAAATTACAAAACTCCGGGCTAAATAAGTTTTTTAATTATTTATTCACAATGGTGCCAACAGGCCAGTGTTATAATTTCTAAATGAAAGATTATTCAGATGACTGTATCCACCAGTTCCTGATCTCCATTTAAGAGCCTGGCCTGTGGCAACTTCAGAACTGACCTGGAAAATTGCTATGGATTCTAGCAGACTGGAAAAATCCTTCTGCTTTTTAAAAATGAGAAACACTGGCAAGCTCCATACAAGATCAATACACAGCACAGCAGAATGTGGCACGTCATCACACAGGCTATGTTCATCCATACTCCTGCAAGTTCACAAGAGGTCATCAGCTAGTCTATTTATCATTATATCACAAATCATTGCTGGCTAGCTTCAAAGGCAGCAAAAAAGTCGCTAACTGGCCACAAATCTGTGCATTTGAATGCTGCTTTCAATGTGAATGCAGAGACAACCAGAAGCGAGAGGAAGAGTACAATGGTGAAGAAAGAGTAAATTTAAAAACACATGTTACACATTCATAGGTTTCCTACAATGTTGTTCACTACTGTTATTTGCACCATACTTGCTATATGTTCCCTTCTACACACATACATACACATACACACACACTTCCTGCCCCAACAAGAGGAAACAGAACACCCACCCCCTGCATAGGTTTCCTCTTCATTTCCCAGGAAAGCCTCCAGGTAGGGCCAATTAAGGTATAGTAATGTAAACCCCTTTTCTTTTTTTCTGGCATTCAGTCAAAAACCTTATTGCTGTAATTACAGCTGCTGTTTCTACTTGCTCCGAGCTGATATGGAAACATTCCCAAAGGTGGCAGGATAGAGGCTGGAGGGCCTTCAGTCAAGTATTTGTTATTTCAGCACACTAGAAGGAGCGCAGGAAGTTGTTAACCATGATCAGTAGCTGTTTTGAAGCTGGTGTGGAAGGCTTCATTAGGGGCAGACATTCTTGCATGTACACACATACCAAATAGGTTAGAAGCTGGAAGCCCCTGATCAATCAGTAGAGAGTTCTATCAGGGATACGAAGTCGGCAGCCATTCTGAACACCAGTCAGATCTAGCCCAGTCATGTAGGGAAAAGACAGAGCTGCCAAGAATAACCCAAACTGAATCTGTGCGTTGGATCTCAATACAGTTTCCTGTAATTTTACAGGCGTCAGTGCGACAGACTGGGAAAACACCATAAAGAAGGAATTGCAGACTGGAGGCCAAATGTCTTTGGGAGTTGTATCATACCATTGAACCAAAGACATTGGGTGAACCTAACAGCTATAGTAATTATCAGTTTTTCTTACTGGCTCCACATTGTGGACGCTAAAACAATTGGTTATGTAGTACAACTAAAAGTTTAATCTAGTTGTCAATATAATACCCAGTATGAGCCTATGTGAAAGTAGGTCTCTGATTGTCACAAGTCCAAATCCCTGTACTTATTTAAAAAGAAAACCTTTATTTTATTTATATCAAATATAAACACATAACAAAACAAAAAATGCATGCACAAGATGGAAATACCATATAAACAACAAAATTCAGTGTTCATTATTTGTAAAAAAAACATGAACGCATACAGGTCATGCAGGGCATCAATTGTTATAGTGACTAAATAGATAAATAAGTGAAAACATAATCTATGAGTATCAGAGACTAATATATACTAAACTGCAAAGTATGCAGTAGTTTCATGTGTGACCAGACATCCTCATTTTTTCCAAGTGTTTCTATTAGACAGTCATTTTTCCCCATTAATGCAGTAGTAGAGAGCTCACAAAACCAGTCTGTGTATGAGGGAGGAACTGCAGTTTTCCATTTTCTCAAAATAACACTTTTGACCATTAAAATGGTTACTGTAAGTCCATTTCTTTGGCAGCCTCAAGCATGGTGCCATATTGCAGCCAGGCAGATGGAAAGGGCAAGGGGTACTCCAGAAGCAAGAACAGGCGTTGCATCCCAGGCAGTAGACTGGGGAATGGGAGAAGGGGAGGGAGTGCCATGGATGTCCTCAGGGAAATTGCCAACCATCATTCCCTGATGGACGTCTAGCTTGACCACCACTCAGACAACTCTATCATCTTCACCTTTGTCCAGGTGGAGAACGCTTGGTTTTGGCACTCCTGGTTGGACCACATTTATGTGTTTTGATTTCACATCTTGGTGGCTCACTGCTCCAGCATCAGGCTGGCCACATTCTTGGACCACCTCCTAGTGGTTATGTTGGCCTCACTGACACTCGAGAGGCCAGGGCCGGCCTACTGACTTTTCAGTAACAGCTTGTTGGAGGATGTGTGCTTTGCAGCATCCTTCCGGGAGTTCTGGCTGGCCTGGTAAAGGCAGAGGCATGTCTTTCACTTAGCACAGAAGTAGAGTAGGATGTGGGGAAGGTATGTGCCTGGCAATGTTACCCCAAAATTTAAACCTAAGGCACCCCACAATGACCTTTATACCCTAATAACTCAATTGTCTGTTTGGTCTGTTTTGGTAAGTAACAGGAGGTGGTCCACCCTAGAGGAATTACCCGGGTTTTACGAGGGAGTTTGTCTCTGACTTATGGAGGACTCCCCAGAACAGATTAGCTCTGTTAACCCTTGGGAGGATACAGCCTTCCGCTCAAAGGATTAACAGTGAGGCAGCAGTTTCTTCTAAAACAAAATAACCTTTATTTAACACATAATATTCCCTAATACAATAAGTTTAATACATAAACCAAAAGAATAAGCCATAAACCTTCTTAACATAACAGTCATATATTAGAATACAAACTCTATCAGCACAAATGCATACATTCTGCATGCAATGCCAGTTACATGCAGAATAATGACAGCAAAGCATTAAAACATTAAAACATAATAAACAATGAACACACACATACACAGACACCCAGACTTATTAACTCAGGCATACACATATATGCTTCAATTGGAGTCCTTTACTAAAACCACCATGCTTGCTTCTTAATCTTCTCTTCCAATGAAGACTCTGCTGCTCTTCTCATACAGGTGCCTTCCATTCACATGAGATGGATTGACTATAGCCTGTCAGCTCTCCTCCTTATATACAGTTGACCCACCAATCAGCTTCCAACCCTTTAGAATCTGGTCAAGATTGAAACACCTTTAGAGCTGGATATGTTTTAAGACCGGTGTTCTAGCTGACTGACCCCTTCCTTTAGGTGTTGGAGTGACCTTTATTTCACCCAAGTCTACCTACTTGCCATTGGTCAGACCATTTTAAGACTGCCATTTGATTTTCACAGCTCTGATTCCTTGTGGCCACCATTTTGTTTTCCCTCATTGTGACTGCTGAAAACTATCTATCTTTAGAATTACCAAAAAATTACATATTTATATGCACCTTATTATGTTTCACTGTCACTACTCCAGTTTCACTAATTTACATAAGCCCAAATCTCAATCTTTTCCCTACTTCAGCTAATGATGATAATCAGCACCATTGATGCTGGACAGCGCCTAGTGCTGGACAGCGTTTTTTCAGCACAGAGAGCAGCTGAAAAATCCTCTGTATCAGCTCTTCTGATGCAGTTACACCCAGGAGACCAGCCAGAGGAGGGATAATGATAGAGCAGCTGGAGTGGGAATTTTTAGAGCTGGAGAGGCTCCTGGCTACTCACCCCGGGGATCCATCCCTCTGCAGAGTGTCAGAAGTGGGATGGGTCCTGGGACCTGCATAACCGTTGGGCTAGGAGCACCTTTGTTCGATCCCACATCCAGCTCCTTCAGGAGATGGATTGTTGCTCCCACTTCTTCTATGCCCTGGAGAAAAAGAGGGGTGCCAAAAAGCATATAATCTTTATCCTGGTGGAGGATAGCACTTCTCTCATGGATCTGGTGGAGATGCAGGGAAAGGCCAGGGCCTTCTATGCCAGCCTCTTCTCAGATCCAACCGACACCACGACCTGCAGGGTCCTGTAGGATGAACTCCCTATGGTCCTCCATCTGATATCCACCAACAAATCTCTGGTCATTGACAGGCTGACAGTGGTGTTCTACCTGGCATTCTGGGATGTGCTCAACCTGGACCTCACTACCGTCTGGGCCAAGTCCTTAGGGAGCAGGGTGCTCCCCCTGTCATGCAAGCAGGCTGTGCTCACCCTAAGACTGGGGACCTCTGCAACTTCAGGAGTTGTGCCCAGATTAGCTCCTCAGCATGGACAAAAAGTTGTAGCCAAAGCAATCTCACTGCAGCTGTGGTCCGTTCTGGCAGACAGGATCCATCCCAACCAGACCTACACTGTTCCAGGCCAGACCATCTTCAATAACCTCTATCTCATACAGGACCTACTTCATCTAGCATGTACAGATGGTCTGTCACTCGCCCTCCTGTTTCTGGATGAGGTTTTCACCAAGAAGGTTGGTGGCGACTGGATGTCTAACATAGTGAATGCCAGTGAAAATGAGGTAGGATCAGCGTCTAGGTAGCATCACAGTCTAAAATAGGGAAAGAACAAGTCAAAAAATACTTAGACAAGTTAGTTGTCTTCAAATCACAGGGTGTGATTAAATGCATCCTAGAATACTTAAGGAGCTGACTGAGGAGCTATCAGAGCCATTAGCAATTATCTTTGAAAAGTCATGGAAGACAGGAGATATTCCAGAAGACTGGAAAAGGGCAAATATACTGCCCATCTATAAAAAGGGAAATAAGGACAAACTGGGGAATTACAGACCAGTCAGCTTAACTTCTGTACCCGGAAAGATAATGGAGCAAATAATTAAGCAATCAATTTGCAAACACTTAGAAGATAATAAGGCAATAAATAACAGTCAGCATGGATTTGTCAAGAACAAATCATGTCAAACCAATCCGATAGCTTTCTTTGACAGGGTAACAAGCCTTGTGGATAGTGGGGAAGCAGTAGATGTGGTATATCTTGACTTTAGTAAGGCTTCTGATACTGTCTCGCATGACCTTCTCATAAACAAACTAGGGAAATACAACCTAGATGGAAGTACTATAAGATGGGTGCATAACTGGTTGGAAAATTGTTCCCAGAGAGTAGTTATCAGTGGTTCACAGTCATGCTGGAAGGGCATAACGAGTGGGGTCCTGCAGGGATTGATTCTGGTTCTGTTCAATAGCGTCATCAATGATCTAGGTAATGGCATAGAGAGTACACTTATAAAGTCTGCGGATGAAACCAAGCTGGGAGGGGTTGCAAGTGCTTTGGAAGATAGGATTAAAATTCAAAACGATCTGGACAAATGATCTGAAGTAAAGAGGATGAAATTCAATAAGGACAAATGCAAAGTACTCCACTTAGGAAGGAACAATCAGTTGCACACATACAAAATGGGAAATGACTGCCTAGGAAGGAGTACTGCGGAAAGGGATCTGAGGGTCATAGTGAATCATAAGCTAAATATGAGTCAACAGTGTAACGCTGTTGCAAAAAAAGTGAACTTCATTCTGGGATATATTAGCAGGAGTGTTGTAAGCAAGACATGATTAAAAGTCTAGAAAACATGATCTATGAGGGAAGATTGAAAAAATTAGGTTTGTTTAGTCTGGAGAAGAGAAGACAAAGGGGACATGATAACAGATTTCAAATACATAAAAGGTTGTTACAAGGAGGAGGGGAAAAAATGTTCTTCTTAACCTCTGAGGATAGGACAAGAAGCAATGGGCTTAAATTGCAGCAAGGGCAGTTTAGGGTGGACATTAGGAAAAACTTCCTAATTGTCAGAGTGATTAAGCACTGGAATAAATTGCCTAGGAAGGTTGTGGAATCTCCATTATTGGAGATTTTTAAGAGCAGGCTAGACAAACACCTGTTAGGAATGGTCTAGATAATACTTAGTCCTGCCGTGAGGCAGGGGACTGTACTAGATGACCTCTTGAGGTCCCTTCCAGTTCTATGATTTGACAGGGTGGATCTCAGGTATCTCACAGGCATTCAGCTTCAGGGCCTGCTTTGTGGGGCTTCTCCAAGTGCTGTATGCCTCTGTGGAGTGTCTGATCAAGCTCAATTGAGCCTTGACCAAGCCCATCACCTTGGACTGAGAGTTGCTTCAGGGCTGCCCGCTGCCCAGACAGCTCTATACCATCGCAATCAATCCCTTCCTCTGTCTCCTCCATAAGAGGATGATGGGGTTGGGGCTTCAGGAGCCAGACCTGTGGGTGATCCTGTCAGCATATGTCCTCATGGCCCAGGGCACAGGAGAGTTGGCATGGATGGAGGCTTGTAATGCCATCTATTTGGTGGTTTCCTCTGTCTGGGTCAACTAGGTCAAGAACTCTGGCATGATGGTCAGGGATGGGTAACAGGTGGGAACCCTTCCACCATCACTCTGCCATCTGGAGGGGTGCAGGTCTACTGTTTTACCTGGGGATCAACCTTTCTGCCACTGATCCCTCCCCATGGAAGAACTGAATCAATCTAGAAACCAGGGTATCTGACTGGTTGCGGAGGTGGACAGGGCTGCTCCAGTGCCTTTCCTTTTGTGGAGGGCACTGCTGCTCAACCAGCTGATCCTGTCCATGTTCTGGCATTGGTCCTGAGCCTGAACTTGGTCTCTGTGAGTGTCCTAAGCCTCCCCTTGCGGGAGAATGGATAGGGCCTGGTCTGCATCCACAGCTGGGCCTGAAGCAGTTCCACCTTCAGGCCCAGCGGACTGCTTTTCAGTGCAGGCAGCCTGGCATGGAGAGTGCTGGCGCACATCTTCCTCCACTGCCTCCAAGGACTCTGATATGACCCGCAGCTCCTTTATCTCCACCCAATATGTCTTCCCAGAGACCTCTCTGATCAGCTGGTCTTTGACCAATACCTCCTCAGGACCTGGAAGCTAGTTTTCCCTAGCATCTAGTGAAGGGGAGAGCCTCCTTGCAGAGCCTCTGATACACTACACCCATCTCCACAGGTAGATGCTGGAGTTCCCGCTGGTGCACTGGAGGTTGGTCCGACTGGCACCTCCACACTCTGAGACCTCCTGGACTATGATCAGAGGGACCAGCAGATGCCGTGGTGCTCAGCGAGTACATGGAGCTGCCCAACCTGCGTGTTCCCTGTCCAGTGCTCCAGGAGGTGAAGGCATCCTTGCCTC
The DNA here is from genome assembly GCF_027887155.1 of Malaclemys terrapin pileata. Classification (NCBI taxonomy): domain Eukaryota; kingdom Metazoa; phylum Chordata; order Testudines; family Emydidae; genus Malaclemys; species Malaclemys terrapin. The sequence goes on along the minus strand of NC_071510.1, from coordinate 87,932,196 downwards.
CAGCTTCTCTTGCTTTCCTTGAGTGGTCCTGTGGAAAGGTGCTCCTTGCCCAACCCTCATCCCTGGCCCTCCAGAACTCGTCATTGGGACCCTGCCCTGCGAGCCTCCCCAGGACCCGCCCACATGCTACCTGAGGTGCATGACATCCAGCTGGTCTGCCTCCAAACCATGCCCAGAGAACATCTGCACTCACTCGTGCTTCATACCATCTACTTCTTCCCCTCCTGTTCCACCCTGACACCACAGTGGTGGGACTTGCTGCCACCTGAAGAAGACAAGGAACCCTAGTGGGTGAGCGTGTACTCCACTCTGGTTCCACAGCCCACCGGGGGATATTAGCTGGTGGCAGTTCTTCCATGGAGCCATGAGCACAGGCGTGTACTTGGCACAGTTCACAAACTCCCCCGACGCCTGCCCCGGCACACATCCTAAGTAGCGGGCATCAGGTTGCAACTCTTCTTCCAGCTCCTTCAGAACCTCTTATGGAGGTTCTGGCTGCACTGGTTCTCACACCTCCTCATTTATGCCCACTTCATCCACGGCCCCACAAAGTCGTGGGCTCTCCTCGTCAACCTCCTCCTGGCTCTGGCCAAAATGGCCATTCGTCACTCCAGGAGGAGGAGGAAGCTGGACCGGGGGGGTAGGAGGGGTTGCTCTGCAACTGTGGGTCTATTTCCGTTCCCATGTTTGATCATGTCTTTAGGCAGAGTTCCTCTGGGTGGTGTTGACTGATTTCTTAGATGCCTATGAGGAGCAGAGGCTGCTATCTGGGGTTCTCTGCTCGTTGTCCCCTCTGGATCCCTCATTTTTAACCTTTAACTTCACTCCTGATCCTGTGTTCTCTTTCGTTGTCCCAAGTACTCAATTGTGACCTGGGCTTAGTGGTCTCTCCCCCTTAATTGAGGGATGGCCTTTAGTTTTGGACAGGCCTCGACACATCTGTCCCACTACTCAGAAGTAGTACAGAGTTCCCAGAATTTAGCAGAGTTACTTGGGTTGGGTACAGAATTGGGATTGTGGAATGAATAAACTATGGCCAGAGAACTTCCAATAAACCTCTCACCATCCCATTCCAGCTATTCTCTGTGCTGCACACTTGTGTCTTGTCATTCAGCTGTACTCAGCATGGGAGATTCCCAGGTTCATACGTAGGTTTGTATCTCTATCTCTCCTCTCTCCACAAACAAGTCTTTCCATTCTTTATGTGGGTGATATAAAAATGATGAAATAAGGGCCAAATATAAATGAAAAAGCAAAGTTATACAGCTGGATAAATAAAGGTGCCTTTGTGGAATTGTTATTCACCGCTGTAATTGCTGTGCCTGTGAAATGTTTGCACAAATGATGCATTATAAAACTGAAATGTATTGTTTCATATTATTTATTTAGGCATTTTGCTAAGTAACTTTAATGGCATTCCGCTATCAAAGTACTTTATAGTTGTAAAAAAAACACTGGGCTTGATTTTCCACTGTGTTACCAACAGCTTTAAAATTCAATTAAGTTACATCAGTGTAAACTTTTGTTAGTGGGTAAAGAATCAGGCCTAGTATACTCAGGGCAGCTGCTCCCACTTCTGAGGCAGATTTTTCTCCCACTTAAAATGCTATCAGAGTTAGATAAAAAATTTAATTGCATTTTCTTTGCTTTTAAATATTGTCATTTGAATAAACAAGTAAAAGCTTTGGAATATACTGTATTTTAATTGGCTACCAGTTCTTGGCTGACTTGAAGGTACAAAGGTACACTTAATAGCCCAGGGCTTTGAAATGTCCTTAAGTCCTGGGTTCATTAGGTCCCCATATAAAAAACACAGGTGGAACAGAAGGAAGAATTTATTCAACAGTGGACTTGGAGCTTATGGCTTATGTTCATTCCACCCTTTAATAAAGTTCATTAATATCCCTAATGTATACTTTTATACTTCCTGCAAAGGAGTTCTTATATCCTCTCATTTCAAAACGTAAATTTTGATATAAGATGTGATGCTTAGGAGCTGAGAAGAATCAGATAATAAAGATCACCATTTTGAGAAGTGGGGACTTGTAGACCATGATTTATCTACACTGAAAAATTAACTAAACATGGACCTTGGGGAGAGTTTAATGTTGTGTTAAAAATATTCAGTTTGGTTTAAAAACTAGATTTGACACCTAATGCATTAAACAGTCAGATATCTTCAGCCAGAGGAGCCCAGACAGCAGAGATTAAAAAAAAGTGGAGGAGAAAGCCAAATTAAATGTGTAAAATCACCAAAGCCCTCAGGCTTTTCCTTTGGGAGGCGATTCTTTCTTTCCGCCATTCTTGTACAGATTGTTAAATTTCTATGTGATGTGAATGGTAGAGTCCTGATTTGTGGTGGAATAGATAAAGCCAGAAAATAACTAACTCTGTCTGAAAAAGGAGCACAGCAATTTCTAACTACTTTAGACACAAGTGTGGGAAGGAGAAACACCTTATGGTGTTTGAATTAACTTAATTCAATATTGCCAACCACGAAAGATCAAAAATCATGTTTTTAGATGGTCTTTTAACTAGGGCTGTCAATTAATCGCAGTTAACTCATGTGATTAACTCTCAAAATACCTAGGACAGGGATCAGCAACCCTTGGCATGCAGCCTGCCAGGGTAAGCACCCTGGTGGGCCGGGCCAGTTTGTTTACTGCCGCGTCCACAGGTTCGGCCGATCATGGCTCCCACCGGCCAATGGGGGCTGCGGGAAGTTGCGCAGGCCGAGGGATGTTCTGGCCGCCCTTCCCGCAGCCCCCATTGGCCTGGAGCGGCGACCTGCGGCCAGTGGGAGCCGCGATCAGCCGAACCTGTGGATGTGGCAGGTAAACAAACCGGCCTGGCCTGCCAGGGTGCTTACCCTGGCAGGCCATGTGCCAAAGATTGCTGATCCCTGTCCCAGGTATTTTTACCTCCAAGGTGGCCACCCTACTCCTTGCTGACTTCAGCCAAAATGACAGCAATAGGAGATGGTGGCCATTAAGAATAAGGGAAAATTCATGAGTTGGCAGCCTTTCGTCATGTTTTCATGAGACAGGTAAATAAGACATCCCAAAATCACTAGAGTCGCAATAAAATCATGAGAGTTGGCAATGCAGCTAATTTGTATGTGCAAATACATAATGTATGCATGCACATTTGTTATCTGAACATGCTGCCAAGTCGACTTGCAACTGGCCACTTGAACATGCAAATACCTGAATGTGGGTGTGAACATCAGGCATTTGTGTACATACATTAGGGCCCCAAATCCCAAATTTCAAAGCCTAATTTTAGTCACCTAAGTAAAAATGATTTTTGGAGGTTCTCAGCACCCACAGCTCTCAGTGATCTCAATAGGAGAGCAGGGTGCTCACCACCTCTTAAAAAAAATCAGGCCATTTTTAATTTAGGGATCTAAATATGGATTTTGGTGTTTCACTTGAGGCTCCCATATTTGAAAATGTCAGCTTAGGTGCACACAGCTGTATTCATGCACATATTGAACTCGTCCCAATGTATACAAACATAGTTATGTCCATGTAAACTAAAAAAAGGAATTAGCCAGAGGAAAAATACTCAGACTATCACACAAATGTTGCACTCCTCAACAATGAAGTAAAATATGGTGATTGTCACATGTTTAATATAATCATGCACTACTTGTGGTGTGCACTTTTTTCCCGTAGAACTGCTTCTGAAATATATGCTGCACTTTGTATTTGTTCTCTAGTTCTAGTCTATTTACTCCACTCTGCTGACACCATTACAAGTTATTAACCTGATGACACACGCTAACAGTTTTCCATTTGTAGAAGTCAATGATAAAGCTACAGATTAGAAAATCTGAAATAGGGGAAACTGCATGGCTCATATCAATGGTTTTCAAATAGTTCTCAACTTTTCCCATAGTATGATCCCAAATTACAACAGAAAGGAGCTTTGGAATGCTGCCTACCCATAGTTCTGGGTCCCCATTCTCATTTCACCACACAGAGAGAGAAGGTGGATATTCATGTTGAGCATCCATGGCTCAGAGAATTGGATATACCGCACTTCATTACTGGTTCAAATCTGACTATAATCACTACCTTGTGTCAGGTCCACTGTTCTGTGTGACATGTATTTAGTCTCCGTCCAGTTCATAGCAGACAAGAACCACTTCACAAAAAAACCCCTTGTCCATTGATTTCAATGACAAAAGGTTGATCTACATCAGCTGAGGATCTATCTTTATTTTTTCCTCCCAGGCAGAATTCTCACATCATTAAGGTTGATGGCCAAACTGAGCATACATCACAGGAAGAATGTTCTAACTGTGAAACTGGAAAGCAAGTGAGCTGTGTCAAAGATAAACAATGCACATGATAGTGTTTGTATTTTTAGCACCTTCATCTGAAGAAATAGGGTATTAATTCTACTTGTAGCAAATTTTCATCTTGCTTGGGAATATCCATAGCATATTTCAGGGAATAGAATCATATTTCTAGAAATTTCTATTACCACCTCAAGAATTATTACTACCATTAAGCACAAGCACAATGAACTCCCACTGTTATTTCAATGAGATTCCTCACATCCTAAGAGTTGCCACAATTTCACTACCCATTCTTAACCTAGACACATTTCCAGAGAATATAATGATTTTTAAAACCACTCCTATATACCAATCTTTTCATACCAATCTTTTCAAGAACTATGCTTACCTCAGGGAAAACTATCATTCACACTAAGAACCAAATTTCAGCCATCAGAAAAAAATGAGAGTTTTAATATTATTCCAATGCAGAATTATCATATACACCGTAGTGACAGAGAGAACTAAGATTCTATCCATGTTGGGAGCAAAACAGTGCTTCTGCAGCTACAACGCTCTCTGAACACATGAATGGCTATCCAACTACAAAAGCAGTTTCTCCTCCCATGGTGTTCACACCTCAACTGCTAGCAGAGCACCTCACCCTCCCTGATTGAACTAACCTCGTTATCTCCATACTGATTTATACCTGCCTCTGGAAATTTCCATTACTTGCATCTGAAGAAGGGAGGTTCTTACCCACGAAAGCTTATGCTCCCAATACTTCTGTTAGTCTTAAAGGTGCCACAGGATCCTCTGTTGCTTTTCTCTGAACACAGTTGTCACCAGCAGGGTCTAGCAGTAAAGTACAAATTGGGTGTGATTCCCCATTGCCTTGCACCTTGTGTAGCCAGTTATATCAGTGCAAAGCAGATGCAAGTGTTTGTAAAATGTTACCAAATCACAGTAGTCAAAGCCAATTCTCAGGTATTTTCTATCCTGTATCTATACATCGCTATACATAACAAACCTCACACTTCTATATAACGGCATATGAAGTATTTAAAAAAAAAGTGGGTGTGCCAAACACTAGTTTTATTAGCAGAAAGAAGTCTTGTTATCTGCTACACAGGAACGATTATGTGAATATCAGTTACTATTCAGACCTATTTAAAAAGAAATGCTGAATATTTACTCAGGTGTTCCAGTAGTTGTACAATGACATGTGGACGATGTGTGTGGTCCAAAGTAAATATCACTGAAATTGAATTGGGAGACAACCACATGCTCACTTCCAGTAGGTAATTATTAAATACTAATATCTGGGCAATTTACACTTCCCGCTTTTTTTTTTTAATTCAAAAACAATTAGACTACATTATCGGTTCCCAAACTGCACTCTTAAAATGAAAACCAAAAGTTCAAACTAGCAGAAACTACTTTGGATTTTAAATTTCTGGGCCTGTTTCTGACTGATTGGTTTCAGTGAAGCTACTCACGGAGTATGGTACTATTCAGTGTAAGGTTAGTAGAACAAGTTCCTGTGGATTTATGAAAAAAAAAAGTCCAAACCAGTAAACTTAGTTTAAAAATATCTCTGCTCAGACTTATAATCACATTTCTTTAAAACTGGTAAAAAAAAAAAAATTATGTGACATAGCCAGCAATCAACAAAGATACAATGTTTAGCTTCCATACTAAATTAGTCTCTTTAAAAAAAATCTATTCAATGTGGCTAAAGAAATTTCAAGTTTCAAGAACCAAAAATGACTTAATTACTAGAAAACACGTGTGGCATCGAACATATTGGAAAAAAAATCAAAGGAAAATTTGAAATGAGATTTTGTTCAAGATCTTCCTAACTGATCCACCAGATCAAGAGAAATTTAGTTTAGCCTCTTTCCACTGCACCCACGAAGCCTGTTTCTGGAAATAAATTGAAATGCAGGGGCTAAATTGATTAAGTACAAGATAATCCCACTGATTTCAATAGGAGTTAGGTGACTAGGCACCTTTGAAAATCCCACCAGGGGCCTATCTGCATCTTTAGATACCTAAATACCTTGAGATCCCAGTCCTTCAATTCACTGCACACTGGCACTTTGCTGCATCCAGACAGAGCCTCAGAGAAACCAGTGGGACTGCACAGGGGCTCAGTGTTAAGTCTGAGTGCAGGATCAGGACGTTAGATGGATAAATCAATATGGACTTGGCAGGGCCGGTGCTTCCACTAGGCGACCCTAGGCGGTCGCCTAGGGTGGCAGGATTTGGGGGGCGGCAGGATTTGGGGGCGGCAGGATTTGGGGGGCAGCATTTTGCCGCCCTCAGCGGAAATTCGGTGGTGGGGGGTCCTTCCGCTCCGGATCTTCGGTGGAAATTCGACGGCGGGTCCTTCAACTTGCTCCGGGACCCGCCGCCGAAGTGCCCCAAAGACACGGAGAGGAAGGACCCCCGCCGCCAAAGACCCCAGGCCCCCTGAATGCTCAGAGGAGGAGCGCTGCCGCCTAGGGTGGAAAAAACCCTGGCGCCACTCCTGGGACTTGGCAGTAAGCCTCAATCCACATAGGCAAACTAATGAGCCTGTATGTAGCCCCACTGAGTTCACTGCAGCTCGGGGTGGATGGTGAGGTTCAATCACATGGAGTAGCTTTATGGGACTGGGGCCTAGAATGCTGAGAAGCATTTCTGTACACTATAAAATATTAAAAGTAATAATGCTTGCCACAAATATAGTCACATTCAGGCCTCCTTTGCTGATAGACTGTACAAGGAATGTTTTCCTGGTGGCTGACATGTTTGTAGCAAAACCAAAGCTCCCCCCGCCCCCTTTTTTTGTAACTAATTTTAAATGTGCACCATAACGTTAACAGTGAAATCTGAATGGCAGCAAAGCAGCTTTTTTTAAAGCAACTTTTTCAGCTGGATTAAATTTAATATTACTAGTGATGGGAGCAAGAAAAACTGTGTGACCTCATTAGCAGCATCTTTGTATTAATTAGACCTAATGCAGCTGTCAAAGGTTGAATTGGTCTAACTCTCTTGGGCTGTGTCCCTGCTGCTGGCAGCACAATTTTATGTGGTAGATCTTCATTAAGTCAGCCTTTGTCTGTCAGGCCAATGAGTTCAAAGTCAATACCCTTTGAAATGAAGACAAGTAACTAAGAAACTGCAAACCATAAAGATGTATGTAGTAAGAGCTGAACTGACCTGATTTTTATGTTGTCTTTCCCCATCACAATCCTATGTAGTTGTCTCCCCTTGATGTTCTTAGCTTATTTTATTTTTCCTCTGCAAAGCACCATGCATATCTATGACTGTACATAAGTAATAAATAATGAACTCTTCTAAAGGTCACAGACAATTGTTTCCTTAAATAACCAAAGAAAATTTTATTTTATTCAGTAAACACAGAAAATAAAATTAGGTTAGATTGTTAAATAACTAAGGGCTGGGATGCTAACACTTGCTTAAATTATAGAAAAAGTACAGAAGATTCTCAATAAACCTAATTATCTGTTATTTTAGCAGAGATTGTAGCCACTTCTGACCTGCCACTTTGTCCCCTGGGCAGCCTATCCTTTCACAACGAAGCCAGGATTTTTCTGGACTAGAATTATGTTAGATCATGTTTAACATATGCTAAAGTACAACTTGTCCTGACTAGAGTTTTAGAAGGTATTCAGGGGTGGCCTTAGACTAGCTGCCAGCAACTGGTGCCCCAGGCAAACCATGCAATTGGCACCCCCAAACCCCAAGGGGGGGGATCTAGGCTGAGGTTTTGGTAAACTGGGAAACATTTTGCCCCTTTTTTCCTTTTAATGTTTTTTAAGCATTTTTTTTAAACAGAGGCTTAATTATTCGGTTTGTCCATCCATCCGTCTGTCCAACCAATGTTTCGGAGATCAGATAAAATAGAGACATGAAATTTTCAGAATAGATTTGTACAGGACGGCTAGATGATATTTCAGTCTGATTTCAAATAAAAATGCATAAAAATGTTAATTATAATTTTTATTATTACAAATCCAAAATCATCCATTACGCTATCCTGCTTTAACTGCCATTACCACCACATCCAATATAGAAAGAAATAAGAAAACTCTTCAATTAACTTTAACCTGTATTTACAAAACACTCCGAATAAAAAAACACTCTGTGCTCTTAAAACATGACTTTTCTTGCTTTAAGTTTTGAAAATTCAGTCACTAGTTCTTTTAGATCCAGTTTTCCAGCTATTTCATGCTCTACTGACATTGTGGCAAGTCCAACAAGTCTCTCTTGCACCATCGTTGACCGCAGATATGTTTTTATCAATTTTAACTTTGAGAAGCTACGTTCCCCACTAGTTACGGAAACTGGCAAAGTTAAAAGAATGCGTAGAGCTATAAAAATGTTTGGAAAACTGAGTTTATTTTCACAAACAAACTTCAGTACTTCTTCAGGAGTGGAATGTTTCTTAAGTCATCTTGAAAAAGCCTGAAGCTCACTACACAAATCTGTAGCATCAATGTCTTTTGAATTTTCATGAGTCAATGCCAACTCCAGTTTTATACAAAATTCTCTGATCTGTTTTGCTGTTTTCTTTTGCAAGTGGTAGATATAATTTTGAAAGCCAAATACTGACTCGAGCTGCTGCATCTGTTGAAATCTTTCGTCAACCGAGTGAATAGCAGTATCGAGGACTGCGAAGTAGAAATTCACTTTGAACCTTTGTTTTGGGTTTTGAATGGGTGTGTCTCGTCCTTCATACGAAAACTGCTGTTTCTTTTACCGAATGCGAACTGGCTCTGGGTCAAATTCTGTCGGAAAGTCTATTTCTTCAGCAATCTCGAGAGAATCTACCAGTGTTCTTTCAAACCCTTCATCACTTTTGAATTCCTCCAGAATATTTTTAGTTTGCTGCAGTTTTTGAATAGCAGAATGTATGTTCAAGTTCTTTTCCTGAAGCTGCTTACTCTCTAAAAGGTTAATTTCTAAAAGGATATTATACTACAAAATGAGTGAAGTCACAAATTTGAACTTGGAAAGGCCATTTGCAAGAGCTTCTGCATCTGAATGGGCCATATTGCCAGATGATCCAGTAAAGGTAGTATCATCAGAAATTTCAATTAGGGCATCATAAATGTTTCCAAGTTCATAGCGAAGAGGCTTCAAAGCATCAGTGCAACTCTTCCATCTTGTCTAAGTGGTTTCACAGTTAGAGAATTCACATGGCGAGTCAGAATCTCCCAACGGTGTGTTGAGCCTGAGAAAAACACATAAACATGTTGCACCAGGTCAAAGAAACTGCTTGCCTTCAAACAGCATCTAGCAGCATCATTGACAACGAAATTCAGAGAATGCGCACTGCAAGGAACGAAAAAGGCCCTAGGATTGATTTCCATCATTCTCCTTTGCACACCATTGTCTTTACCCTTCATATTACTCCCATTATCATAGCCTTGGCCAAGTAAGTTTTCAACAGATAATGACATTGTTTCAAACTCTTGTAGCATAGTTTCAATCATAAATGCTCCAGGTGTCTCCTTCAGTGATACGAAACCCAAAAAATGTTCCTTTATGAGCACTTCAACATTATCTTCATTTGCAGACTTTTCCATAGCCACAAAACGAATGACAATCATCATTGGTTCAACATGACTCACATATGGTGTACTGTCCAGTATTATTGAAAAGTATTTTGCAGAATGGGCAGCTTTTACAATTTTTTTAATGGCATTTGCTAGGATTTGAATCAGTTCATTCTGCATATTTATTCCTAAGTAATGAACCTGTGTTTCATGATCACTTATTTTACATAGATGCTCCTTCATGACTGGATCAAACAAAGCTAGGTATTCAACAAATTTTAAAAAGTTTCCATTACCTGGAGTGTATAATTTTTTATTTCTACCATGGCCGCAGAATGCTAAGTTTTGCCCACCAAGAACTCTCACTAAAGTAATCAGACGCTCTAATATTTGTTGCCAATATTCTTCTTTTTCCTTGATCACACGTAAATTTTCTTCATCGATAGTTTTCCCTTTTTTCAATCATAATTCAAGTTCTTTCCAATTTTGAAAATATTCCAAATGTTCTGTATTTCTTTCATGTGAAGAGAGAATTGAAGATATGTTTTTCCAGTCCTTCGAACCATTTTCAGTAAGTGATGTACAATTGCTTGATTTTTAAACAACCTGCAGCAAAAGCAAAACACAGAGTCCTTCGACCCTGAATATTGTAACCAGTTTCGATGAATTTCCTCCCCATTAATGAGTTTCCTCTTGCAATGCTGAGCAGAGAATTTTCTTTTATTTCCATCCTTAGGGAAGGGAAATTCATTAACTTGTTCAGGTCCATGTTCCACAAGAATTTGCCACACACTGTCATCACATCTGGGCCATGAAGATGTTGTGAGCTGCCTTCATCTACAAGTAAGTTTCCATCATTTTGAGTTTCCAAACTGCTTTTTTGTGGATGTGAGCTAACCTCTCCAAGTAAAATTCCTTGATCTGGATGCTGTGAACTGCTTCCATCTTTATTTGGATTAAAGAGAAGATATTTCAGGAAGGATCCCTGCTGTTTTGCTTGGTCCTTTTCCTTCTCAGCCTTTCATTTATGATACTCAGCTCCCGAGGGTTTTCTTTTTCCTCTTTCTGCCATTGGGCATTTGAATATTGTTATGTACTGTGCTCCCGACTGCAAGCATTATAGCGTTAAGGATGGCTGACACATCACATGGCTGGTGATTTAAACCACATTGCAACCATCCCAACACATCTTTTCACTGCTTAAAGGTTCAATGTTTGGTAACATACACACAGTTACCTATTAAAACAGTTAGTTATAGCATTTACACAGAAACAAAATGACCTTTTTCGACGTTATAACCGGACACCGGTTGTTTGGAAAATAATCCCCTTCCTCACGGCTACTTGCTTAGAGTGTGACGTCATCTCTTTCATAGTCTTTTAAGCATTAATGCTGTTACTTTCTTTTATGGACCTTATTTATTACATGTGAACCAGTTACAACAAAGAAAAGTTCATAATTATACATCCCGATAATAATGCTAAGGTTTAAGAACGCTTAAAGATACTCATATTGTGGATTTATAATGCTGAAAGACGTTATTCTTTATTCTTTGGCACCAAGAAACACAATTTTCCACAGTATTCTCTCGATTCTTAACCATCGACCGGCGACGTGTGTTAAAATGACTGTTTGACATGTATCAACTCAGGATATCTCCGCTCTACATGAATTTCCAGCTATGCGACCTTGATGTATATTCGAGTTTGGTGTCACTAGCATTGCAGCTCTTGCCGCTGGCGGATGTGTTTCATTGTGGCTGAGTTATTGCTTATCCAAATTGTGGAGTGGGTCATCTTGACCCTACGTCACAAATTGAAATATTTTTTTTGCTAAAATATTCTTTATTTTTGCAATAAATAAAAAATGACATAATAAATTCTCAGAAATGTAGAGAAATGAATTATAATTCATATTCCCTCCGTATGCGCATGGGAATTGAAATAATGACATCTTTGGGTTTTTTTTTTTTTATTTGATTTTTTTCCCCCTTGAATTTGGCGACCCCCTAGTTCACCTATATGGATGGGCCGCCCCTGAAGGTATTAGTTATATTGAGCTAGCTAACACGGACTAACATCACATCTTTAAATCCTAATCTAAGGAAAGTCTCCGACATCTTGTCCTGTTGGTCGCAAAATGGAGTCAGAGTGTCTCTGACCTCCAAGATCTGTTTAGAACCTTCTCACACACTTTTGAACCTCACTCTTGAGAATACCCTGTTTAATTCAAGTACATTCTGATGAGCTTTGGGGAAGACATTAAGTCAAGGTAATATCTGATACTGATTTTGTGAGGTTTCAGTAAACATCTTGATGACTCAAGTAAACTGTCCTTGGATGTTCACCTTCCCAATCCCAGCACTATTATCTCCTTATGGTTGCATTTATCCTCATGTATGAATCATTAGGATGCCTACAAGTCATCCAAGGATGATAGAAGCTTGGCACAAGTTGAGTGAGAGAGTTCTCCACTTTACAATTCTGAATTCTAGTACAGAACTAGAAAATTAAAAATCATAGTAACAGAAGTCAATGAAAATAACTGATCATGTTGGTTATAGCATGTCACCCTCATTAAATAACTCAGAATACTTTAAAAACAAAAAGAAGAAAAAAGCACTTCCATAAGCAGCTGAATGGTATTTTATCTTAGATTTTTGATCACAGCAAATGCTGCAAAGAAATCTAAGATGCTCACAGAAAAATCTTTCAACAGACCACACTTCATCTCACCAGGTAACAGTAAGAATTAAACAGAATCTGCAAAAGACAGGACACCTTGCAAAGCAGGCTAGTAGTTTGCAACTGTGGATGTGGGAACAGAATACATGTGGACAAATATAAATAATGAGACACCCACTCAGAGAGAGAGAAAGATCCTGTGACTTAGTCAACCCTACATCATTTACGCTTATATAACTCTTCACCTTATTCTTTAAATATAAAGTATTCTCTGTGATTACAGATTGAAAGAAAACATTTAACCATAACTTTGTGTTCCTTAGAAAAAATCAGAAATTCTACTACTACATCAGCTGAAGTGTAATTAACCTTTAAACAACACCAGGATTCATTCTGAATAGCATTAACCTTTCAACACAGTGAAAACAACAATTGGGCAATAGAGCAAAGAGAAGCTAAACTTATTATGCTTGGAAAATTGGTTTTGGATGCAGGCCTATAGTGCAATTTGAACCTCTGAATCCTCAGAGATGCATAATATCTTTCTACAGCATTTTGGGGCTGTTTGTTTTATTTCCATAAATTACCGTCAGTGAAGACATTTTTGGTGACTTTTTCACAGTCTCTATGGAATTCAGTTAGATATCTGTCATGCAAAGAAAAATAAATCATTTCTCTCTGGTGATCCGCTGTCGTCAAAAGCCTTGAAGACACTGCCATAGTGCAGACCCATTTCCCCCACACATTGTTGCCTCTTTCAAAGATTAAAAAAATAGAAAATTAAAAAGCACGGAAATGTTTTATCATTTCTCACACGTGCAAATGTGCTTTTATATAAATAAGTCAGTTACTGTAGTGGAAAGTAACAAGCAATGAGCTACCTTACAAATTCTAATGGGGTGGGGAATACCCTTCTGGAACTTCACCAGATCTTTTTCTTCTTCAATCTCTACTGTTATTCTGAGCACAGAGACTATGATTTGCCCTTAGTCCTTGTGAGGGTCCCCTTATGCGAAGAAAGCTCCTTGAGCCCTCTTCTGCTGCTCACCCTCACAAGGGCCAGGGATAATCTAGCCCTTAATGTTTTTTGATGTGCTGCTGCAATCCAGCCAGTAAAAGGGACACAACTAAACAAACTGTATTCTTAGATTTATGCTGATACTGGTGATAACAGCAATGATGCTTCAGACCATCAAGGAAGAAAAAAAATTATCTCCAGGAGAAAAAAAAGAGAGGAAAGTATATTAGGCAGTTGTAAAAAAGTTCAGAGGCAAGTTAGGAAAAATCCTAGTTGTCAGACAGCAGCCTTGGACAAACAAAAACCAAAGCTGGTCAAGCAAAATGGTACTATTTACTGCTTATTGGATGAGCTGCTGACCAAACTCTTGTGAATTAACTGAGCAGCACATCCTACCAGAAACTAAACATGACAACTGGTCTGACACCTGTTTCAGGGTACATGCTATTGAATGGATCTGCCCACAGGCAATAAGAAGTGCTGCTATTATTTTGTGCCATTTACAAAGAAACTGAGGTCACAGGCCAGCATTCATGTTTTTATTTCAGATCAGATGTACCAGTCAGTCCATATGCCTCGGATTTTCACGTTCTAGTGTGATTACTACTATAGCTTGTAATTTCGTTGAGAGATTTCTGTAGTGCTAATCATTGATGTATATGTGCACCTCACAGATATTAATGGGTTTACACTCCCAGCACCCACGTGAGGCAGGGAAATATTATCCCCATTTTACCAATAAGGAAACAGAGCACACAGTGATGAAGAGACTTATGCAAGGCCATACAAGTAGTCTGTGGCAGAACTAGGAACAGATCGCAGATCTCGTAAGTCTCACTCTTGTTCCTTAACCACAAGACCAGCCTCCAAAACAGATTCAACTTAAAAAAATACAAACGCACTCCTTTTGGCTACAGAAAAATTGGGCCAGTCATATTTTCTTGTGGACAATCAACTATGAGATCTGCCTTGTCCATGAATAAGTCATCAGCAATGGCTTCCTAGAGAGTTTGGATATCTCATTTAATTAAGCAAGTAAACTTCTGGATGCTTATCCAAGCCTGTTAGGGGTGCAGAACTGCAAAAACAGGCTCTCCTATGGGTGAATGATCAGGTCAATTCTTTTATCTAAGCTAGTAAACTAGTAAACTCAGCCATTTTATATACGTATATTACAATTTGAGGTGGTTGTTTTTTTTAAACTTTCCAATTCTAGCAATATAAGAATATGGAACTGACTAACACTGAAAACTTCTTACTATTATAGAACAGCTGGAACTATAAGATTTTTTTTAACATTTTATAAAATATTTTTTCTTAAAAAAAAAAAGACTAACTTGAAAGTAAGGCTGGTATGGAAAGAATTCCAGCCTATCCCAAAAGAAGGTATCAAGGTTATTCCCTTCCTACCACTCTGTCCCTTTTCTGGTTTCTCCTTTTCTTCCACATCAATGCTAAGCTATTGATCCTGACTTCAAGGCTCTGCATAACACTTACTCCCACCTGTGATATATCCCCTACCATTCTCTTCCCTCCACCCTAACTTGTCTTTTCACCACTCACTTTTGCTTCTTTTACTCACTTCCAACTTTATGCGCTTTTTCACTCTGCCCCTGAGACTTTGAAATGCCTGAAATCTGGTATTCTCCTCCTTTAAAAAAACCAAATGTCCTGAAAACATACCTGTTCCATGAAGCTCTACTTCAAACTGTGTGTTTGTTGTCCCATATATTGCTTTGTATTGTATGGAATTGTTCCTCTAATCTCTTTGGGGCAAAGACTCATTTTATTTGGCACATTTACACTGTATGCAGGGAAGGGTACATAAACAGCACTATATAACTGAATAACAAATACATTTTCACAGTATCTTATACCCTAAAACATTAGGATCAATTCATCCCTGGAGTAAAAGGGACACAACTCCCATTAAAGGCACTGACTTACCACTGAGCTGTGAATGTGATCCATTGAAAATACATCTGCATCTACATTAATATACATACAAAAATGACATTAAAAACATTAAGTTTGCAAAGTCAAGCATTCAAAAATTAGAAAATGCCAGAATTTAGATTGTCCATGCAGCCTTAAACTGTCCCCTTGTGTATATGCATTATGATACAGTCTTTAATTACATGATCATATGCTATTTTTTCCACAGGAGTCCTGCTTCAGTCAGTGCATAGGATGAACCTGCTCTTGGGAAGCATCACGGCTGTGGAGTGAAGGAGGCTGTTTCTAGGATTCAGTCTCATTTGTCTAAAAATCTGAAGGTGTATAGTGAAAGAGGCAGGGCACCACATGAAGAGATATGACGCATTTGTGGTAAGATAGATGAATACCACACAGGAGAACTTAATCTATCCCTGCCTCTGATGTGGCCTTCCTGTATGTTACTGAGCTACCCACTTAACCAATATTTTGGCAGATGGTCACTAGTTTTGAGTTCCTCATATTTTTGCTGTCCAACTTGATACACATGGGGCTTGATTTAAGTGATGAGCCGACATTTCAATTCAGTTATTAATAGTGGTAGATGGTCAGTTCCTCTGGCAGTAAGACAGCATGGTATGGGGGAAATGAGCACAGTGTTGGGAGTCAGGAGATATTTAGTGTTAATCTTAGCTCTGCCTGATCCACTGAATGGCCTCATCAGTAAACAAATAAACAAACAAACAAACAAAAACACCCCTCCCAAAACCTCCTTTTTCACTGGGCAGATGTAGACATAAATTCATTAGCATTTGTGAGGCACTTAGATACTAGTCTGATGGACACCCATGAGAAATTAATAATTCTGTATTATTTGCTTTGGATGGTGTGCAGTAAATAAGGAAGTGGCCACACACTGAGTGATGAGGATAAAAAAAATATTGAAGAACTACCTAGACATTGAATGAGACGACGGGGAGATTGACCCTGTAGAAAAAAATAGTGTATAATTAAAGACTATCATAATTCATAGGCACAAGGGAGCCATGTTAAGGTCAAATGGGCAACATAAATTCTTGCGTTTTCTAACATTCATGTGCTTGACTTTGCAATCTATGTAACACTCTTTTAATATAGGGTTTTTTTGTAAGTAGTTTATAGGGCTTTTAAGGAAAAAGGTAAACACTAATTCTATTATGTACATGAGTAAGATTTGAATTCTAGGCCTTCAGCACTGCAACTTAGCTTGAGCTATAGACATTAGCTTGTAGCAAGAGAAAGGTGTACCCTAGCAGGGGAAAATGGACTGCTAGCACCAGGTACTGGATCCAGCATTTGGTCAGGGGGAGCTCAGACTGGCTCCCTCTTTTACCTGCTGAAGAAGATTGTGGACTCCTGTCCCATGTAGTGCCACTTGATGGGGCTAAGGGGAGCATGACCTGGCTCTCGCCTCTTCCACTCCACACTACAGTTCCTCTGACAGCAGCAAGTTGTCTGTTTTCAGGATTTTCAGTGCAGTGTCTGTGGCTGTGGAGGTGGCAGTGTCAGCATGGGCCCATTTCTTTAGAATGTTCATGTTTAATTATTATTTTGAAAAGCTACCAACATTTTTGCTGACAAAGGAAGCATGCACTTGGAAATGGCAATTGTCAACAGTTTATAACAGCTAAACATGAATGGAATTTCCTGGAACAAAGAGAAGGCACTTCTCTAGTCCGAAGGCTTTCTCCCTGCCAAATTACGAAGAACTGCTGCAAACACTGGAGGTGTGAGAGCTTCTCAAAAAAGGTCATCAGAATCTTTTATAACAGAAAGTGTTAGGCACCGTAAACATAAATGGTTGCCATCAGCTCCTCCGATAATAAATTATAATCAATGAATCACAGTATGTGTAACTAAACAATGGTTTCCTCCTTCATGAGTCATCTCTTTCTATTCTCCCCCTTACAATGAAAAGCATGAGATCTCACATAAATTGACTATATGATATTGTGTGTGATACTTGGGCTTTATACATCATCTTGAGGTGATATCATGGCCCCTCCTTCTCTCTGCCCCTCACTATGTTGGTCTCAGTCCACCAGCTTGAATTTAGCAAAATCACAATAAGACTGCCCATAAGGCAGGCTAGTACACTTTCTCCCTTTGAATGATCTCATAAACTGAGGCTAAGATGCTCTGTTTGAATCTACAAGGAAGGCAATTCCATTGTGATTTTGCTAAAGTAGTCAGGAAGCATTCAGTGGGAAACAGATTGACATCTTTTTATCCTTAGAGTCAGTAGAAAACATTGTATTTTTCTTGTTTTTTTGAACTCCCAGGAGAAGGCTTTGCCTCAAGGGAAAATATTTTTAGTACATCGGCTTGAGTGTATCTGCTGCCGCACTGAGTGCAATTCCAAGAAACATAAGTTTCTACCTACTTGGCAATGGAAAGAAAATCATTGAAAACATTTCTACAGAAATTAGAGTCTAACGAATATGTTGGATTTCTTAGATCTTCTTCCTAATAATTGCATCACCTTTTAGCCCTGGTGCCATAACTTTAGAATCCTAACAACATTAATAATCCCATTAAGTTATGAAATTATAATAGTAAAACAATTTTAAGGTCTGTCTAAAAAGACCCAGTTAGGATGTGATCATGATGTGAATTTATAACAGCAAAATAATGGAAATGCATGTCTGTGAAGGCCCAGTTATGATGCCATTAAAATGCTTCTGCCACAGAGTCTCATGATATTGAAGAATACTACATATTACTGGGGATATAGTTATTCCATCTATGCAGGCTGTGTATATAATGGATATAAATATAATGTTCACCACTTGTATTGTAGTATTGCAATCTACAGCACTTGCATTTTGCTAGGGGGCAGGTAATATCACTATGTTTTTGTGGGCCCTATAGCTATGATAACCCAAGGTGTCACAGTGTCATTGGTACATATTAGGGGAAGGTAAGGCTGCAATGGCAGGCTTAATTCTGATTTTCCTTGCTTGTGTGTGTTAATCTTTTAAAGAGGTATTACCAAATAAATATTTTATAACACAGAATCTAATATTGTTACTACAAAAAGATACAGGAACATTTATTGTAATTTCCATATTTGAGGCGTGAGACTACTATATAACTATCTAAGTATTAAGTGTGTTCTGTTTTCTTAACTTTACAAACAAGGTTTCAATTTACATAATTTCTGAGGAATAAATTCATACACATTTCTGTAATGAATCTTAGTTAAGATTTGCCAGAAATCATTTTAATTCCACTGTAACAGTGTAGCCAACCTTGAGTACAGAATGAGCCACACCTGGCAGAGATCAGGATGACTGCCCTATGAAGAGCAGCAGAAGAAGGCAATGCTCAGGGATTAGAGACTGCCAAGAGTGCGCAGGCTCTAGCAAAGAGTCCTGACAGTTAGGGCTCAAACTTCAGCCAGGTAGGGCCTGAAAGTGGCCTGCCAAAGCAGGAAAGGCCCCAGGCAGGAAGTCCTGGGAGGAGAAAGAGAAGCTTTTGTTTGTGTGAACTTTTGGCTGGACTTGAAAAATGAACAAACATTCAAAATAAAGTTAATAGTGCACAACTCAAGAAGGGATGGGAATGAACAAAAAAGAGTCTATGTTTCTTGAACAGTCCAAGAGGGGGAACTGAGGCAGGCTGCCTGTAGCACGACCCTAGGCCATGCAGGGTCACAGAAGAGGTGGCCAGTCCACTACAACTGGTATAGTTGGCAGGATTTGACAGAGTCATCTATTATTAAGGAAGGACGTGGTAACAGTGCAGCAATTGGAGGAAGCTGTTCATCTGATGTCTGAACAACTGCAATGGACATAGGCAGTTCTTCTGCAGGAACAATGGCAGCTGCAGAAGGCAGAGTGGGACATGCAGTGGAAGGTACAGATGGTGGGGTTTGGGGCCCAGCAGTCCTGGCAGGGAGACCACTGCCTCCTACATGAGAGTAATCTCTGTGCGTGTTTCTGATGTGGCAGATAAGGGCACAGAAGATTTGAGTGCCGCAGGAAGCAGTATGAATACTGTGTGGGGACATATAAGAAAAAATAGAAGCATGGGAGGGTAAGGTCCCAGAGTAAGGGTCCACCCAAACATTTTAGAGTGGAGAGACAGGACACAGTAAAAGGGTATGTCCTTCCATAATGAAGTTGGTGGGAAGGGAAAATCCCTGAAGACCAAGAGAGAGAGACAAAGAGATGGGCAGTCAAGAGGGGAGACAGTTTGTATGTTACAGAAATACATCAGCCCCAGCTACCAGTGGTCAGGGAAACACATGGGGGTGATGATGGTCACAGCAACCTCTACTGTGATTGAGTGGAGGGAAGAAATAAAGCCAGAATTGGCTGCTGGGCAACGTGCTCAAAATGTGGGAACCCATAGGGAATGGCAGGGTTGTATTAGCATTTGGGAGAAGGGAACGATGACTGAGGCTGTAATAAAAGTGGACCTTCCCATCATGGCAACACCTCCTGCCAAGGTGTGAAATAGAGCCCCAGGAGGAGACGATATAGGCAGCATGACCTCTTTGGTAGAGAAGTATCAGCTGGAATTAGCTGCTATGGAAGAAGCCAGGTAGCTTGCTCTGTTGTATGAATTCAGCCATCTATCTCGGTCATCAATTAGATATCTTCATTAATTTTGATGAAAGACTAATCTTAGCACCACACAAATAACTAATGTCTTTTGTCTCTAGCAACAAAGTATATGAGCCTTCAACTAATATAAAAGCAAAGACTATCTTAAAGGATGCTTATTGGTGCAAATTCTGCCCTCAGTTATATCCCTGCATCCCTAAAGAAGCCAGTCAGGGTGCACGGGTGTAAATGAGAACAGAATCTGATTTACTGTATAAAAACCTAGCGAGTAAACTATTGGCGTCAATGTAGAGAATTCCATCTGAAATAGGCTAAATACCTTAGTAAGACAGCTTCTGTCATTACTTAAATTTTGTAGGATAGTCTAATTTTTACATGCTGAACATTTAGGAAATTCAGATAGTTCCAAAACAGTCAGGAACAAAGGGACAAGAATTAAAACAGTAGCAAAACTGAGCTAACGTGAAAATGAGAGAGTTCCAACAAAACCATGTGCTATAAAGATAAAAGAAACAAATAATTTTAACACTGTAGGGTCACAGTCTACTCATTTATGCCAGGGTAAATCCAGAATAGCTTCACTCATCAGATCAGATTTTTAATATAGTTCTTCTGGATGTCTATTGCTGTAATTGAAAGCAAAATTTCAAACAACAGTAGGTCAAAGCGCATTACAGATCTTCTATTGTGCTGACGAAAGATCCACATAGCCAGTTACTGTGTGGCAAGCTAGTGGACTGTAGATTTACACCCCGCTTGCCATGCAGAAAATCCTGAAGACAAGCCCTTAGACTACAGAGAAAAAGAAAACACCCAGGACTATCTCAACAGTATTTGTGTAGCTACTTTTGTTGACTGACCGTAAAAAACAAAAAAAAAATTTAAAAATTACTGTTTTCATTAAATGCATTTCAGCCATTTAATACATTTAGTGACTTGCAAAGTCACATTTAATAGAAGAAAAAAATTATTTTTCTTAACAAGCATTAGTGTTGACAAAATAATAAGTAGACAGACTACAAATGTAATTTGTCATACAGTAGAAATATATAGATTTGACTCACCTAGCCATCCTGATCCAGAATTGGGTATGCACATGTCTGTCTCAGCACTGGGCAACACAAATCCAACCACAAAAACCTCTACCCCATCAGCCATTAGTGCCATTCCAAGAACAAAGAAGAGGGCCCACTGAAAACGGCCATGTCCGCACTCTTGTATAATCAGCTCATACTGCTGCGCTAGCTCCTCTTCATCAGCTTTCCTTTCTGTTTCCAGTTCATGACGGTCCTTATATTCATCATGGATGGGCTGCTGCAGGGCCACTATTCCATCCTTGCCTTGCCCTATGTTTGGGATTCCCTGATATTCCCCCTCGTAAATCTCATCATCTTCATCATGCCCTTCAGTTGCTTCACTTGACCCTTCATCATCATTGGCTTCTCCATCATAATTTCCTCCTTGTGTATAGTAGTCTTCATCATCTTCCTCATCCTTGAATTGTTTGTAGGATCTCTGCGTATACCCATCCTGAACTTTGTCTACCGTTTTATTCACCTTCTTTACAGTTTGTCTCTTCACCTCCTTGGCAATGTCCTTAGCCCCTTTCACTAATGAAGTCCTGTCTTTGTATGTGTCTTCCATCTTGTATTAATGTATGATGGTCCTACTGCAAATGGATCTACTGATTCTGTCTGGAATATCTATTCTGCGCTAGACGTCAACAGTGGAGATGCGAGAACATGTTCAGCTTCAACAAGATATCTGCAAAATATAAAAAGAGAATATCCTTATTTATATTTTGTTCCCTCTTAGATGCTCCTTCACACTGGTACAGTACCATATTAATAATTGTTTGGGAGCTACAGCTTTCAGTGGCTGCATTTCCACAACTATAACAAAGGGCTCCAAAGATGGTATACATACATTTTCTTTGAATGTTATTAAGAAAATGCTCTTAAGAAAATCCCTGTTTCCCTACACATTTGCACTATGGAATTTATTGTCTGCTGGTGTCTCATCCAACATTAATTTTCAGTCTGAAAGAAAAAAATCTCTATACTAGTGCTTTAAAATAAACATAGCGTGTTTCCAATTTATGAAAAAAATGTTAGGGATGAACATGGCACCACAATGTCATTTTTTAAGAAGTTAATTTATGCTTGTGAAAAGTGAACAGATGAACAGTTATGGACACATAAGTCTATTTACAAATATCAGCTGTGCAAGCTTCCCCATATTAGCCCATCAATGTGCTTCAACTTTGATCCAGAGGAGCCACATCTAGTGATGAAAGGGTAGTCCAGTCTTCATAAAGATTCAAAGATTGGTCCAAAGTATGTTGAAATCAATGGAAAGACTTCCACTGACTTCAATAGATATTAAATCATGCCCTCAATCCTTACTGCCGGTTTTAAACTGTAATGATGTTGACACCTGAACTAAGGAAATGGACTGAGAACATTAGCTAATTGCACATAGGCCATGAAACATTCTGTGGTTAATGCCTTTAGTCATGTTGGGTGGTATTTCCAAAGCAGCTAAGTGATTTAGTACATAAGAATGGCCATACTGAGTCAGACCAAAGGTCCATCCAGCCCATTATCCAGTCTCCCGACAGTGGCCAGTACCCCAGAGGGAATGAACCTAACAGATAATGATCAAGTGATCTCTCTCCTGCCATCCATCTCCACCCTCTGACAAACAGAGGCTAGGGACACCATTCCTTACCCATCCTGGCTAATCGCCATTAATGGACTTAACCTCCATGAATTTACCTAGTTCTCTTTTAAACCATGTTATAGTCTTAGCCTTCACAACCTCCTCAGGCAAGGAGTTCCACAGGGTCTTATGTTAAGTTGATTTTAAAGTGTGCCTCCCTCCAGTTAAAATTAGCATATACTATAAATGGGAAGGGGCTAAAGAAAGTTATTTTGAAGAAGTTTTGCTTTAAGAAATATATGACTGAAAAAGTACTCAAACTGATATAAATTAAAAACTGAACCGGTCAGATTAAAAGCCAATATTTGGTTGTTTTTTTTTAAATCAAATTCCCTTCCTTATCTCTAATACATTCAATTATTTTTTCCCATTTTTGCTGTTTGCATAAACAAGTAGTTCATGCAGTGGTTCTCGTGCCTCAACATGCAGTGCTTGGGGTACAAACAGTGCATAGGAATGTTTAAAACCAAGATAACTACTGTTTTTGTTGAAAACAATTTGATTCATTAAACCATTTACATTAATAATAGGTTTAAACTCCCCCCCCCCAAATGTTTTACTAATTGGCCTTTTAAAAATAAAGAGTATTTTACATTTAAGGTGGAATTTTCAAAAGTGCTCAGTATCGGCTTAACTCTGCTCCTCGCACTAAAGTCAATGACAGTTTTGCAACTGAGCTCCGTGGGAGTAGATCTGAACCAATGCTGATTCCTTTTTAAAATCCACCCTTAAAGTAATGTGTTGTACTGAATATTTATCCTTAAAAGTGTAGTTCAGAAATCCGTTTTTAGATTGGCAATGTTCTGGGGCATAGGCAGAATTATAAAATGCATTATGAAAGATAGGACACAGTAATTTTAATAACAGAAAAAACTGAAGTAATATAATGTGCATCTAACCTTAAAAATCAATATGTTTAATGAAACTAAAAGAAATGTTAGGACTTTCTTCATAAATATTACCAAAAGTCACCACAGTTCTCTATATTTCTTTTTATTTCCTCAGTCTACATTAATTTTACACATTTTGAATGTTCCTCAAATCAATCAAAGGTCAGAGTACCCTTCAAATGTTTTATGCAAACCAAAGCAGTCACCAGCAGAAAAATTGAGCACTTAAAAAAATAAGAATGTAATATTTATGATGGAAAACTATAGCCTAATTTTAGACTCATATTGTTCCTCCTAAGAAGGTCTATTGGGCCAAGGCCACTGCTGTCATTAAAATTCTTTAGCTTTGAAAGTCTCCCTCAAAAGACATTATTGGTATGGTGACCATAGTCCCCTGAATATGGGATGCCTGGTATAATTACCCATATTCAAGTGAGTTCAACGATAATCAATCAAAACTATGCAGTACAAACATTCAAATTAACATCAGGTTGACAGAGCCCCTGTTAAAAAGAAATACTGCCTAGTTGGATTCTTTTTATTTACCTTCTTATCTTTAAGGCTTTAGGGTTCACACAGGGATGGGTAACACACGCACCCCTACCCTCTCTCTCTCTCTCTCTCTCACACACACACACACACACACACACACACACACACACACACAGAGGGAGAGATCACACACACACTCCCATACACCTCTCTTAGGCTAGGTCTACACTGGGGAGGGGATTGATTTAAAATATGAAAATTCAGCTACGCGAATAGCGTAGCTGAATTCGACGTATCCAAGCCGACTTACCCCGCTGTAAGGACGGTGGCAAATCGACGGCCACGGCTCCCCCGTCAACGGCGCTTACTCCTACCTGGGCTGGTGGAATATGCGCATCGATTCGGGGATCGATTGTCGCGTGCCGATGAGAGGTGATAATTCGATCCCCAAGAGATCGATTTCTACCCGCCAATCCAGGCGGGTAGTGAAGACAAGCCCTTACATAGGGGAGGTGACCGACAGACCTAACCCTCCCTGCCCAGTGCTCTCTGCCCTCCATGCCTGGCTGGGCCCCCGGGACAGACCCAGAGCGGGGGTGGGTGGGTGAAAGGGGCTGCTGTGGAGCCTGCAGGTTCAGGGCATGAACAGGCTGGAAATTGCTTCCTCCCCACCACTCCAGAGCTTAGCTGAGGAGAGGAGAGGCTCCCCTATGCCAGCGTTGTGCTGGGCCTTGGCACATGCAGGGCTCAGCTCCTCCAGGCCAGTGTCCCGGGCTGGAGGGCCTTGGGCTTTCCCAGGGCACCAGCCCAGCCAGAGGCAGTGGGGAAGGAAGGAGCCTGCCAGCCAGGCTGTTGGTGAGCTGAGCGCTCCTGCCAGGAGCTGGTTCTCCACACAGCACTGGGAGTGGGACGTGACCTGCCTTAGGGGATATGGAGGAACAGCAGGGCGTGGGCCAAGGGGCAAAGCAGGGAGAGGACAGCGAGAGGGGAAGCACATAAAAGGCAGATGGGTGAGCAGCAGAGGTGACACATAATCGGCCACCGCCTGGCACCTGCCCACACTCACCAGCCACCACAGCACACAGCCAGTGCCGGGGGGATGAGAGCCGAGAGCCGGCCTCATGCTGCACCTTTGCCCCGCCACCAGCCTTGCACACCCAGCCCCCATTGTCGGCCACTGGAGCCGCACCCCCCCACACACACACACTCTCACGGCTGGTGGGCGGGCAGCTGGCGAACAGAGATCTGGCCAACAGTACTGATGGGTGGGAAGAGGACAGAAAATACCGGTCAATCTGCCCATTTTTAAGAAAAAGGTGGGACACTTCAGGAGGGCTTAAATACGGGACTCTCCCTTTAAAAGCGGGACAGCTGGTCACCCTACGTAACATTAATTACTGCGGTGGCTGATGTCCACACTACCCTCCATCTGTCAGTGGTGTGTCCCCTCACCAGGAGTGCTTCCACTGACTGAAGAGGGGCAGTGTTGGGGCCGAGAGCCAGGGCTCTCAGCTCCATGCAGCTCCGCACTAGGGGCCCAGCAGCCATCCGGGGCTTCTCGCCTTCCTGCTCCCAGCTGAGAGTGGGTGGAGGGGGCAGTGTCATGGAGCTTTTCGTCTCCGCGCTCTCTACCAGGAACAGGGGGAAAGCTGCTCAGGGCTTCTCTCCTCTGGCGGGAAGATCTGCGCCTGGAGTCCAATCAGCTGCTCCTGGCGGGAAGCAGGGAGTCAGGATCCCGGGGGCAGCAGGGCTCCCAGTCCCAGCAGGGAGCCAGGCTGGCAGCCCAAGCCAAGAGCCTGGGTGGCAGCCTGGCTGAGAGCAGAGACCAGGCAGCAGCCAGAGAGCCAGCTTTCTTGTCAATTTCATGGCTGGAGCCGTGAAATTGACAAGAATGACAGCCAACAGCCAATATAAAGAACACAGTGTCTACACAGACACTGTTGCCCTAACTACACTGACATAAGCTCTATTCCTCTCATGGTGGTGTTTTTATTATGTCGGCATAGCAAGGGAGTTACATCGGCAGGAGGGGCATTTCAGTGTGTACACCTCCACTGTTTTATCGACAAGGCTTTAGAGAGAAAATCTACTGTTTTCTTGCAAGTTGTCTCAGATGTGAAAAATGACTAAGGAGAAATAGAAAAATATTATGTACTATGATATCATATTGAAATAGAATGCTTTTCAAAATTTTATTCAAGTTCTTTAATATTTTATATGTGACACAATTCACATGAGACAAAGGCCTATATCCAGAAAACTATGTGTTACTTTAAGCATGTGAGTAGTCCCTCTATACTTAAAGTTACACGTGTGCTTGTGTGTGTTGCTGGAATAGGGTCTTACATAGCAAAAAGTTTGACTACTGATCTGCATGCTAGGTAGCTCCACAAGGGGGATGTGGGGAAACCCCTGAAGCAGCAGGAGTCCCTAGGACCATTACATGCTGCCTCCTCCTAGGGAGAAAGAAAAGAGGAGTCGTGGAACAATGGATCCTCCAGTCTCATCCCCAGCCCACCTTTATTTATTTGTGCCCATGGGGCCCCTGCAGAGCTCACATCCACCGGAATGCTACCCTCCCCTTCACAGAGGAACTGTGCTGGTATTGCTGTTAAAGGAGCCTCTGCAGTCAAAGGGGTGGTATTTGCTTCATAGGGCAGGTAAATCCAATTAAAGGATAAATACATGAATTTAAGGAAGAGGAGGTACCAATATTTCTAAGTCACCACACCTCATGTCCAAAGGTGGGATCTGAATAGTATTCTACCTAGTTGTAAATCAAAGATAGACATGTGTAAGCCTAATTTATATTATTTGCCTTGTACAGTAATGGTTGCTGAGAAAATTATGGCTTTTCCTGTCAGGGAAACCACTGGAAGTCAAGCAGAAAAGGATTTCAAATGAATATAGAAATCAGATTGAAGGGTATTTAAAAAGCCTTCTGTCAGGGTTTTATAACATCAAACTGAAACTTAGAATACACATCCCAAACTAAGAGAATTAACTTTAATCCAAAAATGGATAAAAAAAATCCGTATTTCTGAAGCTACGCATTTTTTAAAAATTGGGATTCCAATAATTCAAATGGTTTGGGTAGGTGGATATGCTACAACCCAGACTACTTTTGCCTTTTTAAACAATAAAGCAGCCACTACACTGAATTTTCCAAATGAAATACTGCACACACTTGCCACAGTTCACTTGTTTTTGATTATTCGGTATGATTGCACATAATTGGATCTGTATATTCTACACCAATATACATCATAATTATGTCTTCATAAAAATTCACATACTCTGTTGCTCTCCTCATAATTACATGCCATATCAAGATAACAGCTGATGAAATTACAGTAATTACAGTAAAAATAATAATCCAACATACATTATTTTTAAAAACAAGGAAATGACCATAATGAAGATCATATTGTGGCAGCATGGTATGCAATAGCACTCTAGGGAGAGAGAAGCTGGGGTAATATGTTGGCTTACTAGGTTTTGAGAGATGCTTGTAATGAATAAATTCATCTATATTACAAAGCTGCAAGAAGGGGAATATCTGAGTGTTTGATTATTCCTTCTGAAACCCTATACGCTGTAATATCCAAAACTCAGTTTTATAAAACAACAACTCAGGGCCCAATTCTCATTTACATTAAGTCTCTCTTTATACTGCTGTGGTAGTGTAAAAGGGCCCTACAGTGAATGGAAAAGGTAACTCCCACCTACTTTATGATCCCTTTAAACTGTCAAATCAATGCAAAAGGGCCTTTGTGTAAATGAGAATCAGGCCCTGGTAATGTTTTTCCTGCTTAAGGACACTCAAATCCACCTGGCAAGAGACAGGGAATCTAGTTCTCCGCTGGCACACTGTTTACACAGTGTAACTCCACTGACTTCAACCGATTTACTTCTCAGTTACACTGGTGTACTAAAGAGGAGAATCAGGATCAGTAATTTTTATCTGGAAATTGCACTTAGTATAAATAAATAAACAAATAAATAAGTAATCCAGCAACATTATAACTTAGAAATAAAGCATACAAGAGACAGGAAATGCTAAAGTGAACCAATGTTCTAGAAAACAATCTAGAAACCTTCTCTGGGCCTGTGTCTTTTATTGATAAACATTTAACAATATGAAGAGTACTACATTAAAGTTGAACGCTATATTTAACAAGGGAAGCAGAAATAGAAAATGCTACGTGTGCAACTTTGTGGAGTTGCTAGACTGATCACCCCTCACACTTATTGTGTAAAATATAGCCAATTGCTTGACTATACTTATGGTTCAGTATTAAAAATGTTCAAGAGACTAAATAACCAAGCTTAGCCAATTTATTGTCTAAAGACAAAGCAATACAATACAGAAAAGAAAGTGTTACTGCACTACCAATCCATGTAGGACAGGGGTCGGCAAACTTTTTGGCCCAAGGGCCACATCGGGGTTGCAAAACTGTATGGAGGACCAGGTAGGGAAGGCTGTGCCTCCCGAAACAGCCTGGACCCTGCCCACATCCACCCATTCAGAATCCCCGACCCATCCACCCCCCCCCACTCCTTGTCCCCTGACCACCCCCTCCCCAGACCACCGCCCCAACCACCCCCTAGGACCCAACCCCCTACCCAACCCCCCACTCCCTGTCCCCGACTGCCCCCCCCCCGAACCTCCGCCCCATCCGCACTGCCTGGCAGGAGCGGCAGGCCAGAGCACTGGCGGCACGGCGCACTGAGGCTGCGGGGGGAGGGAGAACAGCGGGGGAGGGGCTGGGGGCTAGCCTCCCCGGCTGGGAGCTCAGGGGTTGGGCAGGACGGTCCTGCGGGCCGTAGTTTGCCCACCTCTGATCTAGGAAGTAGTTTTTTTTCACAGCATTCAGTTCCCCTTCTATACTCCAAATTAGCCCTAATTTATCATGTTTGTTTATGAGCTAAAATCACTCTGTAGGTCACCCAAGACTAATATTCACCAATCAGATTTCTACTTTGTTTTTCTTGTGTCCGGGGGTACCTTATCTTTTGTTGTTGATACTACATCCCAAATCTTAGGGGCTTTGAAGGCACTCCCTATCTGTACCAAGACATAGAACAAATATATCTTGCCTTTAACAGGTTTCGTATTTGCCATTGCCAAAGCTGACTTCAGCTT
Source organism: Malaclemys terrapin pileata (assembly GCF_027887155.1). Classification (NCBI taxonomy): domain Eukaryota; kingdom Metazoa; phylum Chordata; order Testudines; family Emydidae; genus Malaclemys; species Malaclemys terrapin. Next base: position 87,902,844 of record NC_071510.1, on the reverse strand, counting down.
TGCAAAGTATTGTGGGGTACTTCGGCCAGGTCTACACTTACCGGGAATTGATGCTGCTGCAATTGATGCAGTGGGGGTAGATTTAGCAGGTCTAGTGAAGTCCCACTAAATCGACCACAGAGCACTCTCTGGTCAACTCCAGTACACCATCAGAACGAGAGGAGTAAGATAAGTCGACGGAAAGCGTCTCCCGTCAACGCAGCTCAGTGTAGACACCTAAGCCATGTCAACTCTAGCTACGTTATTCACGTAGCTGGAGTAGTGTAAACTTGGGTCGACTTACCCCAGCAGTGTAGACAAAGCCTTAGTGTAGGTGAACAGAACTGTGGGAAGAGCATAATACAAGACAATTAGCATAACTACCCAACATTCATATTTAATATATACAATGTTAATACCATGGACAAAATACCAATAATGTGGTGTGTGTGCGAGAGAGAGAGAGAGAGTGGGTGTGATTAGAACCTGTGTTGGCTAACACACTGCATTAGATTTTTTTCATATAATTTCAGATTATTTTGTTTGTTTGTTTAAAAGAAAAGAGAACAAGAGGAAGAGGGAAACTACAGCACTGATTATAGCTTTCTCAATGCACCCTTAACTGATGCACTCTAAGCTGAAGTAGGCATGCCATTAATTCAGGTGTCTTTCCTTGTGCATGTCCAAACTTCTAAACACTGTAGACAAGGGTGCTGAAAAAAAACAAGTGTTCTAACACATGTGCCCAAACCTAGATCTATTAATCAATGACCCAAACTTCCCCACCAACATCAAGGAATATGGATTTAGGGTTCTTCTTTGGGCCAATATCTACTAATAAAAAAGGGCAGTGTCCTCCAGTTATTTTTAAATATATCTATGGTATAGATATGAACTTTCAGTATTGCCAGCAACATAATTACTGTATACCAGTAACCCTTAAAAACTGACCAATTGCCTTAGATAACTAAATAACATTACTTCACTCTTCCCTATAGTAAGAATAGTGAATATTACAAATACTGAGGTAACTACAACTATTAAGTCAAGGTTTTAGTGGCTAGACTTTAAGAACAACCACTGTATGTGGCACTGTACAATAGACATGCTGTGGTAAATGAAGTGGGGAGGTGGTAGCTCCCTTTTATGGACACCTAGCCAGCCAGTTAGCTATAAAGTGCCTCTTGGTGGCTGTTCTATGCTTGCTTTACCTGCAAAGGGTTAAATAGTCTCCCTGGCTAGGTAAAGGAAAGGGAGTGGGCACCTGACCAAAAGAGCCAATGGGAGGGCTAGAACTTTTTAAAATTGGGAAAAAAATTTCCCTTTGTCTGGTGTGGTTGTTCTCCAGGAAAGAAGGGAACAGGGTGCAGTTATGCTGTAAAAAGCTTTAAAACCAGTTATGAAAAAGCATCAAATCATGCCTCAACCCTACTTATCTGAAACCCCAAATATGTAAGTAATCAGGGAATGTCTAGGAAGACACGATTAGGGTTATTTCTTTTATTTCTTATTGGCTTATGGACTCCTCTGTGCTAACCCCAGATGCTTTTGTTTTGCTTGTAATCTTTAAGCTGAACCTCAAGAGAACTGTCTCGATGCTTAATTTTTATAATTGTTTCTTTTAAGATCTACCAAAAAGCCTAAGTTCCAAATGTATTTCCTTTCTTTTTGGGTTTAATAACATTTACCTTTTTTAAGAACAGGATTGGATTTTTGTGTCCCTAAGAGGTTTGTGCATGTTGTTTAATTAGCTGATGGCAACAGCTGATTTCCTTTGTTTTTCTCTCAGCTCTTCCTGGGAAGGGGTGGGGCTTGAGGGTACCCCACAGGAAGGAATCCCCCAGTGTTCCTTCCTGGGTTCTCAAAAGGGGGAGGTTTTTTTGCACATGGGTGGTGGCAGCATCTACCCATCCAAGGTCAGAGAGAACCTGTAACCTTGGGAGTTTAATACCAGCCTGGAATAGCCAGTACACCTCTATCTCGATATAACGCTGTCCTCAGGAGCCAAAAAGTCTTACCGCATTATAGGTGAAACCACGTTACATTGAACTTGCTTTGATCCACCGGAGTGTGCAACCTCGCCCCCCTCCACCCCCGGAGCACTGCTTTACCATGTTATATCCGAATTCGTGTTATATCGGGTCGTGCTATATTGAGGTAGAGATGTATTAATTTTTAAAATCCTTGTGGGCCCCCACCTTCAGCACTTGAAGTGCCAGAATGGGGAATCAGCCTTGACACATGCATTTTTCCTTTTTTCTGAAATCAAGACCATTTCTTGTCTAGGAAACAATAACTGACAATAGAAATATGGCATGTTCACAATTAAATACCCCATACACCTTTTGTAAAGTAGACAGAGAATAAAATATACAAAAAATTACATTTACTGTTAAGAGTTATTTAAATCTCTGATACAAGTCACGATGGAGCCCAATCTCTATCATCTCCAAATTTGCCCCATTGTAATTAAGTATTGGAGGTTTCATCCCAAATGATCCATTTAATTGCTTTTGTAGGTTTTACCATCAGTGTTATTACAATCTAGTTTTGCTGAAGAGTTACTTCTTTTCTTTTCTTTTTTACATGGGTATGTGTACATGCAAGAAACAATTCAAGAATATTTGGTGCTCATTAACCAAGGTGACTTAGACCTGGGTGACTGATACTACAGCAAGTTTCAGGCAGGACTTTTAAAAGCTTCCCCTACATAGTTTTGCCAATCCACCTCAATCCTGAGCTAGGCCACCCTTCCTACTCCTGTTAAATGCCTTGAGTGAGCATTTACAGGTGCTCTCTTGAGTAAAGAATACTAAATTGTATCAAATGGTTTTGTGATGCAGACAAATATCCCACAAGGAATATTAGAAGCCTAAACTGGATGCAAAAACAAGTGAAAAAATATTGAACTAATTTACTGTACCAGCCAGTTTGTCCAATTGTAAAAGAAAGCATTACATGAATGTAAGCAGAGTTAGCATTATTTTTCTAAATTATTTTTCTTTAACTAAAATATTTTTGACTAACTCATTTCCCACCATATTTTTCAAATGGTTATTGGTAAACAAAAAGCCTGTTTCCTCCTGGAAAAAGAGTTAGCTCCAGTCTCATACTTTCCTCTCTTTAAAATTCATTGTGTGTCCATCAGAGGTATCCAGATCCAATATGTACTGTCATTTTCAGCTGTCAGCATCAAAGTGAAAACAACTGTACTGCATTTAAATACAGAACAGAGAGGAACTGGCACAAAGCAATGGGACAAGCTCTGTTCTGATCGCTTGAACTCTGTCAGTCAATAAAAAAATCCTGTCAGTGCTGTTTTATTTTTGTACATTTTCTAGCACACACCATCTTTTTACTATCTGCCATGATTCTGTTCCTTGTCTGCTGTAAAGATGGAGGGAAACAGCCTTCTGTGAGACCCATACCTTGGCACAGGCAGGTCACCTGGCAGGAGTTGGTGTGAAGTGCTCAATGTGGGGAGAAGAAAGTGAAGGAACTCCCTTAAGAAAGGAGGGGATATGGTCCAAAAATAAGGAAGGAAAAGCTTGGATTAGATAACAGGAAAAAAACAACCTTAAGTGTTGTAATAACTAGACATTGAAATTGAGTTCTAAGAGCAGTGGGCAAGGCACCCTGTCCTGAGGTATCAAAAATTCATTAAATAAGACGGAAATTATATAAAGAGTAAATCCTGCAAAATACAGCAGAATCAGACAGGATGACTTGAGTGGTCTTTTCTTACTTTCAAAACATCTATGATGCTCAAGTACTATGGAGATGGGAGCTGTATATGTATCTAGACAGACAGATGCCACAGCACACGTCAGATCAGAGAGCTGAGATCAATGAGCATATGTTAAGGTCAGAGAGGGCCTTGCAGCGCAGGTTGTGCAAGACCTTGGAATTAATAGTAAAGGCTTTCTATATATCAGAAGAAATACAGGTGTTTAGCTCCTGCTGGAAAAATACACTCTGTGGAGGAGAGAGAGCGAGCGAGCACATACAATATCCCTTTTCTGGTGGTATGCATCATCTTTGTGATTAGAGAATGACAACTCCAAGACTGTTCTCAGTCCTAAACTAATACAGTCTGCCAGCTCTCACATGCTCTTTGCTACTGGTATATGTCCTTATCTTCTTGGGGAATCAGCTACTTGCTGCCAATAAACCTTGATAAGAGAGCAGAAGCTTTGGCACAATGTTATGTATAAATGCTGGCAGCAGCTAGAGAACATCTAGTTGCCTGAAAAATAGTTTTAACTCCCTGGTATTTTTAACCCCTTGCTTTCCAGGCTCTGAGCAAGGCTGTGCCACCCATCCACAGCATTCCTCTTTTTTTTTTTTTAAATTGTAACACTTTTTACTTTTCATTGTTTGTGACATGCTATAAACAGGTTGAAAATAAAAACCCTTCCCAGTTCACTCTCTCCATTTTCAAACACTTCATTTTGCACTTTTAGTGCTGCAGCAGCAAAACTAGCTGCCTTTAGTTATATCTCTGTGTACCACAAGCTTGACATAAGGGATGATGCTAGCTCTCAGAATCCAGCATGACTCCACACTAACCCTTTCTACCTTGAAAGAAATCAGTTCTTGTTGCCTTTGCTGGGCAAAACAATAACAGAGCCTTTACTAGGCTCTCAGTAGTGGTACAGATCTTTATGACTTAAAGCCTGTTTCCTCATTGGTATTCATCCAGTCTCCCATGCAAATAGTTTTTCACAAATTAATATATCAATAAAAAGAACACTACTAACATCATTCATAGCCCCTCTGGTGAGAGACTGTCTCACTGGCGGGAGGGGAGGAGGAACTGAACGGGGCCACCAAGTCTACCCCATTGGAGAGAAGAAGTCACATGGTGTCTCATAGGAAGAAAGGAGCAGTGTGTGCATCAATGAGTCTGCATAAGAGAGATGAAATAAATGCTTCAGTAGAAACAGGTAATGAGTAAAAGCAGCTCCTGGGATTTGAGGGGGAAGAAGCTGTCAGTACAAGGAAGGTGCATCAGAGCTTGGTGGCATAAGCCAGTTCATGTGTAGCTTGTTATTTAACTGGTCTAGAAAGCAGTTAGTGGAGCTCTGCAGGCAGTGCACACTCTGTATTTTACTCTGATTGTGTTCAAAAGAGGTTTTTTTGTTTTTTAAACATCTCATTGAACTCTTGACCTAAAACAGGAGATGTAAACTGAGGAGACTATTCCCACTGACTTAAAATCAACATTTAGGTAGGTAACATTTAAAGTCGATGCATGTTAACAGAACTCCTTTAAATAGATGCTGCTTGCCTGTCTTATTTAGCTGCAGCTGAAATTAGATTTTTGAGCCGGTAACAAGAAGTATTGCTAGATTTATCTTCCTGAATGATAGCAGAGCCTATGCCTCCTCTTCCAGTTAGTATCATGCTGTATCCTATCATGAGACAGCAAGATTCATGTCTGGCTATGTTTGCTGCCTCCAGAAACACAACTCATACTTCACCTTCACAAGAGAATTTTCTTCACTATGAATCTGCAACAGCCATATAAGAAGGAGTCACATTAATTTAACTCTGCACAGTCCAGCCAGAGGCAAACAGCATATCAGCAGGGAGAAAGTGTCATTTACAACTGATTATTCAGAAGGGATTAAAGAATGAATAGATTCCTATGCAGCTTTCATTGAGGAATGAAAGTATCTCACGTTTTGAATATTGAGAAAATTAGATGAAATATTCTGTCAAAGGGAGAGAAGAAAACACCCCATTTCAAACAGCCGCAGAGCAGAAATGCTATTAGTCTGATCCTAAGATGGCAATCTAGTATGGTGTTATTCACAAACTGCCCGTGGCTTGAACTATTATCATCCATATTTTAAAACAGAGAAACTGAGGCTCAGAAACATTGAGGCCACTATTTGGAATTTGGATGCCTTAAGAGACTGATTTCTAGAAATGCTGAGCACTCCCAGCTCCAACTGAAGTCACCAGGGAGCCGTGGATGCTCAGCATCTCTGAAAATCAGATCAGTTATTTAAGTGCTTAAGTACATGTGTAAGTGTCGACTTATAAGCATCCAACTTTGAAAAATTTGGCATAAGTGATTTGCCTGGGAGAGTTTTCTGGTCTATTGGACTGGGCATGTACTGAGGCCTAAATTCTAATCCTGATCTGACACTGATCTACAGAAGTCACTCTCTCTGTGCCTCAGTTCTCCCATTGTAAATTAGGGACAATGATATTTACCTACAACAGTCACCATTAGAAAACACTGTGGTTTCTCAGATAGCACTGGCGCTGAATATTTTCTTTTTAATGGAGACCATTCTATCCTAAAAGGCACATTATTAGCATAAAAATGAAAAGCATCAAGGTCAGTCAGACAGAGAACTTGGAAATCCTGCACTCTGAGCAAAGCTGGCTCTACCATTTTTGCTGCCCCCCCCCCCCCCACACACACACAAAAAAAAGCCACCCGGACTGTGCCGCCTCAAGAATGGATGGAATGCCGCCCCTTAGCATGTGCCTGGAGCCGGCCCTGACTCTGAGCATTGTACTTAATCCTTTAAAACCAGGGGTTCTCAACCTTTTTCTTTCTGAGCCTCCCCTCCCAACATGCCATAAAAACTCCTCGGCCCACTTGTGACACAACAATTGTTTTTCTGCATTTAAAAGCAAGGGCCAGCATTGAGGGGTAGCAAGCATAGCAATTCCCTGGGCCCCCATGCCTCAAGGGATCCTGAAAGCTAAGTTGCTTAGGCTTTGGCTTCAGCCCCGCGTGGCAGGGCTTGGAGCCCTGGGCTTCAGCCCAGGTAGTGGGGCTTAGGCTTTCTGCCGTGGGCCCAAGCAAGTCTAATGCTGGCCCTGTATAGTGGACCCCCATGAAACAGCAGCCCCCTAGTGGGCCCCAGACCCCTGTTTGAGAACCACTGCTTTAAACCATGCTGCCTCAGGGGTATCCTTCTTTCACTCCTTCAAACAACCAGCTAATGAAACATTTATTGCACAACCTGCTTCAGTTTTACAAATGCAAAAAAAAAAAAAAAAAAAAAATCAGCAGATTTTATTAAAGAAAAACATCCAGTGCTTCTTAGTGCACAGATAAAAGAGCAGATCAGTCCACTCCATCTCTCTCTTCACAACATTATGAGTGGGGGAAAAGGTAAGAAATCAACTTTAGCTAGATTTTTTTGTTTTGTTTTCTTAACTGTTTCAGACAAAAGAAAATGATCAAAATATGGGACATCTCAATGATGTCATTTTGTGAGTAATTACCTTTTATGAAAGAAAATGGAAGTATAACAAGAGAAGTGTGAATATGACAATGTATATATACTATTCTTTCACAGGATAACTTGGTCCCAAGTAAGAGGCTTCAGAGTTCAGATCACAGATAATGGGAGGGGGAATGAGGAGAAGCTTCAGTGGAATTTAGGGGAGAGGTAGCAAGAGGGGGAAACAAAGAGGGCAGATAACGGACTAGAGCTCTGATTAGGAAGACTGACCATTTCCACATCTAAGTAATGGAAAATAGTCTTTCCCCCCATATCAAGTTTGTATAAAAGTGAATATGCTAAAATGCATTTCACCTGACTACCTCTGTCCAATTTGGAGGTTATTCTCACCCTACATGTAGCTCCGTATGTTTGCTACCTGTAGGAGTAAACAAAACAAAAACACAGCACACCAGTAGGCCAGGTTACTCACTAATAAATAGAGTCAAATGCTATCAATGTCACACATCCATGGTTCATTAGAAATCATGTGACAATAAAGGCATTGATAATACCAGATGTTCTTGCACACAAAAGGTAGGGTGATTGTAAGAGGTCAAGACATGGAGATTCAATGATCAGGGAAGGGAACTATAAGCAAGTGTGATGGTAAGCGTGTTTATATAGCAGTATAATGAAAATCATTTGATAAGAGGACAGATTAGAAGTGCTTTGACAATAGTTATCCTCAATATTTTCTGAACATATATGTGAAAAATGTGTAAAAACTATATATGGTGAATTTTGTCCCAGAAATGTTGCTTCTGTATGCTTAATGATAATGCACAGTTTGAAGGCTCTGTATAATTTTATTGAAATGTGAAAATACGAGTCCTTTTTTCCTTAAGAAATAATTCGGGTTGGTGACCTACCTTACAACAGCTCAGTATTGCATGTAGAACTTTCTTGCCATTTAAAAAAAAACGTAACATGCTGCACAACATTGCCTTAAAGATTGAAGCAGATTGTTCATGTTCACATTATAAATGATGGAGATAGTTTTGTTTGCTTCTGAAAGAGCAGGTACATCTGAGATGGACAGGAGGGGACTTTAATGAGGAGTTTATTGTATTTTAACACTAACCTAAAAGCTAAATTCTCCACAAGCATCTATTTAACAAGAACAAACAAGACAGCTTCATCCCTGTTGTGAACAAATTAAATTGGATTCTTATCCACCCCAGTTTTCTTCTGCTTTCTTAATTGCCAAACATAGGGTGCTTTATAAATGATTCAGTTCGAAATTCTATATCAAGTATATGCCAGATGATATCGTTTCCATTTCATCCTGTTTCCTGCAGGGCTTTCCTAGTACTGTATTCTCAGCACGCTAGCCAGCTACTATATCAGGATGCACTACTGTTACTGCAACTTGCTGGTTTGTTATTCAGATATCAAAAATATTGTAAATCCCACAAAAATACCCCAACTGTGAGAAAAAAATCCCTACATCCTGGATACAAAATGCTAATTAAATAGTTCATGAGATGAAAATCACAATGAAAGACAGATGATAACAAAACTGAATGTGACTTGTATATTTAGAAAAGTACATTCAAAAGGGAAAGCCTTTTGTTATCTTCAGAGTTCATTCTAAAACCTGTGTGTTGTCTGCATTTTCAGGAAAGTGTCTGCATGTTCTATTGAACTGACATTAGAAAATACCATTTATAAATTATCAAAAGTTACACATCTACAGCCAAATATCTACACCAACTATACGCTCCTAAACCATCAAGAAAATACGTTGTTACACAGACGGTATTAGTATTAACTCATGATGTAATATATCCTAATAAACTTCATACCATCCCTCGTTGGAAATGTCCATGAATGAAAAAAATAAAAAGGAACTAAGAAAGAAGACTGCATGCTGATAAATCATCACAGGACAGGTGATTAATCTGATTGTTTTTACTTAAATAAATTACAGGGTACTGATCTTTGTACTACCCAGTAATTAATGTCTTTCTTCTTCAAAATGTAATCATTTCTGGAGGCAAATATACAGAAGGCGGTAGAGGAGGTAAAGGGAAATTGTAGAGGTTTTTTCCCCAAAAAACTTTGAAACTGAGAGCTGGGTTATTTCTTGCTAAAATAGTGTCAATCTGTCCTGCAGTGACTCAAGAGCATGAGTACCAACCAGGATACAAACCCCAAACTGTCTCGGAGTTCTATACTGAGACTTCACCAACCAATCATCAAGTGTGAACTCCTCAGGCACTATAACAGCTTTTACATGGAATCACAGACAGTCCCTTTGGGTACTGCAATCTGTCTTACCACCTAGGTACGCTTACCTTTGTGATAGACAGATACTCTTTCACCAAGGATCACAGAAATATTCAGGTTACTCCCAGTCCCAAAGGATCAGTCATTTACCCCGGTCAACTGCAGCTTAGATCTCACACTAAAGACAATACTTGTAGCCAATCCTACATTAAACTATCTAAAGATTCGTTATACAGGAAAAGGAAATGAGAGTTATTTCCCTTAGCATAAGGTTAAAGCAGGTAAAAATGTATACACACAAATTAGTTCCAATCTTAAGTTTCAAAAAGTAATCAAAGCTTCTGTAATAAGCAAGCTCTATATGTCCTCTGGGCTAACAGAGGCTAAGCACTGGGATCTTTTGCTTAGGCCTAGTAGTTCTTCACTCACTCACTCACTCTCTCACACACACACACACTCTCTCTCTCTCTCTCTCTTTCTCTCTCTCTCTCTCCAAGCAACATAAAGATCCAGATCCTCCTTATTACAGGCTTTTATTTCCTTCTCTTCTTCTGCTTAGAGCTGCAAACTCATCTGATGGGAGGAATTCACCTGTAAGTCTCATCTTCATGTGGGGGGAGGTGGAGAAGAGTAATCAGCAAAGGCTTTGGTCCCTTTTAATGTTCCACTATAGTTTGTCGGGCATCGAGAGGCCTTCCTTGTCGGGCAGGACATAACCCCTTCTATTGGAGACCAGCATTTCACATTAGTTAATGTTTCTCTCCTGTCTGGTGATTTACAGTTACAAAGGCTCACAGTACAAATGCTCAAATATTACCTTTCAATATGGTACACGGAGGTTATGAGTGAGATTAATGCATGCAGCAACTCACAAGCATTCAATAAAGTCTAAACACTGAACATATGCTTATAATTTTAATACCTATTGTAACAATACTAACACAGAGGTGAGCCAGACTGGTTCCAGCTATATATCTGTCAATGTTCAGAGGAGACATGGGGATCTTGGCACGAGTTGGCATCTAGTCTGCCAGCATCACAACATTAATACAAAACATCTTGATTCACACAAAGCACTTTAAGGTAACAGAGTGAAGGTAAGAGCCCATGAAAACAAGAACATCCTGTGTTAATGGTGCTGATGGCTATAACTCACCCCTTTACCCTAAAAACTGCAGCTCACATGGTACTCAATATCATCCAATGCCTTGCCTTAATAGAGGGCTACTTCACAGCACTGCTCAAAAAGCAGTTTGAACACTATTTATTTGAAAGTCCTACCACTCATCTAATGAAAATTTAACAATTTTAGATGGAAAAAATTATGGTGGAGTCTGACTCGTTGAATACGCACTCTTAGCTTAAAAAGCTATCAAACTATAAATATTTTAAGCCATCCAAAAATCCAATTATTGAAAAATCCAGATCCACCTCTTCGATAATTGTGCTGGTGTGTGGATATAACGCAACTATTATTTACAGTCATTTCAGTTTGTACCAGAAAACCACTTTTTTTAAATGTTGTACATCTTTTTTCTACCCTAAGTCAAAGACCCCCTACGTATATTCTTACAAAGATAAATAAATCCAGTCTTTCAGCCATGTTATAAATGTGTTATTCACTGCAAACCCGTTTAATATGATCCTAAACAGATTAAACAGAACTGAGTTATACAACAAGTTGCACTGTAGAAAGCTGTCACGTTCTGGGGTGCAATCCAGACCAGTGAAGAGTTGTGTCATCTCTTATCCTATAACCCCAAGTGTCTCACAATGGCTCGGGTCAGCAACAAGTATGCATTCTGTCTATGTATTGGGCAGCCCTGGTCCAATGCTTTGGTTCCTGGAGCCTGCCTATAATACCACAGACTTCCACTGGCCTCCACCAGCCTTGGTTACCAACTAGTAAAGTGACTCCACACACCCAAGTTTTCCCCAAAACATGTGTTCTGAAATGTCCAGCCTGTCGTAGAACAATCAGAGGAATATTAAGGTTTGTTGCCCCTTTAAGAAGTTAATATTCAACAGTTTGTTACTTTAACTGGTGTTCCCAAACAGTTCAGTTTAAACACAGCACTGGATTGGTTTAGACTGAAAATAAAATGCATATATTTAACTACAAAGAGATAAGATAAGGATACTCTTAAAACCTAAGTATAAGGATTAAAGTCAGAAATGGTTACAAGAGAAATAGAGAAAATATTTTCTAGAATCTAAAACTTAACAAAAAAGCTAGACTTGGTCCAAGGTAAAATCCTCATCACATGTTGCCATCAAGATGGCTGACCAAAACCCTGGGTCAGGAGCTATCCCTCAAAGTCAAAAGGCTGATACCTCTGTCTTCTTAGGTGAAAGGCTGATAAATTAGGGTTTCTTGGCCCCTCTCTTTTATAGTCCGATGAATCTTTGAAATGGATTCTTCTGAAGAATCATTCCAGACCAATGTCTATTTCCAGCTGAGAGGTAGGCAACATGGAGTCGGTCTTGAAGGAAGTGTCCTGCTACTTCCTCCCTTGCCGGAGTTTGTCTTCTAAAATGCAAATTTTTCAGTTCTTGCCCCTCTGGAGCAACTGAATGACCATTAGACATGCAACTGTCAATCTCCTCCGCCACCGTCATAGTGTGGGGTTTGCCTCTACCCTTGTTAGCTTTATGGGTCTGTTTACACAATATGTGCATACATTCCCACTGTCTTTCAAAGTATTTTGGAAGTAAAGCCCCAGGTGAGGAGACCACATTCCTTGGGTGGGGTAATCCTCGGGTGGGGTAAATTGGCTAACACACCTTAAGAATTAGAATTTCAGTTTATTTCCACAACTTTACACCAGTTGCTTGCACGTATGTTACATGATGATATTAATAACATGTGAGTCATGAGCTTTTCATTGACACTTTGCACAACACTTATCAGATATATTTATGATATTAAAGAAATGAGGTGCACTGGAAATGGGTAAGCCAGTAGCAGTTCATTACCAGATATCTGGGCGTCTTTTGCCCACTGTCCTTGGGCTGTTCTTAATATCACAAAAGCACATTTAGCTTTTCAATAAGTCAAAGAAAGCACAGAGGCTAACTGAAGTATAGTAAATAATAAATCAAAGTGGCTGCAGATGCACAGCTTCCATTAAATCACAAACTCAATATTTTAGCAGTTTAAATTATACATTCCTACCTGGTTCACTAAATTCCATAAGCCATCATTTTGTAGATTTTTGTCTCCTGTTAGGTTACGTCTACACTGCAGCTGGCAACATGCTTCCCAGCTTGGGTAGACAGACACACGTTAGTTCAGCTCGAACTAGTATGCTAAGAAAAGCAGTGTAGCCGGGGGGTTACATGGGTGGCAGCTTGGACTAGCCTCCTGAGTATAAACCCACCCACACCCCTGGATATGTATTCAGGTAGCTAGCCCAAGCTGTGTTTGTGCTGCCCCCTGCTACACTGCTATTTTTAGCACACTAGGTAAAGCAGAGCTAGTGCATGTCTGTCTACCCAAGCTGGGAAGCACTCTCCCAGCTGCAGTGTGGACATATCCCTAGTGGCTAGACCACATAGAGGGCGACAGAGAGCCAGAATGAGTAAGCATGGGTTACATATGCTTAAGGCTAAGATTTTGTCATGGATATTTTTAGTAAAAAAGTCACAGACAGGTCACGGGCAACAAAGAAAAAACTCTCAGAAACCGTGACCTGTCCTTGACTTTTACTAAAAATATCCATGATAAAATGGGAAGGGACTGGGCAGCTGCAGAATGGCTGGGAGCTCTGAGCCCCACCACCACCTCTGGGGGCTCAGAGTTCCAAAATCCCCCTACCCCGTCACAGCAGCCAGGGAGCTTCAGGATACCCACACTGCCCATGGCAGTTCGGCGCTTGGGGGCCCACTGCCTCAGGCTGCGGGGGTACCTCACAGCTCCCTGCCGCTGCAGGAGGTGGTGGGACCCTTCAACCCCAGGCCACCGGGGCTGAAGTCACAGAGGTCTTTGGAAGTCACGGATTCCATGACTTCCGCGACCTCTGTGACAAAATCGTAGCCTTACATACGGTCAATACTCCGATATCTAGAGTCATACAGGCTCTAAAGCAGCAGAACTAAAATGAAACCACTTTTCAGTCTCTAGAGGAACCTCTTAAAATGGTTTGTTTTGAAAACAGGCTAGTTGCCAACTTGAAAAGTGTTCTGCTCCCAAAGGTCTAAGTCCATATTGCAATATGGTGTAGGTGAGCTGAGACCCACACATTTCATTCCAGAAAACACTCTGCCATTTAACACCATTAATTTAGGCCTTGTCTACACTACGAGAGTAGTTCCATGTTACTTGCATCGAATTTTTGGAATCGATATTGCAAAGTCGAACGTGTGTGTCCACACTAAGGACAGTAATTCGACTTTGTGCGTCCACACTAACGGTGAAAGCGTCGACATTCGAAGCGGTGCGCTGTGGTCAGCTATCCCACAGTTCCCGCAGTCCCCTCTGCCCATTGGAATTCTGGGTGTAGCCGGCAATGCCTTCTGGGTAACAAAATGAGTCGAGGGTGCTTTTGGGTAACTGTCGTCATCCGTCCATCACTCCCGCCCTCCCTCCCTGAAAGCGCCGGCGGGAAATCAGTTCGCGCACTTTTCCAGTCATTGACAGCGCGGACGCCACAGCACTGCGAGCATGGAGCACGCTGCGACCATCGCTGCAGTTGTGGCCGCTCTCAACGCCTCGCAGCTTATCATAAAGGTTTCCCTGAGGCAGATGCAGAAAAGTCAGGCGAGGAGGCTACGGCACCGCGGTGATGTCCTGAAGTCTGAGAGTAGCACAGACCTCTCAGAAAGCAGGGGACCCAGCGCCGAGGACATCACGGTGGCAATGGGTCATGTTGATGCCGTGGAATGGCGATTCTGGGCACGGGAAACAAGCAGTGAGTGGTGGGACCGCATAGTGCTGCAGGTCTGGGATGAATCCCAGTGGCTGCGAAACTTTCACATGCGGAAGGGAACTTTCCTTGAACTTTGTGAGTTGCTGTCTCCTGCCCTGAAGCGCAGTGACACCCGCTTGCGAGCTGCACTGAGTGTACAGAAGCGAGTGGCCATAGCCCTCTGGAAGCTTGCAATGCCAGACAGCTACCGGTCAGTCGCGAACCAGTTTGGGGTGGGCAAATCTACCGTGGGGGTTGTTGTGATGCAAGTAGCGAAGGCAATCATTGATGTACTGCTGCCAAAGGTAGTGACCCTGGGAAACGTGGAGGCGATCATAGATGGCTTCGCAGCGATGGGATTCCCAAACTGCGGTGGGGCCATAGATGGAACTCACATCCCTATCCTGGCACCGGAGCACCAGGCCACCCAGTACATTAACCGAAAGGGATACTTTTCCATGGTGCTGCAAGCACTGGTGGACCACAGGGGACTTTTTACCAACATCTACGTGGGATGGCCGGGCAAGGTTCATGACGCTCGTGTTTTCAGGAACTCTGGTCTGTTTAGACGGCTGCATCAAGGTATTTACTTCCCGGACCACAAAATAACTGTTGGGGATGTGGAGATGCCTATAGTCATCCTCGGGGACCCAGCCTACCCGCTAATGCCCTGGCTCATAAAGCCCTATACTGGCGCCCTGGACACTGAAAAAGAACTCTTCAACTACCGGCTGAGCAAGTGCAGAATGGTGGTGGAGTGTGCTTTTGGCCGTCTCAAGGGGAGATGGAGAAGCTTACTGACTTGCTGTGATCTCAGCGAAACCAATATCCCCATTGTTATAGCAGCTTGCTGTGTGCTCCACAATCTCTGTGAGAGCAAGGGGGAGACCTTTATGGCGGGGTGGGAGGTTGAGGAAAATAGCCTGGCTGCTGATTACTCACAGCCAGACAGCCGGGCGATTAGAAGAGAACAGCGGGAAGCACTGTGCATCCGGGAGGCTTTGAAAGCAAAGTTCCTGAGTGAGCAGGGTAACCTGTGACTTTAAAGTTTGTGTACTGAGAAGCTAAACCTGCCCCCGTTTCTTTACCCAGTTAATGTTGACTATCCTATCCAGTTACATACCCCCTTCACCCCCCTTCCAACACACGTTTCGAAATAAAAATAGTTCTACTTTGTTAAAGCACACCGTTTTCTTTAATACTGTTTTCGCGGGAATTTTTTAAAACTGGGACGCAGACTGTGGTGCAGAGCGGGTGTAGTGTAGTGACGCGAATGCAGCTTCTAAACTGAAGGATTGACAGGCTCCGCTGCGGTGGGATGGTTGTTTCAACGGAGCCTGTCACCCCTCCTGATCGGGACTGTGTGTATGGAGGGTCTATGTGACTTTGTGGCAGGGGGAGGACGGTTACAGATCCCCTGCTGTGTGGCTCTGTGATCCTGCCTAAGGACCGGCGCTTAAGATCTGTAACTGCCCTCCCCCGCCACAAAGTCACAGAGCAACCCCCCCCCCCAACATAACATGAAAACAACCTCCCAGACTAACCAGGGTAACTAGTCACTGCATCACTGCACTGTGTATGTGCCCTGCTGCTGTACCTGCCCCCGCCTATGTACCCTGCCAAAGGTGACTGTCCTGTCCAATTACCAACCCCCTTTCCCCTCCTCCTCCAAAAGAACATGATTGAAACAGTAGTTAACCGAAACGTATTTTTTATTATCAACTACACATGGCATTGGGAGGTGAAACTTGGACGGGGGCTTGTGTCAGGCGGGAAGGAAAGAACTTTTCAAATTTTGGGAAATGAGAGCCTTCTGCTACTAGAGCTCTCTGCAGGGGTGGAGTGAGACTTAGCAGGGACTCTGCCGCCTCTCCTTCTTTGCACTTTGGGTGAGGTGGGTATGGGACTTGGTGGCAGGGGAGGGCGGTTAGAGATGGACTGCAGCGGGGCTCTGTCCTCCTGCCTCCGTTCCTGCAGAACATCCACAAGGCGCCGGAGCGTGTCCGTTTGCTCCCTCAGTAGTCCAAGCAGCGTTTGAGTCGCCTGCTGGTCTTCCTGCCGCCACCTCTCCTCCCGATCCATGTTGGCTTGGTGCATTCGGGTCAAGTTCTCCCGCCACTGGGTCTGCTGTGCTGCCTGGGCTTGGGAACAGGCCATAAGCTCAGAGAACATGTCCTCCCGTGTCCTCTTCTTCCTACGCCTAATCCGCGCTAGCCTCTGGGAGTGTGATTCCAGGCTAGGTTGTGAGACAGTCGCAGATGGGGCTGTGGAAATGGGAAAAAGGGAGTGAATTCCTCAGAAAGATAAATGTAGTTGTGAACAAAGAACATAGTCTTTCTCTGTGAACAAGACCATGCACAGCACCTATCACATGCGCACTCAGCACAAGGTCGAATTCTCGGCCTTCGCATTCAGTGCCTGGGGTCTTGCACAGCACATTTGAGAAGCGGGGCAGCACAACGGAATTTCTGTTGCAGGCAGACATGGTAAGCCGTACACTTGTGGCAGTTTAAAACTTTTATATTACCACTGGCCTCATTTCACATTTAAAGCTATGTCAGTTCCTGCAGCCAGCAATCCGGCAAGCGGGAACTCTGCCCCTGTCCCACCCCCTCGCGGCTGTCCCCGGGAACGATCCCTTTCGGCTGCCCCTCTCCCGCCTCCACTGCGTGGCTACAAACCAGCGGTTACAGTTCTGTAAAGGAACGGGAAAGCAGTCCCAACACTAACATTCCCCTACCTAATTCAAAGCAGGTCACCATGGGCGACATCACCCTGATGAGGATCTCTGAGAGCGACAGAGAGAGAATGCTCCGGGAAAGCCTCCAAAGACCAGGGCCGTATGCCGCCCTGCTGTGCAGAGCAATGATTCCCGAGTACTTGATAGTCTCGTGGCGCGGCAACATGTCGTACTTCGGAGGACCCAATAAGGCCGCTCTCCCCAGGAACCTCATGCAACGGCTTTCACATTACCTCCAGGAGAGCTTCATCGAGATGTCCCAGGAGGATTACTGCTCTATCCCCGGACATATAGACCGCATTTTACTGTAGCTGCAGTAGCAGGGAATAAACAGTACAGCGGCTTGTGCAGGACAATCACTGAAAACCGGACATTGCTAGATTTTTTTTCAAAACTTGCACTGCCCATGACTAAACCGTTAAGCGCCTAGGGCACACTAATCATGAACAACCCATTCTTTTAATTGTTAATATTCCTGTTTTGTTAAAAATAAATGTTTAGATGTTTACAACACTTACTGGCTGATCCTTCCCCAGATTCTGTGTCCGGGGTAATGGCTGGGGACGCTTCGTAGGGGATCTCTGTAAGGGTGATGAAGAGATCCTGGCTGTCGGGGAAATCAGCGTTGTGAGCGCTGCCGACTGCCTCGCCCTCCTCATCTCCTTCCTCATCTTCCCCGTCCCCTAACATGTCCGAGGAACCGGCCGTGGAGACTATCCCATCCTCAGAGTCCACGGTCACTGGTGGGGTAGTGGTGGCGGCCGCACCGAGGATGGAATGCAGTGCCTCGTAGAAACGGGATGTCTGGGGATGGGATCCGGAGTGTCCGTTTGCCTCTTTGGTCTTCTGGTAGCCTTGTCTCAGCTCCTTGATTTTCACGCGGCACTGCGTTGCATCCCGGCTGTATCCTCTCTCTGCCATGTCTTTAGAGATCTTCTCATAGATCTTTGCATTCCTTCTTTTGGATCGCAGCTCGGAAAGCACGGACTCATCGCCCCACACAGCGATGAGATCCAAGACTTCCCGATCAGTCCATGCTGGGGCCCTCTTTCTATTCACAGACTGCACGGCCATCACTGCTGGAGAGCTCTGCATCGTTGCCAGTGCTGCTGTGCTCGCCACGATGTCCAGACAGGAAATGAGATTCAAACTGGCCAGACAGGAAAAGGAATTCCAATTCAAATTTTCCCGGGGCTTTTCCTGTGTGGCTGGTCAGAGCATCCGAGCTCGCACTGCTGTCCAGAGCGTCAACAGAGTGGTGCACTGTGGGATAGCTCCCGGAGCTATTAGCGTCGATTTCCATCCACACCTAGCCTAATTCGACATGGCCATGTCGAATTTGGCGCTACTCCCCTCGTCGGGGAGGAGTACAGAAGTCGAATTAAAGAGACCTCTATGTCGAACTAAATAGCATCGCAGTGTGGACGGGTGCAGGGTTAATTCGATGTAACGGCGCTAAATTCGACATAAACACCTAGTGTAGACCAGGCCTTATTTTTAAAAACAGCAAGACACACTATTTTTACTCAACCCAGACTTAGAGGCTGTGGGGCCTGGTTCAGTATTTCCAGCTGCCCAGATTATCATTATTTCCACTAAACACTTGGTGGTCTTAATTTATTACCTGCTAGCCTCAAAATCCTGGAAAATGAGCAAGCCTCTCTACTCTCTCTCTCCCCTTTAAAAGAATCTTTAAATGATCAGCTTTCAAAATAGTGACTAAGATATATATCCAAAACAATTGACTCATTTCTCCCCACAACCTGGTACAGTGTATGGAGATGGTCTGACAGCAGCCAAAGAAAAATATGTCATTTTTCTAGATACTAGAAAAATTGTCAACATCAGCTTCCAATAGAGACCAGTCTATCAGAACTCTTCCCTGCTTCACTAGTGGGAGGCTCCCTCTGCTCATCAATAGATGTTACCTTATAGACAGGTCTTGGTTTGAGTCTCCTCTGTGGTAACAAACAATAAACGTATACAGCAATTTCAGCTACTCAGCTGCAGATTCAAGTATCTGGCTTATGTTGTATATCTGCAGTTCCTTCCTTGCATTCCATTTATCCAATTATAACACCAGAAGCAGTAGCAAACCTGCAAGCCTAAAGTAGCTGTTTACATAAGGACATCAACAAAGAAGAACAAACTTCTCTACTTGATCAAATTCCCACTTAGTCAATGGAAGTACTTTCCCTGAGGACAAGGGGAGAGGGCTCAGATGTCTAAACACCAGTGTGTGGAATGGGTAGCTTCAGTAGTCTGCTAACAAGGAATATTTAAAATATGCAAAGAACAAACAAAACCATGCAGCTCTGGTAATATTATTAACTGTGATTGTGGATTTGTAACAATCCACCTTTCTGGCATCATGAGTAAAACAAACAAAGCAATAACAAACAAACAATACCCTTAAAGAAAGGAAGGTTTAGGGCTAGTCTGGTGTTTGGATTTTGAAACTGTTGTATGCTGGGGACCACAGATTTGATTCTCAGTGCTGCCAGTCAAACAGCATATTAGAAGTGCTGTCAAAGCAAGTTTTGTGCTGTTGTACACAAGGCAGAAGGAATAAGAGCAGTTACCTTCCGGGGGGAAAGTCAAGAAACCCTGAGAGTAGAATTGTATCATGGAATTGGAGCACACTAGGAACAATATGGCTCCTAAGTGATGTTGTCATGACCCATCAGTGTCAAGCAGTGGGACTGAAGGTATAAACCTAGAAGCTAGAAGGGGTGGGGAAGTGAGAAAGTTCCTTTTTATAGTCTGTCATAAAAAGAAACATGTAGAGGACATGAGGATAGTGCATAGTTATTAAAACTTGAGTCTTAATTGCCCAAAACTAAATAAAAATATTCCCTTTTCCTCTGCAATGATCTTGGGGTTCATTAAGCAACAAATGAAAAAGGAATAAAAACTTTTATTAAAACAAACTGGAGAGCTTCTGTGGTGAACTGCGGCACACAGCTACCATGTGTTCTTCACCCCTGCTTCCAGGGCACATCTCAAAATTCCTATGTTCATAATAGTGTCCCTTGTGAGGGAGTGTGTCTGTGCAAGATTATAATTTAAACAGATCTCTACATCGTCCCTCCTAAAAAAAATCCCATAAACTCTTACATACATATATATATATATATAACAGCTAACTAGCTAATAACACATACATTCAATTCTCAACCTATCTAGAACATTTGCATAAACTCAATGTGTCAACTACCTGGAGAGGAGAGGTCAACAGCACATCACGCTGGAGTGAATCTTTTCCACTCACTTTCCTCAAATACCCTTTCTCCAGGTAGGTGAGCAAGTCTCTATGAGTCTTTCAGGATGTTTAATCTCCCGCTCTCATCTTCTCAGTATCAACCTTTCGTTAGAGTCAGAGTTGTTCTTTTGTTCCTTCACAGTTTCTCCTTTGTCTGTTGATGATGAATGGTCAGTCAATTGGGAAATGCCAGAATCCACATTTACTGTCAGTGTTTTGGAACTTCCTGGGATTACTCTTAGATCCCTTCGCTTACATCAAAATGTGTCACCTTGGTCTATCTGGACTACATAAGATCTTGGATGTAGCTGTTCTTTAATGGTAGAGGTGAGATTCTTCAGGCACACTATCACTTGGGTTAAGAGATGGGAGATCACGGGCTCTTTTGTCAAAATAATATTTCTGCTTCCACTTCTGATTTTATTTCATCTTCCGTATGGTTTCATTGTCATGAGATTTCAGCAAGTTAGCAGTGATTGGTAAATTAGATTTGATCCTTCTTCCCATTAACAGCTGAACTGGAAAAAAAGCCATTCTCCAGAAGTATACTTTGGTAAACCAATAAAGCTATATACAAATTACCCCCATGGTCTAAAATCTTTTTTCATAAGGTTCTTTACCATCTGTATAGACCTTTTCACAAGTCCATTCAATTGGGGGTAATTTGGATTTGATGTTTTATGATAAACATCCCAATCTATAGCAAATTGCCTAAAATCTGCACTGGAAAACCATGGCCCATTATCACTAAAGACTTCATCTGGAATTCCTTGTCTGGAGAAGATTCTCTTCATGCTGGCTATCACTAGTGCAGTGTGCAAATTTCTGTATACAGAGAATAAAAATCTGTGACTATTAAATAATCCTTTGATTGCCAGATAAATAAATCAGTGCCTATCTTCTTGGAAGGCCTTTGTGGAACTGAATGAGGTCTCTGAAGTTCTGCCTGTTTGCATAGCTTGTATTTCAAACATGAAAAGCAGTTTCCTACCACATTAGTAGTGTTGTGATTGATCCACATCCAAGACAGTACCTCTTGTGTTCATTGTTTGCATTTCTCAATTCCTAAATGACCCTCGTGGCTCTTCTGTAGCATTTCTTTCTGGAGGCTAACTGGTATTACAACCTTGCTGCCCTTGAAAATCGCCCCATCTATCATAGTATGTTCATGTCTGCAGTTCCAATGGTCTCTTATACTTGGACAGCAACTGCTTATTTCTTCAAGCCACCCTTTAATTATCACTTCAAGGATTCCCAACAATTCATTTTTCTGTGTTTCCCCTTTTATTTGTTGCAGTTTCCTGTTAGCTACAGGAATTGACTTTACAATCAGATCTACATAGAGATGCAAGCCTATCTCTAAGGTCTTCTCTGGCTTCATAGTGGGAGACACTGCTCTGAAAAGTGCATCTGCAGTGAACCTAAATTTACCAGCTGTGTAAATTACAACTAAATTATACTTTTGCAGCTTTATCATCATTCTTTGAATCCTTGAGGTACAGTCATTTAGCAGTTTGCCAAATAACGCTACCAGGGGCTTGTGGTCCATTTCAACATCCAAAGTCTGACCATAAATAAACTAATTGAATCTCTCACAGACAAACAATACTCTTAAAAGCTCCTTCTCAATCTGTGTGTAAATGGTTTCTGCTCAGTTAGCGATTTGGATGCATACGCCACTGGTTGACAACAATCCACATTTTTCTGTGAAATCACTGCACCTAACCCAAACTGTGAAGCATCTGCTGAGATTTTAATAGGCCTTCCTGGCGCACAGAACTTCCAACACTGGCTCTTGTATCAGTTATTGTTTCAAACGCTCATGATTCCTCCTATTCTATACCCCAATACCATTAAGTTTTATTCTCCAAGAGTTTTCTCAAAGCCACAGGTTTGGTAGATAAATTAGGTATGCATTTTCCAAGATAATTAACCAGGAACTGATGGACATCTTTCTTTGACTGGAGACATGGTATCATTTCCAATGGCTGAAACCTTCCTCTTATCAGATTTTACATCTTCATTGGAAATAATATCCTCAACAAAAATCAGTTCTGTAACCCCTAAACCACATTTTCCCCTACTTAGTTTGAATTTTGCAGTTCTAGTTGCATCCAGGACTTCCCAAAGTCTACAATCATGCTCCGCTTTTGTTAAGCCCCAGGTGACTATCTCATCTTTTGAGGTATCAACAGTGTTAATATGTTCATAGATTGTAGTATGGTTTTGTGATACACTTCTGGTGCTGAAGCTATGCCGAAGGATAAGCATAAAAGAATCTGTATCTTTCAAATGGCGTATTAAATGTGCATAGTTTTGAGTTTTCTTCGATTACTTTTAGCTTCCAAAAACCTGAGGATGCATCCAATTTACTGAAATATTGTGCATTTGCAAATCTTCTCTGAGTGGTAGTTTGAAATGTTCTCTTTTTTTGTAGCCTTGAGGTATCTCAGATATAAGCATATGCGTAGCTGGCTGTTATTTTTCTCCACAATGACTAGGGAGCTCACCCATTCTGTTGGCTCTTCAATTTTTTGTATTAGTTGCATTGCTTCCATCATTGCAAGCTCATCCTTGAGTTTATCACAGAGTGCAAATGGCACCTTTCTACATGGATGGATAACTGGAGGGACCTGCTTGTTTATCTGGATTGTATGTTCACCCTGCAAGCAACCCAACCCTTGAAACAGATCAGGATATTCCCAAATGAGTGCCTCAGAGCCAGGTTCAGTATGATCTTGTAGTAAGAACGCCCATTTTGCCAGACTGAGTTTTTCACAGGCAGCCAGGCCTAATACTGGTGTCACCTCTTTCGGCACTACAATGAATGGGAGCCTGTACAAGGTGTTTTTATAGCTGATGCTAGCAATGCACCTCATCTTCACTGGTATATTTGTTCCAGAGTAACCAGTTACTTTTATTTTTGTTGGTCCCAGTTTTGGTCCTATTTTCAGTCTCTCATAATCTTGTTCAGACAGAATATTAACCTGATCTCCTGGGTCCAGTTTCAGTGGAATAATGATTTCATTCACTTTCATAGGCAGTATCCAGTCTCTCTCATCAGGATTGTTTGATGTCTATGTAAAACTCCTCAGCCATGTTGTCTTCAGCTGAATGCACTTGACTTTTCTGCATTTTAGATCTGCGTCATTTAGCAAAATGATTATTTTCCCCACGTTTATGACAGATTTTCCCAAAGGCAAAACAGTGTGGCCCTAGCAGTGGTTTCATTTTTGATTTGACCTTTTCTGGCTGTAGCTTTTGTACTTAGTGGATGGATTACCCCATCTGGTGAATTCCCTTTGGCTTGCGCTGTTGCATATCTGAAGAGCTTTTTCAAAAGTTGAATCTCCTTCATGAAGCACTCTCTCTAAACACATTGTCTTTAATGCCACAAATAATTCTACTTCTGAGCAGAGACTCGTCAATTCACAGGTTTTACTGAGTCTCCTTAATTCTGTGACATATTGCTCTATGGTGTCATCAGTTTTTTGCCTCTCTCTCTCAAAGGTCTCATTCTTTTTGGCATGCAATATTCCTCAAATTTAGTCAGTATTTTCCTTAGTTTTGTGCTTTTACTTTCTTCAAACTTAAAGTTGTTATAAATATTCAGTGCTTCCTTCCCAACAGTACGCAAAAAGATTGATCATCTCTCTTTATCATTTTTCTCCTCTGCCCCTATAGCTGCTAAATACGATTCAAATCTCTGTCGGACAATTGCAGACTGGATGGAGGTTGCAGCACATCCATTCCTGACTTTCTTCCCTTCTCAAGATAATCAAGTTACTATTGTGCTCACAAAATACATACAAGAGCCTCTGCTCTTCTCTGTTTGCTGCTCCACCTGCTCCCCTTTCCTCTGCTTTCAGTTTCACACACAGGAGTTGACCTCAAAATGAGTGCAGTCTCCTTCTCATTCAGCACTTCTGACACCAGAAAATGATCTTGGGGTTCATTAAACAACAAAACCAGTGAATGAGAAAGGAATGAAACTTTGAATAAAACAAACTAGAGCTACACTGTGTTTTCCACCCCTGCTTCCAAAACATCTCAAAATACCTGAATTCATAATGCTGTCCCTTAGGAGGGAGTGTCTATAAACTATCATCTCGCACAAACATATCTACATCCTCCTTCTAAACAAAGTGCTCGATACTACAGCAACGGGGACCATGTAAGGACCTATGTAGATAGAGGGATAGATTTATTAAGGAATGGCAACTCCAACCATTCCCTCCCAACCCTGAGTTGCAATTTTGTTTAATAAATCACTTAGCTAGCAGAGAGTACATAGCATGTTTAATTACGTTCCCATGTTCCATCTAATAAAGCCTGGAGGTAACACCATCATTACACTCACAGTCTAATGTGGCAAAGTAGGATATGTTGTAATACTGCATATTAGAAAACAAAGGGAAGAGTTTAAGTTCAGGTTTCTGGAAATTACCAAACCTTGCTCAGTTCCCCATGAACAGGCAATTTTGTGAAAGACTCAGACTGTTCCAAACTTTTCACCAACACTTATGGTTGCCTTTGTCAGCCTTAAAGCAATATTATCATCTCTCCATCAGACTGCAAGGGAAACTGAGGTGTCATTCAAGCCAAGCTGCTGTCTGAAATCATTTCCTTTTAATTTATTAGCTCTTTCACTTCTCCCCCTTGATGATTTGAGATTAATCTTTCGCCCTCTGACTTTTTACGAATATTGTCCTTGAATAAAAGTCAGTCCTGCTACTTAGCAGTCCCTTGAATCAAAAAAGGCTGCACAGTCATAGCATATTCACGTTCATCACAATTAATGTTTTGGAAAACAATTAGCTTTGTGTGTAACTAAAGACATCGCGATTATCAGTAAATCAGGGAAGCACTGCCACATCAATAACGTCCCCTGTGTGCCACAGATAAGGCACATGGTGCCCTGATCAACACCTTAATTATACACGCTAACAAAGCACATACAAGCTTTTACCATTCACTTTTGGCTGGCTCTTCAAATATTTTCTTTTATTCTTTATAACATGTTACCCTGAACTTTATTCTATATTATTCTGTTGCTTTGGTAACAAACTTCTTAAGTGTTCCACATTAACACAGAGCATGAATATGAATTTCCTCCTTCCATTCCCTCTCCCCTCCCCCTCCCCCTCCCACCATCCCGTACCACCACTTTTCTTATTTGGGAACAACCTTGAAAACTCCCACTCCATGTGAGCAGTGGTTCTGATCACTCGCCTAGTCACAGAGATGACATATTGTCTGCCCTCCCAGATAGCTGTAAGAAGCTGCAGGGTTATGTGCCAATTTTGGGCTAGAAAGAAAAAGGAACTAGGGCTGTCAATTAACCACAGTTAACTCGTGCGATTAACTAAAAAATATTAATCGCAAATAATCGCACTGTTAAACAATAGAATACTAACTGAAAGTTATTACATATTTTTGGATGTTTTTCTACATTTTAAAATATATTGATTTCTATTACAGCATAGAATACAAAGTGCTCACTTTATATAATTTTAATTGCAAATATTTGCCCTGTAAAAATGATAAACAAAAGATAGTATTTTTCAATTCACCTCATACAAGTACTGATGTGCAATCTCTTTTTCGTGAAAGTGTAACTTACAAATATAGACTTTTTTTGTTACTTAACTACACTCAAAAACAAAATCTAAGACTTTAGAGCCTACAAGTCCACTCAGTCCTCCTTCTTGTTCAGCCAATTGCTAGGAGAAACAAGTTTATTTACATTTATGGGAGATAATGCTGCCTGCTTCTTATTTACAATATTACCTGAAAGTGAGAACAGGCGTTCGCATGGCACTTCTGTAGCCAGCGTTGCAAGGTATTGCCAGATATGCTAAACATTTGTATGTCTCTTCATGCTTCAGCCACCATTCCAAAGGACATGCTTCCATGCTAATGATGCTCGTTAAAAAAATAATGCATTAATTAAATTTGTGCCAGAACTCTTTGGGGGAGAATT
The DNA here is from genome assembly GCF_027887155.1 of Malaclemys terrapin pileata. Taxonomy (NCBI): domain Eukaryota; kingdom Metazoa; phylum Chordata; order Testudines; family Emydidae; genus Malaclemys; species Malaclemys terrapin. The sequence continues at coordinate 87,876,488 of NC_071510.1, read as the reverse complement.
GTATGTCCCCTGATCTGTTTTACCTGCATTCTACCATATATTTCATGTTATAGCAGTCTCGGAGGATGACCCAGCACATGTTGTTCATTTTAAGAACACTTTCACTGCAGATTTGACAAAACGCAAAGAAGGTACCAATGAGAGATTTCTAAAGATACCTAGAGCCCTTGACCCAGGGTTTAAGAATCTGAAGTGCCTTCCAAAATCTGAGAGGGATGAGGTGTGGAGCATGCTTTCAGAAGACTTAAAAGAGCAACACTCCAGTGTGGAAACTACAAAACCCGAACCACCAAAAAAGAAAATCAACCTTCTGCTGGTGGCATCTGACTCAGATAATGAAAATGAACATGCATCAGTCTGCACTGCTTTGGATTGTTATCGAGCAGAACCCATCATCAGCATGGACACATGTCCCCTGGAATGGTGATTAAAGCATGAAGGGACACATTAATCATTAGCGCATCTGGCATGTAAATATCGCCTGCATTGTCGCCTGCAAATTGTAACCAAACTTGTTTGTCTGAGCAGTTGGCTGAAGTAGGACTGAGTGGACTTGTAGGCTCTAAAGTTTTACATTGTTTTATTTTTGAATGCAGTTTTTTTTGTACATAATTCTACATTTGTAAAAGTTCAACTTTTATGATAAAGAGATTGCACTACAGTACTTGTATTAGATTAACTGAAAAATACTATTTATTTTGTTTTCTCCAGTGCAAATATATTTAATCAAAAAGAAATATAAAGTGAGCACCCTACACTGTATTCTGTGTTGTAACGAAAGCAATATATTTGAAAATGTAGAAAACATCCAAAAATATTTAAATAAATGCTACTCTATTATTGTTTACCAGCATGATTAATCAATGAATTTTTTAATCGCGCGATTAATTTTTTTAATCACTTGACAGCCCTAAAAGGAACAGCTCATTCTTGGGAGCATGGAGGTTCCAATTCATAAAAGAAAAACAAACAATTCATTAAGTCCAGGTAACATACAGTGGCCTATCTCTAGCAGTTATTTTCCAAAAGAATAATCCAATATCTAGAACATTCAACCTCAGTGGGCCAAGCAATTTAATAAATAAGTTTCTGCCTCACCAGGCATTCAGTGTTCTTGATTCCAGCACACTTATATCTTTATAAGAGTTTCATATTATGGTGGCCTCAGACAATTTAGAGCACTGATGAAGTGCTAACAATACAATGAATGTATATGGCAACTATCATCCAAAAAGATTCCAAAAAGTCCTTTATAGGTTGTGGACCTGATTCAGGACAAATATGCACCCACAGGGCAAGCTCCAGCAGGGCAGGATATTCATGCCCATCAGGAAAGGGCAGCTTTTAATTCAATCCAGCACTCGTAGGAGTTGAAATCAGCCCTCGGGACACACTCCTCCCCTGCTCGCCTCTTTCATCGACTTCAATGGGACTATTCACTTCCGAGTTTGCAAACTAATACCTAAGCTTACTGTAACTGAAAGGGATTAAAGGGGAAAGTATCTTTTTCTTTTTCTGTTTATTTTATGCATTTGGCTGCACTTCGGGACAGATCTTTAAAAAAGTATTCAAGCATCTAACTCCTATTGAAATCAATGGGATTTAGGCACCTAAATATCTTTAAGACCCGGCCCTTTGTGTATAGTCCATTTCACAGTTTCCCCTCACAAACTCAGATAGTTCCCACCAATCTTTTATATACAAACAGGAAAGAGAAAAATATTTAAAAAAACAAAAACAAGAACATGTGATTGTAAAACCCCAAAAATTTACAGGAAGGCTTGGGGAGCAGGATAGTATTTGAAAGCACTTTAATTAATTTTGTGCAATGGAATAGTTTTCAGATTGATGGTATCCCTTTAACTGCATAGTCCACCTATGGACATAAAAATTATGAGTCCAAACAGGACCCATTAGAATGCATGTAGTATTACTCTAGTTAATTGCATAACTTGGCTACATCCATGTCAAATTAAGAACCACATGCTGCTCCTTACAGCATAATCACTTTTGGTAAGTGAGAAATCAAATGAATATTTTTTAAAATGCTCGTATGTGCAGTAAGACGTCAAATAGGATATGGAAGTGTACCATGTTAACCTTCAATGCAATGGAGAACAGAAATCACTGAGGCAAATCACAACCTGACTTGCACAATGTGTCCTCTGAGCATACAATTGAATGTCTGACTTCAGGTAGTTGTGTGTGCATGTTGAGGGGACAGTCCCATAGCAATGGACAATACTGTAGCCCTAGATATTGGAACCTAACTCTCCCACATCCCCGATGAGTGTCCTGACCACTGAACCAGAGAATCAATCTCTCTCTCTCCCAATAAATATTATTTAATACAAAGTGGAACAGCTCCAATGGGAGAGATTGACCCACTCCAATAGCCTGGCAGTGAGGGTACTCTTCTAGAAGGCAGGAGAGTTAGGGTCAAATTCCTGCTCAGGATCAGGCAAAGTGGGGATTTGAAAACAGCTCTTCCACATCCCAGCTGAGTGCCCTATCCACTGGGCTACTGGCTATAATGGGGTGAGGTGGGGTGTGTGTTTCTCTTTCCCTGTCTTTTTTGTGAGACATGGCTGACCTGGCTTAAGCACCTAACTCCAGGAGAGGGGTCATGGCAGAGAATCCTGAGCGGAAGAGGCACCTGCCTCTGCTTCCTCAGTCAGGCGCCTATGGCACAGACCAGTGGGAATTAGGTACCTAGCTCCCTTTGTAGATCTGGGCCCCAACCCCCTGCCCCTTTCCTCCTCATTTCACTCCTGGCTAGCTTAGGGGCTCCCTACTCAGCCTGCTGGCTTCTGAGAATCCCTTTTTTAGGTGCCTAACTCTTCCCATATGTTGTATGGGAAGCCTATCTTGGGGCTGTGAATTCCACTGTGCAGCAAGGAGCCTAGGTGGTTGCTATTTTCAGCATTGCAACACCTAAGTCCTCTTTGTGATTCTAGCATAAAGGGCCAGGGACATAGAACCAACTACCAGGAAATGCAGGATTCCAGAAGTCAAAGAGTTGCAACTTGTGTCCTGTAAAACTGTGCTCACTAGCCCCCTACACTCCGGTAGGCTGGGGGAGTAGCAAGGACAAGGCAATTGGACTGTCAGATCCAGAGAGCCAATCGCCATTTTCCCACCTCAAGAGCGGATGCATAGCAACCATGAGCACTACTTCAGCTGGGAGGCTGCAGCAGATGTGGTGGAGCAGCAGCACTGTCTCTCCATAGATTGAGGAAAGATTCTTCCTTGCAAGTTTCCACAGTGCCAAGCCCAGTTACTTTGTGGAATAAGTACTTACTTTCTCCTATCGAAATGAAAGGTTTACACTAGAGCATCACAGAGAGAGAAGATGGCGTCTCAGAGACCCACAAGGGCTGACAATCTGTAGAGGATGTCATCTGTAGATCCAATGGATCCTGGGATTTTTGTGTAGCCAGCTCCCTCTGTGGTGCTCCCTAGGTAACCCTCCTCCAGAAATAGGCTAGTTACCTTGGGCTGAGCACCTATAGAAACAAAAGCCTAAGGAAGTAGTCAATACTGGTACCAACCGCATTAATTACTGTACAGATTTCCAATCAGAACCCTACATGTAGAGTTGTGGGGAGCAGATCGCTGTTCCAGCCTAGCGCACACACTGAGACCTGCAGAGACCTGACCACAAAGGGGAGCTTCTGTAGAGGAGCAGCAGAGATGCTGCTTTACCTTAATTTATGGCACAAATGGATATAAGTCCTTAACTTCCCCCATTGTGCCTATATTTTGCAGGGATCTCTGATCTGTGTAATGTTACATGCCACAGGTGCTGTAAGTGCTGGTATTATTAATCATTATAAATTCCTAGCTCAGTTAGAAGTTACGGATGGAATGGCCATCTTAGCTTTTTATTTTCTGGCTTTTGCTGTTTTGTGTTAAAGCCTTAATGCGAACTGCTGGCTGGCAGAAATGCAGTCAGACTTTGATAGGATTTCAGTCTTAAGATTAAACAACACTGTGATATCATGATGTACACTGGATAGAATCTTCAGCAATGTTATGGTTATGCCTGAGTTATGTAAACATTTATTTGCCTGGGGGGCAGAAGGGGAGAAGTGAGAATTCAAACATGATTCAGAGAAGAAATAAAGATACTTTGCTTAATTTACCTTTTATAATTGTCACTGTTGTCCTCCCGTTAAAGAACTAATCTCACCAGTCCTCTAAAAATATCTGCTTGATTGTATTTAATTAACAGATATTTATCTTTTTCAAAAAATTTAAATTGTATACAGAGCACAAATGGCGTAATAAAGTCTGGCAGTGTATGCATTTCCACAAGAATAGATATTTTTTAATCTTTATAACTCCTGTAAAAGAGTACTGATACACTAAATTAAGAGGTTACTAAATCCTATTTTTATAACTTCATAGTAAATAAATATTTCATCAAGTAAAAATGCTACTCATATCTTAACTTACAGTTTTAAAGCAGAAGTGATATTTTCTTCAGTAATTGAAGCGGTTTTCTAATCTAAAACAGAAATTTAAAAATCTGATTTAATGTTTTCTTAGCACTGTTATTACCCTCAACATTTCAGGCACACTAATAAAAATGATCTAAACAGAAATTTCTTGTTTAGCAAATTACAGACAAACACTTACAGAAATCGAGCCCCAAATTCAATCCATTGCAACATTTTAAAAATAATTCCTGATCTGTTTAAAGATTAAAACATTGTGCGCTATATAATACCATGGGAGCAGCAGGTTCCCTATCATAGGTTTGAAAAGATATTTCATCCAATTGATGAGCTTTTGTTTAAACAAGCATTGATATGCATGCTGTGATGCATGTGGTCACAAGAAATTCTCAGCAACATATAGCCCAAGTGATTAGGCTACTAGATAAAAACAGTTTTTACAGTATTTAGAATTTTTTCACTAATTCAGTGTTAATTATGCAAAAAGAGTTTTATTTTTTAAAGACACTTCCACCGTATTAGCCCCATTCCGCTCCCACGGAATTCAATGGCAAAACTCCCACCGACTTCAATGGGGGCTCTGAGCCCCTGAGCATAAATGCTTACTTATTGTGTTTTGGAAAGCATTGTCTTTTAAACTCATTTAAAATCAGGCATTACCGTATAATAATTTGTGGATCGAGCAAGCCTATATATAGTATTTTGAACTGACATAATTTTATAGTGGTATTGGTCACTCATATAGCATGTTATGACATCATTTATTGCATCTGCAATAAAACACATTTTAAGAGTATAATTACAAGCTTTATGGATGATCTTACTATGTGGCATGTTTATTCCATGTTGCTGAGAACTGAGAAAAAACAACTTTTTCATTGATGAGAATGAAACTACTGCATCATAAAAAATTAATTAGATTTCTCGAATACAGTATATAATCAGAAAGCACTTGGTTCTGACCTCATTTGTGATAAAATAATAAACAAAAAAAAACGTATTTTTTCAGAAGCCAATGGTATGTGATTTTACATCCGGATGATGTTTGAGAAAGTCAATGCCTTGTCTGTGCTTATTGATCTTCAGGGTCATCTTTTAATAATACCAAAAAAAGCTTCCAAATAAAGACCTTAAACCTTTTTTCTTCCTTTTTGTTGTACAGGTTTCTTTTAAAGATGCTTGTCACCACTAGCTCTGTCAATAAAGTTAATTGGCATACTGTCTCTTTGTCAATATATGGCCTATGGCAAGCTTTCCTATAAATCTATACAAAAATCCACTTGAAATATATTATGGTTGTACTTGAATAGGGTTCTGTACTTCCCTGGAATTTATAAAGAGGAAGTCTACCTGTCTTCAAATGATATGATACAGATAAAAAAGCAACTAGCAAGATTCAGTAAATGTTAAAATTCAATAAACAACAGGGAATAGAGGGCTGGAGTGTGTGTCTGATGGTGTTTTGTTTTCAATGGAAATGGGAAATAAATGCTTAACTACAGAAAGAACAATGAATATTTTACATAACAGCATAAT